>NC_135621.1:15028333-15656875 GCF_053574225.1 Canis aureus | reverse complement strand
GAAGTGTACATGCAAATAAATAAGCAAGACAAAATATATCACCCTATCTACAGAAGAGGCACACAAGACAAGGTGTTCGATGCTCCCTTAGAAGAGTCCGGAAGCCTCTCCTGAATATTTACAAGTGAGTTTGTTCTGGGTATTTACTCTGGAGAAATGAAAGCTTATATTCAAACAAAAACCTGTACACAGGTTCACACGGTCAAATATTGAAAACATCCCACATGTCCTTCAGGGGGTGAATGAACACGCAACCTGTGGGACATTCATAAAAAGGGATACTGCTTAGCAATAAAAGGGAACCAACTATTAATACACACAACCTAAATGAATCCCAAAGGCATTATGCCAAGCGAAAAAAAGCCAGGCTTAATTAAAGGTCATGTGCATCTACGGGACATTCTCAAGAAGATAGAACTGTAGTGATGGAGAACTGATCAGGGGCTGCCAGTGTTTATGGGGGGGAGGGGGGAGTGTGACTCCCAAGGGATAGCAAGAGGGAGTTCGAGGGGCGATATTTTATATCCTGATTATGGCGGTGGTTTTACAGAGCTGTCCATGTCAAAATTCACAGAACTGCATACCAAATTGATCTTACTATACAGCAATTTTAAAATAAAATTTTATTTTTTTATTTTTTAAAAGATTTATTTATTTATTTATTTATGAAAGACAGAGAGAGAGAGAGAGAGAGAGAGAGAGAGAGAGGCAGAGACACAGGCAGAGGGAGAAGCAGGCTCCATGCAGGGATCCCGACGTGGGACTCGATCCCGGGTCTCCAGGATTGCGCCCTGGGCCGAAGGCAGGCGCCAAACCGCTGAGCCACCCAGGGATCCCCTAAAATAAAATTTTAAAAGCTTCCCAAAAGTGTTGGTGTTTGTTCATCAAAATGGAATGGGAGACAGAAAGGAAGCTATTCTAGGTAAAATGTAAGAAAATATACAGGGAACGGCTGTTCAACAATGCTGGAGTATGGGTTTGGGGCAAGGGTGTCCGGTGAGAGATAAGGCTGAGGAGGAAAGCTGGGTCAGATCCTGCTAAGCCGTGAATGGCTCGGTGGGCTTTGTACTTGATCACCTTATGCTGCAGGTGAAAGAGAACAATTGGGAGGGTTTTATGCAAGGCTAGCCTGGCCACATTAATATTTTAGGAAAGCAGCAATTCAGAGGAGGACTTCGAGACTGACGGCATATGCCACTCAGGACCTGAAATAGTGTAGCCAGGAGATGATGACCTGGATTAAGACAATAGCATTAAGAATGGAATGAGAAAATAAAAAATAAAAAATAAACAGGACATATTAAGGGGCAAAATCCACAGGACATCTCTGCTTGGATATGGACACAAGAAAAAGGTGTCAGAACAACTTCCAAGTTTCTGACTTGAGGGACTGGAAAAATGGTGGGTGTCATACATTAAACTACAGCATACATAAATAATAACAATCTAGGATAAAATTCTTAAAAGGTAGATTTTATACAGATTGTATGCAAATATCCAAGTGAAAATGTCCAATAAACTCTTAGATATATGGATTTTAAAGTAGAAATGAGACCTAGGCTGGCTGTAGAGGTTTAAGTATTGTCAAATAATTGAATTTATGTGAGTATAGCTTCACTCATGGAGAATATGTTGTCTGAGAAGAGAGCCAAGAACAGAATCCTGAGGAACACGAAACTTAAGAAGCAATTTAAAATAAATCCAAAAAAAGAAAAATGAGAAAGATAAAAGTTCAGAGAAGTAGGAAAAGAAAAGCCAAGAGAAAATAAGTTTCTAGAAGACAAATATAAGATTTGAATGATGGGATAAAGACTATTTGAAAATTTGAATGCCAGGATTTTAAAAATCATATTTAAAGAGAAAGCATTTATCATGTTTGTTTTGGAACCATAGCCTCTGAAAGCTGTACCTTAGTAGGATTTAGCCTAGGCAAGACGAGTTAGAGGGAGGGAAATGATAAAAGCTTGAACTAGGTGGTGGCAGTTATGAATAGAAAAAGGAATGTCAAAATGAGAATTAACTAGGAGTTGGAGGCTAACTGACTATTATATCAGCAAAAGAAGGTGAGGTCACATATAAGAAATAGATTGAGCTCTCAAGCTCCCGCATGGCTGGAAATGGTATTTCCACTATTTCCAAAGAAGGAATACATTTTAGAATAGAAGAGGAATTTTAGGGACAGGGAATTTGAGTTGACTGCAGTACTATCAAGTGACTTTTCTTTATTGATTCATTTTTTTCTATTTTCAAGTATTGTGATAAGTGTTGTGTCATGTGTTTCTTTTCTATGCATTTATTTTTTTATGTTATCTACATTTAATTCAAATCTTAAAAAATAAGGAGGCAACAAAGACTGAAGCTCTTGTACACTGTGGGGGAAAATGTAAAATGGTACAGCAGCCATGGAAAACACTATGGCAGTTCCTCAAAAAGATAAAAACAGAATCACCATATAATCTAGCAATCCCACTTCTGGCTATATATATTATATATATATATATATATATATATATATATATATATATATATATTATATATATATCTCCAAAGAATTGAAAGCAAGGTCTCAAAAAGATATTTGTATACCCATGTTCATAGCAGCAGCATGATTCACAACAGCCAAAAGATTGAAGCAATCCAAGTGTCCATTGGTGGATGAGTGGATAAGCAAAATTTGATATACACATGCAATGGAATATTATCCAGCCATAAAAAAGGCAATTCTGACACATGCTACAACATGGATGAACCTTGAGGGCGCATGCATAGTGAAATAAGCCAGTCACAAAAAGACAAGCGCTGTAGAACTCCACTTACATGAGTTATCTTGAGTAGTCAATCTCACAGAAACAAAGTAGAATGGTGGTTGTCAAGGGCTGGGTCAGAGGAGAGACGACAGGTTACACAGGGACAATGGCATACAAAGTCTCAGTTTTATAAGATAGAGCGTTCTGAAAAAATAAATAAATAAAAATAATAATTAAAAAAAGATAGTTCTGGAGATTGGTTGCACAACAATGTGAATGTGCTCAACACTACTGAACCGTACGTTTAAAAATAATTAGGATGGTGAATTTTATGTGTATTTTACAATTTTAAAAAAATTACTAAAATAAATAAATAAAATAAAAAATAAAAATTTTTATTTTATAAATAAAATAAATTTATAAATAAATTACTAATTTATTAGTAATTACTAATAAATAAATGAAAACCAAGATAAACCAGGAACTAAAAAAAAAAACAGGAACTAAACCATGGAAGATGCTCGCAATGAAATGCAGAGGGAAAGTGGGACGTCCTCGGGTGACAAGATGATCAAAGGCGGTGAAACGTGAAGGCTTAGGAAAGACTAAGAAAGACTCATGGTCACTAGTGTCAAATACAACAGAGCAGGGGAAGGAAATGAGGGCCAGAGGAAGACCACTAGAGCTGCCTATGACACTGTCCCTGGTGGCCTTAAAGAGTGCGAGTTTAGCAAAAGAGAGAACACAGAACCCAGCTTACAGGAGTTAAAAAGCGTGCGGGTGCCAAAGCGCAGGCCACAGGTCTAGATCACCTGTAGACGATATCAAAAGACTCTTCCTAAGAACTTCTGCTCCTTCCAGAAACCCAACTAAAGCAATAGTATAAGATTTCCTTTTTTCCTTTTTAAGGCACAGAAGAATAGCATAAAGTCGAGAAACACCAGTAACAGAAAACTGGAAGCTGAAAGGGGATGAAGGGTGATCAGACTTTGCAGACGGGGGAAAGCTAAACCTTAGGACTAGGAGGCAACCCTGTTTACATCGTAGGATCTCCTAAAGGCCCAAACACCCCTAGGGGTGAGGCTACCGGAGGAGCCCGCCAACGAGGGGCTGGAAGTCTGTTTACGAAGCCGTCGATTCCAAAACGTAACCAAGTGGTAGTGATCAAATCGAGACGGTATCGGGAAAGCAAGAGGGACTTTAGTCCTGGAAGGCTTCCGGTCTGAGGCAAGAGTTAAAAGTTTCCATTCGCTTGGAGACAACCTCAATCTCCTTCTGGGGAAGAGAACAAATGAGAGATAACAGCTGTTGGGGAGTAATGGTTGTCTGGCCAAAATTAGAAGTAACCATTTAAAGCCTGCTTGCACAAGTATTTCTATTTTTGAGGAGCCCTAAAGAACACCCTGACCATGAAGAAAGGCATCCTGTGATTGCCTCATGTCCGCGAAAGAGTAACGACCACAGGATAATGACCGTGGGACTGAAGGACACTCCCCCACCGCCAGCCTCTCGCCCTTTGGAAAAGTGCCTTTATTTAAGCCCTGTATGTTACCCCTTTGGGGAGCAAGCTCCCCCTTCCTTGGTGGCTTCCTCGTACACAAGCGGTCTCTAGTAAACCCTGCCTGCCTTCTTTGTCTTGAGTCAAGTGTTCATTTCTGTGACATTGAGACCCAAGAACCTGGTACTGGGCATCAGGCAACAAAATCAGTGTGGTACTGCAACGGGATAGACATAGAGATGAACGGAATCAAATTTAGAGTCCAGATACGAGCTCTTAGGTTTATGGTCATTTGGTTTTCAACTGAAATGCCAAGACACTTCAGTGGGGAAAGAACAGTCGTTTTAACAAATGATTCGGCTAAAACCTGAGATATCCACATTAAAAAAAAATAATAAGTCGGACACCTACCTTACAGCATACACAAAAATTAACTCAAAATGGATCATAGACTTTAAGAACTTAAACTATAAAATCTTAGAAGACAGGACTACGTCGTTATAACCTTTAGGCAATTGTTTCTCAAATATGATGCCAGAAGTATAAGCAACCAAAGAAAGAATAGGTGAGATTTCATCAAAATGAAACACTGTTTTATATTTATTTGAGAGAGAGCATGCACGCGAGCAGGTGAGGAGCAAGGGGAAGGGAGAAGGAGGGGGAAATTATCTCAAGCAGACCACACCCGGTGCAGAGCCTGATGCAGAGATCAAACCTTAGAGAAACCAAGAGTCAGGCGCTCCACTGACTGAGCCACCCAGGTGCCCCAAAGTGAAAAGCTTTTGTTCTTCAAAGAACACCATCAAGAAAATTAAAAGACAAAAAAAAAAAATTAAAAGACAACCACAATTTGGGAGAAAATATTTGCAAATCAGCTATCCCATAGGAGACAGTACCCCATAAATATGAAACTCCTACAAATCGACAGTAAAAAAAACAAATAAGCCAATTTTTAAATGACCAATGGATTTGAAAAGATATTTCTCCAAAGAATATACGGCGATAGTGCACATGAAAAAAATGTCCGACATCATTAGTCTTTAGAGAAATGCAAATTGAAAAGCATAATGAGACACAATTTCCCAAACCCTCAGGATGGCTAAAATAGAAAAGGCACACAACTGTTAGAAAAAGTGGAAAAATTGGAGCCCTCATATACATTGTTGGCGGGATTGAAAAATGGTACAGCCATTTGGAATTTTGGTAGTTTCTCAAAATGTTAAACAAAAAGTTGCTGCATGACCCAGCAATTTTACTCCTACGTATATGTAAAGTGGTGTAGATGCTTTGGAGAAATGTTTGGTAGCTCCTCTAAAAGTTCAACCTAAAGATACCATATGACTCAACAATCTCACTCTTGGGTATATACCTAAGAAAAATGAAGACATGTGTCCCCACAAATGTATATGAATGTTCATAGCAACATTATCCCTAATAGCCAAAAGTGAGAAAAACTCCAATATCAACCCAAGAAAACACAACCATGGTGTACCCAGGGGCGCCTGGGGGTTCCGTTGATTAAGCATCTGCCTTCAGCTCAGGTCATGATCCCAGGGTCCTGGGATCGAGCCCCACCTCGGGCTCTCTGCTCAGTGGGGAGTCTGCTCCATCTTCTCCTTCTGCTCCTGCTCGTGTGGTCTCTCGCTCTCTCTGTCCCTCAAATAAATAAATATTTTTTAAAAAAACATGATATATCCATAAATGGGCAATATAAAGAAATGAAGTACCGATAGGTGTTACAACATAAACTTTGAAAACATTATGCTCAGTGAAAAAAGCCAATCACAAAAGATCGCATATTTATTTTTTAATTTTTTAAAAGATTCTTTTTTTAAAGATTTATTTATTTATTCATGAAAGACACAGACTGAGAGAGAGAGAGGCAGAGACACAGGCAGAGGGAGAAGCAGGCTCCTCACAGGGAGCCTGATGTGGGACTCGATCCTGGATCCCAGGATCATGACCCGAGCTGAAGGCAGGTGCCCAAACGCTGAGCCACCCAGGCGTCCCAAGATCGCATATTTTATGATTCCATTTGCAGGCAATGTCTACAAGAGGCCAAAAGAGATTTAAAAAAAAAAAAAAACAGAGAAAGTAGACTAGGGTTGCTAAGGGCAGAAAGAAAGTGGGGGGAAGGTAGGAATGACTACTAAGGGGTACAGAGTTTCTTTTCAGGGTAAAGAAATATCCTAAAATGAGATACTGGTGGAAGTTGCACAACTCTGTGAATAAATGAAAAAGCACTGAACCGTAGACTTTAAGAGGGTGAATTTTATAGCACATGGATTGTATTTTAATAAAGCTTTTTCTTAAAGGCACTTAAATCCCTATTATTCTCCTTCTCTATTCTGCAGAGCCAAGTCACTCCCCGCCCATCCTGCCCCCAGCAGATGAATGGAGTTTATTCTCCAGCAAGGGTAAAATGCGGGGCCTCTGGACTGATGGGCACCGGACAAAGTTGAGAATAGGGGTGTCATCCTGCAAGGAGGGCGATTAGATGAGCATATGCACTGGACACCGAGACTCAAAAACCTCAGGACGCTGACAGCCAGGCATGTACCCTCCCACCAGGCAAAAGGAAAAGTCTAGAGAATCTGAACAACATGGAGAATCTGATCACCCTCTGGGGAGCTCATAGCTGACAAACCCCAATTTAAATATTTGGTGGAAAGTGTGAGGTTGGATTAGTGACAAATATAAAATCGGCAGATGAAAAGCCCTAATAAGAATTAGCCCCCCAGGCACTTGATGGGATAAGCACTGGGTGTTATGCTATATGTTGGCAAATTGAACTCCAATTTAAAAAAATAGTAATAAAAAAATAGACATCACCTACAAAAAAAAAAAAAAAGAATTAGCCCCCCATTGTATGTTAACTATACTAGAATCAGATTTTTAAAAATTTTTTAAAGAAAGGAATTAGCTCCCAAAAAAATAAAGGTGGGGCTAAATTGCCTCAGCTAATTGCTTTAACCTAATCAATATTACGATATCAACTATATCGGCAGGTGGAAAGATAAAGAAGTTTGCATGTGCAAAAAAAAAAAGTTTGCATGTGTATAGCGGGGGCTGATGGGAGGGGAAAGGGGGGATAAATCCACATCTTCTAAGATGAGGAGTCAGCGGCTAATAAGCATATCACAGCATCAGGAGCTACGGAAATGAATACACTAAAGAACCAGCTGAAAGCTAAAAATTCTTGCCACTGGGGAAGGGGAGCTGGAGAGTGAAGGAAAAAGTTTCGCATGACAACACATCTTGTGGAAACCATGTGCATGTGTGACATTGATGGCAAAAAAAATAAAAATTGAAGAATAAATGAGACCCCATCAAAAATAAATAAATTCTACTGCATCGAAAATGGAGTTTAAGTCTTAGCTTGTAGCTGTATTTGAGGACATTTGACTTCATGTGTCTCAGCCTTCGTTTCTGTCATTCAGGGTGATTAATATTTACGTCGTACGGGGCTAGGGTGTCAATTAAATTGGGTGTGTGCAGCGTCTCGCACGCAGTGACAGAGATCAGATGCTCAAAGTGTTATTACTTCTTTTCCGTCCCTCACTGATCGTGAACCAGAGTGATGTGAACGTGGGCACTGGGTCGGAGCCCTCAGCAGACATCAAAGCCATGTGCACACCTAGCTTTCCGGGAGGCAGCGGTCCCTATGGTCACGGGAGGCTGGAAGACAATGGTCCCAAGAGGAACCAGAAGAATTGGTTTGGACCAAGCTGTTAGAGAGCCCACGAGTCAGAAAGTGGGAAACGAAGTGGGAACGTATGAAATGAGATACGGCAGACGGACTCCTCTCCCGGACGTGGGCCTCCCGGGGCGCACAGGCCAAGCGCACATCTTCCAAGGCGCGAGGTGCTGCGAGCGGCCTCCTCCGACTCCACGAGCAGGTGCGTGGAGCTCGCGGGCCCGTCGGGCCAGAACAGCACCGGCTCGTCCCGCCGGGGCTCGGGGCGCTGACAGGTAGGGGAGGCGTGGCAGGTGCAGCCCCGCCGGCACCTGGGGAAACCCCCGAGAGATGAGCAGACCCCGGGGCCCCAAGCCAGGCCGCACACCCGGAAAGCGAGCTGGACCACGGCCTCGCACACACACCCGCGAACATCAGCTCCAAGAGCTTTGGGGACCTGGACGTGCAGGCTTGCAAGGCTGAGGCCACTGGGACGCCCCAGCTCCCCACGGCCGGACACGTGCAAGGCGCCGCAACAGCACGCTTGGGCGGGGACCCGAGGGACCAGGCAGCTCTGCGGGATCTCCTGCCCCTCCGGCCCGGTAATCACACGCCTGGGCATTTGCCTACAACCCAGGAAGGCGGCCGGCAAGGGGTCCGTGCCCCCGCCATTGCCGCAGCCTCGTGGCCCGCAGCCCATGTGGTGGGACACGGGGGACACGGGCACCCCAGGCCCGACGCCAGCGCTCGGCCCCCTGGCCTCCAGCCCCCGCGCCGGCCGCCTCCACCTTGCGCTCGAAAATAAAGCAGCAGGTTTTATTTATTTTTTTATATAAATTTATTTTGTATTGGTGTTCAATTTGCCAACATATAGAATAACAGCCAGTGCTCATCCTGTCAAGTGTCCCCCTCAGTGCCCGTCACCCCGTCACCCCCACCCCCCACCCTCCTCCCCTTCCACCACCCCTAGTTCGTTTCCCAGAGTTAGGAGTCTTCATGGTCTGTCTCCCTTTCTGATATTTCCCACTCATTTTTTCTCCTTTCCCCTTTATTCCCTTTCACTATTTTTTATATTCCCCAAATGAATGAGACCACATAATGTTTGTCCTTCTCCGATTGACTTACTTCACTCAGCATAATACCCTCCAGGTCCCTCCACGTCGAAGCAAATGGTGGGTATTTGCCGTTTCTAATGGCTGAGGAATATTCCATTGTATACAGAGACCACATCTTCTCTATCCATCATCTTTCGATGGGCAACGAGGCTCCTTCCACAGTTTGGCTATTGTGGCCATTGCTGCTAGAAACATCGGGGTGCAGGTGTCCCAGTGTTTCATTGCATCTGAATCTTTGGGGTAAATCCCCAGCAGTGCAATTGCTGGGTCGTAGGGCAGGTCTATTTTTAACTGTGTGAGGAACCTCCACACAGTTTTCCAGAGTGGCTGCACCAGTTCACATTCCCACCAACAGTGTAAGAGGGTTCCCTTTTCTCCACATCCTCTCCATTTATGGTTTCCTGCCTTGTTAATTTTCCCCATTCTCACTGGTGTGAGGTGGGATCTCATCGTGGTTTTGATTTGTATTTCCCTGATGGCTAGTGATGCAGAATATTTTCTCATGTGCATGTTGGCCATGTCTATGTCTTCCTCTGTGAGATTTCTGTTCATGTCTTTTGCCCATTTCATGATTGGATTGTTTCTTTGCCGTTAAGTTTGATAAGTTCTTTTATAGATCTTGGAAACTAGCCCTTTATCTGATGTGTCATTTGCAAATATCTTCTCCCATTCTGTAGGTTGTCTTTTAGTTTTTTGGACTGTTTCCTTTGCTGTGCAGAAGCTTCTTATCTCGATGAAGTCCCAATAGTTCATTGTTGCTTTTGTTTCTCTTGCCTTCATGGATGAATCTTGCAAGAAGTTGCTGTGGCCAAGTTCAAAAAGGCTGTTGCCAAAGCAGCAGGTTTTAAAGATGTGGTCGAAACCGACGATGGAGCAGGCTCGGCTGCAGGGGCGGGGGCCTTGCCACCCGCAGCACCGCGGCCCAACCCGAGCCCGCCGCCGACCCGGCGGCCAGAGACTAATCCCCGACGACCCCACGCGGCCGAGGAACTCCGGACACAGGAACGCCGAGGTCCCCAACAGATGAACCAAGAAGAGCCTCTCCGCCACAGAGAGCACGCGACGGCCACCGGCAGGGCCAAGAGGACGCTCCTCGGGGTGGGACAGAAGGGTTGATAAAGTCAATGTCACCAACTTTTTTTTTTTTTTTTGAAAAAAAGAAGGCTCCCCCTTTCCACGAGTCCTTTAAAAAGAGAGCTTAGGGGACGGGGCTTTCAGGTCTGGGAGGGGTGGCGGTGGCCCCGTCGGGCCAAGGGACGAGATCAAGGGGCCGTGGCGGCCCAAGGTGCCCCCGCTGAACCAGCCCGCCGGCCGCAGTCCCTCCTCCAAGGCCAAGGCGGGGGGCCCATGAGTCATCACCCTTCTCAGGGTGTCACCCTTCTCCACACTCACCCACCGGAAAACCCTGGCACACGCTCCGCTCCACACGACGCCCACAGCCGCGGAGCCAGGGAGCAGGGCTGGGGGAGCCGCGGGCCCCGTCCCCCGGGCGCCCCTCCGGGCAGTGGGCCCGTCAGCTCCTCAGCAGCCCCCTGAGCCGACGGAGGGAGCCTGTGCCAACGTGTCAGAAGTCGAATGGAAATGGAGCAATTTAATAAAATCCCGTTCTCAGCCCTTCACACCGAGAGGTACAAAGGCATGTATCTTGAGCTTCGTCCCTCCTGGGGCAGGGGGGCGCTGGGGGAGCACCTGGGTGTTCACAGGGCCCGTCTACTACGAGTACAGCAAGCACTTAAACACACTCCGAAAACCCAACAATTTGGTCCTCACGTCGTCTATCTGGGCTCGGTTAGGCGCTGTTCACTGTTAAGGGCCTCCTCGTCAGCAAATGCTCCATTGGCCCATTTGGCACTTGGCCCAGCTAACGAAGAGCACGTGGCCCCGACGTCCCTCGGGGCAGCCTGCGGGCCGTGCCCACGGCGACAGCAGCATGCAGTGTAATCGCGGAGAGCAATTTGCTTTACAAAGTGAGCCCGTGAGGCTCAGGGAAGAGGTCCCAGTCGTCGTACCATCGGGCCATACAGCAGCTAACGCAGTGTACGCCCAGCGCTCTTCGGGTCTCTAAACCCGAGGGGTCGGTAGTAGACCGGTGCCCCCATCAGACGCGAGCAGTGGTGGAAACATCTATTCGCTGTCACAGCAAAAGCCCATCTCTAGGCTTAATAAGTCTTCTTAATTAAAAAAGCGGAGCCACAAACGGACTGCTCATTGATCACAGCTAAGCTTATTGGAATGTTCTTTTCATTCTTCTTTCGCACGTGAGAAGCAATATAACATAGAGGTATTTGAGATGGAAAGCCGTATCTAATAGCTTGGCCCCCTATTATTCTAACATTCCAATTCTAAATTTAGGCAAATACAGTATTTCTGAATGCTGAGGAGTTGTTAGAAAAAGACACTGACTATAATCAGCTTTTCTTTACAGGGAGATTGTAAACAGTGCAATTCCCCATGGCTAAGAGTGCTTTGGAAATCCAAAAAGTGGGATTCCTGGGTGGCTCAGCGGTTAAGTGCCTGCCTTCAGCCCAGGGCGTGGTCCTGGAGACCCAGGATCAAATCCCACGTTGGGCTCCCTTCATGGAGCCTGCTTCTCCCTCTGCCTGTGTCTCTGCCTCTTTCTCTCTCCCTCTCATGAATAAATAAGTAAAATCTTTAAAAAAAAAAAAAAGGAAATCCAAAAAGAGAAGTACGTCCGGTCTGATTGCCCTACCCCAGCCCACCTTTGCCTCTAAGAGCAACACAATGTTTTTCCCTATGTCAAGATGGATAAACCTTAATAGGGACTCTCTTTACAAAACAGTGAGAAAACTATTTGTGATCACAACAAAACTCAAAGATCTCCAAGTTAAAATCCCCGTGTTCGAAAAACCCAAGAGAACAGGCCACATGCATTGCATTATTCAAATGGCGGTGTATTCACATTAAAATATAGATAGGTGCAGATGTTTAGGATCAGGGAATGACATTAGATACTGATGGAAACCTTTCAGATTCACTTTAAATTTAATCCTGTTTCATGTTTAGAAATAATAATACCACCAGAAGTTTATCTTCAAAAGGTACAATGGGGGAGGAAAATCTACATAAAATAGGCCATGACAATGGTCATCACTTTTTACTAAAAATGGTGGTCCAAACTAGGGTAAATCCACCTTAGAAAATCAAGAAACTACTTTTTTAAAAACTCAGGGTCTGGGATGTCTGGGTGGCTCAGTGGTTGAGGTCTGCCTTGGGCTCAGGTCATGATCCCGGAGTCCTGGGATCGAGTCCCACGTGGGCTCCCTGCAGGAAGCCTGTGTCTCTGCCTCTCTGTGTGTCTCTCATGAATAAATAAAATCTTTAATTAAAAAAAAAATAATAACCACCTCAGGGACTTGTCTACCTAACCTTAAGTCAAATTGTGAACCTATGATATATAACATATAATGGTGGTAATCTAACTTCACAGAGGCTCAAGAAACCCTTGGATGCATGAAGAAAATTAGAGAAACTTTTGAGAAACTATGACCTGTCCCCAGAAATATGCACACAAAACTTCAAGTACAGTGAGAAGTTCATACATCTTCTGAAAGCCCCCAAGGAAAGAAATCCAAGCTAGAAGGATGTCATCCGGTTACACGGTGATACACAAGTCAGGTAAATTTCTAGGTTCTTCAATAAACATTTTGTATTACTTTATACAAACTACCTTTAATAATGGACATAATTATATGAATTTCCCGTTAAGATTTAGCATCCATAAAAATCCTTGGAAATGGCAGGTTCAGCAAGAATCACCATAATGCTCCCAAAATGTTCTTTTCCTCACTCAGAAAAGCTCTAGTCATCACCAAGACTAAAGTTCTTAACTTACAAAGAGATGAAGAATCCTAGGCACATGGGACAATCAAAATAGGCACGTTCTTAAATGCAAAAGGCTTCCTTCCCATAGACTCTCATATTAGAAATGAAAATACTTCTTACAGTTAAATTAGGAATTAAATTTTAACATTAAATATCATATAATAGAGCACATAATAATTTATATGTTATCAGGGTATGAACAGAACACCTCGTGAAAACTGAAATAAATCTTTAAGAAGTTAGACCAACCAATTTACCTGGACTATTTTAGCAATCTCAATAGCTCAAATTTATATATAGCATCTGCTAACTCAATTTTGTAGATTCTCACTGAGACTTTATCCAGCATTGTGCTATATTATTATTTCTCCATCAACAATGAGCAAGATGGAAATAAAGACTCTTCAGTAAAAATGCTTTAACAAGTAGTTGTATAATAAAACTTGACAAAAGTTCAAGTTACTAAATGTGTTCAGATTTTTTTTAACTCCGAAGTAGACATGACATTACATAGCGGAGGGGGGGAGAAAAACTCCCCTGAAGTCCCTGTCCAGGAAGAACAAGAAGGACATCAAGATGTTCTAAGCAATTTCCTGAACAGCAGGAAATGAAAGGCTGGAGACGCCGAGTGTCTGATCCGTTTACTTTTTTTGTCTAAATAGGCTTACTCATTATTAACTGATGAAAGATAACACACATATGATATTAAAAACTAAAATCTAATGGTTCTACTGTCATGATTGTCAGTTAATACTCAAGTAGGAAAAAAGTTCATTTGGTTCCGTCTTCTGGAGGGAAAAAAATCTATCTCCTGGACCACTTCAGAAATGCCTAACTTTTATTTTACATTATTAACATCAATTGTAGGAGTTGCTTTCCTGGGTCAGACAATTACATCCTCCAAGACAACACTATGCTCAAGTCCATGCTGATGAAAATTTGTTTTTGGTTATAAAAGGGGTCGTATTTCTTCCTCACGTCCATAACTCATTCCAATGATTGTTTCAATCACAAAAAAATAGAAAATGTGCTGGGGGCCAACTTGGATTCTTTTCCTTCCAATGCAGAACTAGCAGACTACTTCTAAAGTGTAATTTAACTGAAAACACTACTTCAACTTCAAGTTTATTTTAATGATATGTACAAGAGTTAACAAATTACAAATAAAACGGAATCAGTTATGTTAATTTCACATAACTTAAAATCATGCAACACTGCATGGTAAAAACAACAGCTTCATTCATATACAAAAAAGTATTATTTTGAGACTCGTGATAGTATATTGAAATTTTTGACACAAGCTTTTTGCAAAGAGCATTTTATAAAAATTTAAAGACCTGATTAATCAGTTAATGCATTATTAGGAAAGATAATAAACACATTATTAGTAAAATGAGGTTACAAGCAATTAATTTTAAAATTACACCAGGTACAGGGTTGAATGTAGTCTCATGAAATAAATGTTTGGTTAAGAAAATAGTTTTGAAAAAGATCTCATACTGAAGCTATGTATTACTTTTGTCAAATCAGATCATATAAATCAATAGTCAAGTTTATTCAGTTAAAGAAAATATGCCTATCCTTTTTATACTCATAAATAAGTACTTATATAGTTTTTATATACAAGTGAAGAAAACTTCAATGTAAAAAATATACTGCCAATCCACTTATTATGGTTGAAATAGCTCTTTTTATCTACACATTAAATTGCATTGATGAAAATATCCAATTTAAGTCACATTCAACCAGCATAAATATTTAAGCTGAGTATTGTTGTAAACAATAGAGAAAAACAAATTCTTTTATTTCATCACTTGGGTAACACAATCTACTTCTCAGCTTAGAATGCTATAGAAAGGCCCAACATTTAATTTAATCAAATCCAAAACCCACTAAACTTAGAGTAAACAAAGTGAATGTTTTTCAAAGTGCATAATTTCCAACTCATCCACTTGTAATATTTATCCAATTCCAGTTCATCAGCAAGAAAATAAAATGTACTTGGCTATAAAAATACTAAGGAATGTTATTGAAAAGGAAAGGCTATTTGGTAGAAGTAACTACAAAAATAATTAGTTTAAATCTTTGTAAAGCTTTAATGCAAGAACATCAGTACACTTTCTTTCCATAAACCTTAAAGCATGATCAATACCAAGATTTTAAATTTCCACCTTTCAAGTACTTGCAAAAGGCTGCAACAAAGTGTCTCTTCAAAAATTAAGCAAGAAGAATGATCATGCAGGTGTTAATCTGCTAACATTTGGGGACATTGCTATCTGTGTTGGGCTGTCATCTCTGGCTCCACTAGTGGCAAGTACGGGCAAGGAGTCACTCTGAAATGTAGACGTAGGACAACGAGTCATGCCAATGTTTTCATCTTCACCAGTGTCTGAATCTGGTGTTGTCACTTCACTGTCCTGAAGTCCCAGGATCTCACAAACTGCTTGTGGCAATTCCTATAGAGGAAAAGTATTCACAAAATAACACTTCTACTCAAGATATGTAGATTCCAGAATCTGAACATTTATTCTAACAGTGTGATAGTTATGTATCTTTTCACACCTTCCTTATCCACTCCAAATGAAATCCTAACCACTTTTTTTCATAAGAAGTTCCCTAATCTTCTTACCCAAATTAGTCACTCTCCACCCCACCCTACCACTCACAAATGTTAAGTTTTTTAACAGTTAGTATTTATTTCATTGCTATTATAGAATCTTAGATATTAAACGAGAGCTTATTTATACTCCAATTTGCTCCCTCAATGTACAAGGTTCCTTAAAGAAGTGTCTCACTGGCATATTTTGAACAGAACAGCTACCAAATAAATGTTTGCAGAAGTGAACCAAAGTAAGTATTTGGAACCATGAACAAATGACACAAAGACCAAACAGAACTCTCATAAAAGTGCAAAAGCCAAAATACCTCAAAGAGAACAATTTAGGTCATAATTTTTTTTAGAAAGAACTAAGAACTTGGCTAGTACAATTGTAAAGACACTCTAAATACCATTTGCTTAATTATTTCTGATTAGCATCTGTCTTTATTTGGGGATATCATTTAATAAGAGGTTCCAGTCTGTAGTCAGACTGAATAATACAGCCTCTTTAGTTGTTGCTGAAACGGTTTCATTATGTTTGCCATTTTGCTATACTATTTCTTATCTAGCATAATTAATCGACTATTTTCAATTAAGTGCTATAAATCAATAATGGTAAACAAAATGCTAACTAATGCTTGTTGTCTGCTTCAGCTTACTAAAATTGCCATTTATTATACTTCTATGAAGAAAAATTCTTTCTTGACCTCAGTCCACCAAAAACAAACAAAAAATCTTACAATTATTTAAAACACTGCACCATACCTTGCATTTTACCATCTGTAGAGAAATTGCTTCTGCCTTGCATAGTACATCTTCCACATCAATTTTCATGGACAATTCATTGATATGCTAAAATGAATCCATAAAATAAAATGATAATTGAAACTAAAAGCACTATTATATTCTACTATATAAACAATTTATTACCAGATATATTTCATTGCAGATAAAATCCTTAAAATAAAAGTATTCATACTACAAATCAGCAGGAAATTCAATCTATCTTTCAGTTTTAAAGTTAAAGAATAGCTAATAAACTTATGGGACATTAAATCTAGCAGCTGTCCCAAGTCTACTATCTCAAAGTTATCAGCAAAAGACAATTATTTTTTTTTTTTTAGAAAACTAAACTACACAGAAGAGAATTTGCTGAATTTCCTTTTCTTCCTAATTACCCAGGTAAAAATAACTGGCCAGTATGTATTCATTGAACTGTCATTCTCAGAGAGCCAGTCCTAATATTAGGTGTTATTGATATAATTTAAGTTTTACTCAAGGGATTCAATCAATAAAGCTCCAAGAAAATGTTCTGTATATCAGTACCATCAAACAGACGAAAGAGCCAAAATACTCAAATTTAAATTAAAGAAATAACTACCTTTAGTATTTCATTAAACCCATAATGCTTTTCCATTATTTGCTGCTTTTCGGATTCCAGAATAGCACAACAGAGAAGAAGATGGAAATTTTTGCATGGCAGTTCAGTCCACATTACCTATAAAAAAAAAATAGAACTATTTAGTACACTATATCAATTCTACAATATTTTCCTCACAGAAACAATGCTGAACTCTGAATGACTTCTATGAAACGCAGAAGGGGCCTAGATGGAGTAGACACTGTTTCTCTAGTGAGGAAATTGGGGGTGAAGTCTTACCTTTACCTACACAGGTAACTAACATCAAGTTTAACATTATGTGAGTATGATTAATTCCATATGTGGCCCTTTAGGTAACTACAGTAAGATATGACTGAGCCTAATTTATATAATAAATGGTATTAATTAAGAAGCTACATCCATGAGTTTAAGGTATAAGGGTTAGAGGCATTCTCAGTATTTTTCTGACCCTTCAGTTCAGTTTCTCACTTGTAAGTCACCTTTAATCTCGGCGGGGGGGGGCAGGGGAGGGCAAATTGTGGATATGAAAGAAAAATTCAGTTAAAGAGTACATGGAATCAAAACCACCCAGAGATAGCTCTACATTATATTACATTACACAGTGTGTCCCTGATTGTGACAAAAACTGAATCAACTACCCAAAATTTATACCTAAATGGATAAAATATTTGATCAATAGCCACACTTCTTAAATACAATGACCTCAAATTTAAAGCCTTCATTTCCTATCAATGTACATAATAATATCTTATCTAGGAAGAGAAAAAGGCCCACATAAATAATACTACTAAATGCATACATGAAATGTTTTTACTTCTTTCATCAAAAGTAAATCAAGCTGAATAATTTTTGGACTAAATTCAATTTTTAATTACAATGCAATTAACCTCAAAATTTTCATTCAAAAGTTGGATTTGGTAATCAGATCAAGGTTTATTCTAGCTACATAGTAACAATATTTTCAATCCATCCTATAAAAAGGAAGTTGAGAAGTTTGCTTAATTATCAAACCTCTGAGATTAAATTTCATAACGGCCCTCAAAAATGAATTATGTTCAATTAAATACAATTCCAAATTAAGGAATATGTGAGTTTTACTTCTAATTTCAAACAGAGGAAGCCATCACACACAAAGCAAGGAGATCCTTCAAACAGCACATCACTTTTAATGGTAGCATGGTCACCAAAAGTATAGGGACCAATTTCCAGCTGTAAAAGTCTCAGAGGACACAAGGGTTCCACTATATGTGTCTATTTATTATCCAGATGGATTATTTCCCCCATTTCTTCCTTGGAAGAATTTCTGTAATCCCTTGCCTTTATAAAGATAAGGTAGCAATTAGTCATTACACTCAACATTCTATTTTAAAAGCACACTGATCTGTTAACAACAGATATTTTAGAAGAAAATAATAATTTTTTATCAAGTTAACAAATAAAAGAGTCCAACATGAATAAAAGGATATACATCAAAAACATGATCATGAATATCCTCTAGAGTTGGGGAGAGGGAAATGGGATTGGGGTGGAGATTAAAGAAGATGTTAGCTATATCTTTAATTCTTTTCTTGGGGGAAAAAAGAGAAAAAATAGAAGTAAATATGGCAAAATGTTTACATATGTTAAATATGGATGATGGGATGTTTGCTTGTTCATTAATCCACAGTTATGTTCCATCTCCTCAACCCAAGTAATTAGCTAAGGTAATCAGGTCTGAGTCCAAGCTGAGAGTGATTAAATGTGGCCTTTCCTACCTTCAGTATGCCCATTCTGGAAAATAATCATTCCTCATCTTTTCTTGAGAATAATTTGGCAAATCTATCAGCAGCCTTAAAAGCTGACTAGTCTTTGATTCAGAGGTATCTAGAAATTTATTCTAAGGACATATTCAGAGATATACATGAAAATTTGAATATTAAGATACGTGCCTTAGTTTGAAAAAAAAAAAAGATAGTTGCCTTAGTGTTAAATAAGATGTTCATTGCAACACTGCTGGTGCAAACAAGCAAAATATCTATGAGGTAGAAACTAAGTAAATGATTGTATATTCATAAGATGTTTGCTATATTATTCTCAGCATTTTTCTCTAAATTTTTTTTTAAAAAGCAAAACAGTGGGGGGCCCAGGGCGTGATCTCTGGGTCCTGAGATCGACTCCCGCATTGGGTTCCCTGCATGGAGCCTGCTTCTCCCTCTGCCTGTGTCTCTGCCTCTCTCTGTGTCTCATGAAGAAATAAAATCATAAAAAAGAAAAACAGCTCCCTCCCAATACTTCAGACTACAAAGTGCCATCACAACTGTCAAAACTTCCTTGAACTCTGTACAAATCTATACCAGAATGTGGCAGCCTCACATAAAGTTAAATCTCCCAAGGAAAGAACACAAATATGAGTGGTCTAGAAAAGTGGTTCTGGGAAGACTCATGGCCCCAAATCTCATGAGGATTGTGATTTACAGGAAAATGCTCCGAAGACCAAATATTTAATTCAAGATCATTAAGGAGAGACCGCAAAACCATCACAACTTTGTAACATACTTTAGAAATTTCAGTTAGGCTATTAGGATCCATTTATATTCTACAGAATGAAGTGTTTGTATAATAATTTAAGAATTTACTTACCTCCCATAATCGAAGAATATCTAGAAAACTAAATTCCCTTTTAAATCTGATTAGGAGCCACCTGAAGCAAAAATAAAGGTACCCAGAGTCCTGAGATTCTAAACAGAAAGAAAAAAAAAATATATATATATATATATATACACACACACACATACATACACACACACATATATGGCTTCCCCTTACACTGATTATCTCAGAATACAGTGACCTATTTCAAACTCAAATTTTTCTATGCAGCTTATTAGAAGTCTATAAATTTAATTACCTTCTACTAATGCCAAGAAACAATTCAAATTTGTTTAAAAAAAATTGTTTAAAGAAAACCATAAAATAACAACAAATAAGTCATTTTATGAACAAACTATTTTAAGGCACAATTATACAAAGACAGTTTGGTCCCACACTTTTGTTCCTCAAAGGAACTTAGGCAACAGCAATAGGGTAATATGTACCTTGAATATAGTGCTTTACATTTTTCTTTCTGTAAATCACCTTAGAATGTGCTGGGTACATAATTTGATTCATTAAACTTACCTAAGTAACTGCAAAATCCACTGTCCAACAACCGAAGTAAGGTACTCAGTTGAATTAGCTGGGTTTTCATGCCTTGCATCTGTTCTTCAAAATTTTGATGCTTTAAAGAGAAATAAATGTCACCACATAAATAATACTTAACAAACATTTTATTGTACAAAAGCACTGATAACTAAACGAAGAGTCTAAGGACAAATGTTGCACTTATACCACGCTGGTTATATTTTTAAACTATCACAACAAATTAAAAAGCTATGGCAACATTAAAGAGGAAAAGAGAACCCTTGATTTTAAACTAAGGATTGGGGATCCCTGGGTGGCGCAGCGGTTTGGCGCCTGCCTTTGGCCCAGGGCGCGATCCTGGAGACTCGGGATCGAATCCCACATCGGGCCCCCAGTGCATGGAGCCTGCTTCTCCCTCTGCCTGTGTCTCTGCCTCTCTCTCTCTCTCTGTGACTATCATGAATAAATAAATAAAAATCTTTAAAAAAAATTAAAAAAAAAAATAAATAAATAAACTAAGGATTATTTTTTTTCCTGTATTCATTTCACTTAGATAAAGAAGAATGCAGAACTATAGACTGATACACTTATTTCTTACATCAAATAAGAAACCTGGTGAAACAAAACAAACATCTGGGAACAAACTTTTATCAGATCACTTCCATTGTTAAATATTTCTTCATATTGTCATATAAAATAAAATTAATTTTAGCTGTAACATATACCTTATTTTGAAGAATTAATTACTTTAATTACTTCTTAAATTTGGTGACATTAGGGAATCTGAGAAGTCAAAACCATTTTCATGACAATTCTAAAATAGTATATGCATTTTGCACTTTAAATTTTCCCACAAGGTTAAATGCTGTATGAGGAGTGATATCAGAGTAGACTGAATATAGGGGCAGATATGAAAATCCAGCTGTCTTCCATTAAACTAGACATCAAAGAAAATGGAAAACAATCCTTCTCAAAAAATTGTTTCTGTTTTGGAAAAGTTATTTTTCGTTTAAAAAAATGTTATGGGGCAGCCCAGGTGGCTCAGCGGTTTAGCACTGCCTTCGGTCCAGGGTGTGATCCTGAGGACCCGGGATCGAGTCCCACGGCAGGCTCCCTGCATGGAGCCTGCTTCTCCCTCTGCCTGTGTCTCTGCCTCTCTCTCTCTGTCTGTCTCTCATGAATAAATAAATTTTTAAGAAAGTAAAAAATAAAAAATGTATGTTAAAGTATAAAAAGGTTTATTGTTATTTTTAAATAATTAATAAATATTTATATACTTTTCAGCATTTTCATATAGATAAACATCAAGAGATATAACCTACATAAACTCTCAGAGTCTTCAATAGTATTTAAGAGTATGAAGGACTGGGTCCCGAGGTCACAAAGTATGAGAACTCTGCAAAGTTGCGTAGACTCCCTTACGAAAACTTTAGTCAAGGATTGGAAGTTGGATGGGGAGACCAAAATAATCGTAAGTCTCCTTAAACATTCCAATCCCTTTTACCCATGTGCCCCAAACCCTCTGTGACCTACTGTCCTAATGCTTATAAAAAAAGCCTAAGAAAAAAAAAAAAAGCCTAAGGACAACATCTCTTCCCTCAAACTTCTTTTTTAAGTTTCAGAGACAAAGCATTATTCTTGGAAAGGAAACTAAACTAAAATAAAAATTTAACGCTACTGATTCTTAAAAAAACTGATTTCTAGGGGCACCTGGGGGGCTTAGTAGGTTAAGCATCTGACTCTTGAGTTCGGCTCAGGTCATGGTGTCAGGGTCATGGGATCCAACCCCCCACAGCAGGGAGTCGGCTTGAGATTTGCTCTCGTCTCTCTCTGTTCCTCCCCCTGCACACACACACCCTCTCTCTAAGATAAATAAATAAATCTTAAAAAAAAAATTGGATTATTCTCTTATGCCTTAAAGAACTAGTTGACTAGACTGACACAAGCCTTTGGGATATTATTGCTTCACATTTACCACATAGACCTGTAAAAGAAAGGCAAAATCAGCTCTCTGATTAGCAGCATCATTTTTACTATGACGGCCAAAGGTAATTTGTCTGGGAGTACCAACCAACATGGCATAATCAGCTATAAAATGAAGCACTCCCAAAATGACAGAAGCCAACTTTGGTAAAGTAGCTACTCCGGGAGAAGGAAAATGAGATCAACAATGGATATACAAATGGATAAGCGGCTTCAACCATATCTGTGAAATAAACACGTGTGTGCATACAAATACCTATGTGTGTGTGCATATACACATATACACGTATACATACATATACATCTATATGCATATATATACATATACACGTGTCTATTAATGGGGAGGGAGGTGAGAAGGAAGGAAAGAACTAATGTATACGGCAAAATGAATGGTGAGGATAAGAAAGTTTATTAGATCATTTTGCTAATCTTTCCATAATATTTCTATAATAGACACACAGTCTATGCCTATGCCTACATGAGATAGGAGTAAATATAATAAAAGTAAATCTATGGACATTAGGTTCAGTCATCACAAAATGAATAAAAACTTACATGAAGTAAAGCTGTAAAACAAAAAGAAGGAGTCAAAAGCAGTAGAGATTTAAGGACACCAAACCAACAGCAATGCAGTAAAAAATAATCATGCAGATTATTTTGATTGCAACATTACCCTTTTATTCAAATTGAAAAAAAAGTTAGTAGACAATATATTAAGAGATTTTTTTTAGAATAAAGACTAGAAAAATCCCCAGACCATCCTCAATGGAAAAGGCAAGCACAGAGAACATTTACTATATGAAAAAAGAAGAATGAATTTGTACCATCATACACAAAAGTGACAAAAAGACTGTAGAGTGTATATTAAAGATGTTAAAAATCTTTATATTTGAGACCTAAATACGTGCACAAGTATGTATGCACGCATGCATGTGTGTATGTATATATGTGTGTATATGTGTGTATGTATATATATGTGTATATATATATATGGCATCATAAGCCAATTTTTTTGAACATGCCAATACTGGCTCAATTTTATGAAGGTTATTATATAAATCTAAATGCAGTATGTTCATGTTAATTTTTCTGGAATACCTACCATAAGGAAAGGTCTAAACTAAGCACTGGGGAAATATTCATGTGTTTATTCTACAAAAATCTGTTGCACAAAAACCTCATGTTGGCATTAGGAAGATTCTGGAAGCATACCAGAAAACTAGTTAAACAAAGACATGACCCTTTTATCAAGGAACATACTAGCTCTAGCGAAAAGAGGATAAACAAAAACACAAGAAAGGCAGACAACAACTTTTATACAATTAGTATCAGTTGTACAGACCTTTATAACAAATGCCTCAGGTTTCTAGAGCACTTGGGAGTAATTGGAACTAAGAAGGCAGGTAAAATCAATCAATCAAAAAGGTAAGGAAGACAAACTATGATATTAGCAGATTACTGCAATTAATAAATCTTTCCAAATAATCCAAAACATTAACTCACGGTCACAACTATGTACTTTGAATACTTATTTATAGTAAAGATATTTTTAAACTATCAAATCTTATCAAATATGCATTTGTAAAAGAAGTAGAAGTGAGGATAAGTTGGAACCATGGGTAAGAGACTTGAAGAAATAGATAAAAGTGGGAAAAATTGGAAAAGAAAAATTGGCCAGCAAGAGGGGAAGAACAGAAGTAAGGAAAAAAGAGAAGGTTACTTCTATATTCCACATTTGTATCCCAGAGAATGAATTATAACCTTTATTACAGGGAAACACTTTATATGATTACATATTCAAAATATTTATCCCCTTGCGACCAAGCCATTTGAATACCCACCATCAAGGTCCAGCATCAAATACATTAGTTTTTCTCTGAAACAGTACAGTGACCTATGTAGTCAGGTCTTTGGATTTCATATGCCTTTATCTACTCTTAGGCCTCTGTTGCTCTTTTTTTTTTTCTTTCTAATAAATTACTTGAGAAGGCTGTTGTTTTATTTCCCTGTTAATACTCTGTGCTATTGTCCCAGAATTGATCGATAATTCAAGCTATTATCAATAGATAAAATGTCCTTTGTAATAATATGTATATATAAACATAGTTCAACTCTAAATATCACATGCTTCTGAAAAAATAAAAATGAATTACTAAGAAAGTGTCACTGTTACAAATAGTTCAAACAGATCTAGAAGAAAAATCAGTTACTATAATGACAAAACCCAAAATGTTCACAAAAAGTAAGGATATTACTTGGCATGACTAAGCTTTATCTCCAAAGCAGGTGATATGAAAGCTCAACTACTTCACAGGCATTGAATTCATCTATTTCATCAATATTCTATAATGACTCATAGCTCTTCTGCAGAACATAAGAATTCACTGATACTAAATTCTGATTATTCCTGTGCTACAGGCACTTACTATCTACTTTTAGTATTAAAAACAATGTCCACATTTTCAAGCCCCTTGAAAAGGCTATTTAAAAAAAGAAACAAACATGGGAGCAATTTTTTTTAATTCCACCATAATTGGCCAAATACAAACATCAACCTTATAAGATTACCCAACCTAAATTTTCAAAATTAGTTTGATTAAAGGAAGGAGACCCTATTCTTACCATTTGGTCCATATAGGAGGCAAAGCACCAAAAGGCATCCACTTCATTTTCCATCACATATAAAAGAGGAGAAAGTAAGTCACTCATTCCCTGAACATACCCTAAGAAAGAAAAAAAAAATCATGACTCTGAGAACCTAAACTTTATGTATCCTTCTGTGTATATCACCACGATTTCACTTATAATTTCACCTTTTCTTTGGTTTTAGAAACTGGTAGATACTGACATTTACCAAGAAAATAAACAAGGAGGAAGTCCAGTAATCAGATAAGAAAGAGGAGCTGTTTTAGACTGAGATGTCAAGCAGATAGATAGATAGCTGCTATTATGTGTCTTACTTTAGACATCATTTCAAGTGAGGGTAGTAACATTAACAAATAGTGTGCAAAATTATTATGATAAAGAGGAGGGGTGAAGAGAAAACCCAGAGGAACATCAAAGGTAAGAGTATATACTCAAAGGACTGAGTAGGAGTAGAATCAGAAGTAAAGAGGAAAAAGAAAAATCAAGGGAAAAAAAGTGTTGTAAAAGTCAAGGGGAAGAATATTTCAGGGGCCAAGCAGCCAACAGCACCTAACTGCCATGAACAAGCCAAAACAAATAATGAAAAAGGGTTCAACTGCTTTAGCCACCAGATCACTGGTAATCTACACCAGAAGTCATACCAAAATTATGCACTTTCATTAAAATAGTCATTATGTTCTTTTTGCCTTTCTTTTGTTACTCTATGCACAATTAATGCTAGCAACTGGTTTTAATCCAATGAATACTCTGTACCTGAAAGTACCACTCTGACCACCTTTATCTTGATGCTGTTATTAATTTCTCAGCCATGACAATTACAGCCCATGATTAAAAAGAAAAACTGGAAAGATATCAGGCCCCTCACTTAAGCAAAAAGTCTTGGTTTTGCTTTCCAACTGAACATGCCAAGCTTATTTTTTAGTTATTAAAAAATAAAATTCTCAATTTTCCTGTTTTACAATTGATTTCAGATTTAAGACACATTCTTGAACAAAGGGACAAAAAGTTCATACTATGCCTTTTTACATATATATTATCATTCAACTTTGGTAACTTTTGTATATTTGTTAAAGGTACATAGAGGGTTTTTTCCCCCAAAATGTAGTGTGAAGTCATATAGTCTGTGCAAGCCCAAAGCTTACATTCTTACAATTTACAAAAATCTATGTGTGCTGAGCCATTAAAAGATTGGGTACCACCCAATCCATTGACGACGGCCTGAAGAGAATAAAACGATGAAGAAAGGTTGAATTTGTTCTCTGCCTGGCTGTTGAGCTGGGACACTGATCTGCCTTTAGAGCTCATGGTTCTCATGCTTGCAGATCTGAACTGGCATCTACACCACCGGTTCTCCTGGGTCTCCAACTTGCAGACAACAGATTGTGGGAATTCCCAGTCTCCATAATGTGAGCCAATACCTTAGAAGAATCTTTTTCTTTCCCTTTCTGTATATATATGTTAAATTATACTAAATATACATATATATAGATACATATATATATATAAACAGAAATTAAAAATATACAAATATACATAATCGTAATGGTTCTGTTCCCCTGGAGAACCCTAATAAAAACACTTAAAGAAAAAAAAAAGAAGAAATAGGTTGGAAGGAAGATTAAACTGTTATCAGCACTTTTCTACATGGCACTGACACAGAGAAAGCAATGACAAATATAAAGCCTAAACCAATTAAAGCATGAAAGAAATTTGATATGCTCCCATTCTGTAGGCTGTCTTTTAGTTTTGTTGACTGTTTCTTTAGCTGTGCAGAAGCTTTTTATCTTGACTAAGTCCCAATTGTTCATTTTTGGTTTTGTTTCCCTTGCCTTCATAGATGTATCTTACAAGTTGATGTAGTGAAACACCAGGACACCTGCACTCCAAAGTTCACAGCAGCAGTGTCCACAATAGCCAGACTGTGGAAGGTGCCACGATGTCCTTCGACAGATGAATGGATAAAGATGATGTGATCTATATATACAATGGAATTTTACTCAGCCATCAGAGTGGATGACTACTTACTATTTGCTTTGATGCGGATGGAACTGGAAGGTATAATGCTGAGTGAAGTAAGTCAATTGGAGGACAATGGTTTCACTCATACGTGAAATAGAAGACATAGTCAAAGGAATTATAAGGGAAAGGAGGGAAACTGAGTGTGAAAATACAGAGACAAACCATGAGAGACTCCTAACTCTGGGAAACAAAAGGTTACAGTAGGGGAGGTGGGTGGAGGGAGGGGGTCACTGGGTGACAGGCACTGAGGAGGGCACTTGATGGGATGAGCCCTGGGTGTTATACTATATGTTGGCAAACTGAATTTAACTTTTAAAAGATGTAAAAAATAAATAAATTTCATCTGAATTCAACAAAGTGCAAAAGAGTACTAGTTTACTGGGTCTAACTGCATATTGTCTATAAAAAATATTTCAAAGTGTGCAATTCAAAAGATTTACAAAGCACCTTTCGTCTGGGGAAAAAAGTGCTTTATTATGAAGTTATGATGAATAAAAATTTCTAAGAAGCTAATTTAATCATTTAAGTCTTCAGCTTTTATATGGGATCACTGCCACATTTCTTATACCAGCCTTAGTTGAAGCAAGTAGTCAAATTAATCTTCATACTCTAGTTGCTTTTAATCTATTTTATTTTATACATGATGTTCTTTGGGGTCTGTCATGAGTTGCGGGGGTGGAATTAATGTACAAATTCCTTTTAATTAAAGAAAGATTAAAGCTGTTTAAATTAGCATTCAGTGACACTAAGATCCTGCAATAGTGCTGACTGATGCACATCTTAATCAGCACTACTACAATTTCTCAAGTAGTTCCCTAAAATTATTTTCATAGCAAATTTGTTTCGGGGGGAGGTGTGAGAAATGAATTCCTTATCATCCTAATGTATACCTTTCTACACTGAAAAGAAAAATTTCACCTACATATAGGTCAATTTCCAGGTTAACTGAAGCTTAGCCCTTAGAGAATCAAGTAAAAAATAATAATCTTCGGAGTTGGAAATCATTTTTTTAAAATTAGACACTGCTTTATTACATACAGTATTTTAAGTATAGCTTAATGTTTTATTGGTTATTTAGGATCATCATTATGTACATGTATCATTTAAAAAGATACCTCCCATAGAAACATTCTTAGTGACTTTGCACTAACTAAAAATTGTTCTTCCTTGGGTTCTTCTGTCTGCTTTGGTAATTTCTATTTCCTTCACCATTAATGAGACTGAATTCGATGTAAATATATCCATACCTCATCTATATGGGCTATGACCCCAAACAATTCAATATGATAAAATTACCTACAGGAGTAAATTTACAGCCTAGGTTACTTTGCCATGGCAAAACACAAGAAATTTGGTCTACTGCTTTATGAAAATTACCTTGGGTCCTCACAAGGCCAGAGTTCTAAACAGAAACTTTTGCTGTGTTCCTGTTAAGGAACATTTGTCCTCTGACAAATGAAGATAGCAATTTACCCAATTAGCTGGTCTGCGACTATGCCCTGAAAAAACTGAGCATTCAAGAACTCCTAAATATATGCATAAATTCCTATCTCAAAACTATCTACCTGAGAGTACAGGGCAATGCCTCTTGTTCCCTAAGACTATGGTCCTAGTCCCCATAGTAAAATGACAATGGGTCAGCATGGTAGATGTGTAGAGATAAAAATGCCAGCCTGAAATAAAGACCTGGGTCTCTCTCCCAGTCCAACATAGACTACTTGTGCAACCTTGAGTCACACTCTAAGACACATTTAACTTTACTCATAAAATTGGGATTATTTCCCTACTTCATCAAAAGGGAATGAGTCAAAATCAAGTATGATAACGTTCTAACCTGAAAAACACTCTAGCAATATGTTTTCAATGATCCAATTTGAGGAGTGATAGATAGGGCTGGCTAAATTTTACAATTTAAAGAGAAATCTGTGGTTTTCAATTTAGTGTCACCAAAGAGGCTGATGCCTCAAGATCCACAAAAGAGTTTACATCTTCCCCTAAAATATGAAAGAAGAGGAATTCACAGAGATACAAGCTGTGAGGAAAATATACCGTAATTCAAGGTTCATTAAGATTTAATATGCTAAATATCCAACTATCTTCTCCAAAAGATGTCTTTAGCTCTATGAAAATAATCTGGAAAACCTCTATTTCTGTTATTCTCTACTTGGGAATCACTCACATGGTAGATAACTGAGAAACTTTTCCATTACTTATACTTAAAGGTTAATATTTAAAGAATTTTCTTTTAAGAAACAGCGTAAATTCTCTTACCCCTTAAAATATTAGTTCCTTAGATTTTCTACCCATTATACCTTCTCCACACAATCCACTACTGCCCCTTCCAGCTTGTCTTTCTAACCCACTTTGGTAGGAAATACACTTACCAAGGAAAGAGAGTAAAGCTCCACATGGCCTAGATAACTATCTGCATGGCTCGTCCAAGATATCACATCAGTATTTTCCTTCACAAGGCAGGAAAGCATTTCAAAGGTTCCCAAACTTTCTCAGTTCACAGACTCTTAACGTCTTAGTAATTTTTTCTAAGGCAGCCCTGGGCTTAAAGAAATAACTAACATTTCCATTTATTAAGTACTCAGACCCAAACAACTTAATAACTATTTATGTCCCGTGAACTTAGCACCTCTTGACACTGCACTACTTCTCGAAGCTTGGAATCCAACTGGATACCACCATCCTCACTTCTTGTCCTTCACCTATTTTCATACTGTACTTGCTTATTATCACAGCAAGGCCAAAAGCCCTGCTTTGCAAAAACTAACTTTATCAGGAGGAATATGGAGGTCTAATGCTGAAACTCTGAACTACTTCAGCTTGGACTCAGGGCAGTATCCTTACAGATGCCACTATCTCTCTCAAAAATTTAAAATATTCCACAATGCCCCGAGAGTATGCTGTGGAGACTCAGCGCTCTTCAGCGCATCATCTAGGAATCATAGGCTTCTAAGTTCCAGTCCAGCAGAACAATCACTATAGAAACTAACCCACAGAGCTGTTACATATGTCTTAACAGGTTAATAAATTCAAATACAAAATAAATATATATAAATCTTTTAAAATTAGGGTATTAGAGGAGAACTTACCTAAATCAAAATCATACATACAGTAGGTCATCAAAATGTCATGAAGCAAAATCAACCCTGGATTATCTTGGCCTTCATAAAACTTGTTTGTTCGATCTGTTCTGTTAACATCTTTTTCTGAAGAGGAAAATCATTATATATTTGAAAACCTTTCAAAAAACACATTTTTATAAAGCTTACATCTTACAAGAACAAAATTATTTTTCTGGCTATTAATTTCACTGTCTCTGACCTTTTACTTAATGAAAAAATTCATCAAATTCCATTTCAGATATGCAACAAAAAAAATTTTAGAATATTTTTCAAAAATCAGTTCACTTCCTCATGAGTATATTTTCAAATATTTTTCAATTCTCATCTAAACATAGAAATTTTGCAATAGTAGAAAACACTTGTCATTAATTAAAAGCAACATCAATAATCCACATTAGTTAGAAATAAAAATGCCACTCATGAATGCATGTGATAGGCAATATTACTTGAAAACAGTAATTTTAAAAAGCTACTATGCAATCAAGTGTAATCAAAGAGATTTGCTTTATTCATTATTAACTTCTTTGTCATGTTCCACAATCATCTTCAGGACAAATTAGTTCCTTATTCCCCTATAGACATTATTCAGTTTACATATTAGTATAAGCAATTTATTTTAATTTTGAAAAAATGAAAACCCACATTGTGCTGGAAATTATTTCATGACATTAAGAACAGGTCTGGAAATTATCACCATGAGTGTATCCCAAGTTGTACTGACAATTCAATCCACAAACACTGATACCTATTAAACGCAGCTTATAGCGAAAGGCTTTACAACTAAAAGGGTGTTCCCCAAACAAATCCCTCACTAAATGAGGAAGAAATAGTTAAAAGAAACTCAAAGAGTTTAGTCTATTCTATAATAAATTCTGTTTAAAAGTTGTGATCTGATCTCTCCCCTCACTCTACCCCATTGAACTGAATAAATTGAAAACACTCTCACTACAGGTACTCCTACTTTTCAAAAGTCTGCACTTTTACAAAAGACTTGCATGAGTAACTGTTTTCACTAGCCAAAGGAAATCCAAAGAAGATGTGGATTTTGTTAATCCACTTTTACAAAAAAAAAAAACATGATGACAAGTGAAAACAGTATTCAGTGTCTGTTTTGCAGTGAACGGTCACAGAGACAGTCCGTGCCCTGGGCAGCTTGAGGGCCCCACTACGCTCCTTCCCGGGATCCACATCCCCATCTCAGCATCAAGCCCTCATAGCCTTGAACTGGGCCTGTGGGCTTCTGTGTTGTACCTTGATTGATTTTGTGTATCTGTTAGCAAAAAGCCTAAAAGAGGTAATTTTGGGGGCCTGAGAATGCTTTAGAAAGCTTCCATATATGTTAATATAGTAATTATTTCTTTGCTTTATGCCATTTAGACTTATGAAAGGTCTCACAGGAACACCTGTACTTGTGAAGAGACAGCTATTTTACAGAAGAGTAGAATCTAACAATAAAGGATGACATTAGTTTAGATTCTGAAAGGGCAAAAAAAAAAAAAAAGATTCTGTAAGGGCATTTAAAAATATAAATGAGAACAATATTATAGCTTTCTATTAAAATATACTATATGAGATTTAGGGACGCCTGGATGGCTCAGCGGTTGGGCGCCTGCCTTCAGCTCAGGTCGTGATCCCAGAATCTGGGATAGAGTCCCCATCAGGCTCCCTGCAAGGAGTCTGCTTCTCCATCTATGTCTCCACCTCTCACTCTCTCAGTCTGTCTCTCTCATGAATAAATAAATCTTTTTAATAAATAAATAAATTAAATACACTATATTAGATTTAATAAAAACAAGTACATATCTGCCTTCAGCTCAGGTCACGATCTCGGTGTCCTGGGACAGAGCCCTGTGTTGGGTTCCCTGCTCAGTGGTCAGTCTACTTCACCATCTGCCTCTCCCTCTGCCCCACCTTTCCCCCTTGCTTGTGTGCTTTCTCTCTCGCTCTAACAAATAAAATCTTTAAAGAACAAAACTAGGGGGATCCCTGGGTGGCTCAGCGGTTTAGCGCCTGCCTTTGGCCCAGGGCGTGATCCTGGAGTCCCGGGATTGAGGCCCACATCGTGCTCCCTGCATGGAGCCTGCTTCTCCCTCTGCCTGTGTCTCTGCCTCTCTCTCTCTCTCTCTCTGTCTCTCATGCATAAATAAAATCTTTAAAAAAAAATAAAAAACAAAAAATAAAGAAAACTAAAAACATCAAAATGTTTCATTCTCAAATCAGTGTTGATAAAAAGGTGTGCATAAGTTTATCGTTTTTATTAACTCAAGCACAATTTACATAGTCATAATGACAACAGAGATTATTTGCCTTAACAGGGGGTTTTAAACATGGTAAAAAATTATTTGTACCCTCATGAACTATCTGCAATTCCTTCTTCTTGTATATTTAGATGCAACATGCCAGGCAGAAAACAAAAAGGGATCAAAAATGATATATAAAGAATATTTTATAAGGAAAGTATTTCTAGAAATTATTTCAAGAAAGAAGATTATTAGTACTTAGGTTTAAAAAAAAACAAAAAAAAAGCCCTCACTCAATCCAACTCTCCATCTAACTTGATATAGCTAAAGAAGACTGAAGAAACCACAACCATGCCGCCAACAGACCCCATTTTACATTTGCTGTAACTAAACCTCAAGTGGGCCTCTAACGCTGCCTGGTAAACATGTTTTAGTTCATTCATCCATTCCTTGTCTCCATTCATGTAACCACTTTACATCTTCTCCTCTGTCCTCAAGCCTCCAAAATGTTACTTCCTCCCAACTCTGGTTCTCAGATGAGGATCTTGCTTCCTATTTCTGAGAAATGGAAGTTATCCAAAGAGAACTTCCCCCAGGATCCCACTATTTTAGCCACATACCTGCATTCGCAGAGTCCCTTCTCACCTATCACTCTAAATGAGCTTCCATCCTGGTGGCTAAATCCAATCCCCCTTCTTGTGCATGAAATCCACCCAAGGATATTGCCCTAGTTAATTCTTGTGTCCCTCTCTAGTTTCGTTTTTCTTCCTATTGGATCCATTCTCACCTAGCCTTCAACCATACTGCTGTTTCTCTCATCTTCATAAAAACCTTACTCAATCTCACTATCCCCTCTAACAGCAGCCCATTTTATCTCCATCTGTGTAGAGCACAACTTCTTAAAGGAGCTGTATATATTGTGACCAATTCCACTACTCCTGTTTCCTCCTAAACTCACTCCCATCAGGTTATCACTTCCAACACTCCACCAAAACTCCATCCATCTTTATTTATGAAGCTATAAATTCATAAGCAAAATGGAAATTTTAAAAATAAGTTCCACTAGTATCCAAAGCTATCCTAAAATTATATAGAGTCCAGCTAACCAGATAGTTAAGAGTATTAAAACTGGGTATTGCCCTTAACCATGTGATCTTGGACAAGCCATTTTTGTTTTCAATGGTTCGGTTTGTACAATGGAGATTATCAACTGAAACTTAAGACACTTATAGCAGTAACTATGCATTCTTTCAATAACTTACACCAACCTGGCCTTTACCGTAAGAGTTAGGTAGCCCAGTACTCAGTCTTTGGAAATAAGTCTAATTCTTTTAATGTAAAATTCTGTCAAACATCTCTTTTTTATGAAATAATTATTCCCACACAATAGTTACTCAATTCTCACACACTGACAAAAATTTCCTATCTGAAGTCACTTATTAAAAAAATAAAATAAATGTATATTTAGAGATGGTCTGGAGGGACATAAGCCAATGTCTATTAACTATAATTATCTATGGATGACAGAAACAAAGTTAATCTTTATTTTCTTCTTTTTTGCTTATCTATAGTTCCTAATTTTCCTATTAATAAACACAAACTCTTTGTAATAAGGGAGACATAATGGTTTTTGAATGAAATTAATTCAATAAGCAAATTAACCTTTTAAAATTCATAGTTCAGAACTGAAAATGAAGTATGTCAGTACATATACCGACTGAATTCATATTCCTAATTGGAAGAGAACAACCAAGATCATCAAATATACATTCTAATGTACTCTCTAATTCTGATTTCTCTTTTGAGCCCTATCTCCATAGCATATACCTTCACTCCTTAAATCTTATCAAGACTTCAATGTCAACCCCTCTCATGCATTTCCAAAATTAGGAAAAAATTACCAATAAGACTTCTATAATCTCTTAATCTCGAATTTCTCTTCTCTTGTTCTTCGCTGACAGATTTCCATTGTAGTTTCATCCTGAAGTATTCATCACTACAGAAAACAATTTCATACCAGAAAAAGCTATGAGAACACGGTATTTTTAAAAATTCTAAATGGATTTTTCCATTAACAATATATCATAGCATTTATGATGCTAGTGAGATGTGAGGTTATAAATAGGATAATGAAATGTTTACTTATGATACATAACTAAATACAAAGGAAAAATAAAATAACCTTATACATACCATAAACTTTGCTTAAACTACTAGAATAATTTAGGTATGATTTTAAGAAAAACATTTACCTCAATCCTTAATATGATATCTAAAAGTATTCTAGTTATTAAATATTTTAACCACTAAAGTTTGTGAATAATTATAAATACAAATCTACAAATTGCTGTTTTTTTAATGTGACATAAGATTTCCATTTTTCTTTTTTTTTTCTTTTTTTTTTTTTTTTTTAGATTTCCATTTTTCTAACCAGTTTATTCACAAACCTGTTAATGTGAAATGTCTTAGAATAATTGGCAAATGTATTGAAAGAGAAAGGATTGTCTGAAGGTTTAAATATGTACATAATGATTCAGAGTGAGCTTTCAATCAAAGGCTACCCTGATGAACTGGGAGTGAGAAGGGTAACTGGAAAGTTGGTCTAAGTTTCAAGTCTGAGAAATACCTTAAAAAAACAGAAAGTTTTCCAAAAGAAGGAAAGACTAGTTTATTTACATGTGCACCAGGAAAATAATTTAAAGGTAATTAACCTAAAGAGTAAATATACTTCTTGTGGCCATTTTTATAATTTCATAATGAATTGCAAAAATGGATCAAGATGATGTATTTAAAAACCCCTATCTAATTAGTTATTTTTCAAGTATGCAAAATGTTTTTACAAAGGAAGTGGAATTTTTTTTTTTACTATATTTCTACATATTCACCAACACAACTATAAGGAGTGCTTGAAATGACTAGTTTAAAGTACAGAGCTCAATTTTTCAACTATAAAGATGAAAACAAAATTATTTTTCCCATACCCTCATCTATTTAAAATAATCATCTAGAAGCCCTATACTGACATGGCCAACATGCACATGAGAAAATGCTCTGCATCACTTGCCATCAGGGAAATACAAATCAAAACCACAATGAGATACCACCTCACACCAGTGAGCATGGGAAAAATTAACAAGGCAGGAAACAACAAATGTTGGAGAGGATGTGGAGAAAAGGGAACCCTCTTACACTGTTGGTGGGAATGTGAACTGGTGCAGCCACTGTGGAAAACTGTGTGGAGGTTCCTCAAACAGTTAAAAATATACCTGCCCTACGACCCAGCAATTGCACTGTTGGGGATTTACCCCAAAGATACAAATGCAATGAAACGCTGGGACACCTGCACCCCGATGTTTCTAGCAGCAATGGCCACGATAGCCAAACTGTGGAAGGAGCCTCGGTGTCCAACGAAAGATGAATGGATAAAGAAGATGTGGTTTATGTATACAATGGAATATTACTCAGCTATTAGAAATGACAAATACCCACCATTTGCTTCAACGTGGATGGAACTGGAGGGTATTATGCTGAGTGAAGTAAGTCAGTCGGAGAAGGACAAACATTATATGTTCTCATTCATTTGGGGAATATAAATAATAGTGAAAGGGAAAATAAGGGAAGGGAGAAGAAATGTGTGGGAAATATCAGAAAGGGAGACAGAACATAAAGACTGCTAACTCTGGGAAACGAACTAGGGGTGGTAGAAGGGGAGGAGGGCGGGGGGTGGGAGTGAATGGGTGACGGGCACTGGGTGTTATTCTGTATGTTAGTAAATTGAACACCAATTAAAAAAAAAAAAAAAAAATAGAAGCCCTATACTATTTTGTATGAGTGAGTTACTAATTTCTTTGGTGAACATACAAAAGATCTTACTTACGTTTTCTGTTTTTGTAATTGAGTTCTTTCCTCCTTGGTACTGTCCCAAGGAAAATAACCCAAAAGAAATTTCCATGCTTGCTTTCTCAATGCATGACTAAGTCCCTAAAGAAAACATGCATATTAAACACAGTTGTAAAAAAGAATGGAATACTTTAAGTTCACAAAACTTGCATATAAATATACAGGAAGATTAATATTTAAGAGACAGTTTTTATACATATTCACTCAATTCAGTGAATACTAACTTGTTTTTGACCTCTAGTTCTGAAGATGTAAACTTTCAGAAAGCTTAAACAATGCAGAGTATTGTTCTATAGAAGACAGTGGGACTGATTAGTCTTTCTAAGTCCAATCCTTATTAAATAAGGCGACTACCAGTGGGGTACATACACGCCTCCTCCAAAGATTGTGATGTCTCTGTCCTACAGGGATTTTAAGGCATCATTATTCAAAAGGAATTCATTCCCTGACTCCCTCTACACTCTACACATCCCTCCAAAAAAGAAAATTTAAATATCAGCAGTTTCAAATATCATCCATATTAAGGTATTTACCCCTCTAAATATCATCTGCTTCATATTATCTACATTTAAAATTCTTCCTTCAGAATCAATGTTCTTAGTCCATTCTTCCAGTGATACTGGCTCTCTCCTTTGAACAACAGGTCGTTCTCCCAAATCAATCTAAAATAAGATAAGCAATATGGAATACACTTTTAACCGGTGATATTAAATCAAGGTACACGGAAACGATAACTAAAACACTATCACTCAGGCACAAATGTTAATTTCTAACATTTCTAGTATCTTCCCTTATTTTTCAATGTTTTGTTTATGAACTTTAATAGCATTCCATACACTTTCCTTCCTACTAACCATACAAATAACAGAGTAATAAATTCAGAGACAGGAATATATTTGCTATTTTGAGTTTCAATTACATAAGTACAAAACATTCGACATGTAAATTCCATAAGGAACTCTTCAAATTAAATGGTGTGCTGTTATTATTTGAAAAGACAGTATTATTCCACTAAACATATTCTAAAATTAGCTTTCCTTCCAAACTAAAATTTGTAGCTCTCAGAATTGATTCGTGATCCATTAGTTCCACTTGGTATTTTCTACAGTTTTTTATTCAATTAACAGATGTTGGTAATTTAAAAATGCCATTTGCAAGATAAGCCCTTCAAGTATTACAATTTTTGTATTTATAATGTTCCAACTATGTACAGCCTAGAATTGTAGCAAATTCAAAAGTCTTGTTGGGCATATATAAAGATTGGCCACAATTCAGGGCCAAGATCCATCTTCCTTAAAAAAGAAAAGATTCACATAAGCATAAAAGCCCTAGAGTAGTGTCCTGACTAGCTGCCTCTGGTGCCTACTGAGAAAACATATAAATTAGGAAGAGAACTTGGAACAATATGCAAGGCTCATATTCACTGCTATGCACTCAATGAAACAAACAACCTGTTCATTATCATCAAAAAGTAATCAAGGAAAAGAGATCCAACTAATAAAAAGTATAAGCAGTAAATGAAGCAGCACAATCCAACAATGTGGAGGCAGAACAAGTATTAGTTGTTAGATATATTAGCAAAAAAGTTTTAAGAAAGGATTATGAGAAAGAGGCAGATATAACCAAAACTGAGTTTCTATTTCTATCATATTCAGTACATGTTTAAAAAGCATTTCTCCTGTTAAAATGTGAGAGCTATGTTAATATAAATGTCCACTCACTCTTGTGATGACTTCGAATCCTGGTTCTTCTTGTTGATTTATCTTTAAACCTGGAATAGCATCACTAAGAAAATCTGCCATTTCTGAAGGTGGTCGTTGATGTGTAGAGGGATCACTGCCTCTCAGACTATCAAAAATGTAGTTTGTGACTTTGGAAAATCCTACCATAGTTGCTGTATAAGGATCCTTTTTAATTTTCTATGTAGTAAGAAGAGAAATATTATCATTATTAATTCAAATAAATAATAAAAATACCACTATCATGAGCAAAAGGGCAAAGGTTTTTAAAGGGAAATCAGAACTAAAACAGAGTGTTCTAAGATTTTTTTTTTTTCTGGGAAGAAAAATTTTTATTTTCTAAGCCAATCTTTTCATTTGGTTAAAAGAGAATATTACACAGCAAGTTAATGCTACTGATTAAATTGCAGATAAACAAATGATTTGCAGGCTTTATTCAATCTGCATACATCACAAATATATGCAGTGCTTACTTTCCATTGATGAATGGCCCACAACAGCATTCTTCTGTCTAGCAGTCCTGCCTTCACAAAAAAAATATTTCTTGAAGTGTGCACTAGTCTAACGGAAAATATTCAATAGCTAAGTTTTAAAAGCTCACAATATTTAAATATCAGCTGACATTTTAATCTAATTATCTGATTAATAAATCATGCCAATGAGTGTAATTTGTTCTGGACAGTGCTGCCTTGGAAAACAACAAAAGTTTTTCTATTGCTAGGGTTACTTCTAAATCCCAAACTGCCTGCTTATTCATAGTTAGCAACAATAGGGATTTTTTAAAGGTCTTTTAACAATTATTTTCACAATAAAAACTGTTCCCTGTTTACTTTCATCACTGTCTAGCTATCTCGTCCTCCTTCCTCAAAACTGCCCTTTTTATCTTATCTTCAGAACCAAGAAGAGACCATCTGGGACAGAGTAAACCCTCAAACATTTGTTGAACGAGTAAGTGAATAAACAAACAACCATTTCATTAGTTTACATAGAAATTTGAGTGAAAAATAAGTAACTTTACTTCTGCCTGTGTTAAGTGCATATTTTTAGCCAAATGTAAGAATATACTCAAATACCTTAAGGAGAATTAGATTATCAGGACCCCAAATGAATCTACTTAAAATGGAAAATAAAAATTCAAACGACATTAATGAATTCAAAGTAGCTTACCCAGTAACCTCCCACCTAGTCAGTGAAAGCTAGGATAATAAAAATCTACTAATGTCCAATATCAGTATTACAATAAAGGGAAAAATTGCCTTAAGGGTAACTAAACCAAGGAAGCTTCTGAGTTTTACAAATGGATGAAACATACTATTTTTTAAAAATTACAGAGAATAAAAAAAATTACAGAGAATAGTTCCATAAAGTTTACACAGAGAGAGACACATGTCTCATTCTATATAATCTGAGAAAATGAGAGGTAGGAGGTATATGAAACAATGATGTAAGATTAACAGATTAATACAAAATAGATTAAGAAACATACTTGTATTAAACCATATGCAGGTTCATCAAGAAGATTTTCAAAAGACTGTGAAAGACTCTTATTCTGACAATTCACAAGAAGTGTTCTTTTATCCTGTGGAGATCTGTAATAAAAGCAGGGATCTGTAGAAAATACTAGCACACTGCATCAATTACTACCAGAATACTTACTAATGCCTACTTTTCCTTGACAACAATGAAAAACCAAGACTCAAATGTCCAGTTCTAGAACTGTTGCCCATCAATACAATATTAGTAAATACCTAGTAACTATCTTAAATGAGCTCCAAAACTATATGAAACATGAAATACTAAATTAGCTAACATAAAAGGGTTGAATATTTTTATTCTAGGTAAAGCTAAGAGAACTAAACTGTAACGAACCCAAGTTTTTGCATGTAATTATAGCAGAAAAACCTTACAAACATATCTGCTTTTATTATCATAAAAATTAAAGAAAAGTGAAAGCACACTTTAGGATTCATCAGTATATATAAAATTACAATACAGGAAAATGTCCTATTTTGAAAGGGTTTCCAACTTCATGCCACAGCTTGGTAATATTGCAATATAAGATATTAAGAACACAAGATAAAATAGATTATTTTTTAAAGATCATTAATTATGCTAACCATAATTATAAACACACATGAACATATTTAATAAGGTTATAATAATGTACAGTTCAGGTAATAGTATGTTTTTAGTTCTTGTTTATTAAGCTCTTAGAAGCAAGTTGTTCTTTGCATTCTTTTCTTCACATTTCTTAATTACTACAGAATGCTTTCCAAATAGGCATTTAATTTGAAGTAATCAGATGAATTATCCAGTCTTTTGTCTATTAAGTTTTAAAACTTAGTAAGTTAGCTATAATAAATCCACAACTTTTCTGTGTTTAAAATAAAACTTAAATGTGTTATGTTGCAGCTATCTACTTCTCGTTTATTATAAATGTTTGAGATAAGAACTTTAATAACAGTTATCTCTTCTCAATTCTAACACAACAGGATGCAACAGCAATGCCAGAGGGGATATGAACTCCAAAGCAGGATCTCATTCTTACACATTCAGAAATGCTTGATCTTCAGAGACAACAGTAGCTTAATAAGCCCCTTGGCTTTTTAAAAGGAGATGAGGTTGAGTCATTTGAGGGTAAGAAAAAATATAACTTTTAAAATGTTCAATTTTCATTTAAATGTCATTTTTCTGAACTTACTGGGGTTATGCTTAATACAAAGACCTATATATACTCTCACAAGGCATTTTTTTAAGAAGTCTTTTAAATGTAGCACCAGAAAAGTAAGTAATATAACAATATATGTTTTCCCCTAGCACGGGGCAGCTGGTACTATGGTTACTGTTTCTAACAATAAGTCAAATTATTTCTTTAAAATTCAAGCAAAAATTGGTAATTGAAGTCAAAACATTGGCTATGCATGTAGAAAAAGCATGTAGCTATCTGGGCTCAGATCATTATTATGGCTCCAGATTTCAAACTGTAGTCAATGAACGAGCAATGAGAAGAAGAAATGACTGCCTAACCAAAAAGCAACCACAGCTATTCTTTTAAGAAGAAAGGATTTAGGGGCGCCTGGGTAGTTCAGTCAATGAAGTATCCGACTTGGGCTCAGGTCAGGAACTTGGGGTCCTGGGATTGAGCCCCACATCAGATTCTGCGCTCAGCAGGGAGTCTGCTTATCCCTCTCCCTTTCTTCAAGCCCCTCCCCGGGCTTGTGCTGTCTCTCAAATAAATAAATAAAATCTTTTATAAAAAATAAAAAATAAATAAAAAGAATGGATTTCATTTTTTATACCCGATGCTCTGTGATGAGGGGCTGGGGAAAGTTCTAGGAGGAGAGACATAAGAAATTTAAGACTTAGCTGCCCTAAGCTAAAAAAATCAACAAAAACATTTTTGGGATCCCTGGGTGGCGCAGCGGTTTGGCGCCTGCCTTTGGCCCAGGGCGCGATCCTGGAGACCCGGGATCGAATCCCATATCAGGCTCCCGATGCATGGAGCCTGCTTCTCCCTCTGCCTGTGTCTCTGCCTCTCTCTCTCTCTCTCTGTGACTATCATAAGTAAATAAATAAAAAAATTAAAAAAAAAAAACATTTTTAAGAAGTACATGAGTCAGAGGACAAGCTGTATATTGCTAGGCAATTGCAGAGCTCATCAAAAGGAGGGTTGGCATTCCAGAATATCGTTACATTTCCACCTGCCAGGTTATCACACTGATTTAATTTGGAAAGATCAAATATGACGGATTTAAATGTATATATTCTGGAAATATAATGGATTCTAGGAAGTTGATCTCTTATGAAAACATTATTCAAATTTTCAAATTCTTTGTAGCAGCAAGACAGAACTTTTAATGATGTTAACATCACTAATTCTATTAGAGCCTACTATAGGGCTTAAAGAAAACTACAGTCTAATATCACAACTATAGAAATAGATCTATTGAAAATTCAGAAGTTACCTCCCCAGCTTTGGAGTGAGCCTCTCCCAAAGACCTTAGAATAAATTCAGAAATGATAACAATTGAAGAATGTTTTGAGTGCTGAGATGTAGTAGTAGCTATTTTCCATTGCTACTGAGAATAACCAATATAGAAAGCTAAAGAAATAAAAATATCACTGCAAAGGTTATCAATCAAAAAAGGTCAATAAAAATAAAGTACAGAATATTTACAACAAAACTATAGGTATAACATATTCTTATTTATTTTACACATATATCTCAAAGGAAATAAATGAGAGTTTATAATTTCATTTTATAAATGGTGTTATATGATGATACAACCAATTTGGCTTTTTAGGAAATATCTTACTGCCTGGATATTTATATATTAATGAAAAATGCCCCAATATACAAAATAAGTTTAATGGAATCTTTGTATTACAACCTTCCTTCATATCCTAGCACCAACTTGGTTCCAGAAAGTAATATATTTGTGATTCATTCTTTACCCAAGCATGTTTTAAAAGGTGATAAATCAAAGAACACTAACAAACATGAATGAAAAGGACAATTTGTTTTTCTAGGAGATAAGAAAACCTCTTGAGAAATTACAAGTCTCAAGAAGCTGGTCTATTTTGCACTGATTGATCCAGCCAGTGAGAATGAAAGAAGAACTGTACATAACTCTCCAGCCTCATTCTCACTCTTACAAGGCTGCACATCCCTAGTACATCCAAGATTTCAGTTCATCTGTATGGTAAGGCCCTTAATTCATTAGGGGCAGTATTAGGAAGAGAAGATGGCCACAAATGTATGTCACATCATTAAACTGGGTTAATCAGAGAAAAAAAAGAGTATGGTCTAATTCTGTGGGTTTTGCATTGAAAAAAAAGGGTGACCATGGCATAGACTGCCAGGCATCCCAATGAGGCTGTGGAAACCAAAGTTTTCTGGAACTATTCTTCCTTCTGGTCTCTACAACAATCTCCGACCACAGGAATGCAACTCTGGAAACATCACTTTGCTTAAGATAACTGATCTGGGGACAGCAAATGAGGCTGCCATGGCTGACATCTAGTAGAGTGAAAAACTGAGAATATATGGATATTTTCATTTCTTTGGAGTTCAACTTAATTGAGAATTCCATTTATTTAGATTATAACTTGTGAAATAAAGAACAAAGATCTTCAATATCTTCCTGAGAATCTGATACAGATGGCTTACACAAATATGGAATTTTTTTTAATGTCAGTGACAGTTTATTTGGAGTATCCATAGTCTACCACTTGGACTCAACATATAATCTCTGGTGAGCTCTACGGCACAATATAATTTGGTATAATTTATAACGGGAGAGAGAACAGGAAGTGTTTATTTCAGCTTAGGGTACAGAGGGGCCTTGGGTACTATTCTTACGTATTTCAGATCATTCAGAGGGCAAAGAATAAATTAGCTTCCAGTGTCACAGAAGAATGCACCATGGAGAAGTAGCTGGTATCAGGGGTGGTTTTTGAAGGACTATCTCTTCCACCCTCCTCACCCCCCTAGAAAGGCTACATCTCCATAGGACTATAAATTGAGTGATAAAAACCCAAAAGGGAGAGAGAAAAGAACCAAATATAGGGAGGGAGGTCAGTCTCCTTTGTCAGGTTCTTCTCTTTGACCAGGCCATTAAAGGTTGCAATTAATCACTGATGTTCACATTATATTCCATTTTATCCTCCCGTTAATTTCATTCTTTCTCAGAGCTTCAATTACTACTGACTCACAAAAAACTTACAAATTATCCTACTATATACTTTCATAGTGCTACACATCTCTTATTTGGAGTACCTATTACAGCCAAATGCTATGTTTATTTGTATAAGTAATGTCTGTCTCTCCTACAAGGGTACAAACTTCATGAAGGCAGGGACCATATCTTTTTTGATTACTGCTTTTTCTAGCAGTTAGCACAGAGTGTCTAGGACATAAGTGGTCTTCAAAAAAACTATATATGGCGGGAGGGGACATCATTCCCATGGCTTTGTGTTTTCAAATGGAAATATGCACTTCTATTAAACTGTCCTTTGCTAATAAGACAAATCTGATTACTGAGATAGGAAAGAGTAAGGTACATGCTTGGCATAAACAACACTCCCCCTTCCAGACATTGCATGCACACACACTCGCACACATGCATATGCGCTTGCGCTCTCTCTCTCTCTCTCTCTCTCTCTCTCTCTCTCTCTCTCAGATTTGCCTTCAACATAAAAGAGGCTTTCTGGTCTGGTTTCATTCACATCATAAGTGGTCTGTCCTCAATAGGAAGACCTGTAGTTGTTCAAAAATTGGTGAGTGACTTCAAAACTACTTTGGGGTAAATTATGATGATGCTGCATATCTAAGCCTCATCAATAACTATATTTTTACCATTATCTGATTCTTATATTTACTCCTTACTTTGTTTCCTTTTCTGTATTTTTTTTTTTTTTTTTTTATGATAGTCACAGAGAGAGAGAGAGGCAGAGACACAGGCAGAGGGAGAAGCAGGCTCCATGCACCGGGAGCCTGATGTGGGATTCGATCCCGGGTCTCCAGGATCGCGCCCTGGGCCAAAGGCAGGCGCCAAACCGCTGCGCCACCCAGGGATCCCCCTTTTCTGTATTTGTAAAGAAGTTTCATTCACAACCCTCATTAAAACATCACCAACACACATTCAAGATATATAGACTCTTATAAGCACCTAAGTTATTGCCGAGTCTATCCTTGAACCCACCCAGGATAGAAAACTCTCTAATTCCTGAGCTACAACCTGTTTTCTTCTAATTGCTCTCTAAAGCCATACAAATCAAATTATAATCTATTTCTTAAAACATCCTTTTTAAAATTATTGGTAGCATTGGTTAAGTACCATGCCATTTATTCATTCAACTGAGACTTATTATGTAAATATTATGCTAGGCACTGTGGCTAGGAACTTAAGTGAAAATGTAAACAAAACAGATATGATCCCTGCCTTTGTGAGCATACATTCTAGAGTAGAATATTTAAAAAGTAAATAAATAACATTATTCTATTAAGAGTTATGAAGGGAGCAAACAAGGAAATGAGACAACGAAAAAGAAAGGGAGTAGGAACCTACATTACATGGGAGAGAGGACATTCAGAAAAGCCACTCTTAGGATCAGAAAAAAGGAGAATATTCCAGGCAAAAGAAAAACAGCATACATATAGGACTCTAACGCAAGAGTTTGGGGCATTTCAGGAACTGAAAGAAAACTATATGGCCAGAATATAAAAGAGAATGGCATGAAGAGAGGCTGAAGAGATAAACAGAATTTAAAAAGGCAGTGCAGGATTACACTAACCATAGTAAGTTTGGATTTTGTTTAACACTGCACCAAAACACCTCTTCTTTAAGTTAAATCCCCACGTCCTTTTCATGTTTTTCATACCCTTTGATCTGTCTCTTTATACTAGTCGTCTCTTCTAGTGGTATAGTCTAACACGTTTAAAATGCAATGTTTAACACCAACCAAAGTTCTCCAAAGTAAAGACCAGTAAAGGGTAGAGAGAAACTACCACTTCATCCTAAATACTACACTTTAATCAATGGTCTCAGGTTGCATCAACTCTTTTCTGACAGTTACATCACAACATAGAGTTTGCTATGGTACTGAAACCCCCAAGCCTTTAATATCTGTTCAACAGCCAGACCATTTGCCCCTCCTGAATCTACTTAATCCCCCAACATGGGTGGTAACCTATTCAAAGCTTCCCACTTCAAGATCCAAAACCCACATACTGCCGACCAGACTTGACCTTCTTATGGATACTGCTACTGATCTCTGTCACCCAGAGATGGTCAACATGGTAGGGGAGAGAACGTCAGATCAAAAAATGCAGCCAAAATCTTCCAAATTCTGGATCACTACTAGATTTATATAATCTAAGTTTAAGCATTATGTTACTCTATTATAAAGTGACAACATTACTAACAAGGTTAACAACCATCCCTACAGTTCCTCAAGCTAAAATCTCAACTCCCTTCTTCTTACCTCCACATACCCACTCAATCACAAAAGTAAACCCTAAATATCTTTTTCCAGTACTTCTATCTTTCCTGTCCAAGTTCATCCCACTATCATCTTATGTACATGACTGGAACAAATGGCTAAAATTATTTACAAGATCCTTCATGCTCTGGCATTTACTCAACTCGCTGGCCTCACCTTTAAATTTGGTACCCTCCTCCCCGCAATATGCAGACCTGTGATATTCAACTACTTTGTTCTGGGATTACAGGTTTTAAATTCTTCCATCTAAAACACCTTTCCCTGTAAATATTTCCCTCCCTTACATGCTAATGTTCACTCATTTGTCAGGTCTAACACAGATGCTACTTCCTCAAGAAAGTCTGCCCTGAAACCCACCCAACCCCCAGTCTGAATGAGAGACCCTTCTTCCCTTCTGGGAGCTCCCAAAGCACCTTGTACTTCATCTTAGTTCTTGAGATTTATTGCCATTTACTAGTTGGCATTCTTCACAAGACCATAAACTCTCAGAAATCCAGGAACAACCTATTGTGCTTACAACCATGAAGCAACTAACACAATTCTCAGAACTCTGATACCCAAAACATAGGTGTTGGAAGTGAAAGCAAAAAAGAGTATGTGTGTACAAATGCACATAGATGAATAAATATAAGACACCAGACTTCTGGAAAGCAAAAAAGCCCTGTCTTCCATACTTATAATAATTTTATAAAGGCCTTAGACCTGCTGGATTTAAATATATAATATTACAAGTAAAATTCTATCTTTAAGAGACAATATGTAATAAAACGTTAATTATATAAATATATAATCCATAAGTTATTGAGGCATCATTTAAATATGTATAAAAAATATGGGACCACGCTTCTTTAGAACACTAATAAGGTGACAAGTTGCTGACCCAAAGTACAAAAATGGCAAAATCTTACTCAATCATTCATCCAAAGCAGTCAATATCCCAAAAAGGCCAAAGCTGCCTGTGCCCTCATCTGCACACAGGTCTCCGATGCCCAAGGACAAGTCAAACTTGCTTGCCTGGGGACCAATGCAAAAATCCAGTTTCAAGAAGTAGAAAATAATTGGATACTTACTCACACAACACCACATATTTTTCAAGAGAGTCAATCAGTAGTTTGCTATCTCCTTGATGAAAGTGCAGAGCAGGGAGGACGACGTCATCCTTTAGACAGAATACCAAATACGACCAGCCCATACCCTCTTTGTTTTGCTTGATTGATTTCAGGTCTGTCAAACTGAACAGGAATGACCATTTGCTTTTCCCATTTCTATGACTTGGAGCATCTTAAAAACAAGAAAGTGGGGCAAAATATTTTTGTTCACCTTTTTAAAAGGTACTGACAGCGCTCTTCATGACTGCCTAACAGAAACTTGTTGAGCCTAGGGAATGACTACAGCATTCACATTCCTATGGCTTCCACCTGTATTAGAAATGGCAACAGACATTTTCTTAAAAGAATAGTTTTGAAAATAATTATCTTACTGCATTCAGAGTGAATAAATGTTATCCCTATTTCAAATAAATTGTCTTTGTCCATTGACTATGGCTTTGGAAGCAGGCAGGCTGGATTCAAATTACAGCAACACCATCTTACTACTTGAATGATCTGGGGCAAATAATTGAATCTCTCTAAGCCTTGGTTTTATCATCTGTAAAAATGGAGATAATTATACTTACCTCCCAATGCTATACTAAGAATTAAAAGAGATAATGCTTGTCAACTAACTAGTATAGTGTCAATTATGTAACAAATACTCGATAAATGTTCTTTTCCACTGCCCCCACCCTGCCAAAGAGGAATGCTGTGATGCTCTTGGAGAGTCATTAAAAACAAAACAAAAAACCTTTCCTTCCTCACTTGCCTTTGCAATTATTTTCACTAGATTACACTGAGTAAAAGTAAATACACTGGAATAAAAAAAATAATAATACTGGAGTAAATATACCAACAGACATTTTATTTGCAAAAACCCAAAGAGTGGTAGGGAGTTGAGGATGAAAACGTTAAGTTGTGAGTGCTTTGAAGAGAATGAATACGGTGCTTGCTTCAGCAGCACATATACTAAAACTGAATGATACAGAGAAGATTAGCATGACTCCTGTGCAAGAATGACACCCAAACTCATGAAGTGTTCCGTATTTTAAAAAAAGAGAATACATTCAATCTTTCTACTAAATCAATCTACTAAAGTAAGACCTCCGTTCAACCCAAACTACAGTAATGTAAAATAAAGTATCTTCTGAGTTTGTGGCTATTTATAGAAGCTTAAAAATCCTAGGTTTGTGAACAATATCATAACTGATAACAAGCAGCTTAAAAAATACTTACATAAAAATTCAAAGGACAAAGGGGAAAATGCTACTTTCCCACTACTAATCATTTCTATCCAAAAATGCCATTTTGACCTGTTTTAAGTTGGACATAAGCATGTCATGTCTCCGAAATTTTAAAAATCCATTTCTCTAATGTTATTTCCTAAGAAATGTTACACTATCCTGTTATTCAAGATCTTCATTCCATCCCACTATCAACTCCACAAACAAACTGCACAGAAGATATGTGCTTACAGAACTTGATCAAAGGATAGATCAGCGTTCATTTGTGTGTGTGTCACCTTCCTACGTAGTCAGGAACACTACAGCTCCATCAGTTCCAACAAGATCTCCTGAACTGACAAAGAAATCTACAGTTTACAGAACCTCTACCTACAAAGAATACAGGCACCATCACTGTTTAATGGACACTTAAATATCATTTGAAGGAAGTCCAGAAAGGCTAATAAGTAACTTCTCTCTACAGTGACCTAAGTTCCACGCCAGTTCAGATGGTGAACTCATACCTAACTAAGGCTGATACTTGATTAAGTGCCATTTGCCCACTTGACTACCATATATCATATATCATTGGAATTTATATCATAGAGTTCATAACACCAGTTCAAGCTAATATCAAAGTAAAAATGATTGTAGAATTCCAACATCTGCCTGAACCATTTACATGTGAATGTATCTAGGACCACTAGATTATTTGCAAAGATCAAAAATATTTTCAAAGCAATGAAAAACTAGATACAACTTTTAAAATTAAATTATTAAATTACACAGAAAAAATTAATCTAAATTAATGCAAGAAAATCATATGGAGAATATAAATACATGCAAGCTATATGAATTATCAGGAGTTTGTGCATTTTCAAAAGTAAAAATTTTACATAGATTTTTCCCATGTTAGTGAAAGAAACACATCACATCTGAAATTTTTTAAATGCCTTACACACTTCCTCACCTGAAGCTCTAATAAACAAAGAAACATTAACAAGTCAATTCTAGAAGTCCCTTTACTTGAATATAATTAAACATCATGAGAACAAGAATTTTATTTTCTTCATAATTATATCTCCAATGCCTAGAAGAGTAGGTAGCACATAGTAGGTACTCAAAGATGCACTGAATAAATGAATAACTTAGTATCAAGTAAACATAAAAGAAATCTGCAATTTAGTCCACCACCAATAGCTAACGAGAAATAGAAATGGTTACACAAAGGAAAACTAATAAATCCAAGAGTTAACTCAAAATTTCCTTTTTTCAGGGTGGCTGGGCAGCTCAGTGGTTAAGAGTCTGCCTTTGGCTCAGGTCATGATCTCAGGGTGTGGGATCAAGCCCCATATCAGGCTCCCCGCTCAGCAGGAAGTCTGCTTCTCCCTCTCCCTCTGCCCCTCCCCCCACTTGTGCTCATGCACGCACACGCTCTCTCAAAAAAAAAATAAAATGAATAAATAAATAAAATCTAAAAAAAAAAATCTCCTTTAGGAAGAATTTCTGTTGAAATATAATCAGATGAGATAGTCTACGAGAAGAAGGGACAGGACAGAAGGCTCTGCACTTTATAACTCCTGCTCTGTCCAGTATGTGCATGTGTATGTATACTGCATCACACCATGTTCAATATTATTTTCTACTGCTAAACACATTTATAAAATTTTTTAAATACCAGGAAAAAAAGAAAATGTATCCGTAACTTTCAGTAATTGCTAAATAAAGGCTCTTCACTTTATAAGTCACAATGCATGGCCAAAGCCGTATAAACAGTATTTATATCTGTGGTTTTTGATAACCTCTAAAGCTATACACAGGTTCTCAATTCTGCACATTAAAATCAACACTACAGCATCTGAAAAATACAAATACCCAGTCTCCATCCCCAGAGTCTGATTAATTCACTAGGATGAAACACATATCGGGACGCCAGGGTGGCTCAGCGGTTAAGCGTCTGCCTTCGACTCAGGGCGTGATCCCAGAATCTGGGATCAAGTCCCGTGTCCGGCTCCTTGCAGGGAGCCTGCTTCTGCCTCTGCCTGTGTCTCTGCCTCTCTCTGTGTCGCTCATGAGTAAATAAATAAAATCTTTTAAAAAAAAAAAAGAAACACACATAATCAGTATTTTTAACAAAAGCCTAACTTCCCCAGGTGATTTCAATGTGCAGCCAGAGTTGAAAACCACTAATCTAAAAAAGACATTTATTGTCAGATTATGCTCTTCTCACACATGTAATGCTTCTTTCTTTTATGAAATTCTGAAATCTCACTCCTTTGCTCTTTCCTATAGCCTGTTATTTTCATTTTCAAGGATTCAACAGTATTAGGCTACAACAAACAAAAAAAGAACAATTTACATATATTAATCCTAAAGATCTTAATTTAGAGCAGTTAAAAATCACTTCACATGCCAAATATACTAAAACCCTGTGGTCTTCATACTTTGCATTGTTCTGGTAAGAACTTTCGCTTTCAGTCGAAAAAGAACGCCAAGAAGTAAAAACAAAACAAAACAAAACCCAACAACACACCAGCATGAGCTGATTTTAATTCACCACGAGCTTGTGAATTACTATTAACTTAATTGTCACTGTTTCCAAGAGATGATACAGTACAAAGTATAACTATTGCAGAAGAGAATGATTTCCCAGACCATACATGCAAATCAGATTTCCAAAAAAAAATAGAAGAAGAAGAAAAAAAAATCAGATTTACTGAGTCACAAAGCTATATAAATGTAGCTTTACATATTCTAACCAATTTTGGCCAGGCTTTTCTGAATCCGGGCAATGTGGATAAATTATAAACTCAGACCAAGGGACGCCTGGGTGGCTCAGCAGTTGAGTGCCTCCCTTTGGCTCAGGGCGTGATCCTGGAGTCCAGGGATCAAGTCCCACACTGGGCTCCCTGTATGGTGCCTGCTTCTCCCTCTGCCTCTCTGTCTCTCATGAATAAATAAATAAAATCTTAAAAAAAAAAAAAAAAAACTCAGACCAAAATCAGTAAGAGAGTAAATGTCCTTCTAGTTATAAAACACAAGTTAATCAATACGGGAAAAAAAGCATTTTAATTCTGTACAAGTATTTACTATTTCTAAAAGAAATCACAGGGATCCCTGGGTGGCGCAGCGGTTTAGCGCCTGCCTTTGGCCCAGGGAGCAATCCTGGAGACCCAGGATTGAATCCCATATCGGGCTCCTGGTGCATGGAGCCTGCTTCTCCCTCTGCCTATGTCTCTGCGCCTCTCTCTCTCTCTCTCTGTGTGACTATCATAAATAAATAAAAATTAAAAATAAATAAATAAATAAATAAATAAATAAATAAATAAATAAATAAATAAATAAATAAATAAAAGAAATCACAAATACATAGGACTATATCACAGATGGCCTACCTGAGTCATATTTAGTGTAGTATATGTGATCTATCAGGTTGTTAGCTTTGCTCTTTTTTGTTATTTACGTGCAGATAATCAAGTAGCAACACAAATTTAAATATATACATGTAACATATAAAAGAGAATAGTCACTAAACATATATATAAATGGGAAACTATAATGAACTGTGTAGATCTCAATAATCACTGAAATTAGAACAGTATGGTTAACTGGTATACTCCATCTCCCCCTGGTGCTTTTGGATGAAATAACATGTTGTTTTTAATTGTAGAAAAATGTGTGAGACCTCTAAAGCAATTTTTTGAAGTGTTTCTATTTTCTGTCATGAATAACTACAAAACAGAACACATGGTTTTAAAGCCTTTTTTTTGTTATAAAGTCACAATCAACAAAACAAGGAGATGAAGAGGGAATATAACTAAAATATGAGTTATATGTATTAAAGAATCAAATCATCCGTAAAGAATTTTCTTTGCAGTTTTATTTTTATTATATTGTAGAAAATCACTTTAAGATTTCAAAAGATTTAATTCATACCTCCATTGGTATGTGGCTTCTTTTTAGATGAAACTGTATTGACCATGTCCCACTCTGCTTCATAACTGTTCAGATGTTCTGATCCTCGATGACCTCTTTCCTTTGGGGCCTGTGTCCACTCTACAACTGAACTAGAGTCCTAAAAAATGTACAACATATAAAATATTTAGGGACTACAACCAGAATTTAATTTCAATTAACTATATATCCTCAATGTCTACATAAATTAAGTTTGTAGATTGTGACAGACATCACTGATGGGAAAACCAACCACTATGTCCTATCCTTTTCTTTCTTGCCTATCTTTACCTGCCCCTTACCCCATCCCCCACCACTTTCCCACTCCCACCCCCGCAGGAAAAAAAAAAAAAAAGAAAAAGAAAAAAAGAAAGAAAAAAGTTCCTTGCAGTTCGGGTTGCCAATGAAATAAAAGCAGAAGTCAACTGCAGGGCTTTTGGAAATGCTTTTGCTTTCCCAATAAAAGCCTCATCCCTTTTCCCCCTTCTCCTGCTTTGAATATAGCTATGATGCCTAAATATATGGCAGGCATGTTATCACTGTAAGAGAATAAACAGGAGAATCACTCCAAACCTGTAGATTTGTAGTTATCTGAGGAAAATAACTAAAGGTGGCTTAAATAAAATAGTCACCATTGGTTGCATATTTCTCAGTCAAAATTAGCTAAGAGAGCTACACATATCTACATGTACAGTTCCACAGAACTTAACATTTTACTTTTTTTTTTTTTTTAAGATTCTATTTATCTGAGAGACAGAATGAGAGAGAGAGAGAGCACAAGCAGGGAGGGGGGAAGAGGGAGAAGCAGACTCCCCACTGAGCAGGAAGCCTGACACAGGCCCAATCCCAGGACCCTGGGACCATGACCTGAGTCGCAGGCAAATTTAACCGACTGAGCCACCCAGGAGCCCCCAGAACTTAAAATTAAAAAAAATAAATAAATAAAACCAAAAGTCTAAAATTCAATATTAATAATTTGACTAAATCAAAATATTTAATTTCTGTACAATAAAAGTACACAGAAGTTAAAGATAAGAAGACTGGGTGAAATGTTTCCAAAACACATGGCAGACAAAAACATCCAGAATACAAAAACAGCACCAACCAAACTATTTAGAAACTGGCAAATTATCAAAAGAAAAAAAAAAAAAAAAAAAAACAAGCAAATGGTGTGAACAAGCAAGTCAAAGGAGAAATATGAAGCAACAAACATACAGGAAGATGTTCTACTTCAGAAACAATCAGAGAAAAGCAAGTTAAGGGGCACCTGACGGGCTTAGTTGGTTAAGTGTCTGACTCTTGGTTTCAGCTCAGGTTAGGATTTCAAGGTTGTGAGATCAAGCCCCACATTGGGCTCACACTCTACATGGAGTCTGCTTAAGATTCTCTCCTTCTCCCTCTCCTTCCCCCTCTGCCACTCCCTCTACACATGCACATGCTCTCTCCCAAATAAGTTAATTAAATCTTTAAAAAAAGAAATACAAGTTAAAATGAATTTCAATTTTTGGCCCCATTCAGGTAAAAAATTAAAATATGAAAGACAGTATAAAGACATAGTATCTCACACTGCTGATGACAGTGCTAATTAATTAGTACTGACTCCAAAAAGGCAATATAGCCATTACTTATTAAAATTCAAACTATGCATATGTGTCACTACAATAATTCTTTTTATATCATCCACTCTAGAGAAATACACATGTACACAAAGAGCTACATGCCAGAATTTTCACTGAACATTGTAAAAATGAAAAACTGAAAATATCTCAATACCCATCAGTAAAGGAATGAATAAACAAACTAGGGGGTACCCAAAGAAATACTAAGCCATTGTTTGTTTGTTTTTTAAGGTTTGTATTTGAGAGAGAGCATGAGCAGGGTGAGGGGCAGAGGGAGAAGCAGGCTCTCCACTGAGCAGGATACCCAATGTGGGGCTCGATCCTGGGATTTGAGCCAAAGGCAGTCTAACTGACTGAGCCACCCAGGCAGTTATAGTTTAAAAACTGAAAAATGTTAATATTTATTTACTCTTAATAATAAATTAAAAAGAGAAGTTATAAAACAATGTAGTATAACGATATGCAGTATATACAATTAGAAACACAGAAAGTAAACTAGGTCTAGATAGATCAACAATGTAATGTGTACAGATAAAAGTCTAGAAAGATATACACTAAACAGAGGCAGATAAGGGACAGAATTCAAGTGAAGTAAAACTTCAATTTCTGTTGTTTGTTTCTATTACTTGAGTACTTTTACAAAAATGTTTTGTTACTTAGTTCTTCTTAAAAAGGGAAAAAGGAAAATTTGTAGGAACAGAAATATAAAGGTACAAAAAAATTAAGAAATAGAAACAGACTGAAAAATGGAGAGGAAAATTAAATGAATAAAATCAATGAGGAAAGCCAAAAACATCTACAGAGCCCTACCAGCACAAAAGTTTGGAATTAGTAGATCAAGTGTTTCTGAAAATTAGGATAGAGGTCAAGCTAAAAAGAAGAGTACTAACAAAAGTTTAGAAGGCTGGAGATGTATTCATTGGAGAAAATAAAACAGATTATCTCAGGATTAGTAGAAACCAAGTACACTGAGCAAAGGGTAAAACCTTAAACAAGAATTGATTAAAAGTCCATCTATAGAGGGATGCCTGGGTGGCTCAGTGGTTGAGCGCCTCCCTTGGGCCCAGAGCGTGATCCTGGGGTTCCAGGATCGAGTCCCACATCAGGCTCCCTGCAGGGAGCCTGCTTCTCCCTCTGTGTCTCTGCCTCTCTCATGAATAAATAAGTAAAATCTTTAAAAAAAAAAAAAAAAAAAAGTCCATCTATATAATGAACTTGTGAGATTCCAAGCTCTCTTGCTCCACTCAGTTCCCAGAACACTAGAATCCAGGCATACCCTCTCCAGGCAGGAATCTGCAGGAATCTCAGGAATCTCAAATGACTAGCCCAAGAGAAAGGATCTAGTTTTAACATCAGGGATACCTACAGAGTAGTCGATTACTTTTTTCTGTCTGCTGTTAAATATAAGCACCCCACCACAAAAACCACCAAACATCAAAGTAAGTGTCTACACAAAAGACAAAGTCCCAATTGAAACAAGGGGAAAAAAGTCAATTAAAGGAACTATATTATAAAGAGATAAAAACATCTTAAAAACTACCTATAAACTTCGTAGAAATAAGGAAAGATCTATCCACAAAGAACAGGATGCTACTTTTAAAAGGATTGAAAGATACTTAGAACAAGATGTCTTAGAAATTAAAATATAGCAAAAATGAAAAAAGGCAATAGAAGAACTGAAAGATTAAAATGAAGAAATTTCCTAGAAAATAATACAGAATTATAAAACAGGAAAGAAAAGATTAAAAACCTAGAGGACCAGTCCAGGTCTAAAGAGTTCCAGAAAAAAAGAAAACAGAAAATGGAGCAGAAAAAAAAAAATCATCACTGAAATAATTCAACATTTCCTAATAACTAAAAGATACAAGTTTCCATATTAAAAGAGCCCACCAAGTATCTAAAACAATGGATAAAAAGAACCACAAAGGCTACTACAAGGACATCTAGAACACTAGAAACAAAGAGGCAATCATACAAGCTTCTAAAGCGGAAAAAAAAAAAAAAACCATACAACAGATCAGGAGTTAGAATGTATTAAACTTAACATCAACATGGGAAACCAGACAAATGTAGGACAATAATGTTTAAAAATATGTGGGATATTTTCAACTATAATTCTATGCAAGCCAAGCTATCAATTCAGAATTAGGATAGAAAAGTCTAAAAAAAAAGAAATTTTTTTGCTCCCATGCACCCTTTTTCTCAGAAGCACGAAAGTTGCACAAAAACAGTGGAGCAAACCAAAAGAGAAGACAGCATAGAGAGTGAAATGAGTCAATCGGAGAAGGACAAACATTATATGTTCTCATTCATTTGGGGAATATAAATAATAGTGAAAGGGAATAGAAGGGAAGGGAGAAGAAATGGGTAGGAAATATCAGAAAGGGAGACAGAACATAAAGACTCCTAACTCTGGGAAACGAACTAGGGGTAGGGGTGGTGGAAGGGGAGGAGGGCGGGGGGTGGGAGTGAATGGGTGACGGGCACTGAGGGGGGGCACTTGACGGGATGAGCACTGAGTGTTATTCTGTATGCTGGCGAATTGAACACCAATAAAAAATAAATTTATTATTAATAAAAAAAAAAGACAGCATAGAATATACAAAATGGGAGATAAAAATACGGGGAAGAGGTAAAAAGGATCAAGACATTGCTACACAGCAAACCAAAAGGGCAACAACCAGTTCACAAAGAGCTTGTAAGAAGCCTCTGAGAGAAATCTGGAGGCACCTGGGTGACTCAGCTCAGGTCATGATCTCAGGGCCCCTGGTCAGGCTCAGCACTCAGCAGGAAGTCAGCTTTGGATTCTCTCTCCCCCTCTGGCCACTCCTTGCCCCCGCACACTCTCTCTCTATTAAATAAATAAATCTATAAGAGAAAAAAGGATGAAATCTGAAGACCATCTCTATGTTTAAATATTTTGAGAAGATATGTGGAGAACTGAGCCTGAGTTTCAGGGTGAATTAGAAATAAAATAGAAATCTCTACCTTCCATAGTGAGTCAACACACAACAAATGGCAAACACATAGCTATCATATAACCTAATAGTTCCACTCTTAGGTTTTTAAGAGAAAAGTGTATATCCACACAGATATTTGTGATACTTTCATATCAGCATTATTTATATTAACCTAAAATGAAAACAACCCAAATAGCCATCAACTGAAGAATAAAATGTGGTATAGTAGTCCCCACTACTCTGTAACCGAGGTTTCTCTTTTCCACCGTGTGTTACCTACAGTCAACAATGGTCCAGGAGCTGATCCACTTTCTGACAATATGTATATACAATTAATAGTCTAACACTACTTTACAATACCTATGTCATTCACCTGCCTAACTGATAAACTTTATCATAGGTATGTATAGGAGGAAAAAACAAAGTATGGATACAGTTCACTACTATCTGTGGTTTCAGGCACCCACTGGGGGTCTTAGAATGTATCCCCAACGGAAAAGGGGAGACTACTATATATCCATAAAGGCAATGTTGTTCAGCAGAGGAAGAAAGAAGCAAGGAAAGAAGGAACGAATGAACAAACGAATGAATGAACTGAGAGGTGCTATAACATGGATAAACCTAGAAAACATTAGGCTAAGAAAAAGAAGTCAGTCACAAAAAACGACATATTGTATGATTCCATTTGGATGAAATGTCCACAATAGACAAACTCTCAGAGATAAAAAGTAGATTAGTGGTAGCAAGAGGGTGGATTAAGGGGGAATGAGGGGTGTACACTAGTACAGTTTCTTTCTGAGGAGGGATGAATACGTTCTAAAGTTAGATATTGTTGATGGTTACACAACTCTGTATATACAGTAACACCACTGAATTGTACACTTTAAAAGAGTAAATCTTATGATATGAATATACTTCAAAAAAGCTATTTTAAAAATGGTATTCCTTGGGGATCCCTGGGTGGCTCAGTGGTGTGGCGCCCACCTTTGGCCCAGGGCGTGATCCTGGAGTCCCGGGATCGAGTCCCATGTCGAGCTCCTGGCATGGAGCCTGCTTCTCCCTCTGCCTGGGTCTCTGTCCCTCTCCCTCTCTCTCTCTCTCTCTCTCTGTGTGTGTGTGTGTGTCTATCATAAATAAATAAATAAATATTTTTTTAAAATAAAAAAATAAAAATGGTATTCCTTATACTGGAATGAATAAATGAATACAGGATTGAACAATAAAAACAAAAAAATAAACATAAAAATGGCATCCCTCTAGCCACACCCTTTCTTTCTTAAATACCTTTCCAGCATAAAGAATACTAGAAGAATCTAAAGCATCATCCAGTGGTCTCCAGTCCACTATTATTTCAGCATCCTAGAGAAAGAAAATATGGACTATATTTACTATTCAGCAATATCTTACATTTTTAGTTACCTATTTTTAATTCCCTGACCCCAAAATGAAATTTTAAACTCTTAAATACTAGAATTTTAAACATGCAATATCAGAAGCAAACCACTATTTGACGTTACATAGATTTTTAAATTCTGATTATTTTTCATTACAAGAAATGTTTATTATAACAAGTTTTATGTAAGTTTTGTAATATTCCATGCCATTTTATGGCCCATCTAAAGTATTTTTTTTTCCCCTGGGGTGCCTGCCTGGCTCAGTTGGTGGAGTATGGGACTCTTGATCTTGGGGTCATGAGTTCAATCATCAAACTGGGTGTAAAGATTACTTAAAAATAAAATTTCTTTATTATTTATAAAAAAATAAAAAATTTTATTTTATTATTATTTATTAAGTTAATTATTTCAAATAAAGTATTTTTAACATCATTTTAATATTAAATTTACAACCACTGTCCAATTACATAATTTCACTTTACACATGAAATTCAAACTTACTGATGATGCCCCAAAGATAAACTATTGCCATAAGCAATTATCAAATAAAATTATTCACTAAAAACATACCTTTTCTAACACACGTAATATTCCTGAAATCAAGCTGTCTTGGTCATTGGTCTTTCCACAAGATGAGTGAATATAGACCCCTTCCTGTTCATATATAATCTGAAACAACAAGAAAAGAATTAACCAAACCATTATTATTTAGTACTATTTTCAACATTTTTTTTTAATTTTTATTTATTTATGATAGTCACACACAGAGAGAGAGAGAGAGAGAGGCAAAGACATAGGCAGAGGGAGAAGCAGGCTCCATGCACCAGGAGCCCGACGTGGGATTCGATCCCGGGTCTCCAGGATCGCGCCCTGGGCCAAAGGCAGGCGCTAAACCGCTGCGCCACCCAGGGATCCCTATTTTCAACATTTCTTTAAAAAAAATTAGATGTTTTTGTATAATGCCTGAACCACATTTCTGATAATTCCATATATAAACATATTATTTTAAAAATACCACTCAAGGGGGCACACCTGGGTGGCTCAGTGGTTGAGCATCTCCCTGGGATCCTGGGATGATGTCCCGCCTCCCTCTCATGCCTCTCATGAATAAAATCAATAAAAATTCAAAATAAATTTTTAAAAATACCACTCAGGACTAAGATCACCTCAAACTAAGATAAACTGAAGGAAGTTCGCTGTATGGAAGTTTGTTGGTTTAGTGATGATCACAATCTTAATCTTCTCCATAAACAAAGATGTCACACTAATTGCTTGCTATGTGTCTCAAGCGAATTCCACTTAAAATACATTATTAACAAATGTTAAAGCAAGATTTTGGGTTCAAACTGAAAAAGGACCTGAAGATATTCAAGAATAAGAACAGATGAAATACAATAAGGAATCAATGCTTTCTAACTATTCTTAGAACTATATCTGTTTTACTATAAAATCATCTTGGTATGTTTTTGGAGCACAGGAGCATAGAAATTCAGGGAATAATATGGGAATTTTAAAGACCCCATATAAGGACTTCTGGGAATGATTAAAGTTGTTCATGTACATAAATATTTACTGAGTGTTTCTATATGTAAAAGCATGCAAAAGACTGTAGTTATACAAATATGATTAAGACATGATCCTGAACAATGTCTTAAAGGAATATAAGGAAGACTGAAGTTAATTCCTGAGTAAACTGAACCATGTAAAGTCAAGTCTTATTTTCTATAAGCATAATATTATAAACTAATGTTCCATTCCTGGGACCCATTTCAAACCATTAAAATATTTTTTTCATTATGAAAAATAAGTATAAGAGAAATAAAATAATCACTTTGAGACCAAGTACTTTTGACATACATAAGTTTGGAAGAGAGTATACTTTTTTTTTTTTAAGATTTTACTTATTTGACAGAGAGAGAGAACATAAGCAGGAAGAGAAGCAGAGGGACCTGCAGAAGACAGGGAAAAGCAGACTCCCCACCAAATAGAGAGCTTGATACGGGGCTCAATCCCAGGATCTTGGGATCATGACCTGACCCAAAGGCAGACGCTTAACCAACTGAGCCACCCAGGTGCCCCTAGAGCATAGTTTCTATTTATGTAGACCCTTTTTCTTTTAATTCCAGTATAATTAACATACAGTTATATTAGTTTTAGGTGTAAAACATAAGTCAGCAATTCTATACATTACTCAGTGCTCATGATGATAAGTATACTCTTAATCTCCTTTACCTATTTCACCCATCCCCCACCCACCTGCTCTCTGGCAGCCACCAGTTCTCTTCTTGGTTTAGTTTCTTAAATTCCACTTATGAGTGAAATCATATAGTATTTATCTTTCTTAGACTTATTTCACTTAGCATTACACCCTCAAGATCCATCCATGTTGCTGCAAATGGCAAGACTTCATCTTTTTATAGTTGAGTGCTATTCCATTGTGTGTGTGAGGGGGTGTATATCACATCTTCTTTATCCATTCATCTATCAGTGGGTACGTGGATGCTTCCATATTTTGGCTGTTGTAAATAATGCTGCTATAAAACAGGGATGCATGTATCCCTTTGAATTAGTGTTTCTGTATTCTTTGGGTAAATACCCAATATTGCAATTGCTGGATCATAGGGTAGATCTTTTTAACTTTTTAAGGAACCTCCACTGTTTTCCACGATGACTGCACAAGGTTGCATTCCCACCAACAGTACACAAGAGTTCCTTTTTTTACACATCCTAGCCAACATTTGTTGTTTCTGTGTTGCTGATTTTAGCCATTCTGACAGGTGTGAGGTGATACCTCATTGTAGTGTTGATTTGCATTCCCCTGATGCTAAGTGATGATGAGCATCTTTTCATGTGTCCGTTGGCCATCTGGATGTCTTCTTTGGAGAAATGTCTGTTCATGTCTTCTGTCCATTTTATCTCATTTTTTTGGTGGTAAGTTGTATAAGTTCTTTATATATTTTAGATACTAATCCTTTATCAGATATGTCTTTTGCAAATATCTTCTCCCCTCTATAGGTTGCCTTTGTTGATTGTTTCCTTCGTTGTACATAAGCTTTTTATTTTGATGTAGTCCCAATAGTGTATTTTTGCTTTTGTTTTGTTTGCCTGAGGAGGCATATCTAGAAAAATGTTGCTACAAAGTCAAAGAAATTACTGTGTTCTCTTCTAAGATTTTTATGGTTTTAGATATCATATATAGGTCTTTCGTCCATTTTGGTTTTTTTGTTTTTTTTTTTTTCTTTTTTTTTTTTTTCTTTTTTTTTTTCTTTCGTCCATTTTGAATTAATTTTTGGTATGGTATAAGAAAATAGTCCCATTTCATTCCTTTACATGCAGCTGTCCAGTTTTCCCAACACCACTTGTTGAAGAGATTGTCTTTGTCCCAATGCATACTCTTGCCTCCTCTGTTGAAGATTAATTGACATGGATTTATTTCTGGGCTTTCTGTTCTGTTCTTCCAATCTGTGGGTCTATTTTGTGCCAGTATCATACTGTTTTGATTACAACAGCTTTGCAGTATATCTTGAAATCTGGAATTGTGATATCTCCAATCTTTTTTTCTTTTTTAAGGCTGCTTTGGCTATTTGAGATCTTTCGTGGTTCCATAAAAATTTTAGGATTATTTATTCTAGTTCTGTGAAAAATGATGTTGGTATTTTGATAGGGATTTCACTGTTCTGTAGACTGTTTTGGGTAGTATGGATTTTTTTTTCTTAAGATTTATTTTGAGAGAGAGAAAGAGAGAGAATGCAAACAGAGAGATGAGGCAGACGAAGAGGGACAAGCAGACTCCTCACTGAGCAGGGAGCCTGGTGCAGGGCTCAATCCCAGGACCCCAGGATCATGACCTAAGCAGATACTTCACTGAGAGCTACCCAAGTGCCCCTGGATATTTCATACATACATGATCTTTTATTAATACAAACACATCACTATTCAGAAAAGCATGGGGACCAACAATGCAAGACAAGCACCATCACAACTCATCACCATCAAGCCCTGGTTATGAATGTCAATGAGTATGCATCTTCCTGTTTTTAGCTAACATTTATGGAATACTTATGCACCAGGAACTCCGCATGTGATAACTGAATTCCTACAACCCTAGGAATGTAGAACCAAAGGTTCTACACCATTAGAATGGAAACCCCATTTGAGTTAGTGAGAAAACTGAAAGAGATGAAATAACTTGCCTAAAATCATTGACCCAAACAGTAAGGAATGGTTAAGAAGCAGAGTGCAGATTAAAATCCAGACAATCTGGGACATCGGTGGCTCAGTGGTTGGGCGTCTTTCTGCCTTTGGTTCAGGGTGTGATCCCATGGTCCTGGGATCAAGTCCCACATGGGGCTCCCTGCATGGAGCCTGCTTCTCCCACTGCCTGTGTCTCTGCCTCTCTCCCTCTCATGAATGAATAAATAAAAATCTTTAAAAAAATAAATTAAAAAAATAAAATCCAGGCAATCTGATACCAGAAAACTATACTCTTAGCCACTATGTTATGAAGCACCACATTATTTTTACTATTATTCCTGTGTTATGTTAGTCACTTGTGGTATTAAGTTATGTGTCAAGAAAAGAGTCCTTCTAAGTAATCAAGATCACCGAGAAATTCTGATCTCAAAAAACCCAAGACAGCCTTCAATGAAATTGTAGTTAAGCACCAGACCAGCATTAAGCAGAAGGCAGAATGGGGACAATATGAGTTGGGGAGCGGTGAGAGACAATTCTATATAGTTTCTATAAAAACTTTTAAAGTACACTGATTTATTCACATATGCGTATAAAGATATGCTTAAGACTATTCACAGTACTACTACTTATAATATCAGATGGGGTGAGGGAGGGAGGGAGGAAAGAAGGAAAGGGACGGTATGAATCTACATATCCACACAGAGGGAAATGATCAAATATATCCTGGGATAATCATTCTATGAGGAATACTATTCAGGAGTTTAAAAAGGATATGATAGATGAAATGAACAGACAGACATGAAAAAAACTGCCAATTATATACAGTACGATAACATTTATATTTTTTTAAAAGCTTCTCTAAATCTCTGTAAAATACCCAGAACAAGTTCCAGAAGGACACTCTTTAACAGAGATTACTTGTGAAAGAGAATGAGATATGGAAAAGCTGAGAACTTTATGTTAATGTCTCTAACTTCCTTGAATATTTCAAAGTTACAATATAGTTACACATTGCTTCAGTAATAAAAAATAATTTTAAGGAATAAAGTAAAAACGTATAAACTATAACTTTTCCAGACTTCAGTTTATCAATTTTTAAAGCAAGGGATTAAACTAGATAATTATATCTGGGGCCACAATATGGAAATATAGAAAGAGTAAGGGAAAAAATTCCGTTAAAATTTCAAGCTTTAGTGACAAATGATCAGTGACATATCTGGAAACTACACATTAGCATACTTTTACCTAAGCCTCAGCTAAAACAATAATCAAGAGCTTCATAGTTTTCAGGTTGCCTGGGTGGCTCGGTTGGTTAAGCCTCCAGTTCTCTTCCTTTTATAGCTAAGCTCATGATCTCATGGGTCCTGGGATCAAGCCCTGCATCAGGCTCCCCAACTCAGTGGGGAATCTGCTTGAAATTCTCTACCTCCACCCCTCCCCGCTAGATAAAAAAAATATCTTGAAGAGCCTGGGTGGCTCAGTCAGTTGAGTGTCTGCCTTCGGCTCCAGTCATGGTCCTGGGAGTAAGCCCCCAGTCAGGTTCCCTGCTCTCCCTCTGCTGCTACCCCTGCTTGTGCTCTCTCTCTATGTCAAATAAATAAATAAAATCTTAAAAAAAAAAAAAAAAAAGAGCTTCATAGTTTTCATAGTAGATAAAGGGACACTCATTTGCCCAGAAAAGCTTAGCTTCATTAATAATGCAATCTAAGATTTGGTTATACTATTAACAATAGATTCTGAAACCTTAATAAAGTAAGTGAATCCTAAATAATCAAATAAAACACATTACCCAACTGAAGCACATTAAGCAATTCTTTCTTTCCCATACATTATGTTGGCCAAGCGTTGTCTCTTCTCTTTTTCATTTAAGAAAAAGTTGAGTTTCCTAAGTAATTTAGCTGGGAAATATTTAAAAAGCATTAAAGTACCAGGCATCTTACAAAATGTCCAAGCTGCACTCATTCTGGGTTCTGTGTTCCTTAACCCTCCATCATTCTTTGAGGGACAAATTACATGTCCAAAAATCCACAACTCCAAACCCAGACTTGTATTGTTTTTAGAAAGCAGTCATGTTCAGCTTTCTAATTTGAAGGGTATGATGTTAACCAATACAAATTACTAATTCTGCCAGAAATAGAATGAAATTAATAAACTTACCCTCCTGAGCTCTTAAACCTGAGGAGACTTAACAGGAACAAAAAAACAAAAACAAAAACCTCATACTATTTGCATCAATACGTAATTTAAATACGTAATTTACTTCAAAGAGCAAACAACTTTAAGGTAACAGTTCTAACTATTCATCTTGTCTTCAAAGCATTCCAATCTCAGTTAATTCTCATAGCCAAACTGAATGTGTCAGAAATAGACCTTATTTCCATCTCCATCTCACAGAAGAATAAATAGACACAAAGCTCTTCAGTGACTTTACCCAAGACCACATGCATACCAAAAAAGGAGATTTCAGATTTCCCAATTTAAGGATTTCATCCATTAAATCTCAACTGTTATTGCCTAAAGAAACTACCAGAAAAATTCCACATGGCTTCCCTAGAGGAAAGGAGTTTCTGAAATTGCTGAGATGTAGAAACTCATGCTGCTTACGACTAAAAAATAATTTTTAAATGTCTTTAATTTATAAATCAATGCAGCCATTAACAACTATTTAATAATTTGGCCTTTAAACAAAAACTTTGGTTTCTCTCCCATCTGTACTTCTAAATATTATACACAAAAAACTTAGTATTCCCTTCTATATTATCTTGGTTTGAATCATTCACTTTAATATTATAGCCCTTCACTCTCTTCTTTCTTTAAAGATTTATTTACTCATGAGAGACACACAGAGAAAGGCAGAGACACAGGCAGAGGGAGAAGCAGGCTCCATGCAGGGAGCCCGACGTGGGACTCAATCCGGAGACCCCAGGACCATGACATGAGCCAAAGGCAGACGCTCAACCACTGAGCCACCCAGGCGTCCCCACTCTCTTGTGAGAATGATTTTACTTATTTTTTTTATTTATAGCATATGTCTGTTTATCACTCCAGCTTCTGGGTACATGTGCCTAATAAAATACAACTCTACAGGTATCAACTACCTTTAACAGCTCAAAACACAAAAAACAAAAGTCCAACTAAAATTGTGATCTTACACAATATCATAAAAAATGGTATTTCTTCTTCATTAGGCTCTATAAGTGAACTGATTCCTGAGGAGTATTGTTCTGTCATATAACATTCTGCTTCCTATCTTCAACAATGGTAATAATTAGAATTTAAAAAGTTATCTCCAAACTTATTTGACACAAAAAATTATTTTGCTACCAGGAATAATTATGATATCAGGAATTTCATCTGAGGCAATACATCTAATAAAACAGGTTTCCAATTTTTTTTACTCTGGTTTTGTTCATAATCTCTAATGCAAAATAAAAAGAAAGGTTAAAATGATTTTATCCCATAATATTCCTATTACGCATTACTTTACACAGCATTTCTATGTTATCACATTTTATCCTCATAACACAATTAGATATGTGTTATCATTCCCACTTTGTAACTGAGAAAAAAAACACAAGGAAGTTAAGCAATATGATCAAGGTTCTTCCACTAGTCCAGAGTTGAGCTGCAGAGATCTGCTCAAACAAGTTTTATTTGTCCAAAGTGTATACAGTGAAAAAGCCAATCAACTTAAGGCTCAGTATATACAGACACCGACAAAATTGTCCCAATATATTATATAATCATATTCCAATCTGAAGTAGTCAGCAATTACCAGTACTGTGAACCCGAGTAGGTCCTCTGTGCAACAGGAAGCAAAGAAAAGATACCACCTCTACTACCCAGGATTTGAGAGAAGATGAAGAGTTCATACACATAAAAGGAAAAAAATTAAAGTTAGAAAAAAATCATATTCCAATGAGGTAAAAGGCATTGAAAACTAAGGTCAGGAAGTTGGCAGACAGAAAGTTAGGAGAGGAAAAAGACTGAGACAGAAGTCTGGACTACTAGAGATGCACATGTTTGAGACTCCTTTCACAGAGGAATCACTCTGAGTTATCCACACCAGGCATCCCAAAAACAGACACAAAGTACAGGCAGTAAAGACATCCCCATGATTGCTACCCTAGGGACACAGAGGCACTGAATGTGAAATATAAGGGCCTAATCATTTCTCTAGCACACATACCTGAGATATTATTCAAAGCCTATGTCAGATTCTCAAAGCCTAATAATCTACTAATTTATGATATTCTACAATGGAACAAATTATATACCAAAATTACATCTGGGATACATCTCTAATGAAGATACGAATCATGTTTCCACTTCATCTTCCAGTTTATTTGGGAGGGAAAACAAAGTATGAAAACTGTACACAATAAGATATATAGTTGTCAAAATCAGAATTTGGGTGGTTTGGGGTGGATGGGTCTAGGTTTTTGGACCATGATTTCTGTGTATGGTTCAACCTCTCAAAATCAAGAAATACGTTACTTGCTGAGGAATTTATTTATTTTTTAAGCTTTTATTTATTTATTCATGAGAGACACAGAGAGAGAGAGAGGCAGAGACACAGGCAGAGGGAGAAGCAGGCTCCCTGCGGGGAGCCCAACGTGGGACTCGATCCCAGGACTACAGGATCACGCCCTGAGCCAGAGGCAGAGGTTCAACCACTGAGCCACCAGGCATCCCAATTTGCTGAGGAATTTAAATTTAAATTTGAGAATAAACAAACTACCTAAAGAAAAATGAATAATACTACAAAAGACAAAAGATGCAAAACTGAGAAAAACAGAACTGGAAGAAGTACCAAGTGACACTACAGTAGAACACAAAAAAGAAGAATTTAAATACACACAAAAAAAGACAGGACAGCCACGTTTTAAAAATGCCAGTACAGGGTTAAGCATCTATCTGCCTTGGGCTCAGGTCATGATCTCCAGGTCCTGGGATGGAGCCCCACATCAGGCTCCCAGCTCACCAGGGAGTCTGCTTCCCTCCCTTACCTCCCCAACCCATTTTTGAGCACAAGCACAAGCACTCTCTGTCAAATGAATAAGTAAAATTCTTTAATAAAAATAATAATAATAATTTTAAAAAACAAATTAAAAATGCCAGTACCAATAAAGAAAGGTAAGAAAGTAAGTACTACAAAGGTTAGGGCAGTGGTTACGTGGAGGGAAAGGGTACATGGAAGGTCTTCTAGAGTGACTTCAAAGATCTATTTCTTGACTGAAGTGCTGGCTACAAGGATGTTCGCCTTAAGTTATAGACGTGCCATTTTTCTGTATATAAGTTTTGTTTTACAACCCAAATGCTGAAAATTACTGGTAATAAAAGCAAAATATGCAGTTTTAAAACAATTTAAACCAAATCTCAAAGGTAGTAGAGGAATATTGTCAAATGGAAATCATGACATGAATCCAACAATGAAAGGACATACACTGAGAAAACTACACATCAAGCAGATTTGAGAGAATAGCACCACCTATTACTAAGCGGATTGGCAAAATGGAAGGGAAGGAGGGGAAAGAACGTTATGGTTACAGAGATTATACAGACTACAATGAAATGGGGAAACAGATACATTAACATAAATTACAAATTGGCATAAACTCACTCTACAGAGGTGATGAGGACCTTTACCTAGCCAGATTATCTTTTTCTAAATACTTCAGCATCTGATAAAATTCTTGAATGTCTTGTTGACAACGTCACCTCTCAGAAAACACAGAGCAGGAAAAAAAAAAAAAATCCTAACAAGAATGAAATGGTTATTACAAAAACTCTGGGAGAGGCACACCTGGGTGGCTCAGTCCGGTAAGCCTCTCTGCCTGTGTTCCTGCACATGCTCTTGAATAAGTAAGTAAATAAATCTTAAAAAAAAAAAAAGAAAAACACCCTCTGGAAGAAAAAGACCATCTCAGAGTTCCTAACAACCAAAGAAACAAACTTGGAACACAGTCAAATATTCAGCCTGAGCGTGAGGAAAAAAGATACACAGAAGTATTATTTCCACCAAAAACAGAGGGGGAAAAAATCTCTGTAATATCTTATGTATGTAGCCACAATGGAGTAAAAGAGACTGGCTTTATCCTCTCACCAGAAAACAAAACTAAAAACAAAAATGCAAGCAAGCAAGCAAACCGGCCAAACCTATTAAACAATGTTTTCTTTTTTGTTTTTTATCAGGTAATGAAGGACAGTGACTGCTTTCAAAGGAAACAAATGAAGTGAGCCATACAACTGCTGGAGCTTACCGTCTTGAGAGAGTTTCTAGTTGGCAAAGGAAAAGAAACCCCAGTTGATGTCTAGTGGTCTCCTGGAGTTGAGCAACACAGAACTGGGAACTGCGGGAGGCCAAGACATAGTTCACAGGACAGAGTACCACGGAAGAGAGAAGTGCAAGAGAGCTCCAAAGAGATCCACAGAGGTCCCCCCCCTGAGTAGTCAGCAGAGTTCTAGTGCATGTATCAGTAATTTACATTAAATTACCTACTGCTGGGGGGAAAGCCACATGAAATTATTACAAGAAACAATATGCAGCCTCACATGGAATTGTTCCCACCAGGCTGGGAAACCTCATAATTTACAGGGCACTGGATAGAGTACTCAGAACAGCCTACACTCAGCAATGCTGCAAATTAGTTCCATATTAAATGCTATACCGTACCTATCTACGAAAGTTTAAAATAAAAGCAAGACCCAAAAACATTGGTTCCGCATCACAGAGTAAAGCCAAAAATATTTTATAGGAATATACAAATACCCATAACCAACAAGATAAAATCCACAACAGCTAATATCTAGTTGGAAAAAAAAATCAGGCACACTGTCAGAAAAATTTGACCCTACTGAGGAGGAAAATCAACCAATTAAATATGACCAAAATGATACAAATAATAGAATTAGTAGAGAAGGATATTAAAGCATTATTATAACTGAACTCCATATAGTCAAGACTCTAGAGAAAAGTTAGAAATCATTGAGAAGACATCAAAAATACAAAAAACACGCTGTAAACTTCTAGCGATGAAAACTACAATATAGTTTGAAAAATACACTAAATGGGATAATGGCAGATTAGACACAGCAGAAGAATAAAGAACCTGAAGTTACAGCTACAGAAACCATACAAACAAACAGACACACACACACACACACACACACACACACACAGAAGGCTAAAAAGAATGAGAAAAGGTGAACAGCATCAATGAGCTGCAGGAAAACCTCCAGTGGTCTAATATACATATAACTGAAGTACCTGAAGGAGATGATGATGGGGGAGAAACAGAAAAAGATCACTTTTGAAAAAATAATTGCAGGTATTTTTCCAAATCTGATGAAGACAATAAACCCACAGATCTAAACACCCAAATGAACTCCAAAGTGCAAGAATCACAAAGAAAACTATATATAGGTACAAATCATACAAAATCAGTAATAACACAGAAAAATCTTAAAGTCACCCAGATGAAAAAAACATTAAATGTAATGAATACAGCAGATCTCTTTTTAGAAACAAGACTAGAAGATAATGAAGCAACACCTTTTTTCTTTTTAACCACATTACTAAGGTAGGATTGACATGTATTTAATGTATACGATTGTTTTTAAGATTTATTTGAGAGAGAGTGAAAGCATGAGCTGGGGGTGGGAGTCAGGGGGAGTAGAGAGAGAAGCAGACTCCCTGCTGAGCAGTGAGTCATAACTCGGGGCTCGGGGCTCAGTTCCAGGACCGAGTTCATGACCCAAGCCAAAGGCAGATATTTAAACTGACTGAGCCACCCAGGCATCCCTTTAATGTGTACAACTAGATAAGTCTGGGGATAAGTATGAAATGAAATCATCATCATCATCAACCCATAAACATATCCATCATTTCTCAATGCTTCTTCCTATCTCTTTGGAGCAACATCTTTAAAATACTGAAAGTGAGGGCAGCCCCGGTGGCGCAGCGGTTTAGCGCCGCCTGCAGCCCAGGGCATGATCCTGGAGACCCTGGATCGAGTCCCACATCAGGCTCTCTGTATGATGCCTGCTTCTCCCTCTGCCTGTGTCTCTGCCTCTCTCTGTTTCTCTCTTGAATAAATAAATAAAATCTTAAAAAAAAAATACTGAAAGTGAAACATTGCTAACCTATAATTCTATACCCAGAGAAAACATCTTTCAAAAAAGAAGGTAAAATACTTTTTCAAACATATAAAAGCTAAAAAAAAGGAAAAAAAAAATCCTCACCATCAGACCTACATTACAAAAAATGTTAAAGGCAGAAATAGAAAATGGAACAAAGAAAAGATGGGACAAATAGAAAACAAATAGCAAAAAGACAGATTTAAATTGAACCACATTAGTAATCACATTAATGTAAATCATCTAAAGACTCCAACCAAAAAGAGGTTGTCAGATTGGATAGAAAATAAGACCAAACTATGCTACATCAACTGATAGAATTGCATGAATAAACAAATCCACAATTATAGTCAGATTTCAATACCCCTCTCAATAACTTCTGCAACAGTTAACAGAAAATCAGTCACAATGTAAGACTTGAGTAACACTATCAAACAACTTGACCTAATTGGCACTCTGCCCAACAACAGAATACACATTCTTTTTCAAGTATACACAAAACATTTACCAAGTCCAATCTTAACTATTCAGGACCATACTTAAGTTTTAGACATTACAATAAACAAAAAATAAAAGGCATCTAGATAGGATAGGATGAAGTCAAACAACTTATTTGCAGGTGACATGATTGTCTATGTAGAAAATCCAGTAGAATCTACATAAAATCTAGTTAGTTTTAGTAAACTAAGTGAATTTATTTAGCAAGGACCCAGGATTCAAGATCAATATACAAAAAATCAATTTATATACATATTAAATACAACATTTACAATAACATCAAAGTCTCAAATACTCAGGTATAAATCTAATAGAAGATATGCAAGACTTCTAAACTGAAGATTATGAAAGTATTTCAAAGAAATAAAAGAAAATCTAAATTAAATACAAAATACACCATGTTCATGGCTCAGGAGAATCAATATTGTTATGATGCCCATTCTCTCCCAAAGTGACCTATAGATTAATTGCAATGCTAATCAAAATCCGAGCAGGCTCTTCTGAAGATATGAACAAGCTGATTCTAAAATGTGGTGGAAATTCAAATGACCTAGAATAATCCAATCAGCCTTGAAACAGAATGGTGGAGCACTAACATCTCACTCTAAGATTCAGTATAAATCTCTAATAACCAAGGAAAAGTAATATTGATGTAAAGAGAAACAGACTATACAGAATAAAGAGTTCCAAAGTCAACATAAATTTGCTTCTGACAAAAGTACAAAAGCAATTCAGCAAATAAAGAATAGTCTTTTCAACATATAGTCCTAAATGACTCGGTATCACTGTGTAAAAAAATCAACTTCAATCCATACACTGCACCACATATACAAAAATTAAATTGAAATGGATCACAAATTTAAATGTAAAAACTAAAACTACAAGGGCACCTGGGTGGCACAGTCAGTTAAGTGTCTGACTCTTGGTTTTAGCTCAGGTCCTGATCTCAGGGTCATGGGATTGAGTCCACAATCAGAATCCACTCTAGAGTATGGAGTCTGCTTGAGATTCTCTCTCTCCCTCTCCCTCGCCTCCTTCCCCCATGCTTGTGTGAAGGCGCTCTCCCTCTCTCTTTCAAATAAATAAATAAATCTTTAAAAAAATTAAAAAAAAAACTAAAACTACAAAACTCAGGAAGAAAATATAGGAGAAAATCTTATGGCCTTGGGTTTGGCAAAAATTTTTTTAGAAATGAATGAAAGAAAAGAACCAACACATCAACAGAATTGAATACTTCTGCTCTTTAAAAGACAGTATCAAGCAAATGAAAAGCCAAGGCTCAAGCAGAGAAAATACATTTGCAAATCACATCACATATCTAATAAAGGACCTACATTCAGAACATAACTCTCAAAACTCAGTAACAAGAAAATGAATAACACAGTTTAAAATAAAACGGGCAAAAGATTTGAACAGACACTTCAAGGAAGATACAGGGATGACATATATCCACATGAAAAGATACTCAACATCATTAATCATTAGGGAAATGCAAACTGAAACCATAATGAAATATTACACATCTATTAGAATGGCGGTCATTAAAAAGATTAACATGCCAAATGTTGACAGAGATGTGGAACAGTTGGAACTTTCATACACTACAGTGAAAATATAAAATGGTACATCTACGTGGGAAAATAGCTTGGCAGTTTCTTAAAATGCTATGCATGCAGCTAACATTATGATCCAGCCATTTTACTCTTTGGTATTTGCCCAAGAAAACAGAAAGCATCTGTTCATACAAAGACTATAATTTTCGTAGCAGCTCTATTTGTAACAGCCAAAAGTAGAAAAAATCCAAATGTCTATCAACAAGTTAATGGATGAACAAATCCTGGTATACCCATACAATGGGATACTATTTGGCGATAAAAATGAATAAACTAATGATACATGCAACTTTAACAAATCTCAAAATAATTATGCTAAATGAAGATCAAAAACAGAGTACAAACTATATAATTCCAATTATATAAAATTCTAGAAAATGTAAACTAATCTATAGTGACAAAAAGCAGCTCAATCGTTGTCTGTGGACAGGGTAAAGGTAGTGACAAATTCCTGTGAGTCTTAAGGAAACTTTGGTAGAAATATCATCATCTTGTATTGATGGGCTTGGTGTACACATACATAACTTACCAAATTACACACTGCACGTGTACAACTTATTGTCAATTGTACCTCATATGAAAAAAAAGTTACATGAAAGGCCTCTTCTTTTAAACTGTAACACCTATATACATAAATATGTCAGTAGAGATAGTTCTCTTAAAAAAGAAAGAAAAAGGAAGTTGGTCCTGCCTCAAAAGAAAATTTTACATCACACACTGTTTTTCAGTGCAGATTAGGTGTCCATTGGGAGCAAATTACTATCAACAAAGACTTGTCACTTAGTGGCATTAAGCTAATTATATAAAATTGATTCAAACTGAAACTTTTAGTAGGTGCTTATATGTCAGACATCATGAAGAACAGAAAAATAAACGAGATAAAGTTCCTTGCCTATATGTACCTGGCAGTGTTATAAAAAAGGTAAAACTCTTTACACAAACTAGAATATTCTAAGTGCTACCCACCCTCCTGGGAGGGGGGAAAATAGAAGAACAACGTATTAAAAGTACTTAAAAAAGGAGAAAAGTAGTCCATTTGGAATAAAACTGCCTCATGCCCTCCAGGCTATTATCTATTTTTAAATATTTGCTAAGATGCCTAAGCAGGTAAGTATATTTACAAAACTCTGAAGGATAATGAATGACCTGTTGATGGGAACATAAACTGTAAATTTTTTTTCCTTTAGCAAATGAACTCTGCCAGATATAACTTCCAGACTATAGCAAATGTTTTAGAATAAACTTTCTGACCTCTAATTTAGCAAAAGTTAGAAGTAAAAGGCAAAAATGAGGCAGACAGACAGATAAATTCAACTTTCTAGATAAAAAGAAACGTACTTGGGACAATCCAACCCAAGACCTTGCTACTTTCTGACAAGAGCTGAAAAAGATTAAAAAAAAAAAAAGGTTGCACAATATATCAGTAAGTGATTTTTTATATTGTTACTTACACTTAAGTGGGACTGGATTTTTATTTGTATTATTGTGATTATCATAATCTTTATTTTCAAAATTCTCCAATTCAACGCAGATTTTTTAAAAATATATTTTATTTATTTATCTGAGAGACAGAAAAAGAGTGCACAAGCAGGGGGGAGGAGCAGAGGGGGAAGGAGAAGCAGACTCCCTACTGAGCAGGGAGCCAGACTAGGGGCTTGATCCTAGGACTCCAGGATAGTGACCGGAGCCAAAGGCAGACGCTTAACTGAGCCACCCAGGCGCCCCTCAACCCAGATATTTTAGATTTACTTAAGCTTAGGAATAAAATTCTTACCCTAAATATCTGTTCAAACATGTAAATGCAACATCTACTATACATAACATACATTCTTGAACTGTAGAAGCTATGTGTATTTTATAAGCTAAATTTAACAATAATAAAGCTTTAAAAATTCAGTTTCTTTAAAACTATTAAGCACATTGAAAATTTAAGCTTTGGTTAGAAAAAGTATCCCCACAAAATACCAGAGTTAAACCCAGGAATTCTAATGAGCTCCACACCCAAGGATCTAAGCACCTATTTGATATTTTCATTTGAGTAACCCACAGGCATCTTAAACTCGATATATTCTACCCCAAATCTGCTCTCTTCTGACATTCCCAGTTCTGTCAAAGATGTCTCATCGACTCGAGTTATCCTAACTTTTTTTCATCATCCCCAATCCTATCTCCTAAATCCCTCAAATCTTAACCTCTGACATGGACCCCTCATCATTTCTATCCTGAGTTGCTAAAACAACATTTTCTGGTCCCTCTTCTCCCAATCTAGTCACCGTTCAATAATCCGTGTAGAGTGCTTAATGTGTAAACACTGCCAAAATTGATCTTTATAAAATGCATACCTGATGGTGCCATACCTGAGCTTAAAAGCCTTCTGACTCCACCCTCTATACTTTACCTCTGCAGCTAATCAACACCTGACACTCCCCAGTACATACAAATTTCCTGCCTTGGGCTACTCTGAACTCGCCTCAAAGCCTTGTTGTGCCTTTTTGCGTGCGCACTCTCTCCCTTCATTACACATTCTGCAAATAACTTCTACTAAATCCTTCAAAAGAGCAAGCAACAGCCCGTCCAAATTCTTCCCACTACCCTCACTCCATCTAATCTGATTTAGAAGTTTCTTTACTCATAGACTTATTCATTGAGCTTCAACTAAATGTTGGGAATAAAAGGTTTTGGTGGAAAAAAAACACACCCTAAAAAAGTGTCTGCCTAAACTAGTACCGTCATGTAAATCAGTAAATAAACGGTCCTGGTAAAGTGTGACAGAAGTATGCACAGGGTCCTGAATGTCATTTTCAGTTATTTCTTCAATAAATACAAAACAAATGCACAAAATGAGTCAGGCACGGAGCATGTTCCTAGGTATAAGTACATAAGATCCAGTCACTTCCTCCGTGACTTACACTTACAACCTAAGAGGGGATTAGGATAAGAAAACAGATAATTACCCTGTATCATACATGCATGAAGAGGCTACCACAGTAGAACCTTATAAATGATATCTAATCTAGACTTAAGGACCTAGGCAGGATGAGAAATCAGAAAGATTTACCTGGAGGGACACATAAACTGAGACCTGGAGAATGACAATTATAACTAGAAAAGGGTTTATGCTCTTGGCAGAGAATGTATGTTCTACAGAGAGGGCAGTAGTTCGGTGTATGGCCACAATCCAGATCAGATAGTAGATGTAAAAGAGTTTAGAGACAAGACTAGAGACTGTATCAGATTACAAAGAGTTTTATAAACCATGCTCAAGAATTTGAGAGTTCGGAATTTGTCCTCAAGACAACTCTTTGCTACTAGAAAGCCATTAAAAAGTTCTAGGAGGGGAATGCCATGGTCAGACTTGGCTTTTCTAAGCCAACACACTGGCTGCAGAGCCAAGAATAAAGAGCTGCAGTAATACCTCCAGTAATAAACAGGTGGAGGGAGAGATTCATGGTGGCTTGAAGTACAGCAGTAGCAGACGGGACGAAGAAAGGCAGATGGCTCAGAAAAGTATTCAGAAGGTCACAATGATAGGACTTCATGACTGATTAGATGTGGGAGATGAAGAGAAGAGAAATCAAGGACAAAACTGAGTGGATGAGGTTCTTCACTGAGACAGGGAATACAAAAGGAAAAAAGTAAATAGTTTTATTTGGGACAAGTTAATCAGTAATGACTGGGAAACTACAGAAATGTAGAATATAAGTGGTTTTAAGAAGAACAAGTCCCAGAAATTCTGAGTGAAGATATAAAGATGTTGGGATATTAAGGATGTTACAATTCTCAAGGGGTAGGCAGCAGAACTATTACTGCTTCTGAAGGGCAACAGTGTGCTGAACAACGAACAATGGCACACAGGAGGACAGGAATAACTTAGCAGACTGGGGAGGCACAGTGAGGACTAAATGAATGACTTGTCTTATGCCAAGGATGACATACACATTATAGTATTGCACGCTAAGAGACAGTAAACAGATTTCACGAGGATTTCCTTCCACCAAAAACCAAAAATAAAAAACTAAGGTTACAATTTTTCGTTTAGTCCCAGCGGCTATTTTCCATCAAAAACCTAATATTTAATCCTTCTCCCAAAAAAAAGCCATGTTTTTATTAATTCATAAAATGAAATAACTTGTTAAATTTGCAAACTACTGTACTGCGTCAAGAATAAAGTCTATGTTTAACCACTCTGTATCCAAAGAACTCAAAACACAGAAGGCACTCAAACGTTTGCTAAAGAATGCCAGAAAAAAAAAAGAAGACATACTCCTATTGTATTCGACACCAGTAAGGTATTACCATGTTGTAAGATCTAGTCCAGGAAAAGAAAAGTTCTCCAGGAAAATCTAGATATTAGAATATTATTTACATTTCTAAAGCACAAGGGTTTCAGGGGACTATAAGCTTGTCTAAAGGGAATTAGAAGCGGTCAAATTTAAGGTACAAAATAAATTCCTATAAGAATGCCATCAAAACAAACTAAAAAAAATAACGGCTCATTTCCCAAGCATTCACTTTTTTTTTTTCTTTCAGAATTTCTAAAACAATCACAGTAAAAACAGGGTAAAACCCAAGTGTACTAAAACCCGACTTTTTAACTCCAAAACAAGAGTAATCTACTGATTCTGTCTCTCCCACTCTAGTCCCCACTCATTTTCTCTATCTTCTTGCTTATTCCTGGTCACTGAATATCTGCTCTGTGCCAGAATCTAGGCTGGATACAAGCCAAACATTTCAGGCCCTGTCCTCATGATCAGTCAGTTTACTGGTCTTCAAAACATAAACATTCACTAAAAACAGCACCTACTTCAAGGACTTGAAATTCACTTTGCATTTCTTATTTAGAAAAGACAAAGAGATGAGTGCTACCGAGTATTTTCCTTCTAAAGAACTTAAGTCTGTAAGATAGAAGGTAAGGGACCAATGCCTAATATAGTGCCTTGATCAAATCAGATGCTTAATAAATAATTGTTGAATAAATGAACGAAAGTAAACTAACAACCAGGGCACTGGGTCTAAAGTGAAAACCTATTTCAACCTCCTTTCTCCCGCCTTCGCTGTGATAGGTAAATTCAACTCATTCCATTAACTCAATTCTGTCCACCAGCTATAGAAGACACAACGTGGTCTTCACTGTAAGGCAGTGTCCCTATTTCTCCTCTCAATATTCAGAAAAAAAAAAAAAAAAAAAAAAAGTCACTCCTCTATTTGGTTAACTGTTAAAATACATTGCTCCACACACAATACAAAAATAAAATAAATAAATAAATAAAAACCTGAACTCCAAGAATTAATCAGGGTTTATGATCAAACTCAGACCTACTTTCCAAAGCCCAGCTAAGAAAGATATTTATGCAAAACTGAATTCACGTAAGACAAAAACCTATCTGTTTTAGCCAATCAGAGACCTGAAGACGTCAAATTGGTACCCTGTATTTACTAAACTAGTGAACTACCCACTGGCATAAAACCATCAGCCTACTAGAAGCATTACAGGGTCCTTTTTCCTTACCAAAAAGATACAGGGGTGTCTGGGTGGTACGGTAGGTTGAGTGTCCAACTCTTGGTTTTTTTGGCTCATGATCTCGGGGTTGTGGGATGGAGCCCCACAACAGCCTCTGCGCTCAGTGCAGAGTCTGCTTGAGTTTCTCTCTCCCTCTGTCCCTCCCTCTATGCACTCTTGCACTTTCTTCCTCTCTCAAATAATCTCTTAAAAAAAAAAAAAAGATGCAATACTCCATATAAGTACGTGCATTATATTACATAGTACAAAGAACCTATGGGAGAGTTTATTCTCCCATCTACCATTCAGAAACTAGTTTTCTGGTTTTGCTTTTGGTTTTATTTTGCTGTGGATCCTATCATCTTTGTAACAATCAAGTTCCCCTCTTTACTTTGGCTGCTAAAAAACTTAGAACTAAACTATGACCCCCTAAAGCATACAGGTTATCTAATAAATGTACTTTCAGTACCATTTACCTTTTCTCCTTACTTTCCTTTTACCTTCTTTTTCTAATTTATTTTACTTAACTATATTGCTTTTATATTTGTGAGCAGCTTAACTCTCAGTGGAAAATCCAGGAAAAATATTCAACTATTGGGGTGCCTGGGTGGCTCAGTGGTTGAGCATCTGCCTTTGGCTCAGGTCGTGATCCCAGGGTCCTGGATTGAGTCCCACATTGGGCTCCCTGCATGGAGCCTGCTCCTCCCTCTGACTGTGTCTCTGCCTCTCTCTGTGTCTCTCATGAATAAGCAAATAAGTCTTTAAAAAAAAATTCAACTATTTACTAACCAATAATAGCCTTATAATGTTTGAGTCTGAAAATTTTTCATTGCCAATAGCAGCAGCTAACATTTATTGAGCACTTACTTGGCACCAAGCGCTATTCTGAAAGCTTTGCAAAAAATGACTCATTTAATCCTCTTTATAAGTGGAAATATAATTATCCCTCATTTACAAATGAGAAAACTGGGCACAAGGAAGTTAAGAAATTTGCCCAAAGTATACAGCCAGACAATCAAGCTCCATCTCCTTAACCACTGCCTGATTGTGATGATTTTTCATTCATCAAAACTACATAATTTCTAAAACAAGGTATTTTTCAAATCCTAAAATAACAATGAGAAATAGAACTAGAGTTAATTTCAAAAATGAAATTTATACCCATACCAAAAACCGTACTGTAAATATTTAAATTCTGCTACACCTAAACAATGATTTGCAGAGAAACTGAGATTATGAATAACATCTACACAGCATCCAGTATGTGCCAGGCTTTGTTCTAATATATTTACTTATTGATCCTCCTTACTATCCCATAAAGTAGGTCCTATAACATCCCCATATTACAAATGAGGAGACTGAAGCACAGAAAGGTTAAGTAATTTGACTGAAGTCACTTTAGTAAGTGTGAAGTTAATTTTCAAAACTGTTTTGGATCCAGAATCCAAACTCTTAACTGTTATCTTACACTGCTTCCCCATATGACAAAGGTTACTTCTTTGATGACTTCCTACACTCAAAGTTCAAAGCAAGCAAAACAGAATTATTTCAAAAAAATTACTCTACATCCTAGATCTCAACACTGATTCTATCCACCAGCATGTGTATTTTCTTTAAAAGTACCACATGTGGTTCTTTGTGAGGCTTGGTTAACAGTCACTGCCCTAGATTTCTAAGCTAGACAGGTCTTTGCTGAACCTTTCAGGGGGGCAGGGGGGGTAAAGAAAATACATATAGAAATATAGAAAATATAGACACATAAACACACTCACTCTCTCACATCTATCGATTATCCCCTACTCCCCTTTCCCAAAGGAACAAGACTGGAAAGTAGGGAAGCATAGCATAAAGCCAGGAAGGGAACACGACTTTTTATGCTATGTTAAGCAGCCTCTAGTAATATTGTAATGGTGACAATAACAAAATAAAGGTTTTTTTTTTTAAGATTTTATTTTGAGAGAGCCTGTGCACGCACAAGTGGGGGGAGGGCCAGATGGCAAGAAAGAACCTCAAGCAGACTGTTGAGAGGGCCCACGTGGGGCTTGATGTCATCACCATGATATCACTACCCGAGCCAAAATCAAGAGGCAGACGCTTAACTGACCAAGCTATCCAGGTGCCCCAGATTTTGTTTGTTTTGAATGCGAGAGACAGGGGCGCCTGGGTGGCTCAGTCAGTGAAGTGTCTGCCTTTGGCTCAGGTTATGATCTCAAGGTCCTGGGATCAAGCCTTCCATTGGGCTCCCTGCTCAGCCAAGGGTCTGAGTCTGCTTCTCCCTCTTCTTCTCCCTCTGACCCTCCTCCCTGCTTGTGCTCTCACTGTCTCAAATAAATATAATCTTTAAAAATAATAAAGCTAGAGACAATCAGATTTGTAGGTTACAAACAAAAAAACCAAAAACCTCCAGTGGTGGTACAGAGAAGGGACTGTGGACAAAGAAACTGCAAACACGGAGAAAAATCAGCCAAGAACTCAAGAGCAGAGGCAGACTAAAGGAACTAAACACAGAGAATGAAGAGGATGCAGGAATTTAACAAACTTCTTTAAGGTAAACTGGTAGGATTTGGTTCCTGATTGTTTTTGAAATGAATGCCTCCGCGTTTGTAAGACATGCAACCCCTGAATGACATTAACCTAGATCTGAACTCAGGGCAGAGTAAGTGGGTTTTGCTGGTCATGATGGTATTACTTGGGAGAGGGGGAGCTTTTGGCATAGAGAAACAGCTTAGGTGGTATGATGGCTATGGGTGTCCACTTACAATGAGTGAGGATAAATGAGGTGATGACATGGAGTTATGAAGCAAAAGACCAATTTTAAGAAGTTAGATTAAGGGGGCCCCTGGGTGGCTCAGTCGGCTGACGCCCGACTCTTGATTCTGGCTCAGGTACTATCTGAGTGAGGGAATCAAGCCCTGTGCGGCGCTCCATGCTCCACAGGGTGTCTGCATACGATTCTCGCTCTCCCTCTGCCCCTCTCCCCTCTCACATTCTGTCTAAAATAAAATCCTAAAAAAAAAAAAAAAAAAAAAAAAAAGTCAGATTACGAAAGACAGTGACTGGAAGAAAAGGGTAAGAAAAGGTCTTACATTTCACAACTGGGCTTATCTCAGGGATTCTCTCAAAAACAATCCACACCATGGGGCGCGGGGGTGGGGGATGAGGGGGACCTCAGTGGTGGAGCACCTGCCTTTGGCTCAGGGCCTGATCCTGGGGTCCCACATCGAACTCCCCGCAGGGAGCCTGCTTCTCCCTCTGCCTGTGTCTCTGCCTCTCTCTGTCTCATGAATAAATAAATAAAATCTTAAAAAAAAAAAAAAAAAACACTAAGGATAGAGAAGTCATGCTTGCTCAGTTTCCCAAGGTCACACTTCCAAGCAACAGCAAAACCGAGACCACGCGTGTTATTCTCGCCGCCGAGTGGAGTGGTCCACACTCCAAACCACAAACGTTGTCAGATCCCCCAACATGGGGGAAAGAGAGCAGCCGCAGGGAAGAGGAGGGAGACCGCAGGAACCGCGGGGTGACCTGCGACAAGCGAGTACGACAAGCGAGTACGTGGTCACCGCTGTTCGATGAGTCACCGCCAGACCCAACTGTTGACAAACTGCTCCCGCAGCGGCAACCGCCGACGGCTGGTCCTGACGGTCCTCAGTACATCAAGTTGTGCACTCCGAGCCCATCCCGGCTGCCTACGAGGCACCGCCCCCCCCCTCCCCCGCGCTGATCCTGGTTCCTAATGACCTGCGGGTCAGTGGCAGCCCAGGGGCCCCCGCGAGCACATCCCGGGGGCCCCCAGGAGCACATCCCGGGGGCTTCCAGGAGCACAGCCCGGGGGCCCCCAAGAGCACAGCCCAGGGGCCCCCCGCGAGCACATCCCCGGGGTTCCCAGGAGCACCTTCCGGAGGCCCCGCAAGCACATCCCGGGGGCCCCCGCGAGCACAGCCCAGGGGCTTCCAGGAGCACAGCCCAGGGGTCCCCGCGAGCACATTCCGAAGGCCCTGCAAGCACAGCCCGGGGGCCCCCAGGAGCACATTCCGGAGGCCCCGCAAGCACATCCCAGAGGCTTCCAGGAGCACTTCCCGGGGGTCCCCAGGAGCACATCCCAGGGGCTTCCAGGAGCACTTCCCGGGGGTCCCGCGAGTACATCCCGGGGGCATCCAGGAACACTTCCCGGGGGGCCCCCGGGAGCACATTCCGGAGGCCCCCGGGAGCACTTCCCGGGGGTCCCCAGGAGCACATCCCGGAGGCCCCCAGAAACACTTCCCGGGGGCCCCGCGAGCACATCCCGGGGGCCCGCAGGAGCACATCCCGGAGGCCCCCAGGAGCACTTCCCGGAGGCCCCCAGGAGCACTTTCCGGAGGCCCCCAGGAGCACATTACAGGGGCCCGCGAGCACATCCCGGAGGCCCCCAGGAGCACTTCCCGGGGGCCCCCGCGAACACATCCCGGGGACTTCCAGGAGCACATCCCGGGGGTCCCCGTGAGCACAGCCTCCCCCCCGCGAGTACAGCCCGGGCCCCCGAGGAGCGGTCCACACCTGCACGGACGCGTCCCCACCACCACCCCCGCGCCCCGAGGCCGCAAACGCCCCGCCGCTCGCGGGCCGGCAGCCGCCCAGCCGGCAGTCCGGGGAGAATGAACCCAAATGCGCTCTTTCGTTCCGAGCCAGGCGCACGACAGCTGTGTTCAGCTCGTCGCCCGGAGGACAAGATGCCCTCGGCACAGGGAGGCAGAGACAGCCTCGAAGGGGAGGGGAGGGAGAGGGAAAGCCGCCGCCGCCAGAAGGGGCGTCCGCACAGAACCGAGGGTCAGCACGAAGCGAGGCGCAGCGAGCCAGGAGGCAGGCACAGCTGCCGCGGCTTCGGACAGGCAACGCCGAGGAAGCCCCGCGGCTCCCGGCCCGCGCCGAGGCCCGGCCCCAGCCCGCAGGCCCGACCCAGCGGCCCACACGGCCGCCCTCCTCCGTCCCCCACCGAGCTCGGCCTCCCCGGGCCTCCGCCCCGGCCCCCCGCCCCCGGGCAGCGCAAGCGGCCGCGTCCGGGAGAAGCCCGGGGCCGCTCGCCGGCGCCGTTACTCACCCTCCCGCTCCCGACCCCCGCCGCCGCCATGTTTCCTTCGCGTGCCTGTGATGACGTCGCGGCGCCTCACGTGTCTCCGGGATTCACAACAACATCCGGCCGGACCAGGCCCACTTCCGGGCGGGAAGCGCGGGGCGCGGCGCGGGCGAGGCGGGGAACCCGGCGCATGCGTGCTGAGCGCTGGGAAGGGGGCGGGGCGGGGGCGCTGGTGCACACGGCGCATGCGCAAACTGTTTTTTTCCCCTTTTTTTATTTTTCTTTTTTTTTTTTATTTCCCCCGCAAAGAGGGAATCTGACCTGAAGCGAGTCTGTGGTTTATGTTTCCCTGCGGGGCGAGACTTGGGGACATTCACAGGCCGCCTGTGTTTGGTGTGATGGGAAGAAGGGGAGGCGGCAGGCGAGGGCGGGGTTCGTGGCCCCGCAAGTCGCAGGTGCAGCGGGGCCCCCGACGTGCGGGGGGCGGGGGAGCCCGCTGGGTCCGCGCGCACAGGCCTCCCCTTGCGTGTGTGTGACGTGTCGGGGCCGCTAAACCCGCGGAGCCGCCGGGGAGCCCAGGGCGCTCGGGGGCGCGGGGCGCGGGCACCGGCGACGGGTGGAGGCTGCTCCCCGCTGCTTCCCAGCTGGCCCGGCCTCGGGGCGGAATACGCGGCCCCGGGGATCAGAACACCTGACCCCGCTGACGGACGTTAGAGACCTCCGAGGCCGCTGGAGGGCCACCCGGGGAGCCGCGTTAGGGACCTCTGAGGCCGCTCGAGGGGTCACCCCGGGGGAGCGCTAGAGACCTCTGAGGCTGCTCAAGGGGCAACCCAGGGAGCCGCGTTAGAGACCTTTGAGGCCGCTCAAGGGGCAACCCCAGGGGAGTAACAGGAATGGAGGGTGGAAAGTCCCGTGAACATCGGGAACCTAAGGTAAGGCAAGCGGCAAGACCTTGCAAGGATGTGTAGTGTCCGTTAGGGAGGCTGCACACTAGGCATCAGCGATTCCCACCGGGGCCAACACCCCACGGCCACACTTGGCATTGGGTCAGCAAAGCAGGGCACCATCAAGGCACCGTGAGCTGGGGAAGTGAGCCTATTAGTAACCCGCACTGGGTGAAGACTTGAGGTCTTTCCCAAAAGTACTGGCTTGAGTCAGAGCCCTAGAACCTTCATGCAGTCCTAGGCGTGCTGTGTAGATCCTTGTCCGGGACCCACGGTAAACCTTCCACCAGCTCAAAGTAATTGGGTGTGGTCAGAGGGATTTTCTTTTTAATAGACATTTCTTAGGCTCTGTGTTTTGGGGAAAAGTTAAAACCATTAGAACACTGCCTGGAAACGAATACTCAATAAATGGCAGCTATTGAGATGCAGCGGGGCAGCGGGTCAAGGACTGGCAGCAGGTAACAGCAAGATGCCCAAGATTGAGGAAGCTGTGCTCCAAGATGATCCCAGTGAAGCAGAGAGTTGGGGCTCATAGCCTAAAACACCAGGAAAGAGCCAGGACAAGAGGAGCTTCTGTTTAGATGAGAACTCTCCTGACTGCTTCAGCAGGCCCCGAGCCGTGTGCCTCCTGACGTGAGGCACTGAGAAGGACAGAACACCACTCCTGGGGCATTCCCCTTGAGGATGTGTAGCCTGGAATCTCTCTCTGTGTCTCTGCCTTCTCTCTGTGTGTCTCATGAATAAATAAATAAAATCTTAAAAATAAATAAATGGCAGCTATTTTTATAATAAGTTTGGGAATTAACACTTTCTCACTGAAAAGTTGGCATCCTAGTTCCATCTGCCACTCATTCTCCATGTTTCAAAGCCTCATTCCCCATACGCCCCTTAAATGCTGGCACTAACTACCCCTGGGCTATCCTTGGGCTGCTTTCACTTTATTTCCAAGCACTATTCCTAGACCATGATCTTTATTTTTTTATTCACGAGAGACACAGAGAGAGGGGCAGAGACACAGGCAGAGGAAGAAGCAGGCTCCATGCTGGGAGCCCAATGCGGGACTTGATCCCGGGACTCTAAGATCACGCCCTGGGCCCAAGGCAGGTATCAAACCGCTGAACCATGCAGGGATCCCAACCATGATCTTTACATTCTGACATCACCACGTCCTATGTGCTGATGACTCTGAAATATCTCCAGCCCACGTGTCTCTCTCTTGCCTGAAGTCTACGGCCTACACCTGTTGCCTGCTGGACCTTTTAATTGAATGACTCATCACACCTCAAAATACCTAAATCTTTGCTCCTCAAAATGTAGTCTGGAGACCAGCAGCACCCGGAAGCCTGCTAGAAATACAGAATCTCAGGCCCCACCCCAGAACCTGTACTGAATCAAAATCTGCATTTTGACAAGATCTACCGCTGACTTTGGAGCTCGTTAAACTTTGAGAAGCAGAGTCTTGAACGAAACTTAGATTTTGCTTTGGTTCTCTGAAATTTATTACCATTTGCTGAGTTAGAGACGCGGCTAGGGGACAATTTCTCCAGCTAAGTGTTGCTATCATGCTTCACCCGGTTCTGGGTACCTCATGTCATGAGTCATTGGGAGGGAGAACTCATGGCGGACACACCCACCGTGTCTTTCCTTCCTGTCCCCACTGCCTCTCTTATGGTCGAGCTCTCTGATTACCCCTGGTTTGGACGATCCTGTGACATCTTGATTCATTCCCTTGCTTTCAGCTTCCCCTAACAATTCCTAACGCCACCACATTTATCTTCCCAAAGCATAAATGTGATATGTGAACTCCCTGCTTAAAACCCCTTAATGGCCTTCCATCTCTTCATGGAAAAGTCCAGATTCTCCAGCATTACATACAAGACCCTTCATAAACTGCGCCTGCCTACTATTTTAGCTTTCTCTCCCAAATTTACACACCTCAGACCCAAGTTGCCAACCATAGCCAAATATCTGCGGTACCCTGAATATATCATGCTGTGACCTCTGTGCCAAGAGCCCCGCAAAGTACAGAGAATGACAGGAAAGGGAATTCCCAGAGAAAAATTCAGGAACCATTCTAGAAAAAAGGAGAGTTGTTGCTGGGCAGGCCAACGCAGACAGTAGCTGCAGAGGATCCACCTTTGCGGTCTGTGTTATCACACTGCAAAGGACTCGGTTTACTGACCTGCCTTCTGCTCCCTGCTGGGCTACGGACTAATGGAAGGTAGAGACCATACTGTGCAGTGCTGACCGCGACGGCTGGCGTAGATACCAGACCCATAGCGGGTACTAAATAAGCGTTTGTTTAACAAATTAAAGGAATTCTCTACTTCCAAATGGTGCAGTTCTGCTTTACGTTCAAGAGGAAAGAGACCGGGATCCCTGGGTGGCTCAGCGGTTTAGCGCCCGCCCTCAGCCCAGAGAGCGATCCTGGGGTCCTGGGATTGAGTCCCGCATCGGGTCCCTGCAGGGAGCCTGCTTCTGCCTCTCTCTCTGTCTCTCATGAATAAATAAAATCTTTAAAAAAAAAAAAAAAAAAAAAAGAGGACTTCTCCCTCTGCCAGTATCTGTGCCCCTCTCTCTCATTGTGTGTCTCTCATAAATAAATAAATAAATAAAATCTTAAAAGAGGAAAGAGACCATTTTCCTTTTGCAGTGATATCCTCTACATGCAAAGGGAAGAAACCAGGTCAGGATTTCAGTGTAGTTTGTTTCATGTTTGAGTTTTTCACTACATTAAGAGAAAAAAAAACCACAGTACAGTGCTTCACATGAAACCAATGGACAGGTTTTTAAAAGCAGCATGCATGTGAATTTACTGTAAATAAAGTTAAGGGCTCCCTATAACTTAAAATAATTACTGCTTTCGTGGGAGTAATTTTATAATTCCTAAATTCACTCCCGTGAACTATAGCGTCATCTTCGCTAATTATAACTTATCACTCAAAAAGTCACCTGATGTAAAAGAATCTTGATAAGTGTCTTAAAGCAACCTTAGACCTGAGCAGAACTTTAGCAGTAGTCTCCCCATGTTTTTCAGTTGAAGAAATCGAGTCTCTTAAGAAATTAATGATTTGGGGGATCCCTGGGTGGTCCAGCGGTTTGGTACCTGCCTTCGGCCCAGTGCATGATTCTGGAGACCCGGGATCGAGTCCCCCCTGCTCCCATCAGGCTCCCTGCATGGAACCTGCTTCTCCCTCTGCCTGTGTCTCTGCCTCTCTCTGTGTGTGTCTCTCATGAATAAATAAATAAAATCTTAAAAAAAAAGAAATTAATGATTTGCCAGAGTCATAAGCCGCTTTACAGCTGAGCCAGATTTCCTTACTGATACACGCCGTGGCCACAGCGCCACACTATCAGCTGTAAACCACAGCAGCTAATTATCCAATCAGTTGGATTCCCTCTCGCCTCCGTTCCTGACCAACCCTTTTTGTCTTCGAGGGCTTATCCCACGTCCCATGTCATCTAGTAAGACTTCCCAACTTTGCCACTACTCGTTGACCTCTACCTTTCCTGAACTCTTAGTGCAGTCAAGCTGAGAACTTTGGGTTTGTGCTTAACTATACAAGGTAGCACCTGACAGCTAAAGGATTGTAGGACTTCTCCCTGGGAAAATTGAGCAGCTGGAGAAATCAGACCTATAGGTATTCACAGTTAGGGATCTTCATAGAAATAACTAACCGCATCATCCTACAGTGAAGGCCAAGAATCAACAAACCCCACCTGGGTACTTAGAACCTCCAATCAGCTTTCGATTTTAGTTCCTTAACTATGGGCAGACAACCATGGATTACTCCCCATTTGAAGAAAATCTTTAAGCTGAAAGACAAGAGACCAAAATGAACAAACCAACAAAAAAAAAAGCAATTCAATACAAACAGTGCAGAGAACAAAAGGAAACCTTTTCATTACAATAAATACCACTGAATCATACACTTAATCAGTGGCTGAAATGGTCAATTTTATGTATATTTTATCACAATTTTTAAATAATTGAGAAAAAGAGAGGAAAATATTCAGAATGTAGGGTAAAGCAGAATTAATTCTTAGACTTGCCATGAAAACCATGATCCATAAAGGAAAAATGAATAAGTCGGATTTTATCAAAATTAAGAACTTTTGCTCTCCAGACTGAAAAGGATGGAGAAAAAAAAGCTGTAGACTACAGTAAAACATTTGCAAATGACAAACTTAACAAATACCTAACCTTTATAAGGAACTCTCAAAGCTCAACATTAAAAAAGAAATCCAATTAGAAAATGGGTAAAAGAAATTGCATTAATTTTCCATTGCTACTGTTAACAAATCACCACAAATTTAGTTGCTACAAAAAAACCTCCCAGACGTCAAGCACGGGTTTCATTGGCCTGAGAGCAAGGTGTCAGCAGGACGGTGTTCCTTTCTAGAGGCTTTAGAGGAGATTCTATTTCTATGGCGTAAACCCTGACAATTGGGTTGTTTTATTCTTTTCTCTTTTTGTAACGCAGGTGCCTGGCTTAAGCTTGGCTGCAGAGGCATCCACTGCCACGATGGCTACTTCAAATAAACGCATTGCCAGCCACAGGACTAGATGAAGATCCAGGTGACCTGCCTGCATGGGGCTTCCTTTGTTTGAGGGATCTTGCTTGATTTTAATAACTGACCGTTGGGGCCACTTGTTTTTGTTTTTGTTTTTCTTCCTGCACTTTAAATTCCTACTGTTATAGTTTATTTTTTTTATTTTTTTTTAAAGATTTTATTTTATTATTTATTCATGATAGTCACAGAGAGAGAGAGAGGCAGAGACACAGGCAGAGGGAGAAGCAGGCTCCACGCAGGGAGCCCGACATGGGACTCGACCCCGGGTCTCCAGGATCACGCCATGGGCCAAAGGCAGGCGCCAAACCGCTGCGCCACCCGGGGATCCCATGTTATAGTTTAAATTTACCACTAAAGAGTGAGCCTGGGAAACCCTAGACCCTCCCCCTTGATCCCAGGGTTGCACCCTGTGGCTCATGGGCTCTCTCTTGCTAGCATGTGTGCACACACTTGCTCTGTCCCTCCCTCTCTGCCTACCTCCATGCCGTGTGGCACCAGGTGTGCTATGTAATACCAAGATCTTGAAAGCAATAAATCTTTATTTTTTCAAAGATTCCTGGTGGTTATTGCTAAGGGGCATCTTGCAATCATAATAGGAACCGCAAGGATCAGTCCAACTACAGCACTGATTATTGATTCGCTCCTCTTAAGGACCCAGGGTTAGATTAGCTTGGTCCCACCTGGATAATTTACCACAGTCTCCTCATCTTAAGGTCCCCTACCCTTAATCACATCAGCGAAGCACCTTAGCTGTGTAAGGTAAAATAGTCTAAGGTTCTCAGGATTATGGCCCGATATCCTTGGTAGGCCATTGTTTTGCCATTTTGCCTATCACAGACATAAGTAGACATTTCATGAAGAGGATATAAAGTTGGCAAAATAAGCACATAAAAGACGTTCAACTTCATGAGTCACTGGGAAAATGCAAATCAAATCTACAATGAGATATCACTAGATGCTTATTAGGGTGGCTAAAATAAAAATAGTGGTGACACCAAATCTTTGTAAGCATGTGGAGAAACAGAATCACTGGGACACCTGGGTGGCTCAGTGGTTGAGCATCTGCCTTTGGCTCAGGGCATGATCCTGAAGTCCTGGGATCGAGTCCCGCATCGGGTTCCCTGCATGGAGCCTGCTTCTCCTCTCTCTGCCTGTGTCTCTGCCTTTCTCTCTCATGAATATATAAATAAAATCTTTTAAAAAAAACAGAATCACTAATATATTGCTGGTGAGAATATAAAATGGTGCAGCCACTGTGGAAAACAGCTTGGCGAGTTCTTAAAACTACACATATACTCACCGTGTGACCTCACAATTAATTGCATATGTGGGTATCTACCCAGGGCAATGAAAACTATGTACACACAAAAACTTAGACGTGAATATTCATAGAAGCATTATTTTTAGTAGTCAAAGCTGGAAACAACCCAAGTGTCCTTTAACAGATGAAGGATTAAACCGTGGTACATCCCTACCAATGGAATATTCCACACCGATAAAAAGGAATTAACTACTGATACATGCGACACCTTGGATGGATCTCAAGAGACCGGTGCTGAGTGAAAACCACCTCACATGGCTACATGCTGTATGATTCCACTTGCATAACATTTTCAAGATAGCAAAATTATGGAAACAGAGAACAGAGGAGTGATTCCAGGAGTTTGGGATTGGGGAGGAAGGAGAAAGGGGTGAGTATGGAGGCACTGATAGTGACAAAACAGTTTTGTATCTTGGTCACAGTGATGGCTACAGGAATGTACACATGTGATAAAACTGCGTACGATGTACACTGTGCACATACAATTACAGATAAGAGCACCGATGAGGTCTGGGTAAATTCTGTGGATTGTACCGATATCAGTTTCCTGGTATTAGACATTAACCGAGGAATGGGGAAAAGTGAGTGAAAAAGTTTATGGACGTACCCATATTTTCTCTTTTGCAAATTTCCAAAGTTTGTTTATGTGGCCTTTTTAAATTCAGTTACATATTTTTACATGCATATCAGTTAGAACACCTTTGGCTGCAAGTAGCAGACCATCCCAGTAAAACTGTATTAAATAAGTAGATATTTGTCTTACATAAAAATTCAAGAGATAGAGCAGTTTCAGGACTGATTCATTCACCACTTCAACATGCCCATCAAAGAGCAAGCTTCTTGCCATATTTCTGCTCTTTCATTTGCAGAATGTTGTCTTTTGTCTTCAAATTGTTCACTCAGGGGACGCCTGGCTGGCTCAGTGGTTGAGCGTCTGCCTTCGGCTCAGGGTGTGATCCCGGGGTTCAGGGGATCGAGTCCCACACTGGGCTCCCCGCAGGGAACCTGCTTCTCCCTCTGCCTGTGTCCCTGCCTCTCTGTGTGTGTCTCTCATGAATAAATAAATAAATCTTGAAAAAAAAAATTGTTAACTCGGTCTCAGGATGGCTGCTGCAGCCCTGTTAATCACATCCTTCTACAAAACATGCAAAGGCCGGGAGAGAGAAATTTCCTTTTCTGGGTTCCTTTCGTAAAACTAGTGGAAAGGCCTCAGGATTCTGTTTCTCACATCTTATTGGCCAGAATTGCATCTCATTCTCATTCCTAAATTAGTATCGCTCTGGGAATGTTGTAGGGCCCTGGGGTATATTTGCTCAATACCAGAGAGCAGTTAGCAAATAAGAAGGGATAGATGCTCATTGGGTAGACATCCTCGATGTCTGCAACACCCTTGTAGAATTGGAATTGAAGTTTGTTTCATCCTTAATGCACTGAAAAGAAATAGCTTGGGTTGTCATTGTATCTGAGGCCACCATCATCTCACCCGTGAAGGCTACACCGGCTTCTAGGTTCTCCAGGCCTAAAGTCTCGTTCTCTTCTAATCCTTTCCCCACAGTAAAGCACCGTGAACCTATCTTTTTCTTTTCCAAATAACAGTGTCATTAGCACCTTAAAATCATTCACTGACTTTTCATCAACATGGATGAGGTGAAAGCCAGGCCCCCTCCTTGACTTAACGCCTTGGCCTATTTTCCACCATTCCCCATGGAAATTTATACTCTAAGGCCCCCACCCTGTGTATGGTTCTCTGAACTTTTATGCTATTTCTTCCTTTGCTTATGAATTCCTTTCAGCCTGGCCTACCCTTGCTTTCCATTCCCAAACCTGATCATTTCGACCAGGAAATAGCTCCTGGTCCTTTGAAGAATCAGCCAGGACATCGGATCTTCTGGGAGACTTCTCCTCAATTCTTCATCGTAGTAGTGATAGTCAAGAGCCTCTATGAATAAAATTGTAGGGGTGAGCTGGAAAAGCAAAGAGTTACTGAACAACAGCAAAAACCCCATATCTGAGGCATGGTTATATGTACAGAGTTTCTGAATAATTGTCAGTTTGTATCTCAGCGACAGCCTGTGTATAACCGTGTTTCTCCTCCAGGGCTATGATGCTTTGGAAATTAAAGTCCTATCAGGCAAATAATAACAAATAGCATCCCAAACTGCTGAGCATTCATGGAATGTTTCCATTTATCTCTGAATCATAACAGAGCCAACTATCGAGAAATACAGTTATTGTCCAAGCCTGAGGAGGTATTCTTGTTTTCTCAAAGCACATACTACCCAATATCAAATATTTCCTTCTCAGCTTTTATTGCTTACCCACTCACATTTTTCTTCCCTTTAATATGTCGTGAAGCATTATGTTACATGCTTTTTTTAATATACTACTCATAAAATGAAGAAAGAAGACAGAAAATTGATAAGCTACTTGGGAAGAAAAGGGATTATCCATGTCACCATCATTTAAGATTATACTGGCATGAATCTACAACATTTCTCTTTGGTACTCTGATGAAACTAACAAATCCAAATATTTGCACAAGTTTAACACTTGAAAATAACAGTTGTTGCCATCTGAGTATTCCATCCAAAATTGGAGGGTATGTTTCTCTATAGCAGCTATTTAAGCATCATCTGTGAACATTTCCTACATAACAGTATATGCATGCGTAGCAAGCGTGCTTTCCCCTACCTCATGCCCCCAACCTTGAGTCAATATTAAATATTAAACTGTATGATATACACGGGACCTAATTCAATTAGCTAATAGATCAAGGAATCATACCCTCTAATCCTGTTACTAAAATTTAAGGGTGTTTTGGACTCAATGTTTTAAGTGAACTATTTGATTTCCTTGTTTGTTAAGGACATTAAGGAATACAAGAGAAAAAACAAAAAGCCCTAAAGATCTAAACTATAGATTCTACACCAAAGTCTTAGGACTATATGAAGAATTCTATTCTCTAGGCTATCTGTGTTGTCTGAATTTTTTTTAAAGATTTTATTTATTTATTCATGAGACACACAGAGACAGAGACACAGGGAGAGGGAGAAGCAGGCTCCCTGCGGGGAACCTGATGTGGGACTCAATCCCAGGACCCTGGGGTCACGCCCTGGGCCAAAAGCAGAGGCTCAACCACTGACATTCAACCAGGCATCCCCCTTTCCTAATTTCTTAAGTTAAATCTTTATCTTACTATTTAGTTTTACTTTTTTTCTAATACAAACTTTAAATCTATAAATTGCCAAAAGGTTCCCTTCTGCATCCTGCAGGTTTGGGTATGTAGCATTTTTATGTTTTCAGTTCTAAGTATTTTTTAGTTTTCAATATGATTTCTTCGTTGACCCATAAATTATTTTACATGTGTTTTGAAGTGTTTTATATTATTGGAGGTTTTATTTATTTCTATTTTTACTTACTTCTAGCATTAGTGACATATAATTGACATATAACATTGTGTAAGACATACAGCATATTGATTCAATATATATTGCAAACTGGTTATCACAGTAGCATTAGATAACACCTCCATCACCTCACTGATTACCATATCTATTTGTGATAAGAACATTCAAGATCTACCCTCTTAGCAACCTTTAAGTATTTAACATTGTATTATCAAGTACCCAGTCATACATTAGATTCACAGAACCTATTCATTACATTATAATTAGAAGTTTCTAACCTTTGACCAACATCTCCCCATTTCCCCCAATATCCAGCCCCTCGCAACCACCATTCTAGTGTCTATTTCTAAGAGTTCAGCTATTTTAGATTACACATATAAGCAAAATCATACAGTATTTGTCTTTCTCTGTCTGGCTTATTTCACTTAGCAGAATGTTCTCAAGTTCCATCCATGTTATCACAAAAGGCAACATTTCCTTCTTTCTCATGGCTAAACAATTCTATGTAGGGACACGTGGGGGCCTCAGCGGTTGAGCATCTGCCCTCGGCTCAGGGTGTAACCCTGGGGCCCTGGGATCGAGTCCTACATCAGGGTCCCTGCAGGGAGCTTGCTTCTCCCTCTGCCTGTGTCTCTGCCTCTCTCTGAGTCTCTCATGAATAAATAAATAAAATCTCAAAAAAAATTTAAAAATTAAAATAAAAAGAACCAGCCTATGAACCAGCAATCTCAGTACTGGGTATTTACCCAAAGAATACAAAAGCACTAATTCAAAAGGATACATGCATCCGTGTGTTTATTGCAGCATTATTTACAACAGCCAAGATATTGGAGCCCAAGTGTCCATTGACTGATGAATGGAAAAGGAGATGTGGTGTGTATGTTTGTGTGTGTGTGTGTGTGTGTGTGTGTAATGGAATATTACTGGCCTAAAAAAAAGAACAAAACCTTGCCATTTGCAACAACCTGGATGGAGGAAAGATAATGCTAAGTGAAATAAGTCAGTCAGAGAAAGACAAATACTATATGATTTCACTCATATGTGGAATTTAAGAAAAGAGCAGAGGGAAAAGAGAGAAATCAAGAAATAAGACCCTTATAGAGAACAAATTGATGGTCACAGGATGGGGGATGGGTTAAATAGATGATGGGGATTAAAGAGTGCACTTGCCATGACCATGAAGAACACGAGGTGACATATAGAATTGTTGGATCACTATATTGTATACCTGACATTAGCAGAACACTATATGTTAATTGGAATAAAAGTAAAAAACTTTAAAAAGCCAAAAAAATGGGCTAAGGACTTGAATAGACATTTCTTCAAGGAAAGCATACAAAAAGCCAACAGGCATATGAAATAAATGCTCACTGTTACTAATCATCAAGGACATACAAATAAAACTGCACCGAACTATCACCTCGTACCTGTCAGGATGGCCATCCTCGAAAAGACCAAGCACAACACCTGCTGGCAAGGATGTGGAGGGACTGGAACTCTGGCACAGTGTTGGCGGGAACGCCCAACTATGCAGCTGCCGTGGCAAACTGTGTGGAGATCCCTCAAAAAATTAAAACTGTAAAAATCCTATGATCCAGCCGCCCTCCCCTGGGCATTTACCCAAAGAACATCCCCATCAGAAGGTTTCGTAGACACCAGCACTCGCAGGTTCATTGCAGCATCCGTCGCACACAGCAAGATGTGGAAGCCAGCTGCGTGTACGGTGACCGATAGAGGAATGAAGAGCAGTGCCATGTGCATGCAACCATGCTACCGAGCGTTGGAGCACCCGGGGCCGTTGGCTAGGCGTCTGCCCTCGGCTCGGGTCATGACCCCGGGGTCCTGGGATCGAGCCCCACGTCGGGCTCCCTGCTCAGGGTCTGGGGAGCCTGCTGCTCCCCTCTCTGCTGCAGCTCCCCCTGCTTGTGCGCTCTCTCTCTCTAATAAATAAATCTTAAAAAAAAAAAAGAAAAAGAAGAATACTATTCAGCCTTAAAAAAGACAAAATACGAAATAGGTGACAACATGAGTGAACCTTTGAGAACGGTGAGATAACTGAAGCGAGGCCGAGTGGAATAAGCCAGTCACAGAAAAACAAATACTGCGTGATTTGCAGTGAAACTGGTTGCCAGAGAGCATGAGGGGGGCGTGGGGGGCATGGGGAGGCCTAATCGACAGAAAGTTTCAGCCCAACAAGGTGAATGAGCTCTAGAGACCTGGCGGCGCAACGTCGCACTTACAGTCAACAATGTGTTCCCAACAAGGTGTCAAGGGGCACCTGGGTGGCGCAGGCAGTTAGGGCCCGACTCTTGGTTCTGGCTCAGGTGGTGATCTCAGGGTGGTGAGATCGAGGCCCAGCGTGCCTAAGATTCTCTCTCCCTCTCCAGGTGTTACATGCAACTGCTGACCCACGAAAGCCTGCCCCTGAACATGTGACACACTGCATGTTGCGTAAATTGAATTAAACATTTTTTAAAAGGGGGGGGGACAATCTCTCTCTCTCTGCCGCTCCCAAAATGCTCACTCTCTCTCAAATATATAATTCTTTTTTTTTTTTTTCGAGTGAAATAGAAGATAGGCATACTCTGTAAACCAGAGATCCCTGCTAAGGATACTCCCCGTGAACCTGTCTTCCCCAGGTGATGAAGACTCATACATAGGAACACTCACGGTAAAAAAAAAAAAAAAAAAAAAATTATTTAATTAATTTAAAAAAAAAAGAACACTCACAGTAGCATGATTTTTAACAGTAAAAACAACAGGAAGGATCACCAAGGAAAGAATGTTGAGTATGCTGGGGAATTCTCTACACCAATTCAAATCAATAAACTAGAGCAATTTGTATTAGTACGGGTAGCTTTCACAAATAATTTTAAAGATTATTCTGTAACGTCTTGTTTAAAAACGTGTTCCCAAAAAACTCTACGGCTCACTTACTTTTATGAGCCGCTAGAAAACTGAAGTCTTTTTGTATCTTTTTCGTCCTTAAATGATTTCTCTTCACTGTCTTACCATCTCTTTCCCTTTTCATTTGTTGAGAAATAATTTTCTAGCTGTTATAATAGGACGAACAATGCTTGTTTCCTGGCTTGTTACAGGATTGTATTTCCATTTGCAAATTCGTCACGGGATATTAAAACACAAATGAGGTAGCAATCATCAACGGCAGCGGAACTCTAAAACGCAATTACAACGCTTCACAATTTGACTGGCAATGACAGATTGTAATTTGGATTACAGCGTATTACAATTAATGCTAAATTGCCAATAGCGAATACAGTTAACCCCCTTCACACTTGGAATCAGTCAAGCATGAGATGAAGCATAGCAGAGGACGCAGATCATCACGGAATAGAAAGTACTGGTCCTTGCAGGAGAAATCATGCGATAGCCACTTCTGTGAAAGTCGACTTTTGTTCAGTGCTTTTGCTTTGGAGTGTCAGGCGATTCTCGTGGCAAACCGCTTCATCAGATTTACTCGCAAGAACCTGTTCATTTGAAAGGGAAAAAAAAAGTCCAATATATTTTAATGGAAATACTCTTTACAAAGAGTTGGATTACGATATCTCCTTCTCTACATGGAGAGTCCGTCTATTATATGAAATGTATTTTCATAAAGAGGACAATAACCCAAACAAGGCACCTGTGACCAACATCATGCAACCTCTGGTTAATGACACTCATCCGCTGATAAATCCAATGTGGTGGCCACGATGCCATGTTCCCAAGTCTATACTCAACCACAGATTACTGGAAATTTCCGTTAGGAATGATAACACCGTTAAACTCATGCTCATGCACCGTTAAACTCATGCATCCTCGATGCTAGATTCCACTCTATGAATTTGAAATTGCATTCCAAGAATGAGTTCTTCTCTGTATTGGATTGTGCCTGTTATAAAGGTTATCCTTCTACATGCAATTATCCAGAATTGCTCAATATGCAAGCTCAAAACAAGGATTAAGTTAGCCTCTTCATGGTGACAAATGAACAACAGCACCATTTAATAAGAAGAATTAATCTGTGGTAGTACCACAATCTCCTAATAGAATTCATGCTCCTCTTTCTAATTCACTCTCAGAAAGTAATTTAAGGGTTGAAAGAACTGGTTGATAATTAACCTTTTAGAAAGCTTCAAGGAAGAAGGATGGGTTTTTTTTTATTTTTTAGTTCTTATTAGTGCCCCATAAAGTAACCATTAACTACTTACTTGCTTTTGCTCTTATGTCCCTTCGAGTGTCTGGATCCAATTACTAGTCATGCCTATAAAAAAAACCAGTAACATGGACTATTTATGGCCCAGTATTGTTTTAAAAAAAAAAGACTTTATTTATTCATGAGAGACACGCAGAGAGAGGCAGAGACACAGGCAGAGGGAGAAGCAGGCTCCCTACAGGTGAGCCCTATGTGTGGGACTCGATCCCAGGACCTGAGCCAAAGGCAGACGCTCAACCATTGAGCCACCCAGGTGTCCCCAGTGGCCCAGTATTACTAACAAGGACTTTAAGCAACCATTGGGGTCATTTTGCCTCTCTCAACACACTAACCTTCATTTTCCCTTTTAGTCTCGCCCCGTTTCTCAAGGACTGCCTATTGCAGTGGCTCTCAGCCCTGGCTGTTACTTAGAATTACCTGAAGAATTTAAGAACTGTCTATGCTCAATCCTTAACCCCTACTAACATCTCTGGGAATGGGGCCCAGGTATCAGTGTGGAAATTCCCCACGTGATCCAAACGTGCACTCAATGTTCTCTGTTCTTTCTTTGTATTTTCTTCTTCCTCTATTTTTCTGTTTGTTTGTTTAGAGAGGGAGGGAGAGAGAAAGTGTGGGGGTAGGGGCAGAGGGAAAGGGAGAGAGAGAATCTTAAGCAGATTCCACCGTCAGCCTGGAGCCCGACGCGGGGCTCCATCTCACAACCCTGAGATCGTGACTCAAGTGGAAATTGAGTCAGAAGCCCAACTGACTGAGCCACCCAGGCACCCCTCCTTCCTGTCTTTGGTTTAAACATCATTTTCAAACTTATTTTAGCAGGAGAACTATTTTTTTATTAAGATTTTTATTTTAGGGCACCTGGATGGCTCAGCGGTTAAGCATCTGCCTTTGGCCAGGGCATGACCCCTGGGTCCTGGGATCGAGTCCCACATCGGGCTCCCCGTAGGGAGCCTGCTTCTCCCTCTGCCTGTGTCTCTGCCTCTCTCTCTGTGTCTCTCATGGATAAATAAAATCTTTTTTTAAAAAAAATTTTTATTTTAATTCCAGTATAGTTAATACACAATGTTGTATTAGTCTCAGGTGTACCATATAGTGATTCAGCAGTTCCATATAATACACAGTTCTTGTCATCATGAGTGCACTCTTAATCCCCTTCACCTATGTCACCCATTCCTCCCACCCACCTCTCCTCGGGTAACCATCTGTTTGTTCTCTGTAGTTGTGTCTGGTTTTTGGTTTGTCTCCTCCAGATTGTGAGCCTTCTCAGCCTCTATAATCACAGAAGCCAATTCCTCTTAATAAATCTCCAGATAGATGATAGATTAAATAGATAGATGATAGCTAGATAGCTAGATAGCTAGATCAACAGATAGGTAGATAATCTCCTATTGGTCCTATTTTCTGGAGACCACTGACTAATACAGTTTCTTTACATAACTTAAATCTCCACTGTTTGCAAAATCTTCATAGCAGCTCATTGGAACTCTAGGATTTCAGAATAGAATTTAAAAACCACTTTCTCAGGCCTTGGAGTATCTTCCAGAAGCATTTACCAAAAATACTGGAACCATAGCGACTCCGCATGAACCCATCAATGTTCACACTCCCATTTGGGTCAGGCTCTGAGCTAGCAGGGCTAATAAAGAGATCGGAGGGACAGTTCCAGTCCTCAGAGTAGCTCCTGTCTAACATAGGAGACAGAAAAACAGATCATCACAATTCAGCGTTCCCTCACTCAAGGCACATTTAGTAAGCGCCTGTGACGTTCCTTGCATTATGTTAGGTGATAGGGATGTAGCAATAAACAGAGGACACGAAAATCCCTGTTCTCCTTGATTTTACATTCTACTCAGGGAAAACAAATATAAACAAAATAAGTAAGTAAAAATCATACGTCAGGGGGATCCCTGGGTGGCACAGCGGTTTAGCGCCTGCCTTTGGCCCAGGGCGCGATCCTGGAGACCCAGGATCGAATCCCACGTCGGGCTCCCGGTGCATGGAGCCTGCTTCTCCTTCTGCCTGTGTCTCTGCCTCTCTCTCTCTCTCTGTGACTATCATAAATAAATAAAAATTAAAAAAAAATCATACGTCAGAGGGTATATGAAGTGTTGAAAAAGTCATAATTTTAAGGTAATCCGGCCTCAGGATACAGTGGAAAAACACAGGAGAGGCATCTTGAAAATAGTCATACTTGGCCTCAGTCAAAGCAATTTTGTGGTATGATGGGGTCCAGTAGATCGCAGTAATGTGAGGAATGAAGGGAAACAGAAGAAAGTGGAGGTCTCAGTGTGGACTTTTAATAAATTTGATTATAGAACAAGAGAGAAGAAGAAATGCTCACCATTAAGGATAGATTTTTAAGTGGGAGGTTCTTGATCGTGTTTATAATTCTAGAAGGGCCAGTAAAGAATGTTGTTCAACATGCTGTGGGAAAAATGAGATCATCTATTAAAAGACCACGAGGTGGGAGGAGGTGGGATAGAGCTGGTGGGAGGTGTTCGCCTCCGGCAAAATGACACAAGCAAAATCTTCTGCTAATAGTCATAATTGCTAATATTAAGAATTTACCATCCTGGTGTGTTCTATGCACTTTATATCTAATGACTCATTCAATATTCTCAGCCACCCTATGAGGTAAATACTATTATTATCTCTATTTTATAAATGTAGAAGCTGGGCAAAGAAAGTTAAGTAAATTGCTCAAGTCTCACTGGGAGACACAATGTAAAATTTCAGAGCTGGGCGTCTGGCCTGTGTCCAGTCTCCATCCCTCTCCTATACTGATGAGTGTGAAAAGAAAGGAGGAGCGAGGGTCAAGCAGTTTGAGTTATGACTTGACTCTTTTTCAGAAATGGAGCTATCTAAGGATGGACAAAGGGTCAAGGGTGTTCAGAGAGTGTGCACCTAAATATGTAGCCAGAATTGTGAAACAAAGGGAACGTGGAGGTTGCACGCATCTGCCTTTGGCCCAGGGCGTGACCCCGGGGTCCCGGGATCGAGTCCCGCATCGGGCTCCCTGCATGGAGCCTGCTTCTGTTCCTGTCGAACACTCTTCCACGCGCTTGACTTCTGTTTATCTTCTTAGTGCCATGTCTGTTCAAATAATCTATTTTTACATTTATTTTTGAGATTTCCTTATACATTTTGGATACAGGTTCTTTATCAGAGATAAGATTTGGAGCTATTTCCTCCCGGTCCAACTTCTCTTTTCATTCTCTAATGCCTTTCAAAGAGAAATTTTAAATTCTGATGAAATCTAAAAATAAATAAAAATTAATTAATTAATTCTGATGAAATCTGACAACTTTTCCTTTATGGGTTGTGTTTTGGTGTTGTTTCTAAGAACTCTCTGCTTAGCTCCCAGTCCCAAAGATTTTCTATGTATTTGAAAAGTTTTATAGTTTCAGGTCCAGGATTCATTTGGAGATTGTTGGGTTTTTTATATATATGATACAAGGTAGACATGGAAGTTAATGTTTTGTTTCATTTCTGCTGCAGCACCATTTGTTGAAAAGACTGTCCTTTATTGCACCTTTGTTGAAAATCAGTTGTCCACAGATGGGCGGTTCTATTTCCGAACACCATTCTATTCCACTGATTTGTCTCTCTTGATGCCCAGACCACACGACCCCGGTTAGTGCAGTTTCAAGGTTGGTCTTGACATCAAGTCGTCCTGGGCCTTCACCTTTGTTTTCTTCCAAAATTGTCTTTGGCCATTTTAGGCTCACTTCTACATGAATTTTAGAATCAGCTTGTTAGTTTCTATGAAAGCGATTTGTAGGGACCCCCGGGTGGCTCAGGGGTTGAGCACCTGCCTTGGACTCAGAACGTGACCCAAGGGTCCTGGGATCGAGTTCTGCATCGGGCTCCCTACATGGAGCCTGCGTCTCCCTCTGCCTGTGTCTCTGCCTCTCTCTCTGTGTCTCTCATGAATAAATAAAATCTTAAAAAAAATAATAATAAAGTGCTAAGTCTCTTTTTTTTTTCCTAATCCCTTTCTAATGAATGAAACTAGGGGAATTTCAGGGGACCCAGATGGGATTTGTTGTACAATAAATGTATGTAGTTTTAGTTTTTCAATATTGAGAAGCAGTGGTTGGGGCATATTTTTAAAGATGCCTGGCTATACTTGTTTTCCTTCACGATAATAAATTTCCCATGACTCAGTAACATGGACTTGCTCCTAGAGGTAATTGTAATTTTGAAAAAAAAATCAGGTCTTGCCAAGGTTCTGATGATTCAAACCTGTACTACCTAATATGAAGCAGGACGGACCAGGCTGTGGCGCAAATACCTCAAAGGAGTGATCTCTAACATACAGAGAGGTAACCTGCTGGTCTATGTTGCACCCCGCATCCCCTCCCTCCATACTGATATTTGATTCAAAAAAGATTTTAATCTCTATTGGAACTTCTAAAGCAGAACCAAAGCCCCTCTGGGGACACGTCTGGTTGCAGGAGGAGCCATCCTAAACGAATAGTACCAGAGCATTACCACACGGGACAGGCCACGTTCTATTGAAAAGATTAAATAATCTGAAAAAACGTGCAAGTCTTTGGATGGCATACGAAAACAAAACAAAACAAAACAAAAACAAAAAGCAAAAAACAAAGATGAATGCTTCTTGGGGTGCATTTTTGAGAGGCTCGCCTAACGTGTAAATAGTTGACTTTTGTTTGCATTACATGACTGGGTGACTTCACTGAAAATCTGCATAATTCAGTTTTAGCTCTGGATCACTTCAGTTGACATTCGCAAAGGCTTTATTGCGTAGAGGTGGTTGTTGGACTTGCTTTAACCTTTTAGGTTTTTTTTTTTTTCCCACTCTATATGAAAGTAAAATTCTACTAGAAGAAAAAAAAAAAGGAAATACAAGTTCAAGCCACAATGATATATACGCCTATTAGAAGGGTTATGACTTTTACAAACGCCCATGTCAGGTGCTGGCAGGGGCCGGGGACTCTCCTGCCCCGGTGGAACCCCGCCAGAAGCCGGAGGCCAGCACCGCCACCGCGCTCCCTCCTGGCAACCTGGACAAGCACGGTGTCGTCCCACAATCTAGGGATTGACAGGTCATCGTAAGGAGCTGCGGCCACCAGCGCTACTTCTCCGTGTCCAGAAAGCGCGAGGACAGACTTTCCACCCCTGACTGCTGCGTGCAAACAGGTGTCCCACAACCTTACAACACTCAAGAGCCTCAAAAAGATGGCCTCGGCCTCGTGTCTCTTTTCAGATCGTGCAGAGAACAAATAATTGTGAAAGTCTAATTAGCTTCCGGATACGAGCTGCACAAATACGGGAAGTGCACGTATTTTGCAACCTCGCTGACTAGGAAGGAAGACTGGCAGTTGAAAGAGTCAATCTGGCATATACAGCACAGCATTCTCAGTGGTTGTTCTAATTTACATCTCTACTGGCAAAAACCCTTGTTCCCCGATTCTTAATAATATACGGAATGTAACACAGTGTTTTAGAGAAAAAAATTATTGAATAGATGAAAAACTAGTATCTCAGCATAGCTTTTTATACTTCTCTCCCTCTTTTTTTTAATATTTTATTTATTTGAGAAAGTGAGAGAGCACACACAGGGAGAGGGGCAGAGGGACAAACAGACGCCCCACTGAGCAGGGAGCTTGAGGTGGGGCTCGATCCCAGGACCCTGGGATCATGACCTGAGCTGAAGGCAGACGCCTAACTGACTGAGCCACCCAGGTGCTCCTATTTTGTAATTCTCTTAACAGGAAGATTGAGCTTTTATTTTCAGTTTGTGTCATTTATATCCTTTTCTATGAAAACTCTGTTTACAGTTTTGGATTTTTTTTTTCCTTTTGGACTATTGAATTTTTTTTCCTTATTGAATTCTAGGAGTTCTTTATATATTAAGCAATGCATGGTATGATTTGCAATTCTTTTTTCCAAATCTGTAATTTCTCTTTGCTTAAGGTGATTTTTGAGATGAGGAATATTTTTTTAAAGATTTTATTTATTCCTTTGACAGAGAGAGCAGAAGCAGGGAGAGCTGCAGGGAGAGGGGGAGAGAGAGGCAGAGAGAGAAAGTGATGTCGAACACTCTTTCACGGGCTTGACTTCTGTTTATCTTCTTAGTGCCATGTCTGTTCAAATAATCTATTTTTAAATTTATTTTTGAGATTTCCTTATACATTTTGGATACAGGTTCTTTATCAGAGATAAGATTTGGGACTACTTCCTCCTGGTCCAACTTCAACGGGGAGCAGGGAGGCTGATTTGGGGCCCAGTCCCAGGACCCTGGGATCATGACCTGAGCCAAAGGTAGATGCTCAACGGACTGTGCCACCCAGGCACTCCTGAGAGGGGTAATTTATTTTATATATATCATGACATTACCATTATTATATGTATATTATACATTATTATGAACTTAACAGTTAATATCTTTTTTATTGTTTCTGGATTTATACCAAACTTAGAAAAGCTTTCACTACACTGAATGTTTTAAGATTCTATGATTTCTTCAAGTACTTTAAACATTTCAGTTTTCACATTTAACATTGGATTTTATTTTGGTATGAGGTATGATTCCAGCTTTTGTTTATTCCTGCAAATAGCTATGCAGGTGTCCTGACACTTAATGGATAAACCATACTTTCCTCACTGAATTGAAATGTCACCTTTATCTTGTGCTAAATTCCACTATCTGGGTCTGTTTTATCCTAATGATCTGTCTGGTCACATGTCAGTACCAGACTGCTTTCATTACTGCAGTTTTCTGTTTTCAGTATTTTGTAAGGCTAGTCTGTCCTCACTACTGTTTTCAGAGCTGTCCTGGCTAGTCTTACTGAGCTTCTTCATAGGAACTTTGGAATCAGCTTTCTGGTTTTGGAAAATCCTAATATTTTATTGAGATGGCATTACATTTATAGATTAACTTACAAATAATTGGCATGTTTATGTTGGTTAAGTCTTCCTATCCAGAAGTATGGCATGCCTCTCCATGTGTTTGTGCTTTCTTTTTCAGGAAAAAGAAAGTTTTCTTTTCGGGGTCTTGCCTATGATTTATTCCTAGGTGTTCTCTCCTTTGTTCTTATTTTTTTGTAAAAGATTTTATTTATTCACTTTGAGAGGAGAGAGAAGGGGGAGGGGCAGAAGGAGAGAGAATCTTAAGTAGACTCTGTGCTGAGCCCAGGGCCTGATGGGGTGCTGATCCCATGACCCTGAGATCAGGACCTGAGCCAAAACCAAGAGCGGGACGCTTAACCACCTGAGTCATCCAGAGGCCCCCCCCTCTGTCTTGTCTTTAAAAGAAGCTTTTTCTTCCAGTATGTCTTCTCATTGGCTGTTGTTTATATGAATGAAAGCTTTTAATTTCTGAGATTAATTTTACACCCCGTGGCTTTATTAGTTTTGAGATACTTTTGGTTGACGCTTAAGCTTTGCACTACTTTCTACAAGTACTAATTTTACCTCCTCCATCTTTAATGTCTCTGAATTCTCTTCTATCTCTTAGATAATTCTCCCCTAGGTTTTTAAGTTCCTCAAAGAAGTGAATTATATGGTACATTTTGTATATCTTTCAGAGCACCAGTACAATGCTCCACATAGAATGTTTAGGAAAACAGAAACACAAATCGCCTCCTAAATCCTGAATCTGCTTATTATTCATTTTTTTTGTTAGGTCCCCACTCACAAATGAATCCAAAACTGAAAATCTTTTGAAGTGTCACATATATATTTTGCAACAAAGTAGGTCTTTTAAGCTACAAGTTTTTTTCTTGGGTTTACATATGAAATTGCAGGCAAAACCTAAAATGTTTATTCCCAGGTTTGCTTACACATTCTTGGTGAAATTCATACATTGTCTATAGTTCTTCTAAACCCATGTATAATTTCACTTAAAAACTACATATTAAAAAAAAAACTACATATATTAGGGGTGTTCGGGTGGCTCAGTTGGTTAAGCATCTCAGTCTTGGTCTCAACTCAGGTTGTTATCTCAGTGTGGTGGGATCAAGTACCACAACGAACTCCACACTCAGTGAAAATCTCTCCATCTTTCTCTCCCTCTCTCTGCTCCAACTCTCTCTCAAATAAACAAATAAAATCTTAAAAAAAAAAAAAAAAACCAACACACCTACATATAGAAGGTGAAATATGGGGGGTGGGTTGTAGAATGGCCATTAGAGTTTAAAATCAAATGCATGAAACAGAAGACTGAATCCTATATGCTATACAAGAAAATCAGTCTTCAGGTGCCTGGGTGGCCCAGTCGGTTAAGCAGCAGACTCCTGACTTAGGCTCAGGTCACGATCTTGGGGTCCTGCCATTGAGCCCCGTGTTGGGCTCTGCACTCAGCACCAAGCCTACTTGTCCATCTCCCTCTGCTCCTCCCTGCATTGTCTCTGACTCGAATAAATAAAATCTTTTTTTAAAAAAGAACATTAGTTCCACTTGATAAAACAAATGTTTCTTCCCCAGGCCATTTTCAAGTGCGGTAAAAATTCTAGGTCCTAAATTAAAGTTCAATAAGATACAGTAAAGCTAGAAACAATTGTGGAATAGTGAAATAAGATGAAAATTCAGGAAAGTGAAGCGCCTGGGTGTTACAGTGGTTGAGTGTCTGCCTTTGACTCCCTCCTGGGGTCCCAGGGTCCAGGGATCAAGTCTGACCTCGGGCTCCCTGCATGGAGCCTGCTTCTCCCTCTGCCTGTGTCTCTGCCTTTCTCTGTCTCTCCTGAATAAACGAAGTCTTTACAAAAATAAATAAAAGATTTATTTGCGAGATGGGGGAGGTGCACAGGGAAGGGAGAGAAAAAATCTCAGCAGGCTCCTCGGGAGTGCGGAGCGGGCCTCAATACCATACTCTGGAGATCATGACCTGAGCAAAACTCAAGGGTCGGACCGACTGAGCCACCTGGCCCCCTGACAATATATTTTTAAAAGCCAATTTTTGGATTCTTCACTTTTAATAATCTGAATCACAAACCCTGCCCATGTTTCGTCTAACTAAAGCCGCCCATTTCCTAAGACTCGCTGTCAGTGAAGAGGGACAAGTAAGCCACTTCCCATATTGAATGAACCAATACCCCTCTTAAGCTTTAGCTCTTCATTCTGCATTTAAGGAAATCCCTAATTTTTTAGAATCATATCCTTGTCAGACATTCCGCAGAGAAGAATTTCTTTTACGTGATGACTATTTTGCAAATCACTCTTTATCCAGTTGGTGATCTTTTAAATGTCTGACTGGAAGGGGCAGCAGCACAGCGTTAGTTCCAGCAGAGCGGTGGACTAATTGCTGGGGACTTGGGACCGCCAGGTCAGCCTCAAAGGGACACACCAAAGACCATCAGTCAGCGAACAGGCGCCATCTGACCATCTTCAGAAAGGCCCATCCAAAATTACACCCTTCATAAATTCCCTGTGCCACTACCATGGGCCTTAGTCTTTGAAGAGGAGAAACCACCTATACCACTTCTTCAATTGAAACATTTTTAGGCTTTAAAATACGAATATCGGATTCAGTTGTGGTGTGGGAGCTTATATTCAATAGCTTTTGGACAAGATGGGTAGTTTTGTCACCCAGGAAACAGCAAAAAGTCCTCAAAGTATCTTGTCCTTGCTATATGGTTTTTCTTTCATGGGGCTTTACATTTTAAAGAACTGTCACCAGATTAAAAGATTTTCACCTTTTGTGAATTAGCACAGATAAATGTTACTTCTTGATAACCGGCTTATGAAATAGTTATTTAAAAACTGATGATTTCACTCTATTTTCTCCCAAAAAGAGCCAAGAAAGGACCTGATAATTTGAATTAACTTTAATAATATACTGTACTATCAAAAATATCCTTAAAAGGCACTGGAAGGATTATCAGAAAATTCAAATATTCATTAAGCTCTCTGGCTTAACCTCTTTGGTCTAGGTCTTCAATTTCAGTTAAGAAAAAAGGGACCAAGGACGCCTGGGTGGCTCAGCGGTTGAGAGTCTGTTTGGCTCAGGGCGTGACCCCAGGGTCCCGGGATCGAGTTCCACATCGGGCTCCACATCGGGCTCCCTGCATGGAGCCTGCTCTGCCTGTTGTCTCTGCCTCTCTCTGTGTGTCTCTCATGAATAAATAAAATCTTTAAAAAAAGAAAAAGGGGACCCATAATCCCTATTTGAAAAGCACATTTAGAAAAATACAAATTAGGGGTCCCTGGCTGGCTTAGTCGATCTTAGAATTGAGTTCAAGTCCCATGTGGAGCCTGCATTAAAAAAAAAAAAAAAAAAGAAAGAAAAGAAAAGAAAAGAAAGAAAAGAAAAGAAAAGAAAAGAAAAGAAAAGAAAAGAAAAGAAAAGAAAAGAAAAATACACAAATTATACTATGAATCATTCTCCAAATGGGCCTACTATGATTTAGGAATGGATTGTGTCCTGGGTTATTATCTGTGGCAAGACAACATCTATCAAAAACAAGAAAATAATACCATTGCTTTTTAAAATCCATTTTTTTCTAGGTTAAAAAAAAAAAGCAGCTGTCTAAGCAAAAAGCATCTGTTTCTTCACTGCTACTACAAAACTTACAAAACCAACTTGGGTTTAAGGATCACTTAATTGTCCCCTTGAAGCTAGAAAACAACTTATTCTATTTTAATTAGGCTTGAGAATGTATTATTTGCAAGACTGAAAATCATTCTGTCCCGCTTTACCTCCAATTCACGATCAGCTCCAACTGTCATTCTAGTTACCTCAAAAATTTGACGTGTACGTATCTGTTCAAATACAGAATGTGAATACGTGCACTTAGTCAACCTCATATATGCAGACAAACTACTTACATCCTGGGCTGCAGGCAATGGTCGTCTGTTCCCCATCTGTAAGCTCTAACTACACAGGCTGGTTCCCCTGCTGTATGTGCTCTGGGCACAGACCAGGTACTCAATAAAGGAGGGGAAATGATAGTTATGATGAGCATAATGTGTTTTAAATTTAAAAAATAAATTTTTTAAAAGACCATCCAGAAACAATTAGCAAAATCAATTTCCCCTGTGAATTTTTTTTCAAGATTTATTTATTCATCAGAGACAGAGAGGCAGAGACGCAGGCAGAGGGAGAAGCAGGCTCCTTGCGGGGAGCCCCGATGCAGGGCCCATTTCCAGGACCCCAGGGTCACGCCCTGAGCCCAAGGCAGATGCTCAACTGCTGAGCCCCCCAGATGTGCCCCCCACGAAATATTTTCATTAAAAGCAGATAAGAATAGATTTGCTCTGGGGCACTCACATGCCAAGCTATAGCCTTAACGGTGACGGAGAAATACCTATAAAGTAATTGTGGGGGGCAACCACAATGTTCAAGGAAGACTAAGCCAAGAGAATGAGCCTCACTCAGAATTACTAGCACACTCCTCTTCCCCAACCCTATTTCCACAAGGTATAGAAACCAATAATTGGACTTTCCCAGAATGCTAGGTGCTCTTTAAGCTTAATTTATGCTAAAATAAAACATATTAAGAATCAAGTGGTTAACTTCTAGTTCAAGAACTGTAACCGCTGATTTAAATTTTTTTTTTAAAGAAGAATGATTCTGGTTCTTTGTAAATTGGTCAGTTGATTGAGGATGGAATTTGACGTAGAAGTTGATTTCAGGGAACTGAAAACTCATAAAGGCCAAGTATAAATAAAAACATTTATATATGAGAGATAGACACACACTGAATGTTAACAACGGTTATCCCTTAAGAGGGATAGGGATCTGGGATGTGGGAGCAAGGGAAATCTGAAAAAGGACTTTTTATTTTTTCATTAAAGGCACAGACCAGGGGCACAGGGGTGGCTCAGTCGATGAAGCATCTGCCTTCAGCTCAGGTCATGATCCCAGGGTCCTGGGATTGAGTCCTATGTGGGGCTTCCTGCTCGGCAGGGAGCCTGCTTCTCCCCCACCCACCCCCCCACCCCACTCATGCTCTCTCTCAAATAAATAAATACAATCTTTTATATTTAAGAATTTTTTTAAAAAATATTTTATTTATTTATTCATGGGAGACAGAGAGAGAGGCAGGGACACGGGCAGAGGGAGAAGTAGGCTCCACGCAGGGAGCCTCGATCCCAGGTCTCCAGGATCCCACCCCGGGCTGAAGGCGGCACTAAACCACTGAGCCACCAGGGCTGCCCAATAAATACAATCTTAAAAAAAAAAAAAAAAGGCACAGACCAATCAGAAGTTTTAATTTTTGGTAGCATGAAGTCTTATATAACTTCGTTATATAACTACTCGGGAGTCGTATAGAGACTTTAGTTTACCCTGTACTTTCTGTATCAGCTATTCCTCCCCTTTTCCTTCTTCCCTTAAATAAAAACCTATTGTGAATAAAGAATCTGCTATATTCTTGAATTGTTATATTAATCAGTCAACAGTAGGTCAAAAGTAATGTACTTCAAATGAATCATAAGCAGATGTCTTTCTAATATCCTGATTCACATGTTTAAGGGAGACCCTGATTCTAAGCACTGGCTTGCACTTAAATTCTATGATTCTACTGAAATCCACCTAATTGACAAGATTCCTTTTGAGAAGGTTTCATGGAGAATTAGAAGTTATCTTAAAAGGCAAACGCCCCAAAGAGATGGAGGAGAAAATAAAAAGTCTGCGTATACTGACATAACAGTTCCTAGACATGTTGGTAAGAGAAAAAAGCAAATTGCAAAACATATGCATAGGAAGACAGAATTTATGTAAAAATTTAAAACCCATAAAGTGTTATTTCTATAGATAAATATATACGTAAATATAAATGCACAGCAAAAAGGTTAACTGAAGAGTATGTATTTTCCATCTGGGAGGGGAGTGCTCTTTATTCTTTTTCCTAGAATATATTCTCAGATAATTAAATACAAAATGAAGAACTTTCACATTTCTAGGAAGTACTACATATGATGGTTTCCTTAAAATAGTTTGCTACCAAAGATAGAGTTCAGCAAATATCACTGTCTATATCTCAACATCACCATATTTTATCTCTGCTGCCCCTCGCCTCTCTTTGATTTACACAAGATCAAATTTAACAAGTCCTATTAGCTTTTTCTTGAGTATTTGATAATGAAGAGATGATACGGTTGTCAGGAAGTATCAAAATCAAGGTGAGAGCTGATACGATGGAAATAAAGGTAGGCAGATTCATCTTTTGGCTTTAATGTGATGCATTTGGAAATAGGAACCGGCCTCTTAAGAGGACAAGATGCTTTAAGAGCAAGATTCTTACCGGGTATGTCATGTAGCGTCAACTTGCCATGTTCATTTATCTACTGCAGAGAAAAAGTTGTAGTAGCAAAGTTAACATTTAAAAGCACACACAGGTGTCAGAAGAGAGATGATATATAAATCCCAGAGAGCACAAGCAGTGCTAAAAGTCTATCAAATTAAAGTGATATTTGTTTAGAAGCAAAACATTGTTGCTTGAAATTGGAAACTCTCAGGAGTATTTCTAAGTTTTTCATTTCTTATGATTAATAATACTAGAATACTGGCATTTAGGAAAATTTCCTCAGAATTCTGATTAATTTGTTTTCTTTGAAAAGGGACAAGCCATCCAAGTCAGACATATGTATAACATGAATTTTGGTCCACAAAACCAAATATATTATTTTTTTTTGTCAACTGAAAATTACAGAACAGCAAAGAACTAGAACCAATGCCTATAATGAAATCAAGTAAATGCATGTATTCAATGAAGCCCAGCTTTTAGTTATTAAAATCTAGGTAACACATTTTGTGATTTAGAAAAGAAAGAAAATCTACTTAAGTCTCTGTATCTTTGCTGGTTGCAACCATCTACACCCTTTTCTAGAAGAGCTCAACATCTTCCATGGTTACGGAGTATGTGGCACAGCACTCCCTCTCTGACTCACTGCATCTATAAAGAAAACTGTTAATGGTAAACAGAAGTCAAAAGACGAATTTCAAACGTTAAAGGCACAGATCAAACCACTTCTGGAGATAATATAAGTGGTAATAAGGATAAATTCTATTATTTGGAGATAACATCAATGACATAGACTCCTTGTAGCATTTTAATATAGAAAATTGCAAATTATATATTAAAAGACATAGTATCACAATTCATTTTTTTATATGTTCTAAGTACTTGGCACAATGTGTAACTTGCCTTATTTAGAAACGACTTGATAATGTATTTTCAAAACGATTATAAAAATATCAGGTTGTAGAGTTTCAGATCTACCTGACTTCATTCTCCTCACTACCCTCCTTTCATATTTCCCAAATTTTATCTTTTCTTACTGAAAACCTGTATCACTCTTCTTTTTCACTTTAATGCCAAATAAAAAGCAATCACTAATAACATATGGCTAATATTTAAAAAAAAAAAAAGACTTAAATTTAGCTGTAACATCCATAACTTTAGGGTACTTTCAGGAGATATCCCCAGAACAAAACAAATTCGAACACTCATATTTCATACAATAACGTGATGCTTTTTTTTCAGATTGCTGTTTACCCCAAAACTGCTGCAATATACATTTTTAAAAACAGTATTTTCCTCTATAATCACAAAGCAAAACAAGATGCTGAATACCCATCATCATTACAGAAACAATGATTGTATACTTTTAACATAATATGCAGGTATTTTTAATGACTATCTTATACCAATTTTTAATTATATATACTAAGTGTATACACTTACTTAGTTGAAAAATATATTGGTTCTACCTACCTACTACTTTTAATACACAATACAGTAACATGTGTCTTCTTCCTAATAGCACAATGTATAAGGGCAGGAACACAAAAGATATGTTAGAGGTGAAGAAAGTATCAGAGCAATTTCCTCAGCCTTAGTTTATCATCTCTTTATCTCTCCTTTATGTGCATACTGCAACTGCCTGGTCCTCTTTTATCCTATTCCTACCTAAAGACCTCTCACACTTCAGAGCAAGGACACATATTTCATATTATTTATTGGTGCTATTGAGTCAGCTTAAATTACAGATCAAAATAAGAAGAAATGCTTGAGGTTTAGAAAGATACACAGAAACCAAGGGAGAGCAAAGAAAAAAAAATACGGAGAGTGGTTGTACCCCATCAATGATTATCTGGCAACTCTGGAGCAGAGGTTCCTATCTGGACTTAATTTATCATTAATAGAAGCGTCAAAAACCTAGAGTACAACTCGCCAATTATCAGGCCTTATGACGACTTTTTGGAAAAAAATCTCATATTCATCTCTAATTAGTTTAAAAAACATTTCACTCCTAAGAAGAGCTTGTTTTCCATCTACATGTATAATCATAAAAATGGCAAGGCTTTCTTTACAATCTGTGGAAGAACCAGCCGGGGGGAGGTGGGGGCGCTGCACAAAAACAATTTTTCCTGTATTTGTACTCATGATTCCCCTCGTCTCCCCTGCTGCCCTGCATAAACACAAACTTCACAGGAAACGGAGATATTATACAGAGTACAATCATCTGATAAAAAAAAACAATTTTAGCTTATCTCCCTGACTCTTACCGCCCCACCCTCCCCAAACACACACAACAGAGATCAGTGTGTTGAGACTGGCAAGGAGAGTAACTAAAGAAGGTGAAGTGAGGGCTCACAGAACACTTAATACTAAGTCAAAATTCTAATATCAAGCTGTCAATCCAACTTTAAACCCATTTGGGAAAGTTTAAGCTATGAATTTAAAAATATGGCATTACTTCTTTAGTAACTGTAACTTCTTTATATCGTCTTAATTGCTCATGCTAACAACTTTATTGCATACCACTGCTTCTTTTAAGAAGTAAATCCAGGGACCATTCCATTTTATCTTAGACATAACATTTACTAGTTTTCCAAGCATGACAGAAATGGAAAAATATATATATTAGAACAAGAACAATATATGTTAATCTCCATAATTTGTGATCCTTCTATGAGCAGTGTCTGATTCTATTAAAATTAACAAATTTAAGTTCAGTCCTATGCTTAAGGAAAAAAAAAAAAAAACCTAATGAGACTAATTTACAAAGTATACAAGAATATAATTTTATAATAAATCTTTCCAGTGTTCGCTATAACCGCATTACATGAAATGTTTCCCTTCACAGAAACTCAGAATGACAGCTCTTATTAAATGGAACAAACTTTTCTGTGTTCATCTCTGGCAAGCAATGAACAAATACAATTTGCTCACAGAGGATTTAAAAGTGCTGCCCCAGGAGAATAAACTACCCACTAACATGCTGTATGAATGAATCTTGGCGAGTGGCAACTCACTGTGACCTCTTCCTTTCTTCTCACACCAGTGAACCCATCTCTCATAAAGTCTAAGAGAAAACTAAAGCCATTGCAGAAGTGAAACTCAGCATGCTCCACTCAAATACTTCTAAGGTAACCACTCTAAAGCAAAATCAGCAGAATTCATCTCTTTTAACAAAAAAAATCCCCCCCAGAACAAAAAACAAAACAAAAAAAACCCCAACAAACCAAAAGGCAAATGCTGTTGTTCAATCATCAAAAGACTTACAAGAGGCAAAAAAAAAATATGACAACAGCAATAATTCAAGTAAAGTATATGTGAAAATTTAAACACGCCACTTTCAAGTTAAGACAAAAGTGAAGGGGAGCTATGATCTTTATGTCAGAGTCAAAAAGCTTAGGCATTATCACCAAATGTTAATTCACTTTACAGTCATCAATGAGACTATCGTATATATTTTTGCACCTTGCGCTTGTAAAAGCAGATAAAGTATTTAATATGTAATTTTACAATGTTTTACCAGCTCAGCATACAGGTCGTATATAGATTATATCAAAGTAGTAGACAGTTAAGGGGCCTGTGCAAACCCTGCAAAAATAGTACTTCAGGTATCTGCTAATTAAAAAAAAAAAAAGAAAACAAAAAAACAGTTTGCCATTTAGAAGTGATACAATTCAAACTACCACAAAATACAAAGGGCTGCAAAAATGTATACCATTCCAACAACATATATAAGTTATTAAATAAAGATTTGATTTAAAAGAATATAAATGAAGCCTTTAAGTAGGTCTTTTTCTACATGCATATTATTCCTTATTAAAGAAAAAAATATGTAAAAAGGCCATTGGTAATTGCTTTGTTAACATTTGTAGAAAAATGCCAATTCTCTGGTCACAAACTCCACTAAGTTTAGCACTTAAGGTCTCTGCAGTGTTATAAACGTAATTTAAAATACTGTTATTCTATAATTCCATTGGTAAAATAATGTGACTTGGAATATGGCAGTCTTCATGTTGAGGGCAATGATCCACAGTTTGTTTAATTTCTTAAGTGTGAACAGTTATCCAGAAGAACAGCACCCTCCACCACTGCTCTGGGCTTGAGGTTCATCATCAATAATTTGTACACCTCGCCTTGCAGCTCCTGGTTGACTAGAGCCATTGCCTTTTGCTCGCTCATCCACTTGTGCTGTTTCTATCATCCCTAAGAGAGGGAGGAAACAAATTATTTAGGACCACAATCTACGAGTTTTTTCTTTCTATGATTTCTGTATACCACCATGATAGCCATGTCTGACTTCAACCAACAAGGAAACTAAATATAATAAACATTTTGTTAGCTCACTAAATAGCTTTTCCTGCAAATTATAAATTATTAATAGCGACTGTATTTGTCCAGTTGTATAATAGCTACAGGGACATTGATCGAGAAAACAAAGTTTTTGCCTTGAACAAATGACTATATACAAGTATAGTCCTTAAGATTTTCTACATATACTTAGCAACATGCCAAAGTTCAAATTATTCCAAGTGCAGCTAATATTTAGGGAACAATAGTTATTCTTCAACTAGTAGTGTAATATTTTAAGCAAATAATATTTGAAAGAATGAAACAGTTTAAGATGAGGGGGGAAGAACGAAGCTGGAGGACTCAGACTATTTGACTTAAAGATTTATTTATAAAATAAAATAAAATTTAGAACTTCTGCTCTGAAAGACACAGTTAAAAAATTAAAATATAAGACACAGATTAGAAGTAAATATCCACAAAATACGTATCTGAAAAGACGACGAAAGAAAAGAAGGAGTCTTTAGAACAGTTCTCAAACTTGGGTCCAGAGACTGTTCTTGAACAATGTTTTCAAATTGAGGTATACACGAAAATCCAGTAAGATGAAATTGGAAAACACCCACAAATTCTATTTTTATTATTCCTCACCTTTCAAAATTTATGTTTTATAAAAATGTACAAAACATATTAGTATGTGTATATGTTTTATGATTTTTAAATAAACATGGGAAATATTCAAATTTTTGTCTATAAAGATAGGAAGGAGATTTAGGGGTGCCTAGGTGGCTCAGTCAGTTAAGTGTTCAACTCTTCATTTTGGCTCCAGTCATGATCTCAGGGTTGTGAGACTGAACCCTGTGTTGGGCTCCACACTCAGTGCAGAGTCTACTTGGGATTCTCTCTCTCTCCCTTGGCCCCTCCCCCTGCTCACACATTCATAATGTTCTATCTCAAATAAATTTTTTAAAATCTTAAAAAAATTACATGAGGTTTATAACATTTCTTATTTTTTAAAAAAAGATTTTTATTTATTTATTCATGAGAAGACAGAGAGGCAGAGACACAAGCAGAGGGAGAAGCAGGCTCCATGCAGGGAGCCCGACGTGGGACTCGATCCCGGGACTCCAGGATCACATCCTGAGCCTAAGGCAGATGCTCAACTGCTGAGCCACCCAGGCGTCCTGAGATTTGTAACATTTCTAAGCTATGGATCTAGAACCTTGGTACTCAAAGTACAGTCTGAGGACCAGCATCATGACCATGTGGGTGCCTGTTAGAAATGAAAAGCTTAGGCTCGCACCAGACCCATTCTATCAAATATGCATTTTAACAAGATCTCCAAATGATTTATAGGAATGTACAAGCAGCGAAAATAGAAATAACTTCTCAAATTTCAGTGTGCACCACAATCTTATGGAAGGATTGTTAAAACAGAGTCTAGGCACCACCTCCAGAAGTTCTGATTCAGTTGGTTTGGGTAGGGCTCAAGAATCTGCATTTCTAACATATTCTCAAGTGATGCTGCCGCTGCTGATCAGGAGACCTCACTTAGAGAAGTAAAGGTCTATAAAAATTATGAATGACCTTCAGGTCAAACTGAAATTCTGGAGTTTATGTATATGTAAATTTTCCTAGAAACAAAAACCACACTTTTAATCAAATTCTCAGAAGAGTGTGAAGTCCATAAATTCAAGAAATATAATTTGGGCAGCCCGGGGGGCTCAGTGGTTTAGCACCACCTCGGCCCAGGGCCTGATCCTGGAGACCCAGGACCGAGTCCCATGTCAGGTTCCCTGCATGGAGCCTGCTTCTCTCTCTGCCTGTGTCTCTGCCTCTCTCTCTCTGTGTGTCTCTCAATAAATAAATAAATAAATAAATAAATAAAATCTTTTTTTTAATAAAAAAGATATAATTTGACAAAATCATTTCTATTATTCTATATAGAATAACCTATTTCTTGTTCCATAAACTAGGGTTTTCCTAAGTATGGTATATATTCTATTGGTGATTAACTCTTTTAGAAAACTTTCTAATATGAAAAACTTCAAATACATATAAAAGTAGAAAAAATAGCATAATGAAAATGCATTATGTCCATCACACAATTCCATCTATACTAAGCAAGCATCTTTACCATTATTTTGGTATCGTTTTGTTTTTGTTTTTTAAGATTTTATTTATTTATTTGAGAGAGAGCATGAGCAAGGAGGAAGGGTAGAGGGAGAGGGAGAAGTAAATTCTCTGCTATGGAGAACCCGATGTGGGATTTGATCCCCTGACCTTGGGATCATGACCTGAGCCAAAGACAGACACTTAACCAACTGTGCCACCTAGGCACTCCTCTGCTATTATTTGGAATCAGATTTTATTTTATTTTTTTTTGGAATCAGATTTTAGACACATAATTTTATTCATATATTATTTTAATATGATCTCTAAAATATAAAGACTTTAAAAAAAAAGAACTTTAAAAAAAAAAGTATAACCACAACACCGTAATACCTTAGAAATTTTACAATAACCTTTAAAATAAATAATTCAATTTATTTAAACTAAAAGCAAACAAAACACTTCACCCATTTCTCCCACCCCCCAAATCGCTGCTTCTGGCAACCACCAATGTGTTCTCTGTATCTATTAGATTGGTTGTATTTATTCATTTTTAGATTCCACAAGTAAGAAGAATCATATGTTATTTATCTTTTTCTGACCTATTTCATTTAGGATAATACTCTTAAGGTCCATCCATGTTGTCAGAAATGACAAGATTTCATTCTTTTTTACAGCTGAATAATATTCTGCTGTGTATATAATACACCACATTTTCTTTATTCATTCACCCATTGATGGAAACTTAGGTTGTTTCCATAGCTTGGCTATTGTAAATAATGCTGCAGTGAGTACGGTTTAACTTTCCAAATTAGTGTTTCTGTTTTCTTTGGCTAAATATCCAGAAGTAGAACTGCTGAATCATATTGCGGTTCCATTTTAAATTTTTTGAAGACCCTCCCTCTGTACTGTTTTCCATAGTGGCCAAACAAATTTACATTCCTACCAACAGTGCACAAGGGTTCCCTTTTCTTCACATCCTCACCAACACTTGTTGTTTCTTGCCTTTTTTGATACGAGCCATTCTAACAGACATGAAGTACTATCTTATTTCACTGTAGTTTTGATTTGCATTTCCCTGATAATTAATGATGCAGAACCTCTTTTCATGTTCCTACTGATGATCTTTGACCAATTTTTTAAACATTTTTATTTATTTATGATAGAGAGAGAGAGAGAGAGAGGCAAAGACATAGGCAGAGGGAGAAGCAGGCTCCATGCACCGGGAGCCCGACGTGGGATTCGATCCCAGGTCTCCAGGATCGCACCCTGGGCCAAAGGCAGGTGCCAAACTGCTGCACCACCCAGGGATCCCTTTTTTTTTTTTTTTTTTGATTTTTATTTATTTATGATAGTCACACACACACACACACAGAGAGAGAGAGAGATTTGACCAATTTTTTAATTAGATTGTCGGTGGGGTTTTTTCCCATTATGTTGTAGGAGTTTTTTTTTTTTTTTTTTTTTCGTTGTAGGAGTTCTTTATAGATTTTGGATATTAGCCCCTTACAGACACATGATTTGCAAATATTTTCTCCCATTCAGTAAGATGCCTTTTCATTTTATTGATGGTTTCCTTTGCTGGACAGAAACTTTTTAGTTTGATATAGTTCACTTGTTTATTTTTGCTTTTGTTGCTTTTGCTTTTGCTGTCAGATTTAAAAAGTCCTTGCTAAGACCTATGTCAAGGAGCTTACTACCTGTGTTTTCTTCTAGGGGTTTCAGGTTCAAGTTTTCAATCCATTTAATTTTTGTGTATGGTGTAAGATAGTGGTCCAGGTTCATTCTTTTGCATGTGGCTGTCCAATTTCCCCAACATCATTTATTGAAGAGACTATCCTTTCCCCGTTGTATACTCTTGGCTTCTTTGTCATAAGTTAACTGACTGTATACGCATGGGTTTATTTCTGGGCTCTGTATTCTGTTCCACTGATCTGTGTGTCTGTTTTTATGTCAATACCACACTGTTTTACTATAGCTCTATAATACAGTTTGAAATCAGGGAGCATGATGCTGTTAGCTTTGTTCATCTCAAGATTGCTTTGGCTATTCAGGGTCTTTTACGGTTCTATACAAATTTTAGGATTGTGTGTTCTCTTTCTGTGAAGTTTCTACATGTTGATTTCTTGTATCCTTCAATGAACCAAATTTATTTATTAGTTCTAACAGTTTCTTGATGGTAGTGTTTAGGATTTTCTTTAGGATTTTGACATATAACATCATCTGTAAGTACTAACAGTTTTACTTCTTTCCTTTCCAATCTGTGTGTCTTTTTGTTTTCCTTGCCTAATTGCTCTGACTAGGGACTTCCAATACTATGTTAAGCAGAATTAAAGTGGTGAAAGTGAGCCTCCTTGTCTTATTCCTGGTCTTAAAGGAAAAGCCTCCAGCTTTTCTCCACAGAGTATGATGCTAGCTCTGAGCTCTTTGCATATAACCTTTATGTTGAGGTATATTCCCTCTATATCCACTTCGTTTTTATCATAAATGCATGTTGAATTTTGTCAAATGCTTTTTCTGCATCTATTGAGATGATCATATGATTTTATATGGTATAAATCATTTTGTTAATATGGTATATATCACAATGATGAAGTTGTAGATGTTGAACTATCCTTGCATCCCTGGGATAAATCCCATTTCATCATGGTGTATGTGGTCTTTTTGATATATTGTTGAATTCAGTTTGCTAATATTCTGTTGAGGATTTTTGCATCTATGTTCATCAAGGATACTGGTCTATCTTTACTTTTCTTGTAGTGTCCTTGTCTGGCACTGGTACCAGGGTAATGCTAGTCTTGTAAAATAAATTTGGGAGAGTTCCTTCTTCTACTTTTAAGAATTTGAGAAGGACTGGTATTAATTCTTCTTTGAGTGTTCAGCAGAATTCACCATGAAGCCATCTGATCCTGGATTTCTGTTTGTTGGGAAGTTTTGCATTACTGATACAATCACCTTTCTAGTAATCAGTCTGTTCAGATTTTATGTTTCATTATGATTCAATATTAGTATTTATCCATTTCTTCTAGGGTGTCCAATTTATTAGTATATAATTGTTCACAGCAGTATCTTATGATCCTATGTATTTCTGTGTTACCAGTTGTAAAGTCTTTGCTTTCATTTCTGATTTTGAATCCTCCCTTTTTCTTGGTAAGGCTACCTAAGTTTTTTTCAATTTTATCTTCTTAAAGAACCAGCTAGTTTCATCGATCTTTTCTAATACTCTTTTGGTATCTATTTCATTTATTTCTGCTCTGATCCTTGTTGTTCCCTTTCTTATTCTAATTTTGTTCTTTTTCTCATTCCTTGAGGTATAATAAAGTTATGTTGTTTGAGACTTTTTTTAAAGTTTTATTTACTTTTTTTTTTTAGTCATCTCTACACTCAACATGGGACTTGACTTCATGACTCAGAGATCAAGAGTCACATGCTCTTTCAACTGTGCCATGCAGGTGCCCCATTTGAGACCTTTTTTAATTCTTGAGTTAGGTATCACTATGAACTTCCCTCATTTTTTAAAAAAAGATTTTATTAAGTAATCTCTATACCCAACATAGGGCTTGAACTCACAATCCTGAGATCAAGAGTTTCACACACTACTGCCTAAGCCAGCCAGGTACCCCTGAAATTCTCTCTCAATACAGCTTTTGCTGCATCCCATAAACATTGGTATGTTATGCTTATATTTTTGTTCATCTCAAGGTATGTTTTAATTTCTCTTTTGATTTCTTCTTCGACTTGCTGGTTATTCAGTAGAATGTTTTTTCATCTCCACATATTCATGAAATTTTCAGTGTTCTTTGTGTAATTAATTTCTAGCTTTATGCCATTGTATTTGGAAAAGATGCTTGATATGATTTTAATTCTCTTGAATTTATTAAGACTTGTTTTATGGCTTAACATACAACTGATAAGATGTTCCATTGTGCACTTGAGAAAAATGTGTATTCCATTGTTTTTGGATCGAAGTTCTGTAACTATCTGTTAAGTCCATCAGATTTAACATGTCATTTCAGGCCAGTGTTTCCTTACTGCTTTTCTGTCAGCATAATTCACTGATGTAAGTAGGGTACTAAAGTCCCCCTCCCATTATTTGTATTGCTATTTCTTCCCTTAGGTTGGTTAGTATTTGCTTCATATATATAGGTTCTCCTGTGTTGGGTACACAAGTATTACAAATGTATCTTCTTGTTGGCTTGACTCCTTTATCATTATGTAATGTAGTTCTTTGTCTCTCATTACAGTCTTTGTTTTAAAGTCTATTTTGTCTGATGTAATAATAGCTACTCCAACTGTCTTCTGGTTTCCATTTGCATGGAACATCTTCTTCCATCCCTTCACTTTCGGTCTCTGTGTGTCCTTATATCTAACCTGAGTCTCTTATAAGGCAGCATATAGATAGGTCTTGGTTTTTTTTATCCATTCAGTCACTCTGTCTTTGGACTGGAGAATTTAGTCCATTTATATTTAAAGTAATTATAGGTATGTGTTTACTGCCATTTTGTATTCTAGCAATTTTTATAATTCCTTTTTCTTTCTTCTTCTCTTGCTCTCTCTTCCTTTGATGATGACCTACTTCAGTGGTATGCTTCTATTCTTTTTATCTTTTGTACGGTTTTTGCTTTGTAGTTACAATGAGGCTTACATAAAACAACTTATACCAATCAATTTTAAGTTGATCCCACTTAACATTATTACTCCCCTAACCAATGTTTTATGTTTTTGATACATTTTACATCATTTCATCTTATGTATCCCTCAATTAATTACTGTAAATATGGTTATTTTTACTACTTTTGTCTTCTAACTTTCATACTAGCTTTACAATCAATTAATATCCCACCTTTACTAGATATTTACTTTCCAGCGAGATTTCTCTCATGTGTGCTCTCGTTACTAATTAGCACGCTTTCTTTTAAGGTAAAAGAAGTCTCTCTAACAGATCTTTAAGGCAAGCTTTTGCCTGTCTGGAAAATTATTTTTCCTTCCCTTTTGAATGATAATTTTGGCAGGTAGAGAATTCTTGGTTTCAAATTTTTTTTCTTTGAATATATCATGCCATTCGCTCTGGCCTGCAAAACTACTGCTGAAAGATCTGCTGATAATCTTATAGGGGTTTCCCTTGCATGTAACAAGTTTTTCTCCTCTGCTTTTAATATTATCTCCTTATCTTCTTTATTTTTGACATTTTAATTACAAATGTATCTTTGGTGTGGATCTCTTTAGGTTCCTCTTATTTGGAACTCTCGGCTTCCTAGACTTGGATGTCTGTTTCCTTACCCAGGCTGGGAAAGTTTTTAGCCACTATTTTTTCAAATAAGATTTCTGCCTCTTTATCTCTTTTCCTGGGATCCCCAGGATGCAAATATTAGACTGCTTAATGTTGTCCTGTTAAGACCCTTAAGCTATCTTCACTTCTTACATTTTTTTCCTTACCCTTTTCTTTTTATGCTCTGATTGGGTGAGTGGCACTGCCTTGTCTTTCAGATGACTAATCGTTTCTTCTGATTCATCTAATCTGATGTTCAACACCTCTAGTGAATTTTTCCATTCAGTTATTGTATTCTTCAGCTCTGTGACTTTTTGGTACTTTCTTCTATTTTCCATCTGTTGAAGTTCTCACTATGTTCATCCATTCTTCTCCCCATTTCAGTGATCATTTTTATAACCATTACCTTGAACTATTTCAGGTAAATTACTTATCTCTGTTTTAATTAAGGTTTTTCCTGAGGTTTTTATCTTGTTCTTTCATTTGGAACATACTCCCATTTCTTCTTTTTGTGTGACTCTCCATGTTGCTTTCTATAGAGTAAATGGAACAAGCTGCTTGTCCAAGCAGCCTATTATATTTTTAATAGCTCCAAGTAGTTGAGGATGTCCCAAGACCTATCAATGTCCCAAAGGGGAGAATCTCAGCACCTAGATTCAGGGTGACTGGAAGCCCGATCTTTAGGCATCAGCTTTCAAAAGTACGCAAAAATAAGGGTGTCTGGGTGGCTCAGTTGAGTTGAGCCTCTGACTCTGCGTTTCAGCTCAGGTCATCATCTCAGGGTTATGGGATCCAGCCCTGTGTAGGGCTCCATGCTCAGTGCAGTCTGGGATTCTCATTCTTCTCTCTCTCAGTCCCTCTCCCCACTTGTGCTTTCTCTCTCAAACTCTTAAACAAAAAAATACTCAAAAGCATGCAAATATATGGTCCTATGGGACTGCAATCATAAGCCCCACTGGCCACCAAGACCAGGTGATCTGGAGGTGCCCCTGGACAGCAGTCACAAAAATTAAGGCTCCAGACAAATGTATAAGCTCTTTCCTATGATACAAGCAAGCTAGAATAAGGTAGAAGAGCACCAAGACGGTGCCCAGAGCCTATGGTCCTTGAAAGCAGCTCTAGAGGCCACTAAATGTGTTCCAAACCTGAAACTTGTCCCTCAGGCCATAGTCATGATGATTAGCTAACAAGTGTCCATCACAGAAAAATTGAGCTTGTGGGTCTCTTCCTTCATGCTGTGCCCTATGGATAGTAGTTAAGAACTCTTTCTCTGTTGGTTACAGTCCCATGGGACCCATGAACATAAGGCCCCACTGGCCACCAGAGCCAGGTAATGTAGAGATGCCCTCTGGTAGCAGTCACAAGAATCAGGAGTGCCAGACAGGCGTATGAGCTCCTTTTTGAGTAACATCATATATAATAATCCAATAGGACCAAGAATACAAACTCCCGTGGCCTACAGGTCAAATATCAAGATGTGTTTCCTACATGGCAGCTGCAAAAACTGGGGCGCCAAATGTGTATAAAAGCTCCTCTCCAGGGGGATACAGGTGCTCCGGAACACAGCAAAGGAGAAATATAGCAAAGGGAGACCAGGAAGATGGTGCCTGCCAATCTCCATCCTAAAATAGTATTCCACTAGCAGGCTTCTAGATGTGTGATGCCTTTAATATAAGCAGGTGAGCCTCCCTCATTTGGTGTGATCAGCTGCCTCTGAGCTGGGACCTGGGGCAAATAAGTCTCCATGCAAGCCCTTAAGAGCAGTTTTTCAGACTGCTTCAGTCTTGTAGGTCTTGGGATGTGAGCCACACTAGTTTTCAAAGTTAGATGGGCGAATCATCTCTCATTTGCACCTTAAAAATTAGTGATGCCCATTGTGAGGTTCAAATTCTTTACTCCTTAGGAAGAAGCTATGGGTTTTGAGTTCTCTTCTGGTTGTGGGTCACCACACCAAGGATGGGGCTTATGGCAAGATTGTGCTACAGCCTCTTCCATCTCCTTGATGTAGTTTTCTTCTTGTTTGTCCAATATATAGTTGTCATTCAGCCAACCTTCAGGTTTTTTAAAGAGGAAGTTCTTCCATATGTAGCTTTAGACTTAAGTGTGTCCACGGGAGAAGTTGAAGATCTTCTGATGTGACCATTTGAACCAGAACCTCAGTAACTTTTTAATATATTCGCTCCACTGTTTTTATTTATCTTCTGAAAGTAAGCTCTATGCTCAATGTGGGGCTTGAACTCATGACCCAGAGATCAAGTCACATGCTTTACTGACTGAAATTAGGGTCCAGGTACCCCTCAATAACTTCTTTTTTTTTTTTTTTTTCTTAATACCATCAAATGGTATATACCAGTGAGTATTCATATAGTCCCCACTGTCTGACAAATGTTCTTGTTCACTACTTTCTCAAATCAGGATCGAAATAACCTCCACTGCAGCAAGTTGCTACGTCTCTTAAGTTTTTGTATTCTATTTTTATTTTTGATAGTTATGCATTTAATTTTAATGTGTATTTAGCACATACCCTATCCAATGATTTCACAATTTCATATCCATTAACTACTGCTTGAAACAGAGTTAAAGTAGGTATTTAAGCTTTAAAAAACGAGTTTAAGAAAAAATATTAAATAATAATACTGGTAGATGTGACAAATCATCAATGTGTCACTGAGACTACAAAATATCACTTAAAAATATTACTGATATTTTTAAAAGAGCTATTTTCTAAATATGTAAAATCTGAGTATACCTACTTTTACAAAGGTCAAGAAAGAGTTCTTCAATTCCTTTGTTCTGTTTGGCTGAAGTATGATAATGCTTTGCTCCCACAGATTCTGCATACCTTAAAAAAAAAGTAACACCAGTGATTGATACAAAAAATTTTCATATTTTTGTCATAACTATTTGAATTTTTAAGTAGCGATTTTGGTGACTTTTACTAATTAATCCATATTTAGTGAAATTAAGATACAGTGAACCAAATTTTACATAAGAACATAAGGATTACAACACTTGAAATTTTTAATTTGGAACCCAAACACTTTAAAAGTTTTTGTGACTATTTGATTATGATAGTTTTCTTTTGCATCACTTTTTACATTTTTTACTAAAATCAAAAAGAAAGTGAGAATGGAATATTTTTAAATGTTGTCAAAGGTCCAGAAATTACCAATGTAAATTTGCTTCACTGAATCCAATAGCTCATATTATATTAAGAGGTTTGAATAATACCTAAATAGTAAAGCACACTGTGCAAAGAGAAAGAATGACTAGAGGGAGGGAAAGGGAGAACACTTACGATTCTGCTTCTTGAATGGAAACATGTCTCTCCTTCTCCAAGTCTATTTTATTACCTAGTTTGAAAGTAAAAATGCCAAATCTTAATATTGATTTTTTTTTGTAACAAAACTAAGCCAATTCTAAATTCACAAATGTCATTTTAATGACCTGGAAAAATACAAATCCCCATTAGACTTCTACATGTCCTAAAACTATAAGGTAAAACCCTGTAATAGAAGGGTTGGTCATGACTCTCAAGGTAAATGCTTCAGCCTCCCTCAGATGGCTCAATGAAGCTGAAGCCTCTGTCAGAGAAAATAACTTTTCCAAAGAGATGGGTACTATTCTTGGATTTATGATAAAATGGAGAACCTAGGAAAATAAACTTATGATTCTTAGCCAAATGTAAATGGTCCCAAATCAACATACAGCCAGTCAATAATTAAGCAAGACTATCTTACTATTCATGAAATAGATTAGGCTAGTCCCTTGGACCATAAGAGTATTTTGGTTTCCTGAATGATATGAACTAGTTAAAGAAAGCATTTAAACATATGGCCTTGGGGCAGCCCAGGTGGCTCTGCGGTTTAGCGCCACCTTCAGCCCAGGGCCTGATCCTGGAGACCTGGGATCGAGTCCCACGTTGGGCTCCCTGCAAAGAGCCTGCTTCTCCCTCTGCCTGTGTCTCTGCCTCTCTCTCTCTCTCTCTGTCTCTCATGAATAAATCTTAAAAAAGAAAAAAAGCAAACCATACGGCCTTTAGGGACGCCTGGGTGGCTCAGTGGTTGAGCATCTGCCTTTGGCTCAGGGTGTGATCTTGGAGTCCTGGGATCGAGTCCCACATCAGGGTCCCTACATGGAGCCTGCTTCTCCCTCTGCTTATGTCTCTGCCTCTTTGTGTCTCTCATGAATAAATAAAATCTTTAAAAAATAAAATAAACATATGGCCTTTAAAAAACTTCAGTACCAAGAGAGGAACCTGTACTGTTTAACACGAGAAAACTTAATATATGCACATCATGCAAATTTAAAATTATGAAAATTAAGCTTAACTCTTCTTAAACAATTGGATAAAACAGATTATGCTGAAAAGCCACCAGAATAAAAGTGAAGAAACTGCAAAATGTAGATTCTTTATGAAATACAAGGCAGAGGTTAAGGTGAGTTGGCTGTACACATAGAATACTACAGGTAATGGAAATAACAGAAAAAAAGGGGGAAATGCCCTAAGGAAGGATATTTCAAATAAATATTTTCATTTCTTCTATTATAACTTATAAGGGGCAGGGGGAGAAAACCTTTGTAAATAAGGTCATCTTTTCTTGGAACCTTAGAGAATCTAGAAGACAATTTCAGATAAGGACTGAAGTAAGCACCCAAAGAAAGATGCAATGCTTATAACTGAGAAGTGCAAGCCCAGAGGTTCTGTATATGCAGGGCCTCAAATAACCCCAGCACCCAATCATGGGCAGTTGCAGGTAACTATCAATGATTACCAACAGATTCAGTAATGAACTCTTCCTTCTTTGAATAATTATCTATTTGGCTCAGCAAGAAGAACATATTAGTTCTGATTTCTTACATTGTATTTGTCAATAAAATTTTAAATTTGCTAAATACTACAGCCAATATACCTGATAGTCACCAGAAGAAAAACAAGTTGTTTTATGTTATGAAGAATGCAAAAAGCACCACCTAGTGGCTGGTGGTTCCAACAACAGAGGCACAAGATTCTCCCACTCTAAAAAGGTAAAACAGGAGACTTGTTCCAATTAATTAAAACCCCTATGTTGTTCTTCTCAATCTTTAATACCTCTGCTTTCAAATTCTACCAGAATTATCAACTTTTTTTTTAAATGAGGACAGAGAAAGATAATTTAAGTACTGCCTCAAACAAGTATTTGAGGATAATTATTCAGATACTGCTTTCTTCTCTAAAAATATTTTAAACTGACCTAACTTTAATAAATTTAGTCATCATTAAAACAGGTACCTATTTTAATAACCTAATTATTCTTTTAAACAAAAACGTTTTGTTAACCGCTATTTCTTTCAATAATCAGTGTTAATAAAAGGATAGCAGAGTCTCAAAAAACTATTTTGGTGACTGATAGCTTTCCAAAACTCAAAACCTAAATTTTTTTTAAATGCAAGACATCTAAAGGATTAAGGCTTTGACACTCATCTATCTCAATACTACTATGCATCTATATAGGGAACTAATAGGCTTGAAACATCTGAAAACAAGGATTACCGCCAAGCAAAGTACAGTAGAATAAAGATTAGGGGGGAAAAGGACTAAAGCTATTGGAGAGGAAGGGGGGAAAGCCACCCTGTTAAGAACAGTGAAAACTTTATCTTCTTTATAAATACACATTTAAATTAAGAACATGAAAGGAATATACCCATTGCCAAGGGCTGATGTCCTAATGGAAATAAAGGGCTAGAAACCTATTTGGCTTAGATTGGATGGTATATGGGCTAGTCAAAAGAAGCTTTCAAAGGCTTTAAACATGATAAAACTTGTTTGCTTTTTTATATCCTGGATCATTTCATAACTATATAACTTGGGGAAAATTACTAACCCTCTCTTAGTATCACTTTATACAAATGTAGCTAACAAACTTAGCATGGTTGATGTGAAAATATTATGTAAAAGTCCTGGCATATAGTACATGCTCAATAAAGAGTTGTTAATATAACCTATATCATCAGAGTGAATGATCAAATGGAAAATTATTACTGTTATTAGAAAATTAAAGCCCATGATAGGCAACACACTTTTTACTATCACCCTGCTGGCTTCATCTAGTTAATCCGACACTCTAGAAAGTCTTCCTTTAACATCCCTCCACCCCCAAATTTAGTTAGGTTTGCTTTAATGCTATCACAGCACTCTGTATTTCCCCCTTCATAGCATTTACTGTAATATACAATAATAGCTTGTTTTTCTCCCTCTCTCTACAAGATAAGCTCTGGGAAGACAAGGACCATATCTATGTCATTCACTTATTCTTATACTGGTAACACAGTAAGCAATATAGTCCTGGTTAAGAATATAGGCTTGATATAGCAGATAAACCAAAGTTAAAAACCCTGGTCTACCTCTAACTAGCTATGTACTTTGGAAAGTATCAAGCTCTCAGCCCACTTTTCATGTGTGAAATGGAAATGGCAACAATCAATACCTTTCTGTAGTGTTATCAGAAAACTTAATGAAAGCATAAATGTATAGTTCTTAGAACAGTAACTAGAACTCAATAAATGGTAACTTTTTGTTTAATAAACATACATATGTTAAGGACAGACTAGAAGCAAAATGTTATCAAGTAGAGCAACCACAGCTAAAAGTACTAATCAATGGAGTAACAAAAACTGAAAGGGAAAAAAATCTCTGCTAGCAAAGTATGGGGTTTTCCATTACTGGTTATCACATTATAAGTAGTTTACATAAGGATCTAGAAAGTTAAGTATTTAATTTACGTGAAAAACCTAGTGAACCATGTTACATGAAAAGATTCAGAAACATGACAAGTTGAAATCCTACACTTAGGTTTAAATAACTTAATTATACAAGCAAAAGATGGAAAAAGCTTGACAGAAGAGCAATACTTACAAAAAAGTGATTCAGATTTCTCTTAACCATAATCTATGTAAAAGAGACACTGAATTGAGATGCTAAATAGTATATGCAATCGTGGGCAACATTGGTAGAATGATAATGGGAGAATTTTTAAAAGAGAGGGCCACTTAAGTATACATTGACTCAACAATGTTTGGATTCTAGTGTTCAAGTGTAGAAAACATACTTATACAATGAAATAAACCTAAGAAAAAATAATCAGGATGATAAGAATGTCTACAAATTAGACCAAATGAAAAATAATCAAAGACCAGAGAATATAGGCTTCAGGTGAACTGTCCAAATGTTTGAAGGGCTGTCTTATTTAGAGGAAAAGGAACAAATATTTGTCAAATGACTTCTCTATGCCAAGTGATCTCCAAATCATTATTTAATTTTCATCACAATCTTGGGAAGATGCTTTATTATTTTGAATTTAGCAATAAAGAACAAATAAACACTGAACTACTATAAAAAATAGAATGAGGGACGCCTGGGTGGCTCAGCGGTTGAGTGTTTGCCTTCGGCTCAGGGTGTGATCCTGGTCCAGGGATCGAGTTCTGCATCGGGCTTCCTGCGGGGAGCCTGCTTCTCCTTCAGTCTATCTCTCTGCCTCACCCTCTGTGTCTCAAATGAATGAATGAATGAATGAATGAATGAATAAATAAATAAATAAATAAATAAATAAATAAATAAATAAAATCTTAAAAAAAAAAAGGAATGAAAATCAATATATGGAAAAATAATGTGGACAGCCCCAGCGGCTCAGTGGTTTAGCGCCGCCTTTAGCCCAGGGCGTGACCCCGGGGTCCCACATCGAGCTCCCTGCATGGAGCCTGCTTCTCCCTCTGCCTGTGTCTCTGCCTCTCTCTGTGTGTCTCTCAATAAATAAAATCTTTAAAATAATAATAATAATAATGTAACGCCTACCAATAACAAAAGGATAAATTATGGAATATTTATAAAAGTACGAGAGAGCAAAGAAAATAAAATGAACTATAACTAAAAACAAAAACATAGAGGAATCCTGCAAACATAATCTAAAGCAAAAAAAAAAAAAAATACAAGAGTTCATACTATATAATTTCATTTATATAAAATTCTACAAAACTAGTCCATGCAGTAAAGTCAAGACAGTGTCTGGAGGTGGGTGATGGTGACGGGAAGGCAGCTGGAGAAGTGCTGAGATGAAAAAGAATCACAGGTGAGACCTCTAAGTTACTGGTTACACAGATATATTAACTTTGTGAAATTTTCCTTTTGTGATAAATAGGCTCTCAAAATTCTTTCAACAATGAATTACAACTAAAATTCCATGTCACACTTGCCAACAGAAAAGGAGAGCTTTTTATGCTTTATACCAATCATTAATAAACATTATATAACATTAAAATGAGGATTATCTAACACTACTTGGGATAATAAGCTACCAGATCCAATATTCCTAAACCTTCTTATAATATGAACATGAAGAATATATAGTTCAAATTAATTACTCATAACCTTCATCCACCTATTTTTTGAAAAATGTTACTTTGTAACTTTGGTGAAGTAAACTCTTGAGGCTTAAGTATATGTTAGTCATTTCTTTCCCTCCTCTGAGAGATAACCAGAATCCCAAATGATCAAATCTTTAGTCATTCATACTGTGGCCACTTCTACTCCCACTAAGTCCCAGATACCAGACAAAACCAGACTAAAGTCCACCTAACGCTTTGACCTAAATTCCCATGTGGTCTACTACTACAGGGTTCCATTCTGAAATACTCCTGCCATCTAACCTAACATCTAGCTTCTAGACTTGAAAGGAGGTCAGATCATTTCCTTGGCCTGAAGCCCAGACATGCACCCTGATGTGGAACTGTGGAGTTTACCAATCTAATGATGATACAATGTAAGAAATGTAAATTTTAGTTTAAAAAAAAAAATCCTTGGGGCTCCTGGGTGGCTCAGTTGGTTAAGCGTCTGGCTTTGGCTCAGGTCAGGATCCCATAGTTCTAAGATGGAGCCCTGCACTGAGCTCTCTGCTCAGCAGGGAGTCGGCTCCTCCGGCTCCCTTTGCCCCTCTCCCAAGCGCTCTCTCACTCTATCTCAATAAATAAAATCTTAAAAAATAAATAAAATAAAAATTCTTTAAAAAGTCAAATGTGCCCACATCGACCATTAAAACTGACCTGGTTTCTTCTAGGCCATTTTACTCTACCAATCATGCAGAAAAGAAGAAAGACGACAGCATGAGGCTATTCATCATAGGGATTAATACCAACACACAGGAGTCAGAATGACTTCAATTCGTATCCCATCTCTGACAGCTACTTGATACTGTACAAGTTACTAAATACCTCCAGGACACAGCTTCCTCTGGAGAGAGGAATTTTTCCATGAAAACATAAGGATTACATGAGATGATGTCTACTAAGAACACAGCATAGTGTCTGGTATACTTCACTGCTCAATAGTTATCACAGAAATAATCATCTAAAGGAAAAGGAAACCAAAGAGAAATTCCAAAAGTCCAAGAGTGCGTTCTAGAGCTCCTTCATTCTACCCAGTCAGAGTATTCCTCTACCTTCGTATCAAGAACTACTCATACCTTGGGAGTCAAATTTGTCAAAAACGTATATTAGTTAAATGTATAAAACAAGAACAGTAGCCTTAGTTGTTACTTTTATTTTAAAGTAGTTTCTAAATTTTTTTCCTAAAGAAAATCTAACGGTAAAAAAAAAAAAAAAAAAACTAAAGAGCAAATCGAAGCAAGGCTGGGAGTTGAAACTTTACATGGTTAGTTTCCCACTTGCTCCCCAAGGTCTTCCCTGAAGTTTGAATCTCCTGAAAGAGGACTTACAAATCGTAAGTTATTCTAAAACATTAAAATATCACTCTTCTTCCTTTCTCATGTAACTTTAAAAATGAGAATTACTTATTTGCTATTCTCTAATAAAACATTAAGGAAACAGAGCACTTTTTTTTTTGAAACAGAGGACATCTTTTTAAAAAAAGTGATGATGCTTACCAACTATACATAAACAGATTTCATTTCCCAACATCTTCCGTAATTCTTTGACCCAGTTTTTTACCTGTGTATACAAAAGAGTAAATATTAAAATAAATCCTGTTACAACTACCATTACAATACCTCAAACTCCACATTGTCAAAACACCACAGGATTTGTCTAACAGCCCATATATTTAGTTGTTACTAGAAATGATTAATTGTAGGATCATTTACTGACAAACTATATTGCAAATCACAACATAACAAACGTCCAATGGAATGATTTCTCTCTATATCTGTATGGAGGTATAGACAAAAACACGACTAACTTTAAATTTTCATAAATGTTTCACAGATTTTGCTAGAGCAAAAGCATATCAACTCCAGCCTCTGATAACAAATGCTTGTAGAGTCACTTTGGACTTAAGAACATCAATCTTTAAATTAAAAGTCTTTTGTACTCCAATGGGTTCCAAATTAGAGGGCATAGAAGCTTCTGTGTTACACACTTAAAAGGAGGAAAAAAACGTATATGGGCACCAAAAAGAGTACCAAAATAAACTTTTATACTTTAGTGTAGGACAGGTGTGTTCAACTTCAACACTACTGATATTTTGGCTCAGGTTAACTCTTTATTGTGAGGAACTGTCTTGTGCAATGTATGATTAGCATCCCTGGCCTCCTACCTACTAGGTACCAGAACCACCCTCCAGCTGGGATAACCAAAGTTATGTCTCCAGACATTGCCACACCCTGGTGGAGAACCAACCACTGGTATACAAAGACTCCAGTAACAAAGAGATTCTTCACTATGGAAGAAGCACAGGAGTAGGCACAGTTGGAGAGTACATTCAAATTAAATAAATTAATCTTTTGAACTCATGATTTTAAATATACTGACTACAATAAAATTGGATAAAGAACAAACTTGAATACCTCCTTTCATTTTTTTGTAATGGAATTTAATTTCCATGTAATCAAATCACACAGAACTTCTACATCTTCCTAAAAAAAATACATACACATCTTTAAACTACATAAGTTACATTAAATATGTGGTAAGTAAGCACTTGCCAGAATCTGATCCTACAATATAAATATAACAGTTCCACACTGCTGTTCTCTGCAAGAACGCAGAGGAACTGTGTTTAATAAACCCCAAACCTTAGTAAAAGCAAAGGTTATCTCTCTCAGAGCACTGAACCACAGTTTTCTCAGTACAGCCCCATCTTTTTGTTTCATTTACATGTGTACATGAAGTTTTAGAAAACTACTAAACTTACATTCCTAGTTGATGTCCCAAAAGAAAAATGTGACAATTTGATATAAATTGTACATCCTCATCATTTCTAAGGAAACATACCAGAATCAAATTATGTATTCCTCTATTCCCGGGATAGGTAGTATCATAACCTACTAAATTTAACCAATTTTTAAAAAAAATTTGCTATTCATCTGCAATTAGATCCCCTCTGCAGGCATCCTATTCATTACCCCCATACATTCTGTGGTGAGTTAGAGATGGTCACAAATTCTTTACGAATCCTCTCATCAAGAGGTAGAGTCTATTACCCTTCTGTTTGAAGTTAGGCTAGTCTTGTAACTTGCTTTGACCAAAAGAATGTGGTAGAAGTAATGCTATGCCGGTTCCAGACTTAGGCCTTAAGACGGCCTGGCAGCTACTCTCGGGATCCCAATGTCGTATAAACAGCTTAGTCTAGAATATGGAATGAGGGAGCATGTGGAGAGAGCACTGGAGGATGAGACACCAGATGGGAGTGAGAGGCCATATGGAGAAGAACAAGCCTTTCTAGATAGTCCTGGCCCAACCAAATTCCAAGTTCATTGGAGTGACTCCAATGATACCACATAACTTTCCCAGTCAACTCACAAAATCATGAGAAATAATAAAACATTGGTTTAAGTACCAAGTTCTGGGGGTTTTGTTATGCAGAAAGAGATAAATGGTCGCTTTTCAATCTAAAAGACTCAACCTTCTCTTATAATCAATAAAACAAACCATTTCTATCCATTTCAAAACGCAAGAAGGGACAACAAATGACAGCTCTCAAATAAATTTTTCAAGTATCATTAAACCTGCAAGTTACTTATTATTTCCTTTTTCTACTCCTTGAACTAAATTTTCCCATATGTAATAATCCAAGGACTAACTTGTATAGTTGCTTCATCAGCTATACTGAAAAACAAATGAAAAAAAAAAAAGAAAAAAAAAAGATAACTCACCTGAAACTAAAACGGCAAGTGATTTCAACAGGAACAGAACAAACCTGTAACTCAAGGTAAGTAAACTTTCTGCCTTGGAAATTAATCCTTTTAGTTACATACCCTTCACAAATTTATTCCAAGAGGGGCTTTAGGAGGAAGGGTGAAATAAATAATTAATCACCATCCTGACTGTGATGAGAATTCAGAGAGAAGTTTAATCAATTTATTTTTGGTTCCAAACAACTTTAAAAATTCTACATTTCTGGTGTATGTTTAAAAGAGGGGGGACGCCTGGGTGGCTCAGCGGTTGAGCATCTGCCTTTGGCTCAGGGCCTGATCCCAAATCCTGGGATCGAGTCCCACGTCAGGCTCCTTGCATGGAGCCTGCTTCTCCTCCCTCTGCCTGTGTCTCTGCCTCTCTCTCTCTATGTCTCTCATGAATAAATAAATAAAATCTTTAAAAAAAAAAAAAAAAGACACAAGACCAATAGTTGTAAAAAGAAAGAAAGAAAGAAAGAAAGAAAGAAAGAAAGAAAGAAAGAAAGAAAGAAAGAAAGAAAGAAAGAAAGAAAGAAAGAAAGAAAGGGTGACAGGGCAGCCCAGGTGGCTCAGCGGTTTAGCACCACCTTCAGTCTAGGGCGTGATCCTGGAGACCCAGGATCAAGTCCCACATGGGGCTCTCTGCATGGAACCTGTTTCTCCCTCTGCCTGTGTCTCTGCCTCTAGCTCTCTCTGTGTCTCTCATGAATAAATAAAATCTTAAAAAAAAAAAAAAAAAGAGGGGTGACAGGCGCCTGGGTGGCTTAGCTGGGTTAAGCATCTGCCTTCGGCTTAGGTCATGATCCTGGGTCCTGAAATTGAAAACTGGGTAGCGGTCCCTGCTCAGCAGAGAATCTGCTTTCCCTTCTGCTCCTCCTCCTCCTTGTTCCCTCTCTCTCCCTCTCTCTAATAAATAAATAAAATCTTTAATAAAAAAGAGAGGGTGAAAAATAATGAAAAAGGTTTAAAATAAATACTACCTAGAATGTCCTTTAAATTTTATATTCTATCCTCCAGGACACTTAGTAAGAAAAAAGAGCTTAAACTTGATTTAGCTCCCTAATTGTCAAAAGGAAAAGCTAAATCAAGTTTAAGCTCTTTTTCCTCTTTACAATTAGGGAGCCTATGCAGCTATACCAAGTATTTATGTGCCTAGTGTATATGGAATCAAGAAATAAGTGTGATTTTTCTTTAAAAAGGAGAAAAAACAAGCCCCTTGATTTTTATAGTTTTATTTCAAATTATTTCCCTTTCCTAAGATCTGAGAAAGCATTGTGATAAACAGTAACTGTTATTCACAATGTAAACATAAATTAAATATTACATCAAGAAATATGAGTGGTAACCATTAATGCACAAGTTTTACTTTCAAAACCAAGACTAATCACAATTAGCAAACAATACCATGTGAATGGAAACTTGAAAAATTAGTGTTGTTATTCTATTTAAGTAATCGATCCATAAGTAAATAGAATACCTTCTGAAAGGAATCTTCATCTGTTATATCATAAACTAAAATAGCTCCATTTGAATCTCTGTAGTAAATTGGACCCAATGCATGGAATCTCTCTTGACCTGCTGTATCCTAAGTAAAGCAACAAACACTTATTAGATCAGAAGAAAAAAATACGTCTGCTGTTGCAACTATAATAAACTTTTGATTAACTGGAAAGTGGGGTAGGTAACTTCAAAGCACTGTTAAAAGGAAAAAAAAAAACATTGTATAAAATTTATACATTTTATAAAAATTTATGTTACAAACAGTATTTAATGTTTTACCATTATACAAAAGTTACTTTACCCTTCCCAACCCTCTTACTCCTCAGCAAACTTCCCACCCCCACTAAAAAAAGTTTATTTGTTAGAGGATCAGAATGCCCAAGATGGTATTATAAGCCAGGAATAGGCCTTGCCCTAAATTTAGGTTCCCCACAGAGGAAGAAGATTAAGGAAAGAGGACTACTTTCATACCAGGACTACTGGCCAAAAGATACTCTGATGCATTACCCTTGCCCTACTCTCCTAGCCATTCCCTTGAAAAGTGGGAATGGAAACACAGAGGGGAAGACAGACCAGTCAGGCTGTCTATCCACCCTGTACTTTCTCTGACATGGAATCCCTCTGAGTTTACCCTTCTCCCAGCTCAAAGGTTATGATATGTAATATTCATGTATACAACTGTATAATTCTTAGCCTGATTTAGAAAAAATGTTCATTAAAAAAAAAGTTTTGGCTAAACTTTTTTTAAAAATCCAGAAATTCAAATTTCTATTTGAATTTGAATTTTTCAATTCTTATTCCTTGAGCCAATTAGTTATTGGAATACAAAGAATAGCAGAAGTCTTTTCTCAATCAATGGAAAAGATTAACTTACCCATATAGCAAGGTTTACTCTTTTCCCACCAATATTTAACTTCTTCGTTAAGAATGATGCCTAAGAAAAGAGATACACATTAAACAATATTTCATATAAAATGTTTCTTACCCTAAAAATTATAGATGGAATAATAATCTCAATATGAAATTCAAATTATCTGGGAGAAAAAGTAATCACTGAGTTATTAATGACCAAAAATTATTTTCATGGAAGACAGAAAATTATTTTATTCTAATCTAAAAAATGGTATTTTGTTTTATGATTACAAGCTATGAAAGACAGAATGAAAAATGTGGCTCCTGGTTGGTTCTGTTGGTAGAGCATGTGACTTCTAATCTCAGGGTCATGAGTTCAAGTCCCATGTTGGGCATGGAGCCTACTTAAATAAAAACAAACAAAAAGATTTTTTGAAAAAGAAAGAAAAAATGGTAATTAAATATTTTCTTAGATTTTCCCCATAAATTTTTTTTTCTTTTTTAAAGATTTTATTTAATTATTCATGGAGACACAGAGAGAGAGAGAGGCAGAGACACAGGCAGAGGGAGAAGCAGGCTCCATGCAGGGAACCCGATGTGGGACTCGATCCCGGGTCTCCAGGATCACACCCTGGGCTGCAGGCGGCACTAAACCGCTGCACCACCAGGGCTGCCCAAATTTTTTCTTAAAGCATTTACTTTTTATTTATTTAAATTCAATTAGCCAACATATTTTCTTAGAGCATTTAATTTGAGGTCATCTTACCTATTCATTATAGAAAGAGCTAAGAGATTTCTAAATAAGATAGAAGATATATTAACTGGTAATTGACTCAACTGTATGAATACCACTATTATTTGAAATATTCCTGCAATTATTTTATGATTCAATTATTTACCTGTATCTGATAATTATACCAGGTACTTATGTCACAGAAATGAAACAGTTCCAGTCTTTAAGGAGTTTATAAACTATAGCAGAAATAAATATGTAAAGAACAGTATTATGACAAATTGTTAAAATGGGAGGGTTTTGCCAAGTATATTCTAAAGAGAGTCCTGAGTCAAAAAAAAAAAAAAAAAATTTAAATTAAATATAAAATAAAATAGTCCTAAGAAAGGAAGTGTAAAGTTGGTCTGGATGAGTCAAAGAAGGCTTCAGAGAGATGGTGATGATGCCCCTTTAGGAGTAGTAGGGGCTTTTCCAACAAATGGGTGAGGCCATTGAAGCCTGAAAGACGTAACTCCCTCCCCATGAAGAACTCCAAGTTAGTATGGTCAATGCCAGAGATGAGACTACGAAGATAGGCTAAGGCTGAATAAATTTTAAAAAGTGCTAAGGTTCCATGTCTAGATGTATGGACTTTACTTTGTGATTAAAAGTAAACAGATTACTCTGTTCCAAGACACTACACGTGTATTTTTTTTTTTTTTACAGTGTGTACTACAGTCAGATTTGGGAAATGCAGCATGTTGTTCTGTATTCCCTTTATACATTCAAAATATACATTAGCACCCTAAGATTCTGCCAAAAGAAAAGCTAACTACATCTATACAAGCATTTCCCAAACTTGTCTGACCTGTTTCCCTGGAGAAACGCCTAACTTATCCTAAGGAATAAGCGTTAAAAAGAATACTACTGCTGATGATGGAGAATCACTGAAGGATTCTGAAGCAGTGGGGAAGTATAACATCTATATTTTAAGAGAATCCTGTGGGATACGAAGGGAGGGTAGACTGGAAAGGACATGTCTAAACCTGGAGACAGGAGGTGATTACTAAGTTGGAGAGAAAAACAAAATGGGCCTGCATCAAGTCCACAAAGATAGAAAAGAGAAAACAGAATTCAGAGTAATTGAGAAGAAATATAATCAGAATTCAGAGTCAGCTGACATATTTTAAAAAAAGGAATAGAGAGCCAAGTCTAAAGCTATGCAGACACAGTCACAGTCAGGTGTACCTATATAAAATAAAGTACAGAGAAGTAAGGTATAACAGAAAAAATACTAGGATGGTGAATTATCACTGAAGGAGGAGCCTAGATTTCAGGAAGAATTCTCTGTTGTATGTACACCAAGGAAATTGTGAATTAAGAAAAAGCACATGATTTTAGTAATTAACTAAGGAATACAAAAATAGATACAAATGGCAGAGCTGAGATGAAATCTAGGAACATCTTCCTTCAAAACCCAAACTATGCTAAAGAAATTTTATTAAATGAAATAAAGACTACATAGAACAGGGTATAAAATAAATGGCAAAATAACAAAGGAGGTAACCTGGTAAATGAGAAGACCAAATATATGTTTTGATAATAAATGTGAACAAAGGACTTCTCCCACTCATTATAACACAGAAACTAAGAATATAAACTGTGAGGGGCACCTTGGTGGCTCACAGTCCGTTGGGAGTCCAACTCTTGATTTCAGCTCTGGTCATGATCACAGGGTCATGAGGAGGCTTAGCGTGGAGCCTGCTTAAGATTCTCTCTGTTCCTGTCACCTTTTCCCCACCCCACTCTCACACATACTCTCTCTCAAAAAAAAAAAAAAAAAAAAAAAAAAAAAAATTTTTGAATCAGAAGTTTGATTTTGAATCTCAGCTTTGCCACTTAGTTGTGTAATCTACTTGAACTCAACCATTTTCATGGTTTCAATATCAATGCTATATAAAGAAACTCAAAATCTGAATCCTATCCAAATATTTAATAGGGTAGGTCAACTTAAACGCCTCTCTTCTCAAATATATTTAAATTTAAACTGATCTTCCTTCTGAAATTGGCCTTCCATTCCAACTTTAGTATTTTGATCACATTCTCCAAGTCACTGAGCTTTATAATCTTAGAAGTATCATCAACTGAATGTTCTTCCTCCCCTGACATTCCACATTCCAAAAAACTACCAAGACTTGTCTTCCCTATTTCCTCTGGAGTTCTCTGACGACCAATCTCGTATTATTATAATACCTTTGGTCTCACCTCATACTTTAGTTGGTATGCCAAATTACCTTCCTAAAGCCTCTATGAGTAAAAACAAAACAAAACAACAAAAAACTTACCATAAGTCATTAAAGGCTAATAAGATACCATTTTTAGTAAGTTTGCCTGAACTACATCCCTGATGGTAGCTAATACCAAAATAACCTTTTTGTCATGAGATATTTTGGGATTTCTCAGTAGAGAGGAATGAATTAGAGCTAACAGAGCCCTACCATTTCCTTTTCACCATCTCCTTGGAAACTTACCACCACCTTCCCATGGTGATTTTAAGGAACAGTGTTAAGTATCTCCTAAGGAACAATGGGTATACACTTTTATGGAAAGATGCTCATCGGTATTGATGATAATAGAAAAAAGTGTCCCTGAATAGGCAATTTTTAAAAGATACACAAATATAGCCCATCTGTACAGTATAACTGTATACTTCCTTTTCTACTACTATTGCTATACCAGCTAACAGTTACTGAATGCTTACCTTCCATCAAGTACTGCACAGTGCACTTTTTATAGTAACATTCACAAGCTTCTCCTTTATAAAAGTTCAGGAACCCTAATCTACAAGCAAAAATCTCTTAAGTGTTATCTTTGTATCTAAGGACCTAAACAACTGTCCACATCTATTGTCCTGAGATAGCTTCCAGTATTTCTCCACTCACTCTCCAACTTATATGGTTTATATGCATACCTCTAATTCTGCTTGCTCATAAAATTCCCCTCTAATTTACATGTATTCTCTTTTCTCTACTTGAATCCCATCTATTCCAGTTCAGTTCATGACCCACATACTCTTTCTTCCTTCAATTTTTAAGTTTTCTCATACCACCCATACAACCCACACTCACTTTCTCTATCCTGAAGAACTACAGGGAACCTAATTTTTAATATACAGAATATACTGCCTTGCTTATACTCTAGATTATCTTTTCATAAGTCTTCTGTCAACTATATTACATATTTTTATTTAGTATGTTCACGATGCTTACAATGAAGTAGGCAATATTCTAAAAGCTTTCCAACAACATTAATTCATTTGTCATAGTACCCTGAGTTAGATATAATTACCCAAATAGTACAGATATGGAAACTTAGACACAGGAAGGGTATTTTGCCCAAGGTCACACAGTAAGTAACATAGTGGGATTTGAAATCCAAGCCGTCTGGCTCCAGACATGACCCGTAACCACTATGCTATGGTATCTCCCACACTGAGATCTGAGATATTTCTCTTGTGGAGAGAGTAGGACAAGCCAGCACTGACACACCAAAACTGTTACTGTAGATACACATATCTACAAATGCGTGGGTAAATTGGTACAGGTAAAACTCAATTTATGTAAGAGATGTGCTCCTAAAAGTTTCCTTATAATAACCAAATTAGGGGCACCTGAATGGCTTGGTGGTTGAGCATCCGCCTTTGGCTCAGGGCATGATCCTGGGGTCCTGGGATCAAGTCCCATATCGAGCTCCCTGCAGGGAGCCTGCTTCTCCCTCTGCCTGTGTCTCTGCCTCTATCTGGGTCCCTCATGAATTAATAAAATCTTTAAAAAACAAAAATAAATAAACCAAATTAATTCAAGTATCTGATATATTATCCAAGGATCCCCACTAAATCTTTTTTTCTCCTTATCATAATGAAATACTTAAGTCCCACTGTGTAATATAAATTGTCCCATTTTATATATAGTCTAAGATTTTAATATGTTACAGATATTTTCTTAAAGAACAAATATGTTTCAAATATATATACAATTTATATTTGAGAATAAAGCTGAAAAATTTCATGTACTATCAAGACAGTAGCGAACAATCAAAAGGCTGGCATTTGTCTTACCTTTTTTAATCACCTCTATGAGGTAATCTCAATTTGGACAAACTACTGAGATACAAATATATCTAGTTACACTTGAGTTATACTTATCTGGGGCAGTGGCTCTTAATTCTGTTACATGGGAGTAAGAGTGAGAGGGAGGAGTGATCATGGACTTTTTTGAGAATCTGATGAGAGCCATGAACTGATTTACTCAAGAAAACTGCTCATCTGCACATACCAAAAACAATTTCACACACTCACCCAAGGGATTTACAAATCCCTAGCAACTCTCAGTGAAGAATTCCCAGTCTAGAAAGAGGGAAAGTGGCATTATAATATCAAAAGGTTCTAGAAATATAAGATGACAAAAAAAAAAAATTAATACATACTGTGTGCTAAACATTGTGCTGGACTTTCTCATTTACTCTTTGTAAAAACCCCGTAAAGTAGCTAGGTAGCTCTGTTTTACACTTGCGAACCTGAGATTTAAAGAAATATAGTGACTCTCACTCAAGGTCAGACAACACAGTTGGGTGCTGCACTGGGTAGAAGCTTGTCTGATTCCACAGTGCTTTTTCCATTGCACAAAGCTGTGTATTCTAGAACACACACATTCTTAACCTGACACTCCTCTACATGGAAACTAAGTGTTACTGGATACCTAACTCACCTCCCAAAAATATATTCTCAGGATAGGCACAAAGTAATGAGGATCAGAGTAATGAGAGATGTCCCTCCTTAATCCTCTAAACTCTGGTTATAATTCTAAAGACTTCATCTTCCAAACTTTAGGGGTATTAACAAAGCAATAAACTCATTAGCTGAGGAAACATCTATCATTTGCACATGATGCTCATTTACCCAACATCTTACCCAAAAGCAAAGTGGCTACTTAAAAAGAAAAAAAACAAAAACAAAAAAACCCTCTATTAAAAAAAAGAGAATTAGGCAGCCTGGGTGGCTCAGCAGTTCAGAGGCACCTTCAGCCTGGGGCGTGACCCTGAAGACCAGGAATTGAGTCTCACATCAGGCTCCCTGCATGGAGCCTCCTCCCTTTGCCTGTGTCTCTGCCTCTCTCTCTCTCTGTGTGTCTCATGAATACATAAAAATCTTAAAAAAAAAAAAAAAAAAGGAGGAGGAAAGGCTTCCTTTAAAAGAATAATAATAATAAATAAATAAATAAATAAATAAATAAAATTAGTCCTCTGTAGCAAGGCAGTAAAAATCAGCTATTGGAAAACTAAACTGCATTGCTACAATGGCAATCATATCACAATACAGAAATATAACAAATTTACATTATATACCTTAAATTTACACATTGTATGTCAAATATACTTCAATTAAAAAAAGAAAGAAAAAAAATAAAAATAAAAATAAAGAAAGAAAACTAAGCTGAGTGCTTGAATATTTCAACATTTCTTGTCCTTAGTTTCCATAAAGTACAAGGATTATAATCAGTTTAGAGTTCAAGTAAATACTTTGAAAATGAGAGTCAAAAAGTTACTTGAGGGGTAGCTCAAAACACAAAACAGAAAATGGCAATCAGATATGGAATACTTATATATTAGGAGTTTAAAACCACAATTTCAGAAAAACTCTTTTCTTAAAAAAACAAGAAACAAACCACCTACCCTTCTATAGACCACAAGCATCTAGTAAAATACCAAGGAGGGGGTGTGTCATTTCAACTACTGTATTTTTAAAGATAATGGAAATGAATTGACTGTTCAACACTGATGTGGCTTCCAAAACTACTTGGAAGATATCCCAGACATTCAAAACACTAATCTTACAAATAAGGAAACCAAGATTTCTAGACCAGAGACTATGATGCCAAGAATAAAAGCAACTGCTAGAACCTGAATGCCAAGTATTGTTTAGGAAATTAAGGTGCATGAGTGGAAAAAAAGTAATAGACTTCGCTTAAGAAAAAATGGTGGGGGATCCCTGGGTGGCGCAGCAGTTTGGCGCCTGCCTTTGGCCCAGAGCGCGATCCTGGAGACCCTGGATCGAATCCCACGTCGGGCTCCCAGTGCATGGAGCCTGCTTCTCCCTCTGCCTGTGTCTCTGCCTCTCTCTCTCTCTCTCTGTGACTATCATAAATAAATTTAAAAAAAAAGAAAAAAGAAAAAATGGTGGGACGCCTGGGTGGCTCAGCGGTTTAGCACCTGCCTTCGGCTCAAGGCCTGATCCTGGAAACCCGGGATCGAGTCCCACATCAGGCTCCCTGCGTGGAGCCTGCTTCTCCCTCTGCCTGTGTCTCTGCCTCTCTCTCTCTGTGTCTCTCGTGAGTAAATAAATAAAATCTTAAAAAAGAAAAGAAAAAATGGTACACCATTATTATTTGTGGGACTTTGGACATTTAATAACTAATACAAATGTATCTTTAATACAAGTACAAATCATTTGCCAAACTATTAGGACACTATTTTCCCAGGCAATCTTAGAGCACTGCTTTGCTAAATCAAATGACAGCTACCTACCTGGGACTACAGAAGGCAGATAGAGGTGGAATTCCAGTTAGACTTCTAAAAGGGAAGAAGACTAATGGTTCTGATTATCAACAGTACTTTTTATATGAGACTAGTGGAAAGTGATAGAAAACATTTAGAGTGCATAATCTTAAAATACCTTCATACAAGGGGAAAAATTGCATACAACTAAAGAAAATTAAGTGACCACCCAAGAACACAGATATAGAGACATACCAAAGATAAAAGGTGGTTATGGTCAAAATGACAAAAACACTTAAGAATAAAATCAAGAGGACAGCCCTGGTGGCTCAGCGGTTTAGCGACACCTTCGGCCCAGGGCCTGATCCTGGAGACCCGGGATGGGGATCGAGTCCCACATCAGGCTTCCTGCAGGGAGCCTGCTTCTCCCTCTGCCTGTGTCTCTGCCTCTCTGTGTGTGTGTCTTCCATGAATAAATAAAATCTTAAAAAAAAAAAAAAAGAATAAAATCAAGAAAGCTAATTGATGGTTAAGGTATCTTACTCATCTTTGTATTCCCCAACTCCCACAATGTTCGATATTTAACAGGTATGAAATAAACAATCATTGAATTTAATTGCTTATGTCATCACATGCGAGAGCATGGGAACTCCATATATGATTAAGTTTCCTGGGCTAGGTAGAGGATCTGAGTTCTTAGAGAGCTCACCTAGAAGATTTCTTTTTTTTTTTTTTAGAAGATTTCTTCATAATTATTAGTAACCTAGAAGAAGGTCTGCAAAAAGGGAGAAGTATTAAAACACCAAAGCATGGCCAGTGTCACAATTTTCAAGACGGAATTTAATTTCCCAGTCAAAACTCTAGAATGGATAATAAACATGTATATATGTATACTAATAATAAATTTATATATTTATATAAACAGTATTTCCTGTATGCATATATAATTATATATATAAAATTATAAACAATTTTAAAACATAGTGATCCTTCAGATATAGCATAGGTTCTCAAAATAATTCATGTCAAATTAGTCCCATTACCTTTCTGAGTTACCACAAAGGAAACCAACACAAATTAAGCACCATCTATTCATTCGATAGCAAACATTTATTTATTTATTTTAAAGATTTTTATTTATATATTCATGAGAGACACAGAGAGAGAGAGAGAGAGAGAGGCAGAGACACAGGCAGAGAGAGAAGCAGACTCCCTGCAGGGAGCCCGACGTGGGACTCAATCCTGGGACCCCAGGATCACGCAAACTTTTTTTTTTTTAAAGCACACAAACATTTATTAAACAAACATGTGCCAGGACGCCTGGGTGGCTCAGCAGTTGAGCGTCTGCCTTCAGCCAGGGCGTGATCTTGGGGTCCCAGGACTGAGTCCCACGTTGGGCTTCCTCAGAGAGCCTACTTCTCCCTCTATGTCTCTGCCTCTCTCTGTCTCTCATGAATATAAATAATCTTTAAAAAAATAAATTAAAAAAACCCGAACATGTGCCAAGCACTGTTGAGGCTTACCTCCAATGGCTCTTTATTTAACCAACATAAAAATCCTGTAAGTGAAGGGGGCACCTAGCTGGCTCATTCAGTAAATATGCAACTCCTGGTCTCAGGGTTGTTAAGTTTGAGCCAAACGCTGGGTACAGAGATTACTTAAAAATAAAATCTTAAAAAAAAAATTCCAGTAAGACCCTTCCATTTTATAGATTAAGAGCCAGTTTACGAACATTAGAATAACCTGCCAAGATCATGATAGCTAAACAGTAGGAAACAAAGTGCAAAACTAAGTCTAATTTCCAAGTCCTGTCCCTTTTTACTACATCCTAATGTAGTAAATGTAGCCTCCTAATGCAGAAACACAGTGTATCTTGTCTTCTGCAAGCATTTGACAAAGCATCTCATGATATCCCCTGTGGGCAAGACTGATGTAGCTAGGGCAAAAAAACTAGATTTATAATGCTGGAATAACCATTTTCATTAAAGGCTTTGTGTGCACTAGTTAGTAGCCCATAGCAGTCAAGTTGATCTTAAGCTGTTTTCTGTTTTCATTTTCATAAACAGGTACAACAGTCCACTGTTTCTCACTTAAGATAGATGGTGGCCCATGCACAGTCTGAAAAAAGCCCCACTCTAAGATTCCACACATCTAAAGAAAAATACACCTTGGGTCATGCATCACTGGACTATAATGAGACCTGCTGCAGAGCTTTATACTTGGCCCTATGTCCCTTTTTCAGTCTTTATTAATGCCTGATGAGAACAATGAAGACATTCTTAGCAAATCTTCAGGTGACAAAATTAAAATGAGGAGCTGATCCGGACAGTAGGGAATATATCTCCTTCTTTGCATACCCAGAACCCAAACAAGTGCCTGACCCACAGGTCATGTTTCTTGAATCATAAAATCAAGCTTTAAAAGGACAGCAACAGGGATCCCTGGGTGGCGCAGCGGCTTAGCGCGTACCTTTGGCCCAGCGCGCGATCCTGGAGATCCAGGATCGAAACCCACGTCAGGCTTCCGGTGCATGGAGCCTGCTTCTCCCTCTGCCTGTGTCTCTGCCTCTCTCTCTGTGTGTGACTATCATAAATAAATAAAAATTAAAAAAATAAAATAAAAATAAAAGAACAGCAACAGGCCTTGACTACGGAGTAAATCTATCAAAACCAACTGTAATGGGTCAAATACATTAGCAACAAAAAAACTTAACCATAAAAATAAAAGAAAAAAGAATTTGAGGGATATAGTATGTAATGCCTTTTTTTTTTTTTTTTTTTGGAAGACAAAGACAGTAAGCCCAATATTAATCAATGTAACAGCTGTCCACAAACTCATAGAATCTCTTCTATTTCAGTGTTGGAAAAGGACTCTCAATAGACAAGGTGACAGCCTGTGCTTTGCTCAGTTTAAACCACACTTGGAATCATTTCTACAGCTCAAAGAGTCACATTTTAAGGAAAGAGGACAATGATTAAGTAGTGTCTAGAAAAGATGTCAAAATAGTGAAATGATTTAGAATGATGTCATAGGAGATTCCTTTAAAGGAACCAGACCTGTTCACCCAAAAGGCAAGACCAAGGGATGTGATAGCTCTCTTCAACTATCAGAAGGGATGTCCTGTGTGCCCAAGATTCAGAGGACAGAAATGGAACTGGAAACTACAAAGAAACAGATTTTAGTTTTATATACAGAAAAGCTTAAAAAAAAAAAAAAAAAAAAAAGAAAAGCTTAACGGAAATTAAAATCGTCCAAAATCAAGTGGGCCACCTTAGGACACTGAGTTTTCCACTTTCTATCCCAGTTTATCTCATCTCTAAGAGGAGATGAGACAAAAAGCGCACAATCGCTTGACTGAAATGTCAAACAAAAGACTCAAAACAGTGAACCATAAACTACCTTAGGTTCCTCTTGGTCTTCTAGGTCTTTGAAATATGATTGCAAGAGAGTGTACTTTGCAAAACACAAAGTAGGTTACAAAGATAGGTAATAGGTAGTTTTGCTGACCAAAAAAGAGGGACTCTTCATGTCTTCTGATGCATGATCTCCTCTCCATTTGGAAATTAAAAGCATACATGGTTGTGTTTTATGGATCACAATTCTCTAAAAAAAAACTAAGATGAGATAAACTGATGTAGAAGAAAGAGTAGATACAATGCTGCTTCCACACACTGGTATGCAATAAAATCCTCAATTATGTAATATAGGGCAGCCCTGGTGGCGCGTGGTTTAGAGCCGCCTTCAGCCCAGGGCATGCATGATCCTGGAGACCTGGGATCGAGCCCCGCGTTGGGCTCCCTGCAGGGAGCCTGCTTCTCCCTCTGCCTGTGTTTCTGTCTCTCTCATGAATAAATAAATAAAAATCTTTTAAAAAAATCTGTAATATAATTCAGATACTGTTTGTGATGAGTCATATAAATATTAAAATCAGGACTGCTATGTTTTTATACTGAAAATCTACCATTAACTCCAACCCCTCCAGTATAAAGTGCAGTGGTTTCTCTCTAACATTGAAAAATCTTTAGCCTACTTTTAGCTTCAAGGGTATCTTTGAAATGTATAATGAAGGTACAGTTTCTAAGAGAAAGGACTAAATTATCCTAAAAGGAGGAGGGGCTCAATTCCAATGATCCTCTCTTTTATCTTAGATCTGTAGCATAAAGGTAACCACTAAAGGGGTGGTTTACCCATATCCAGAGGCAGTGTGATTGCTCAAAATCTTAAGTCAGACCTGCGTTCAAATTTCAGCTTGGGCACCATACATGACTTGTGGCAAAATGAATGCTAGCAAATTACTCAACCAAGCCTGTTTCCTTGCCTGCAAAATGGAGCTAATAAAACTATCTACCTCATAGGTTGTTGTAAGAATTAAATGATAGAAAAAAAGTAAAGCAGTACGGTTAAGAATTCACGAAATGTTAGCTATTATTACTTTACCTAAATGAATTTCTAAATTCCAAATAATCATAGGTATTTACCCTACAAATTTCCTTGATTTCACTACCAACACTCAACAGTAACAACTATTAAAACTGGATAAGTGGGCAGCCTGGCTGACGTAGCAGTTTAGCTCCTGCCTTCAGCCCAGGGTGTGAGCCCTGGGATTGACTCCCGCATCAGGCTCCCTGCAGGGAGCCTGCTTCTCCCTCTGCCTGTGTCTCTGCCTCTCTCCCTCTCTTGAAAAAAATCTAAAAAAAAAAAAAAAAAAAAAAACCTGGATAAATGCTCTTGTTCAAGGATGTAAGAAAAAAAAGGAGTTTTCTCACATTCATTTTTTTCAGATATTATACTTTACGTAAGAGGAGTAAAAACAGGAATAAAAATAGAACATGGAATCAGAGCATCTTTATGAATTCTAGACTCAGTAGTTTAATAATAGCATCAAATATTAAATGTCACAACAATTAGAGGAGATTGTACATTCTGTTAAATAGTGTCAAGGTTCTTACACACTATGCAGTCACTAATTAAGATCTATTGTGCAATTTGGGCCAGTAAAGTAATAAAGATGGAGAGCTTACAAGAGAAAAGGTCCTGACTGAGTTTATGGATGCTTATCCTGACAACCCTATGAGCAACATATTATCATTTTGGCCGTTTTAGCAGATGAAGAAACTGAGGCATAGGTTAATCAAGTCGCCCAAGATCACACAGCCAGCGAAATAGACGGGAGATGGGATATGAACCTGGACCATCAGGCTCAAAAGTCCACTCGATTTTACTACCTATCACTAAGTTGGTGGAGTCAGATTAGTCGATCACTTATTCAATGGAGTCATAATTAGTCTATCGGTAACTCGGTCGAGTCACATCAGTCGATCACTTACTTGGTCGGGTCAGATTAGTCAATCACTTACTTGGTCGAGTCACATCAGTCTATCACTTACTTGGAATCACATCAGCCGATCACTAAGTCGATCGAGTCATGTTAGCCAGTCACTAACTCGGTCGAGTCAGATCAGTCAATCACTAACTCGGTCGAGTCCTATTAGTCGATCACTTACTTGATTAAGTCAGATTAGTCGATCACTTACTTCGTTGGGTCAGAGTAGTCGATCCCCTAACTCGGTCGAGTCACATCAGTCGATCACTAACTCAGTCTGGTTGCGTATTTTCCTTCTAACACGTGCAAACTGATGCTCCACCTGCCTCAAAGGCCCGACTTCCCCACGGGTCAGAGGCGGCACTCCCACACGTCACCGCTCAGCAGGAGGCCAGCCCTGCGCTACGAGCTGCAGGTAAAGCAGGTGAGCGTGGGGACCCACTGCTGGCCGGCGGTCACAGCGCGCCGCCAGGTGCCGGGGCCGGCCGCCCTCGGGCCCACGCAGGCGGCAGCGAGACCGCGGAACCCGCCACCGGGTCGCCGAGCGGTCGCCTCCAAAACCCCCCGCCGACGACGGTTTCTGCCAAGACCAACACGCTCCTCGAGGGCAGGGCAGAATGGAGCGTGCGTGGATACCCGGCCGCCGGTAAGCGCTCAAGTTACAAACCACCTAGTTGGCAAAAACCACACGGGCAGCCCAAGTTCCCGATTCCGAAACCACGAGCAAGGGCCGCAGTCGCCGCTGCGGAGCGAAGGCACCTAGGGCCCAAGCGGAAGTGAATCAACGGGGAAAACTAGCCAAGCGGTACCGGGGGGGGCCTTCGGGCGGCCCTGCCCTCCCCTCCACTCCCCTCCCCTGCCCTCCGCTCCCCGGGCCTCGCGTCCCCAGGACGCCCAGCGCCGTCTCACGGAGGCCACCCGAAGGCCGAGGGGACCGCGGCGGAGGGCGGGGGCCCCAGGCTCCACCTGCCGCCCCCGGGGGCCCGCACCTGCAGAGTGGTGATGTGCTTGTCGTTGAACTTGTTCTCGCAGTAGCGCAGCACCAGCGACGTCTTCCCCACGCAGCCTTCCCCCAGCAGCACCACCTTGAAGGAGTAGGCTCTGCCCGCCGCCCCGCCGCCGCCGCCGCCGGCCGCAGCCATCCCGGCTCCCCGCCGCCCGCGCCCTCGCCGCCGCCCCGCTGCGCCTTCACAGCCGCGGCCGGCGCAGGCCCCTCCGCACGGACCCACGCCCGGGCGCCGCGTGTCCCTCCGCCGCGGGCCGGAGTCCGGGAACCAAGGGCCGCGGCCCCCACGTCAGGCCCCCGAGGAGCGCAGACCAGCACTCACTCTCCGCCTCCCTCTAATGGCGTCTCCTTCCTCCTACGTCACACCTCGCGTCACGTGAGCGCCGCGGACGCGCCTGGGCGGGGCGGGGCTGCGGCGGGGGCGGGGCTGCGGCGGGCGCTGCCCTGCGCGCGGTCCCGAGGGGCGGGGCTGCGGGGCGGCGGGATCGCGGGAGGCCTGGCACCGCGGGAGCTGGCTGCCGGCGGACGGGGGTTCGGTGCTCAGCTGCTCGCGCGCCCACGCTCCTCGCCCCGGGCTTGCCGGCGGGCGCACCTGCCCAGGCGCCCTGGGGGCTCCCGCGCCCTCTGGGAGGCCCAAGTCACGGCCCTGGAACCGCCCGAGGGGCCCCCGGGCAGTCGGGGCTCCGCCGCATCTCTCAGGTCTCCGCTTAAACCCGACCAGCAGGACCACCACCCCGCGGCTTCCGTCCCCGCCTCCTGCCCCCCTCCCCCGCCCCGCCCCTGCCCCTCCCCCTCCCGCGCCCCTGCCCCTCCCCTGCCCCCTCCTCGCCCCTCCCCTGCCTCTCCCCTCCCTTGCCCCGCCCTGCCCCTCCCTCCTCCTCGCCCCTCCCCTGCCTCTCCCTTCCCTTGCCCTGCCCTACCCCTCCCCCGCCCTCCCCTCTCTGCCCCTCCCCGGTCCTCCCCACCCTCCCCTACCGCTCCCCCCGCCCCTGCCCCCTCCCCCCCTACACCACCCCTCCCCTACCTCGCCCTCCCCTGCTTCTCCCCCCTCCCCTCCCTCCCTTGCCCCTCCCCCGGTCCTCCCCTCCTCCCCTACTGCTCCCCCGCCCCTACTTCTCCCCCTCCGCTGCTCCTCTCCACCCTCCCCCTTCCCCCCTCCCCTGCCCCTCCCCCGCTCTCCCCTGCTCTCCCCTGCCCCTCCAGGCCTCTGAGACTCCCAGACACGTCGTCGCCTCCCCTTCTTGAGCAGCACCTGGGGAGATCCCGCACGCACACAGCCCTGGGTTCGCTGCGGTTCGGTAAGGACGACGACCGTGTGACACTCGCCCACCTTTGAGTGTCTGAGCCCCAAGTCCCGCGCTCATCAGAGGGCTTCCTAGAAATACTTGGAAGGAAGGAACGACCTGAAGGCCGGGCGTGGGCTCCCGAGTCGCCCCGTGCTTCCACCTGGAGGAACCCGGCCTGGTCGCCTCCGCTCCTTCTAGGAAATGCACTCGTGCAAGCAACCGCAGGGGCGTTTCTGGAATCTTGCACCCTGATACACCCGGGGCCGGTCTAGCAGACCTATTTGTTTTCATCAGACTACTTTTCCGCTTCAAAGCCATAGTCCGTCCATTCATTCATTCATTCATTCAAGTACTAGAGGGTGCCCACCACGTGCCAGGCGCTGTGCTGAACAAGATACAACGTCTCTGTTACGGGGAGCTTACATTTTAGGGACACCCGGCTGGCTGGGTTGGTAAACGCAAATCTAGATCTGGGGATTGTGGGTTCCAGCCCCATGTTGGGTGTACATATTACTTAAAAATAAAGTTTTTAAAGTTTACATTTTATTTTTACAGATTTTATTTATCCATGAGAGACACACAGAGAGGCCGAGACACAGGCAGAAGGAGAAGCAGGCTCCATGCGGGGAGCCAGATGGGGGGATTGGATCCCAGGACCCCGGGGTCACACCCTGGGCGGAAGGCAGACGCTCCACCGCTGAGCCACCGGGCTGCCCTAAATCTTACATTTTAGCAGGGAAACACAGAAACACCCCAGTGCACAGTGAATGCTTTCATGTTGATAAAGCAGTTGAGAGTGTCTTGCAGAGGTGCATAAGGACCCAACTGGTTTTTGCCTGCTGGAGAAGCTGTCCTAGAGATTGTTGCCTTTGGTTAGGAGTAACCTAAGCCGGAAGGGAGGGGAGCTTTGCAAGTAGAGAGAGCAGTAGGGGATCCCGGGGTGCTCAGCGGTTTAGTACCTTCAGCCCAGGGGATCGAGTCCCACGTCGGGCTCCCTGCATGGAGCCTGCTTCTCCCCCAGCCTGTGTCTCTGTCTCTCTCTCTCTCTCTCTGTGTCTCTCATGAATAAATGAATAAAATCTTAAAAAAAAATACTGGGATTTGAGAAATGCTTTTGGACATATGGGTTTTTGTTAAATAGAATTATCAAAGCATTTTCCGTGTTGAGCATCTAATAAGAGTAATTAACAATAAAAAAGAAAAGAGTTATCATCTGTGAACTTGCTACAAATTAAACCCATTTGTGGGCACCTGGGTGACTCAATCAGTTAAGCCAGTAACCCTTGATTTCGGTTCAGCTCATCTCCTAGGATCATAAGATTGAGCCCCCTGTGGGCTCCGTGCTCAGCAGGAAATCTGCTCTACCCCCCCCCCCCCCCCGCTTAAATAAATAAATAAATCTTTTAAAAAACCAAAATGCTAAACCTATTTGTTCCCTTATTTGCTCAGTCATTGAGCATCCTTGGTGGAGTGCCGGGCAAGAGGCCTCTGCCTTCGTGGGCTTGTATTTTAGTGTGGGAAGCAACACGGAAACAATTACAATAATGTGTAGTGGCCACGAGTGATGCCAACCCGGTGTCCACACCCCCTTCCGCTTTCAACCAGAATCGGGTGGTTGCTCAAGTGTCCATTACTCTTGTGCAGCCCGTGTGCCCCTAGCTTCAACTTGGCTCTCTTCCCATTTCTCTGAGGTTCTTTTCCAGCGATTAGAAGAGACCATGTAATCTGAACAGGTCAGAGGCTTCTGGCTGGCCAGCAGTCCTGAGCTGTCATTGTAAGCGCTGGCCACAAAGGGGCACAAGCAGCTCAGTGAACATTCACCAGGGTGTCCAGAGCATGCTCAACACTAACTCACAAGTGCCTCCACGTGAAAAAGAAAGAAACCACTGGGAGGTTTTCTTCTGAGTTACAGAAAACAAGAATATTCCAAGAGATGTATGGTCCAGGGGAAGGGAAGAAGGGATAGTTTCTAAAGTTATTTATCCCTAAGATGACAAGATTAATTAAAGGTGTCTCAAAAAAAAAAAAAAAAAGTCTCTAGAAACTTTACATATTTTTGTCAAAGAAGGAATTTAAGCCAAACTTTCAGACTCTCAGAACTTACCAGTTTCTTTCTTTTTTTTTTTTTAACATTTTATTTATTTATTCGTGAGAGACACAGAGAAAGAGAGAGGCAGAGTCACAGGCAGAGAGAGAGGCAGGCTCCCCAGGACCCCGCCCTGGGCTGAAGGCCACACTAAACTGCTGAGCCCCCCGGGCTGCCCAGAACTTACCAGTTTCTACTAAAAATACACAATCTTAATAGTTAAAAATTGAGGACATGAAGCCACTTTGTTTACTTGTGGATTTTATATTTACATTTATAAATTGTTTTTTGCAATAACCAGAGTGTGAATTTGTATCAGATGGAAATGTGTGTTTGACATGATTGGCAATAGAACTGTATACCAGCAATTTCTAAATGACGGAACAGGTTCAGGTCAGAATGTTAGCAGTCTCATTGAGTGAGGCCCCCATGCTTACTTCTTAAAACTAGACGTCAGTAGTTATACGGAGATGGAAATTCCAAAGAGATTTGTCCACTTAAACTAGGCCTGACTAATACTTTTCCAGTTTCTTGAGAAATAAGCCAGTATAGTGATGAAAAAGCCTCTTAGGAGAGAAATTGTTTTGCCCTGGTGAAATAATTTGAGAACTCTTAAGATGGGAGATTTGCGATTTTGGAGAGTTTTTCAGTAACTGTGGATGCTCCAATGGGAAGTTTCTGAGTACATATATACTGAGGATTATGGCATTCAGTACCACTTGCTTGAGTGTTTTCTCCTATTGGCCACACTCCTACTTGGTAAGGTGTCATTTAAAATCTTACCATTCCTCTATAGCACTTTCTAAGTTCTTCCTTTTTTTTTTTTTAAAGATTTTATTTATTTCTTCATGAGAGACAATGAGAGAGAGACAGAGACACAGGCAGAGGGAGAAGCAGACTCCATGCAAGGAGCCCGATGTGGGACTCCATCCCGGATCCTGGGATCACGCCCTGAGATGCGCAACCGCTAAGCTACCCAGGTGTCCCTCTAAGTACTTCCTACATGTATCATCAAGTATTACAATTACATATTTGTTTCTCAGTATTAAAGCTGGAAGCCCTGCAGTAGTAAAGATCTGTCTGCCTTGCTCACCATTCATTATATCCTGTGTCCAGAATAACGCCTAGAACATGGTAGATGTAAAATAAATGACCACCCCTCCAAATACCAGCCTTCATTTCCAATAAATCTTTTTTTCTTTTGTACAAACCTCTATTCTTTGAGCCTCCATCTGCTGTCAACCCCCCAACCCTATTTGCATAAATGTCCCTCCCTTGAATCATTTAGACTAAATTCCAATCTTGAGTGTGAAAGGTGAAACTAACTCCATGAGGGTGGACAAAGAACAGCTGCTGAAGAAAGAACATTTACAAGGGAGCTGTAATGGGGGCAATTCACCCCCATCCTGAGTCCATCTCTCAGCCTTCTCTTGGTCTCTCTATCTATCCCCCCTACTTCTAGCTCCCTCACCCCTACCCTCCATCACCACCAGGTTTGGACTCCATATTGAGCATTTACAACACTCTTCTTTTACCAGCATCCGTTATTGTCTTATATCTTTCTATTTCCACAGCATCATCACAGAACACCAACCTTCAAGTAAACTTCTGAAAAAGTTCTCTGAATTTTTGTAGATTCAGAGTCATCAGATTCATTCTCAGGACAACCTGTGAGTTCCTTTTCTTTGCTGGCTTCAGCTTCCTTCCCTACCTTTTGATCACTATTAACAAACTTCCCGCAGTCTACTTCTGGTCCTACTTTGTGTTGTTCATAGTATTTCCTTATGAGCCTTTGTGTGTGTGCGTCTGTACTGATCATCCTCTTATTCTTGATATTGGTTATTACGTATTCTCTTTTTCTCTTGGTCAGTCTCTCTAGAGATTTGTCAATTTTATTTATATTTTTTTTCTAAGAATCACACTTGGTTAATTTTTCTCAATGATTTTCCAGTTCTCAATTTCATTGATTTTTACTCTGTTATTTCCTGCCTTCTGCTTGTGTGATTTTATTTTTTTATTTTTTTTGCTTGTGTGATTTTAATTTGTTCTTAAGTTTCTTTTTTTTTTTTTTTTTTAAATCTTTGGAATATCTTCCCCTGATTTTATTTATTTATTTATTTATTTTAAAGATTTTATTTATTTATTCATGATAGTCACACAGAGAGAGAGAGAGGCAGAGACACAGGCAGAGGGAGAAGCAGGCTCCATGCAGGGAGCCCGACGTGGGATTCGATCCCGGGTCTCCAGGATCGCGCCCCGGGCCAAAGGCAGGCGCCAAACCGCTGCACCACCCAGGGATCCCTGTTCTTAAGTTTCTTAATGTGGAAGCTTGGATTACTGATTTGAGGTCTTTATTCTTTTATAAGTGTTTATAATAGCTGCATCCATTAATTTTAACACATGTATTTTCATTATATATATAATTTTTAATTATATAAATATATTTTTTTCTTCAATATATTTATATTGTTTTTAAATTTCCCTTGAGGGGCAGCTGAGTGGCTCAGTGGTTTAGTGTCACCTTGAGCCCAGAGCGTGATCCTGGAGACCCAGGATCAAGTCCTGCATCGGGCTCTCTGCATGGAGTCTGCTTCTCTCTCTGCTTGTGTCTCTGCCTCTCTCTGTGTGTTTCTCTTGAATAAATAAATAAAATCTTTAAAAATAATAATAATAAAAATAAATAAATTTCCCTTGAGACTTCCTCTTTTTTAACCCAACAGTTATTGTGGAAGGCAGAATAATGTTCCTCTTCTCCCTCCGCTTCTGGCCCCTAATTACTGGAATCTATGAATATGTTATATTGCACCAAAAATGGGAATTAAAGTTGAAGATAGCATTAAAGTTGCTAATCATCTGACCTTAAAATAGTGAGGTTATGCTGGATTATCCAGGTGGGCCCACTATAATTACAATGATCCTTAAGAGTGGGAGCCAGAATCAGAAAAGGAGATGTGATAACAAAAACAAGGGGAGAGTGATGTGCTCCAGGATTGCCAGCTCAAAAGATATAGGAAGGGAATCATGAACTAAGTAAGGTAGGCAGGTGGCCCCTGGAAGCTGGAAAAGGCAAATGGGGCCCCATGTTATATGTCTTACCTATAGAAATGTAAGATAATAAATTTATTTGGTTTTAAACCATGAAGATTGTGGCAACTTGTTACAGCAGCAATATCAAACTCATAGTTACTTATAAATGCCATTTAATGTCCAAATATTTGAGGATTTGCCATATGTCTTTCTGCTTTGGATTTATAATTTAATTGTTATGGTTTGAGAACATCTACGGTATGATCTTTATTTAAATTTGTTTTAAATTATCTCGTGGTCGGGGATCCCCAGGTGGCTCAGCGGTTTGGCGCCTGCCTTTGGCCCAGGGTGTGATCCTGGAGACCTGGGATCGAGTCCCACGTCGGGCTCCCGGCATGGAGCCTGCTTCTCCCTCTGCCTGTGTCTCTGCCTCTCTCTCTCTCTATGTCTATCATAAATAAATAAATCTTTAAAAAAAAATTACCTCGTGGTCAAGAATCTGGTCTTAGTGAACATTCTATGCATGTTGAAAGGAATATACATTCTTTATTCTTTTGTTATTGGGACAAGTTTGTTTTTTTAATAAATGTCAATTAGGGCAAGTGAATTGAATTATTCAGATCTTCTCTACATTGATTTTCTATCTAATACTTCTGTGATGAAGTCTCTAATTCCAGTTGTGGATTAGTCTAACTTCTCTGTTCAGCTCTATCGGTTTTTGTTTTATCTATTTTGAATCTCTGTTGTTAGGTGCATATACATTTACTACTGTTAAGTCTTCTTAGAGAATTAATCCTTTTATGATTATATAATACCCCTCACTATTCCTAATATTCTTTGTTTTGAAGTCTACTGTGTCTGATATTAATATAGCTATTGTAGGAGCACCTGGCTGGCTCAGTTGGTGGAGCAGGCGACTCTTGATCTGGGATTTTGAGTTTGAGCCCCAGGTTGGGTGTAGAGAATAATTAAAAATAAAAATATTTAAAATATATATGTATGTATATGTATATAGCTGTTGTAACCCTCTTTTAAAATACTTTTTTTTTTAAGATTTTATTTATTTATTCATGAGAGACACAGAGAGAGAGGCAGAGACACAGGCAGAGGGAGAAGCAGGCTCCATCCAGGGGGCTGGACATGGGGCTCGATCCCAGTTCTCCAGGACCACGCCCTGGGCTGAAGGCAGTGCTAAACTGCTGAGCCACCCGGGCTGCCTTCTTTTAAAATATTTTTTATTATTGTTTGCATGGTATATCTTTTTCTATCTTTCTACTTTTAATCTATGTGTATGGATTCCTTATAAACAGTATATAGTTGAATATCGTTTTTGTTTTGTTTTGTTTAAATCTGGTCTCACAAACTTTGGCTTTTAATTGGTATTCCTAGTCTTAATTAAACCCACAATAGGTACTCTCAGTAAATGACTGCTGAGATCACTAAAAAAACTAGGTCAACAAGTATATTCTTGCTCAACTTCCAACTCTCCTACCTAATAATAAAAGGAATAGCTACAATTATATAGTCCTTTCTATGTATCACACTTCTATTTACATGTATTTACCCAGGGATCCCCACGTATTTACTAGTTTAATTCCAGTAACAACACTACGAGGTCAGTACTACTAGTTTCACCCCCAGTGTACAGAGAAGAAAAACCAAGGCACAGACAGGTTAAGTAACTTGACTAAATCACATTAGAAACATTAGAGCCAACTTCCAAATGCAAACGATATGGTTCCAGATATTAATCTCACACTATATGATCTCTATCTTTCATTTCAAATTCATGTTATAAGATGTCTTCATGCATTGTCTTCACTTTTTTAGTAAAAAGAACCATCCATCTGTTTCCATAGCACTCTTCAGATATAATTAAAAATGACCTTTATATTGCAAAATCCAGTACATATGTCCTAATTATACGTCTAGCTCCTTCTACATTTGACTTTATTAGCCACTCCTAGCTAAACTGGATTAGGTATCTCTTTTCTGTGCTTCCATAAGCTTTATATATATTCTTTGTTAAAAAATTATTGAGGGCTTTTTGTTGTTAATACATAGTGTAATATTGATTTCAGGTATAGAATTTAGTGATTCATCGCTTACATATAACATCCAGTTCACTCTTTTACCCCACCCCCTACCTACCTCCTTCCATCAACCCTCAGTTTATTTTTTTATTGTTAAGAATCTCTTACGGTTAAAAAAGAAATAAAGAAAGAAGAGTTTCTTATGGTTTGCCTCCCCCTCTGTCCTCTGTCTTTTTTTCCCCCTTTCCACATGTTCATTTGTTTTGTTTCCTGAATTTCACATATGAGTTAAATTATATGGTATTTGTCTTTCTCTGACTGACTTATTTTGCTTAGCAATATACTCTGTAGGTCCATTCATTCTTTTTTATGGCTGGGTAGTACTCCATTGTATATATACACCACATCTTCCTTATCCATTCATCAGTTGATGGACACTTGGGTTCTTTCCACAGTTTGGCTATTGTTGATAATGCTGCTATAAACATTGGGATGCATGTACCCCCTTGAATCTGTATTTTTATATCCTCTGGGTAAATATCTAGTAGTGCAATTGCTGGATCATAAGATAGTTCTATTTTTATCTTTTTGAGGAACCTCCATACTGTTCTCCAGGCTGCATTGGTTTGCATTGTCACCAACTGTGTAAGAGGGTTCTCTGCATTCTCACCAACGTCTATTTTTTTCTTGTGTTGTTAATTTTATCCATTCTGACAGGTATGAGGTGGTATCTTATCATAGTTTTGATTTAAATTTCCATGATGACTGGTGATGCGTCTGTTAGCCATCTGGATGTCATCTTTGCAAAAACGTCTATTTATGTCTTCTACCTATTTCTTAATTGGATTATTTATTTTTTGGTGTTGAGTTGATAAGTTCCTTTTTTTAAAGATTTTATTTATTTATTCATGGGAGAGAGAGAGAGAGAGGCAGAGACACAGGCAGAGGGAGAAGCAGGCTCCATGAAGGGAGCCTGACGTGGGACTTGATCCCGGGACTCATGCCATGGGCTGAAGGCAGGTGCTAAACCGCTAAGCAACCCAGGGATCCCCCGAGTTGATAAGTTCTTTATAGATTTTGGATACTAACTCTTTATCAGATATGTCATTTGCAAATATCTTTTCCCATTCCATAGGCTGCCTTTTAGTTTTACTGATTGTTTTCTTCACTGTGCAGAAGCTTCTTATCTTGATGAAGTCCCAATGGTTCATTTTTGCTTTTGTTTCCCTTGCCTGCAGCAATGTCTAGTAAGACGTTTCTACAGTTGAGGTCAAAGAGGTTGTCATCTGTGTTCTCCTCTAGGATTTTGATGGTTTACTGTCTCACACTTATTTATTTTTTTGCTTTTTTAATTTTTTTATTATTTTTTTTTATTTTTTTGCTTTTTAAGATTTTATTTATTCAAGAAAGAGAGCATGCATGTGAGAGGGAGCATGAACATGCGTGTGAGACAAAGAGAACACAGGAGGGAAGGATAGAGGGAGAAACAGAAGCAGACTCCCTGCTGAACAGGGAGCCCAATGTGGGACTTGATCCCAGAACCCTGAGATCATGACCTGAGCCAAAGGCAGACACTTAACCCACTGAGCCACCCAGGTGCTCTCCTATCTCATATTTAGTTCTTTCGTTTATTTTTAATTTATTTTTGTGTGTGGTGTAAGAAAGCAGTCCAGTTTCATTCTTCTGTATGTTGCTGTCCAGTTTTCGCAACATCATTGGTAGAAGACACTGTCTTTTTTCCATTGGATATTATTTCCTGCTTTGTCAAAGATGAGATGACCATATTGTTGTGGGTATGTTTCGGGGTTCCCTATTCTATTCCATTGATCTGTGTGTCTGTTTTTGTGTGAGTACCACACTATCTTGAACACTAGAGCTAAAAGTCTGGAATTATGATGCCTCCTGCTTTGCATTTCTTTCTCAGGATTACTTTAGCTATTTGGGGTCTTTTGTGGTTCTATACGGATTTTAGGATTGTTTATTCTAGCTCTGTGAAAAATACTGGTGGACAGGATGCCTGAGTGGCTCAGTGGTTTAGCGCCGCCTTCAGCCCAGGGCGTGGTTCTGGGGTCCAGGGATCGAGTCCCACATCGGGCTCCCTGCATGGAGCCTGCTTCTCCCTCTGCCTGTGTCTCTGCCTCTCTCTCTCTGTGTCTCTCATGAATAAATAAATAAAATCTTTAAAAAGAAAAAAAATACTGGTGGTATTTTGATAGGGATTGCATTAAATGTGTAGGTTGCTTTAGTTAGTATAGATATTTTAACAGTGTTCTTCCAGTTCATGAGCATGGAATTTTTTTCACATTTCTTTGTGTCCTCTTCACTTTCTTTTGTCAGTGTTCTGTACTTTTTAGAGTACAGATCTTTTAGTTCTTTAGTTCAGTTCTTTTGTAAGTTTTCTATTGTTTTCAGAGTATGGATCTTTTATTTATTTTATTATTATTATTTTTAAAGTATGGATCTTTTAGTTCTTTTTTTTTTTTGTTTTTTGGATCTTTTAGTTCTTTAGTTAGGTTTATTCCTGAATATCATATTGTTTTGGTGCAATTGTAATGGGATTAATTCCTTGATTTCTTTTTCTACTGCTTCATTATTGGTAAAGAAATGCAACAGATAGCTGTACATTGATTTTATATCCTGTGACTTTGCTGAATTGATATAGTAGTTCTGCAATTTTTTGGTGGAGCCTTTTGGGTTTTTTACATAGAGTACTATGCTGTCTGGAAATAGTGAAAGTTTGACTTCTTCCTTGCTGATCTGGATGCCTTTTTTTTTTTTTGCTGTTTGATTACTGAGGCTAAGACTTCCAGTACTATGTTAAATAGTAACGGTAAGAGTCGACATCCTTATCTTATTCCTGACCATAAAGGAAAAGCTCTCATTTCTTCCCCATTGAGGATGATATTAGCTGTGGGTCTTTCATATATGGCCTTCATGATGTTGAGGTGTGTTCCCTTCTATGCCTACTTTGAGGATGGTTTTTATCAAGAAAGGATGCTGTATTTTGTCAAATGCTTTTTAAATATCTATTGAGATGATCATATGACTGTTATATTCCTTTAATGAATGTGATGTATCATGTTGATGGATACCACCTCTGCAGCCCAGTAGTAAATCCCACTTGAGTAATTTGTGGTAAATAATTCTTTTAGTGTACAGTTGGATTCGTTTTGCTAGTATCTCATTCAGAACTTTTTGCATCCATGTTTATCAGGGATGTTGACCTGTAATTCTCCTTTTTAATGGAGTCTTTGGTTTTGGAATCAAGGTAACGCCGCATAGAATGAGTTTGGAAGTTTTTCTTCTATTTCTGTTTTTTTGGAACAGTTTGAGAAGAATAGGTATTAATTCTTCTTTAAATGTCTAGTAGAGGGCAGCCCTGGTGGTGCAGCGGTTTAGTGCTGCCTGCAGCCTGGGGTGTGATCCTGGAGACCTGGGATCCCGCGGGTCCCACGTCAGGCTCCCTGCATGGAGCCTGCTTCTCCCTCTGCCTGTGTCTCTGCCTCTCTCTCTCTCTGTATCTCTCATGAATAAATAAATAAAATCTTTTAAAAATATATTTAAAAATAAATAAATAAAATAAATAAATGTCTAGTAGAGGGCAGCCCCGGTGGCTCAGCGGTTTGGTGCTGCCTTCGGCCCAGGGTATGATCCTGGAGACCTGGGATCGAGTCCCGCGTTGGGCTCCTTGCGTGGAGCCTACTTCTCCCTCTGCCTGTGTCTCTGCCGCTCTCTTCTCTCCATCTCTTGTGAATAAATAAATAAAAGCTTTTTTAAAAAAAGTCTAGTAGAATACCTCTGGGAAGCCATCTGGCCCTGGACTTCTGTTTGTCGGGAAATATTTGATTGCTGATTCAATTTCTTTGCTGGTTGTTTGTTCAAATTTCCTATTTTTCCTGTTTCAGTTTTGGTAGTTTGTATGTTTCTATGAATTTGTCCATTTCTTCCAGATTGCCCAGTTTGTTGGCATATAATTTTTCATAATAGTCTCTTATAATTGTATTTCTTTGGGGTTGTTTGTGATCTCCCCTATTTCATTCATTTTTTTTTTTAATTTATGATAGTCACACAAAGAGAGAGAGAGAGGCAGAGACACAGGCAGAAGGAGAAGCAGGCTCCATGCACCGGGAGCCCGACGTGGGATTCGATCCCGGGTCTCCAGGATCACGCCCTGGGCCAAAGGCAGGCGCTAAACCGCTGCGCCATCCCTCATTCATTTTATTTATTTGGTTCCTTCGCCTTTCGTTTTTGGTAAGTTAAGATGAAATGGTCTGAATATATCTGTGAAGTCCATCTGGTCCAGTGTGTCATTCAAAGCCATTGTTTTCTTGTTGATTTTCTACTTGGATGATTTGTCCGTTGCTGTAAGTGGAGTGTCTATTGCTCTACTACAACTGTATTATCAGTGGATTTCTTTATGTTTATTATTAATTGACTTATATACTTAGGTGCTCCCACATTGGGGGCATAAACATTTACAATTATTAGATCTTCTTGATAGATAGACCTCTTAAATTATGGTATGATGCCCTTCATCATCTCTTGTTACAGTCTTTGTTTTAAAATCTAGTTTGTCTAATATAAGTATAGCTAATCCAGCTCTCTTTTGCTATCCATTAGTATGATAGATGGCTTTCCATCCTCACTTTCTTTCTTTCTTTTTTTTTTTAAGATTTTATTTATTGGGCAGTCCCCATGGCGCAGTGGTTTAGCGCCGCCTGCAGCCTGGAGTGTGATCCTGGAGACCCGGAATCGGGTCCCATGTCAGGCTCCCTGCAATGGGGCCTGCTTCTCCCTCGGCCTGTGTCTCTGCCTCTCTGTATGTGGGTGTGTCTCTATGAATAAATAAATAAAATCTTTGAAAAATTATTTATTTATTTATTTATTTATTTATTTATTTATTTATTTATTTATTCATGAGAGACACAGAGAGAGAGAGGCAGAGACACAGGCCGAGGGAGAAGCAGGCTCCCTGTGGGGACCCCAATGTGGGACTCGATCCTGGGACTCCAGGATCACGCCCTGAGCTGAAGCAGACGCTCAATTGCTGAGCCACCCAGGTGTTCCTCCGTCCTCACTTTCAATCTGCAGATGTCTTTAGGTAAAAAATGAGTCTCTTATATACAGTATATAGATGGGTCTTGTTCTTTGTTGTTGTTGTTTTTTAATCCATTCTGATAACCTGTGTCTTTTCATTGGAGCATTAGTCCATTTACATTCAGAGTGATTATTGAAAGATGAATTTAGTGCCATTGTGTTCCCTGTAAACTTGGTGTTTCTGGTGATGTTCTCCATTCCTTTCTAGTCTTTATCGCTTTTGGTCTTTCTCTCCCACTCAAAGAGTCTCTTTTAGCATTTCTTGGAGGGCTGGTTTAGTGGTCATGAATTCCTTTAGTTTTTGTCTGGGAGCACTTTATCTCTCCTATTCTGAACGAGAGTCTTGCTGGATAAAGTGTTCTTGGCTGCATATTTTTCCCATTCAGCACATTGAACATATGCCACTGTCTTCTGGCATGTCAAGTTTCTGTAGACAGATCTGCTGCAGACATCATCTGTCTTTCCTCGTAGATTAAGAACTTTTTTCCCTTACTATTTTCAGGATTCTTTCCTTGTCTTTGTATTTTGTGAATATGTCTTGGTGATCGCAACTTTGGTTGAATTTAATAGGAGTTCTCTGTGCTTCTTGGATTTCAATGTCTGTTTCCACCCCCAGATTAGGGAATTTTTCAGTTATAATTTGCTCAAATAAACCTTCTCCTTTTTCTTTCTCTTTTTTTCTGAGACTCCTATGATACAAATGTTATTACACTTTAAGGAGTCACTGAGTCCCTAAGTCTACATTCATGATCTGATACCTTTCTTTCTTTCTTTCTTTCTTTCTTTCTTTCTTTCTTTCTTTCTTTCTTTCTTTTTTTCAGCTTTTTTAAAAAATATATTTTTATTTATTTATTCATGAGAGACACAGAGAGAGAGGCAGAGACACAGGCAGAGAGAGAAGCAGGCTCCATGCAGGGAGCCCAACGCAGGACTCGATCCCAGGACTCCAGGATCATGTCCTGGGCTTAAACTGCTGAGCCACCCAGGGATCCCCTCTTTTCAGCTTTGTTATTTTCCATAGTTTTATCTCTTGTATCACTGATTTGTTCCTCTGATTCGTCTGTCCTCCTTGTCATTGTATCCATTTGGTTTTGCATCTTTGTTACAGCATTTTCTTATTTCAGCCTGACTAGTTTCTAGTTCTTTTATCTCTAAGTAAGGGATTCTCTATTGTCTTCAGTGCTTTTTGCAAGCCCAGGTAGTATTCTTATGATTATTGTTTTAAATTCTGGTTTCAGACATCTTACTTGTGTCTGTATATATTAAATCCCTGGCTGTGAATTCCTCTTGTTCTTTCTGTTGGGGTGAATTCTTGTCTTGTCATTATGTCTGGGTCACTGATTTCTGTGCCTGAGAGTATTGGCTACATTAAGAAGAGATCCCCTACCAAACAAAGAAAAAGAAAGAAATGAAGATAGATCCTAGTTATGTTTTGGTCTGCTTTTTAAAAGAAGTTAGAGGGGCTCCCTGCATGGAGCCTGCTTCTCCCTCTGCCTGTGTCTCTGCCTCTCTCTGTCTCTGTATCTTTCATGAATAAATAAATAAAATCTTTAAAAATAAATAAATAAAAGAAGTTAGATCATGGGATCCCTGGGTGGCTCAGCAGTTCGGCGTCTGCCTTCAGCCCAGGTCGTGACCCCGGGGTCCTGGGATCGAGTTCTGCATCGGGCTCCCTGCCTGGAGCCAACTTCTCCCTCTGCCTGTGTCTCAGCCTCTCTCTCTCTGTGTCTCTTGAATAAATTAATAAAATCTTAACAAATAAATAAATAGAAGAAGCTAGACCCTAAATAAATAAATAAATAAATAAATAAATAAATAAATAAATAATAAGATAAAGTAAAAAATAAAATAAAATGAAGCTATGTCCTATTTCCCCTAGAGCTGAAGCTTTGTAGCACTCTATGGTCAGTAGGCTTGGTGAGTGGAGGGGTTTTATTCTGGTCTTCCTGGGGAACGCCTGCCCCTCTGATTCTCAGGGGGACTTGCCCTAATGGAGATGCACCTGCAGGGTCCAGGGTTGCGAGGCTTAGTGTAAGCAGCTCTGGCCTCCACTGAGTGGTATTCTTCTGCTCCCTGAGATTCGTCAGTGCTGATGGGGGTGGAGGAAATAGTGTTTCCCCACTCTCTTGTCCCTGGAGTGGGGAGCTTGTGCCCACTGTTCTCCAGGAAGCCCTCACAGAAGAGCAAACAATCAAACAATCTGTGTCCCCAGCTTTTGCCAGATCCTCACCTTCACCCTGCCTGTATCCAAGCTGTCCTGCTCAGTGGCACAGTACTCTTGTGTTTAATCTCAGGCATGCAGCTGGTTTCCAAAACTCCACATTTTAGAGATCCACATGGTGTGGACCAGCGCTACTACCCGAGGGGACGGTCTTGCTGCACCGTGGCCAGTGCTGGCTTGCCCCAGAAATTGGTTGTGTGACTGTGCAGCAGTTTGGAGTTTATGGTAAAGCGCAGCTAAAAGCTGGCACCGAGGTTTGCTGCCCTCAGCCTGTGTCTTTGTTCCTGACTAGGGAATGGGGCAGCTCAGTGGTGCCCATGGGTCCTTTGTCCCCATGCCCCCACTCCCAAATGCACTCCAAGCAGGGGAACTGCTTTTCCCCATGCAACCCAGGGGATCCCCAGACCATGCTGCTGGCTCCCAGGTCTCCACCCTCCTTCCCCACTAGAGCACCACTAAGTGTGACCCTGGTGACAGTGTTAACCTCTGAACTTTAGACTCTGCGCTTCACTGTTTATAAAAACTTGGGATAGGGCAGCCTGGGTGGCTCAGCGGTTTAGCACCCCCTTCAGCCCAGGGCCTGATCCTGGAGACCTGGGATCGGGTCCCACGTCAGGCTCCCTGCATGGACCCTGCTCCTCCCTCTGCCTGCGTCTCTGCCTCTGTGTGTGTGTGTGTGTGTGTGTGTGTCTCATGAATAAATAAATAAAATCTTGGGCAGCCCGGGTGGCTCAGCGGTTTGGTGCAGCCTTCAGCCCAGGGCCTGATCCTGGAGACCCGGGATCGAGTCCCACATCAGGTTCCCTGCATGGACCCTGTTTCTCCTTCTGCCTGTGTCTCTGCCTCTCTCTCTGTGTGTGTCTCAAATGAATAAATAAAATCTTTAAAAATTTTTTTAATTTAAAAATAAATAAAAAAATAATAATAAAGATAAAAATAAATAAAAAAAATTAATTAATAAATTAATTAATTAAAATCTTAAAAAAAAAAAAAAACTTGGGATATTTATCCCCTCTCCTTTTCCTAGTCAATGATTTTGAGGAGTTTTTCTTGTGCAATTCCCGCATGCCCTCTCTCTCTCTCTGATCAGGGCTCCCTCCCCTTCACAGCACCTGCAGCTCTTCTCTCCTCCATATCAACTCTCCACAGCTCCTACCTTCCAAATATGGTAGTTCTTTCAGTCTCTAGTTATGCAATCTTGCTCTCTCAGTCCTCAGATTCATTTCTTGTGTGTTCATAATAATTTGATATTTAGGTGTTTTTGAGGGATGAGGCAAGCTAGGGTTCCCTTACTCCTCTGCCATCTTAATTCTTCCACTATATATATTATATATATAATATATTATATATTATATATATAACATATATATTATTATTATTGCAATCATGTGCTACATCATAATGAAATGTTAAGGAGCTCATCTCACTATCTTTTAAGTCCCCTGACATCAGAGACTTACTTCTTATTTTTGAATGCCCAGTCCCTACTATAGTGCTTGGAACATTGTAGGCATTTAAAAATATTTTGTTAAATTAATGAGTCACTAAAAATCATTTACTGATAATGAGTATATTATTTGTTGTTATTTTTATGCAAGCAAACATAAAAACTTCTCAAAGGCACAGCTTTTATGAGCCACATTATTTATCAAGATTGAATAGAAAGGAGGTGAAGCTTGGCTAAAACTCAACCATTCCTCTCTTTTCTGATGGAATCCCTTAGGCTGCTCTGTGGTAACAAGAAATTAACAAGATTTGTCTTCTTTATGTCCTATAATACTCCCCTAGTGTGGTTTTCATTAAAAAAAAAAAACCTCTAGTGAACTAGGGACTTGACAGTATTAATAACATCCTTATTGCTTCCACCCTTATGTGTTTTCTCTGCATTTAGGAACAAAGACCTTTTAAAAAAAAAAAAAAGAAAATTTATTTATTCATGAGAGACACAGAAAGAGAGACACAGAGAGAAAGAGAGGCAGAGACACAGGCAGAGGGAGAAGCAGGCTCCATGCAGGGAGCCCGATACAGGACTAGATCCCAGCACCCCAGGATCACGCCGTGGGCCGAAGGTGGCACTAAACCACTGAGCCACCCTGGCTGCCCAAGAACAAAGACACTTTTATCAACCATTTTCAGATGCTGTATCTGTTAAATTCAAGGATATCAGGGACTGCTACAGAGAATCTGTATGATTAGGTCAAGGCTAGATTTCTGTTGCTCTGACATTCCTCCTCTCTAACTATGAACTGCTAAAAAGTAGGGGCAGGGGGTGGGGAATGAAACCAATGGACACAGGAAGCACAGGACTGTGATCTTTGGGCGAAGGAGAAACAAGCTAGGTAAGAACTGGGATTGCCCTGGCTTTTTGCCTGAGGACAATTTTTGGTTACAATGCAGGAAGGTCTCTCAGTAAGGTGAGAAGATAGAGATTGAAGTTTGGGGATGCCAAGACAGCTAAAATCGGTGGGATGGGATAGGAGAGAAAGATTGAAATCAGTCTTGTGCGTGAAGGGTGGAACTCCATGAGGCCAGGCAAAGACCAACTGCTAAGGAAGGGACATTTGCAGAGGAGCCCCAATGCAGAGAATTCCTAGAGCTCACACTAGTTTTGGGATCATTCTAGCACCCATCAAACAGGATGCAGAGATCTCATTGAGTAAAGGAGAGATCTCAGAGGTCCCACCTTAGTGGTGGAGCTAAACTGGTTCTACAAGAAAGACTGCATATGCACACACACCTAAAACACTTCAAATCAAACCTTGAAAAGATGAATTTGATCCAAAAGTGACTTAACTACCTGCCTGAGTGAAGTTCGACACTCTTTAACGAAACACTGTACAACTTTTAAAAGGAGTATTACTCCCAAAAGTTGGAAAGGCAGAAATCAGAGTTCAGGGATATTGAGGCTGCTAGAACTTCTGAGACAGAGACCTGGAGAGTAGGGCGCTACACAGAGAGAGACGTCTGGAGAACATAGAGGGGCCCCCTCAAATATATGACTAAGTATTGATATACACATAAGTGGAAGGAATCTTGGAAATAGCCAAGGAATGGAGTAAGCAGGACAATTCCTGGAGTTCCCACAGGACAGGGAATAGTTTGTATTCCCACCAGTCATGGTAGAGACCTCATCCTACACAGTCTTTGGGTACAGCCCCCAAAAGAGCCAGGCCGTAGTAGTAGGGATAAAAGTAATAGAATAAAGTCTTTGCTGGACCCAAACTACCATAATAAATCTTAATAATAAGTCTGAAATGGATCAAGCTGATCCTCAGGTAGATTTAACACAATCAATACTCTTTTTTTTTTTTTCAATACTCTTTAAAAGGATAATCTTTGTGTACTGTTGGTGGGAATGCAAACTGGCACAACCATTATGGAAAACAGGATGCAGTTTCCTCAAAAAAATAAAAAAATTACAATATGATCCAGCAGTTCCACTTCTGTGTACATATTCAAACTAATTCAAGGCCAGATCTCAAAGAGGTATTTGCACAAATGGAAGTAACCTGAGTATCCATTGACAAGAAAAAAGATATAGTACATACATACAACGGGATATTATGCAGCTTTAAAGAAAGGATATCCGGGATCCCTGGGTGGCGCAGCGGTTTAGTGCCTGCCTTTGGCCCAGGGCACAATCCTGGAGACCCGGGATCGAATCCCACGTCGGGCTCCCGGTGCATGGAGCCTGCTTCTCCCTCTGCCTGTGTCTCTGCCTCTCTCTCTCTCTCCCTATGACTATCATAAATAAATAAATAAATAAATCTTTAAAAAAAAAAAAAAAGAAAGGATATCCTGTCACATGCTTCAACTGGACAAAACCTGAAGACATTATGCTAAATAGGCTAGTTGCAGGACAAAGACGGGCAGCCTGGGTGGCTCAGTGGTTTAGCCCCGCCTTCGGCCCAGGGGTCCTGGGATCGAGTCCCACGTTGGGCTCCCTGCAGGGAGCCTGTTGCTCCCTCTGCCTGGGTCTCTGCCTCTCTCTCTGCGTGTATCTCTCATGAATAAATAAAAATCTTTTTAAAAAATCATAATTAAAAGAAAAAAAGGACAAAGACTGTATGATTCCACTCATATAGAGTTTCTAAAGTAGCCAAAATTACAGAGACAAAGTAGGAAGGTGGTTGTTAAGGGCTTCGAGGAGGGGAAATGTGTATAGTTTCAGTTTCTCAAGCTGAGAGGTTCCAGAGATCTATTACCCAACGACGTGAACATACTTCACACTACTGAACTGTATACTTAAAAATAGTTAAGATGGTAAATTTAATGTTACATGTCTTTTAACACAAAATCTATCCTCCCAGTTAATCTGGAGAGTCATATATTTATGATATATGATACATTAAATATATTTAGTATCATATATTCACATATGTAAAACAGTTTTTTTCTCTATTCTAATACTTCGACCTTTTTGTCTTTTTATAATAAAGGAACAAAGACCTTTTTTAAAAAAAATTGATTTGATAGAGTATTTGTATTAAGTGCTCAAAATGTAATAAGACAAATCTCGCTTCACTGTACTTAATTTCTCTCATAATTTTCTTGACTCTTCTGTAGAATTTAACCTTCCATATAAATGTTAGGTGTATTTTATCCAATTCTATAGTACATATAATTGGGGCTACAACTAATTAATATATTACTGGGGAACCTGGCTGGCTCAGTCGGTACAGCATGTGACTCTTGATCTTGGGGTCATGAGTTCAAGACTCACGTTGGGCATAGATTAAAACATTTTTTAAAATTAATATATTGGGCCACCTGGGTGGTTCAGCGGTTGAGCACCTGCCTTTGGCTTAAGACGTGATCCCAGTTTAGGGATCAAGTCCCACATTAGGATCCCTGCAGGGAGCCTGCTTCTCCCCCTGCTTATGTCTCTGCCTCTCTCTCTCTCTCTCTCTGTGACTATCATAAATAAAAATAATAATAATAATAATATATTACTTTTGGGAGAAATATTTCTATGCTAACTTTGCATCTGAGAATATAGTGTGTCTTCCCATTTCTTCAGTCTAATGTTTTTATGTTATGCTTATCAATAAAATTTTATAGATTTCTCTTTACATGTTTAACCAATTTATACCTAAGTATCTTATAGTTTTTCCACTATATGAATAAAATATAGACTATTTTTTCATTTTTTTATTTCTAGATGCCTGTTGCCAGAAAATTGAAACTGAGAAACCTAATGAATCTAGTATATTCCTTTGATCCATGGCCACATTACTAATCTCTTATTAATTCTACCAGTATTTTGTTGAATACCTTAGGTATATAATGTCATTAGCAGAAAAGGAATATTTAAACTGTTCTTTTAAAATTTGTATCTTAGGGATCCCTGGGTGGCGCAGCGGTTTAGCGCCTGCCTTTGGCCCAGGGTGCGATCCTGGAGACGCGGGATCGAATCCCACGTCGGGCTCCCGGTGCATGGAGCCTGCTTCTCCCTCTGCTTGTGTCATAAATAAATAAAAATTTAAAAAATAATAATAAAATAAAATAAAATTTTTATCTTAAATAGGGTGATTCTATTCCTAGTTTCTGATTTTAATTTTTTACCTAGCTTGCCTTTTTTTTTTTAAGATTTTATTTATTTATTCATGAGAGATACAGAGAGGCAGAGACATAGGCAGAGGGAGAAGCGGCTCCATGCAGGGGCCCAACGTGGGACTCGATCCCAGGACCCCGGGGTCACAGCCTGAGTCAAAGGCAGACGCTCAACCACTGAGCTGCCCAGGCGTCCCTAGCTTGCCATTTTGAATACTAGCTGTGCTATTTTTAGAGGGTTTTTTTAAATTTCATTTTTAAGTAATCTCCACATCCAGTGAGGGGCTTGAACTCACAACCCTGAGATCAAGAGTCATATGCTCTACCAACTTAGCCAGCCAGGTGCACCTGTTTTTAAATAAATGGTCTTTGTTATATTTAGGTAGTTTCCTTCTATTTTCTGTTATACTTTGAGTTTTTTGCTAAGATGGCTGTTCATTTCATCAAATAACATTTTGGCATTTATTGATGTCAATATATGCTTTTTCAATGTATCTACCAACATATCTAGTTGAGGATTTTTAAAAATATATCTAGTCATTTTACTGTACTTGAATTTCATTAAGTAGTTTTAAAAAACCGTGTGAGTTGTTCTCTTTGGCAGAGAGATTATTTTGTTTGACTTTTTTCCTGGTTTTACTTATATAGGGTGCTCTTCTTTTCCTTCTTTCTCTCTCTCCTCCTCTTGTTCTCTCTTTTCTTTCTCTTCTCTTTCCTTCCTTCCTTCCTTCCTTCCTTCCTTCCTTCCTTCCTTCCTTCCTTCCTCCCTCCCTCCCTCCCTCCCTCCCTCCTTCCCCTCCTCCCTCCCTTCTCTATAGCCAATGTGGGGCTTGAACTCATAGCACTGAGATCAAGTGTCCCAAGCTCTACCAACTGAGCCAGCCAGGCACCCCAAGGGTGCTTTTCTTTTTCTTTCTTTTTTTCTTACTAGGGATCAGGTCTAGTTTTTTGGAGGACATGAAGTCTAATAAGCAGTTATCAAACTTGTACTGGCAATGCAGAAAGCAAGCAGGTTATCAACCTCTCTTCTGTTTCCAAAAATAGACCTTATAACAAAACAGATAAGAAAGAAGACTTTGGAGCCAGATTGCCTCAATTCAAATACCAGCTCTGCTATTTACTAGTGATGCAGCCTTGGGCAAATTATTCAAACTCTATGTTTCAATTTCTTTATTTATCCAGTGGGGAAAATAATAAGAGTATTCTTGTGGAGTTATTGTGAGGATTACAAGAGTCTACTTTTGTAAAACACTGAGAAAAATTCCTGGCAAGCATATTGGCTGTTTTAAAAAATCCCTTCTGAAAATGTATGCATATGTGGTGGAATAAAAACTTAAAACTTTGAGCTTTCTAGCTTTCCCTCCTCATTGTTCTCAATTTGGGCAGCACATTTGAATCACTGAAAAGCTTTTAGAAATTCTCTTGCTGTACCCCAAACTAATTAGATGAAATTTCTCAGAAAGGGGAACAAAGCAGTGGGAGTTTTTAAAACTTGCCAGGGGATTTCACGTTGTAGCCAACACTGAGAACCACTGCCTTAGACACTATCCCAAAGAAAATTCACGGTTTGCTTGTTGATCTACTCTTATATTAGTCATTATAGATAGGAAGTTTTTTCAGACAGGTTCTTTTGTTCTGCAGAATGCATATTTTACCTTTTTTAATACTTTTTTTTTTAAGACTTTATTTATTCATGAGAGACAGAGAGAGGCAGAGATACAGGCAGAGGGAGAAGCAGGCTCCCTGCGGGGAGACCGATGTGGGACTCATCCCAGATCCTGGCCTGGGATCATGACCTGAGCTGCAGGCAGACACTCAACCGCTGAGCCACCCAGGTGTCCCCAGAATGCATTTTTTTTTAAAGAGTTTATTTATTTATTCATGAGAGAGACAGAGAGAGAGGCAGAGACACAGGCAGAGGGAGAAGCAGGCTCCATGCATGGAGCCCGATGGGGAACTCAATTGGGGTCTCCAGGATCAGGCCCTGGGCCAAAGGCAGGTGCTAAACCGCTGAGCCACCCAGATGTCCCCAGAATGCATATTTTAAAGAGAGGTCTACAGAGTGCGGCTAAATCTCAGATTCAAAGAACTTTGGAAGAATTTTGCAGTTATTTTCCATTACACGAAGAGAAAACCCAAAATCTGACAAGGCAAAGCTCTTTGGGGATGCAGTCCCTGTCTGCCTCCTTCTCCAGCCTCCTCACATCATTTCCCACTGCTCACTAGGCTCCAGCCTAGCCAGCTACCCTGGTGTCAAACTCTTCCTGTCTCGGCTTTTCTTCTATTTCTTTCTTGTTCCAGGAATGCTCTGACTCCCTACCCTTTCTTTACCTGGCCATTGCTTAATATCACTTGCTCGGAAAAATATTTCTTGATCTTCCAAAAAAATCAATCCCTCTAGGGCTCACTATTCACCAACACTGTAGTTTCCTTCATAGAACCTACCACAATGTATAATTATTTACTTGTGTGATTTATTGGCATAATGCCTAACTCCTAACTAGCCTGACTATAAGCTTTATGTTTATTTTGTTGTACTTTTTTTTTTTAGGTTTCTACTTCATCTTAATGCCTTGTGGCTAATACTGTGTAATATACCCAAGAGCTCTTTTTTTTTTTTTTTTTAATTTTTATTTATTTATGATAGTCACACACAGAGAGAGAGAGAGAGGCAGAGACACAGGCAGAGGGAGAAGCAGGCTCCATGCACCGGGAGCCCGACGTGGGATTCGATCCCGGGTCTCCAGGATCGCGCCCTGGGCCAAAGGCAGGCGCCAAACCGCTGCGCCACCCAGGGATCCCTACCCAAGAGCTCATAAATAAATTTTTAATAAATCAATAAATGAAAAGTGTTAGTAGTTAATGTTGATCAGTGATTAGAAGATTGAAATTGATGGGTGCCTGGGTGACTCAGTTGGAAGAGTGTGTGACTCTTGATCTTGGGGTCATAAATTTGAGGCCACGTTGGGCCAGAGATTACATTTTAAAAGAGAGAGAGAGAGAGAGAGAGAGAGATTGAAATTTAGTTCTGAAAGGGGTTTTTGATTATCTATTTCACATAGTTTGTGGTTTGAAGAAACTGATACTCAAGTGTGTAAATGACTTGCCCCAAATCATTCAGCGAATTAGTGATGGATTAGGACTCAATCTCATTTTTTCCATTTCTAAGTCTGGTGAACTTTCAGGTACAGGTGATTTGCTGCTGCAGATATAAAACAAGAGGATCAAGAAAGTAATTTATATGTATGAAATGAACGAAGCTTTAATATACTCGTCATTCAGAAAAATGACTTTTCTGAATGATAATATAAAATGAATGTTAGAAGATACTGAAAACTGAACCTGAACTGAGTTTCAATTTTCCAGTGAAAGCAGAAGTAAGTAAATAAAGACTTAGTTTGATCATAGTGAAAGGTTGCTAATCCTTCATGCAGAATAGATCACTATTTGGAATATGCCTAGTTCCTCAGAAAAGTTTGCCATCAATGAATAATAAAGCAACCACTCATTAAATTCCTATACCATGCTAAGTAGTTTTCCTACAAATTCCAAATCTCTTCAACTTTGCAAAGTAGGTATTATTATTCATAATGGGAAAATGAGGCTCATTATCACACACTTCATAAATGGTTAACACTGAATCCACATTGGTGACTTCTGATTCTTATCTGACAGGTAAAGAGCTTGGAAGTTGTCACTTCCAAACTCACAACAAGAAAAAAGCTGAAAAAATTGAAATCAGCAACTGTTCTTAGACATAGTAGAGAACTGAGGTCACAGGGCAAACTGCTGCCCTGAAAACTGAGACCGATGGAGAATCACAGGTAACAGGGAGCAGAAGCCCAGGAGCAAAAGCCAGCAACTGGAGCCAGTATTAGTAAGAAAACTTTAAACCGTAACTAACAAATTGTTGGAAAATTCATTGCAGACTAGTTTGAGAGTTAAGAACTCCTAAGGGGCCCAGGATTAGGAAGGCCCTTACACTTCCTGAATTTTACCTCTAAGAGCTAAACCAAGTTTTCACTTTAAGGATCAAAGGGAAATTCCTCCAGGGGGAGGGGGAAATAATCATTTTTAAAGTGCTAAAGAGCTCTCAGTTCTCCTTAACAGAGTTCTCCCTCAAGGAAACCTATTACCAGAGCCTAACTAACTGGGGTTTTACCAAAGCCTAACCTACCTGGGGGAAGGGAAATACCCAACTCTAGCCTCCTCTAGCCTTTGACTTGGGGGGAAAGGAAATACCCAGCTCAAGCTCACTAAAAGACTGAGACGTTATTATGGGATTATAGAACACTTCTCCTCCCACACTTTGCCACCTCATCAGTAGGGCTCCTGCATAAAAATAGGAGATTAAAGCTAAAAGAACTGAAATCCTCAAACTCTATTCTTAAATTCCTCTTCTAGGAATAATGAAAGACAATAAGGGAGACAAAAACAAGGACCCTAGGTGAAATTTTAGCCTCTGACACCAAAGCAAAGCAAACATTAAATATAGCCCAACTCCTAGCAGTAAACATAAAACCTCACAGTAAAGGTTTATACCTGGTATATCATGTCCAGCTTTCAACAAAAAATTACAAGGCTTGCTAACAGACAAAGACCAGTCTTAAGAGAAAAAGCAAGCATTAGAACCAGATTCAGACATGGCAAAGATTTTGGAATTATGAGACAAGGAAGTTAAAATAACTAGTAAATATACTAAGGGCTCTAAAGAAAAGAGTGGACAATATGGAAAAACTGATGAGTAATGTAAGCAAAGAGCTGGATATCCTAAGAAAGAATCAAAACAAAATGCGAGAAATAAAAAGCATAGCAATAGAAATGAAGAATGCTTTTGATGGGCTCATTAGTAGACTGGACCTTGCTGAAGGAAGAATTAGTGAGCTTCAAGATATGTGAGGCAAAAACTGAGAGAGCTGCAAGGAGAAAGAGATACATCTGCTCTTAGAGTTTGAGACTTTAATACCTATCAGTACTTGACAGATGCAACAAGCAAAAAAATCAGTAAGGATAGAGTAGAATCAAAGAGCACCATCAATCAACTGAGTATAATCAACATTTTTAGCACACTTCATCCAACAACAGCTAAATACACATTCTTCTCAAGTTTACACGAAGCATTTGCCAAGATAGACCACATTCTGGGTCATAAAACACACCATAACAAATTTAAAAAAATAGACATCATACAAAGTTTGCCCTTAGACCACAAGGTAATTAAACTAGAAATAACAAAGATTGCTGGAAAATCCCAACATATTTAGAGATTAAACAATATACTTCTAAATTGTACATGAGTCAAAGAGTAAGTCTCAAAAAGAATTTAAAAATATTTTGGGGGCGTCTGGCTGACTCATTTGGTAGAGCCTCCAAATCTTGATCTCAGGGTCATGATTTCAAGCCCCATAGTGGGTGTAGAACTTACTTCATAATAAAAATATTTATTTATTTATTTATTTATTTATTTATTTATTTATTTATTCATTCATTCATTCATTCATTCATTCATGAGAGACAGAGACACAGGCAGAGGGAGAAGCAGGCTCCATGCAGGGAGCCTGATGTGGGACTCGATCCCGGGTCTCCAGGATCACGCCCCGGGCTGAAGGCAGGCGCTAAACCGCTGAGCCACCTGGGCTGCCCCAATAAAATATTTTAAAAAAATGTTTTATCATACGTAAAAATTAAAGTACAACTCAGCCAGAGTTGTGGGTTGCAGTGAAAGTAGTGGTTAGAGGAAAATTTATAGCATTGAAATGCATTTTAGGGAAAAAAAAAAAGTAGTCTGAGCTCTCAATTTAGGAGAGCTAGAAAAAGAAGGACAAATTAAATCCAAAGCAAATTATTGTTTTTTAAGATAAGTAATTATTTATTCATGAGACACACACAGAGAGAGACAGAGAGAGAAAGAGAGAGGCAGAGACACAGGCAGAGGGAGAAGCAGGCTCCATGCAGGGAGCCCGACATGGGACTGAAACCCAGGACCCCAGGATCACGCCCTGGGCCAAAGGCAGATGCTCAACTGCTGAGCCACCCGGGCATCCCAAATCCAAAGCAAATTAAAGCAGAAGAAAGGAAATAATAAAAATTAGAACAGAAATCAATGAAACTGAAAACAGAAAAAAGAGAAAATTAACAAAACAAGTTGGTTCTTTGAAAGATCAATAAAATTGAAAAACCTTTAGTCCGGCTAACCAAGAAGAAAGGACAGAAATTAAATAGAGTAAAGAGAAAATACAAATTACTAATATCAGAAAGGAAAGAGATATCATCACTACCAACCTTTTTTTTTTTTTTTAATTTTTTTTTTTTTAATTTATTTATGATAGTCACACAGAGAGAGAGAGGCAGAGACACAGGCAGAGGGAGAAGCAGGCTCCATGCACCAGGAGCCCGACGTGGGACTTGATCCCAGGTCTCCAGGATCACGCCCTGGGCCAAAGGCAAGCACCAAACCGCTGCACCACCCAGGGATCCCTCATCACTACCAATCTAATGGACACTAAAAGGATGATAGGGGAATATTACAAACAACCATTCCCACAAATTTGATAACATGAAAATCAATTCCTTGAAAGACACAGGATAGTAAAACTCACACAAAAAGAAATATCTGAGTAGGGCTACCTATTAAAGAAACTGAATTAGTAATAACTTTCCAAGACAGAAAGCACCAGGCACAGATGGTTTCACTGGTGAATTTTACCAACCATTTAAGGAACAGAAGAAACCGGTTCTCTACAATGTTATAAAAAATAGAAGCAAAGGTAACACTTCCTAACTTACACTTGAAGGCCGACATGACCTTAATACCAAATCGGACAAAGACATTGTCAAGGAAGGAAAACTACAGATGGACGGACATCTGAGCACGGAGTCTACAGATCAGGAATTCAGGAGCTTGGTCCAGACTTAGAATCGCTCGTGAAGTCACAGGCAAGGATGTGCCGGGTAGAAGACTTGGCAAGAGGATTTGTATCGCATGGTGCTGGTTGTTAACAGGAGGCCTCAGTTTGTCCCCACATGGGCTTCTCCCCTGTTGGCTTAATAAGTGTTTTCATGACCCGGAGGCTGGCTTTGCCCAGAATGAATGATCCAAAATAAAGCAAGGTAGAAACTGTAATATCTTTTATGACCTAGCTTCGGGAGTCACACACGGTGATTTCTTAAAAATCATTTTAAGATTTTTATTTATTTGAGATAGAGCATGAGCATGAGCAGGGTTGGGGGGTGGTGGGGTGGCAGAGGGAGAGGAAGAAGCAGATTCCCCGCTCAGCAGGACTCGATCCCAGGACCTGAGCAGAAAGGCAGATGCTTAAGCCGATGTGCGACCCAGGCGCCCCTCAAAATCCTAGGGGATCCCTGGGTGGCGCAGCGGTTTAGCGCCTGCCTTTGGCCCAGGGCGCGATCCTGGAGTCCCGGGATCGAGTCCCACGTCGAGCTCCTGGCATGGGGCCTGCTTCTCCCTCTGCCTGTGTCTCTGCCTCTCTCCCTCTCTCTCTCTCTCTCTCTCTGTCTATCATAAATAAATAAATAATTATTAAAAAAAAAATCCTATTGGTAGCACAGACGAGCTCTATTCCATATGGAAGGGGATTGAATCAAGAGCCATCTTGGAGGTTGTTTATGACACTATACAACAGAATACTTTTTAGCAATGAGAAGAAATGATTTGGGCAGCCCCGGGTGGCACAGCGGTTTAGTGCTGCCTGCAGGCTGGGGTGTGATCCTGAGACCCGGGATCAAGTCCCGCATCGGGCTTCCTGCATGGGGCCTGCTTCTCTCTCTGCCTGTGTCTCTGCCTCTCTCTCGCTCTCTCTGAATGAATAAATAAATAAATCTTAAAAAAAAAAAGAGAAGAAATGATTTATATGTGCAACCATTTAGATGAAGCTCAGATATTATAATTTTTTTTAAAAAAGCCCAATGGACAAGAGCACATATTGTATTCTATTTATAGGGTGTTCTATAACAGCCCAAACTCATCTAGTCTGTGATTAGTACCTCTGGGAAGTGGAGGGGATGAAAGGAAATGACACAAGGGAAGCTCTAGGGTGATGGAAATATTCTGTATCTTGACAGGGGTGCCCTTCACATGGGCGTGTCATTTGTCATTTGTACAATTAAAAATATTTGTGTGGGACGCCTAGGTGGCTCAGTGGTTGAGCATCTGCCTTCGGCTCAGGGGGTGACCCCGGGGTCCTGGGATCGAGTCCTGCGTGGGCTCCTTGCGTGGAGCCCGCTTCTCCTCCCTCTGCCTGTGTCTCTGCCTCTCTGTGTGTGTGTCTCTCCTGAGTAAATAAATAAAATCTTTTAAATAAATAAAAATAAATCCCCGTGTGTATGTCAGTGTGGAAATGTTTAGCTCAGGCACAGTACCCTGACAGATGCCGTGAGGCCTGGGAGTGAGGGGTGATATGGATACACCCAGAGTGGCCGCGAGGCGCCCCGCTGTTGTTGAGGCCGGGTGGTGGCTCCATTGGGACCCACGGTCTTCTTTACTTTGCATGTGCTTGAATGTTCTCAAGTAAGTCAGAAAACTAAAACCAAGCTGCTTTGTGTAAAAAGTTTCTAATTCCTTTGTGTGAGAGTCTAGCTTTTCTTCTGCTCTACGATGCTGATTATGAGACCATTTGTGCCGGGGCAGGTTAGTGACCCTGATTACGATTAGGGACACAAAAATCTGGCGGTAGGAGGTGGGTAGTAAGAGGAGCTTCCAGGAGCACATGTTAACCTGTTTTTATTAATTATGTAAAAATTGGTGAAGCTGGGGCAACCCGGGTGGCTCAGAGGTTTAGTGCCTCCTTCAGCCCAGGGCCTGACCCCAGGGTCCTGGGATCGAGTCCCACGTCGGGCTCCCTACATGGAGTCTGCTTCTCCCTCTGCCTGTGTCTCTTCCTCTTCTGTCTGTGTGTGTGTGTGTGTGTGTGTGTGTCTCATGAATAAATAAATAAAATCTTAAAAAAAAAATTGGTGAAGCCCATCCAGCTCTTGGGAAAGTAGGCCGGCGGGCACGACCCTAAGATGGTTTAGACCACGTGTGCTCTCAAGGCAGTCGGTTTTTCCGTTCTTGCCCCTGGGAAAAGTGGAGCAGGGACTGTGGTGATCTGGACGTTTACAAGCACCTCCTGCTTGTGGGGTCTCCTATTTCTTCCCTCGAAGGCGCTAAGGGTATTTGGCTGTGGGTGGGGGTGGAAATTAAGGGAAAGAAGGGATTTATTGAGTGGATACATACCATTTTATCATACTCCTACCATTTAGGGATCTAATTCTTTTTTTTAAGCATTTATTTTTTATTTATTTTTAAAGATTTTACTTATTCATGAGAGACACAGAGAGAGAGAGAGAGAGAGGCAGAGACACAGGCAGAGGGAGAAGCAGGCTCCATGCAGGGAGCCCGACGCGGGACTCGATCCCGGGTCTCCAGGATCAGGCCCTGGGCTGAAGGCAGCACTGAACTGCTGAACCTCAATACGGGGCTGCCCAGGTATTGTTTTCAGTGCCAAGATCCCACAGCCAGTATTAAAGTTCTTCACCAGGGGACCCCCACCTACCTCTTTGGCTTCGCATCCTACAACTGTCCTCCACCTACTCACTAGTCACAGTGAACATTTTTTTTCCCATCAGAAGGTCATACCCCTTCAAAACTCAAATCTTTGGATGTGCTCCCTTCTGGAAGGGAGCGTGTTGACTTGTCAAGCTTGTACTCCTCTCTTCATCTCTTCAAGTCCCCCTAACTGTTCCCCGCCAGGCCTTCCTCAGTCAGCTGAGCTGCTGGGGGCTGAGAGGTCATTGTGTTAGCTTGGCAACGACTCCAACTGCTGTTTTGCTGCACACGCTGGGCTGATAGACCTCAGGAGACTGAAGTGAGATACCACACGCAGCCTTCCACGACATTCTGCACATCTCCTGGGCTCCCGGGACCACGGTTAGTAAAGGGAGGTCGGAAGAGAAAGCTTCAGCAAGGAGGGTGGTGCCGAGTTCCTTTAAAGTAGGTGGTGGCTGAGCTGTGAATCCCGTGGGGAGGGGACACCTGGCGTACCCAGGGGGTTCCTTTGGCCACAGGGCGGTGACAGATGCCTGACTCATGCCTGAGAAAGCTAAGAATGCCCTGCCAGCAATTCCAAAAAGCAAGCAAACGCCTGACTCACTCTTTGATGCTTTAGCCAGAGGTAGGCCGCTACACTGAAATCGGCCAGCGCTTCCAGGCTTCCAGGGGTGGCGAAGGCAAGAGATTTTCCCCAGGGAGCTTATGTAGGTCACCCGGTGAAACCTTAGCGTGAGGTTGGCTTGGTCCTATCCAGGAGGGCGACCTGAGAAATGAGAATGTCCCTGCAGAAAGAGGCTGGACGGCTGGGAGCCCCCGAGGCATCCCGCCTCCCTATCACCTTTCTCTCTGTCCTTCACGAAGAGGTGGAGTCCATTTCCCCGCCCCTTGAACTGTACTGGCCTTATGACATCATGAGACTTTGGAGGCAGAGGCCTTAAGAGAACTTGCAGCTGCCATTTTGCTTTCTTGCACCACTTGTGTCATGGCATAAAGACACGCAGGCTGGAGGAGGCCAGGGAGGTCACGTACGGGGGTCACGTACCCTTCCAGCCAAGAGTAAGCATCAGGCGCCCGCCCATCCTAGAACCGAGGCCTTCCTGCCTAGTCCCCCACCGCAACCCTGAGTGGGCCCAGCTGACACATGGAATAGGATTTCCCAGCTGATCCCAACCCGATCGCCAACCACAGAACCATACACAGCTAAATGGTCTGTGCTTTACCCCACTAAGTTTGGGGTGGTACGCATCCACAGATAGTGAGGCGGGAAGGGAACCGGGGGTGCATCTGCTGGCGTAAGCACTGTGAAAGGGGGGCTCAGCGGGCAACTTCCTAAGAGCCCACAAAGGCGTCCCACAAGCTAACCCCAGCCTTAACCTTCTGTCCACCATACATTACTTTAAAATTAAGCAAAATAAAAAGGTTATTTCAAAATATATTTCTATATGTGCCTGGGTACAGGCTGTGTAACTGCAAGAGACACTTGCTTTGTTAATCACAGAGGAAACACACTTGAGAATGGTTAGTGTCTGGACACAATTTAGTGCCCCACTGTACGGAAAAAAATTCAGGATTTATTTTTTAAAAGATTTTATTTATTTCTTCATGAGAGACAGAGAGAGAGAGAGAGGCAGAGACACAGGCAGAGGGAGAAGCAGGCTCCATGCAGGGAGCCCAATGGGGGACTCGATCCCGGGACCCTGGGGGTCACACCCTGGGCCTAAGGCAGATGCTCAACCGCTGAGCTACCCGGGCATCCCGAGGAATTAATGTTGTTCAATAATATATTAGTCCATTACAAATATCAACTTTGGGATCAAATTTTATTAAAACTACAATTGAGTTATTAGGTGCAACATTACACAATCACAACAGAAATGTACCACATCCAGTTCCAATGAGTTTATTCTCTAGTAATCTTATATGGTATCACCATTTAGTTTTTTTTTTTAATTTTTTTAAAGATTTATTTATTTTTAAGATTTTATTTATTTATTCATGACAGACCCAGAGAGACAGGCAGACACAGGCAGAGGGAGAAGCAGGCTCCCTGCTGGGAACCCGATGTGGGACTGGATCCCACCCTGGGCTGAAGGCAGACGCTCAACCGCTGAGCCACCCAGGCGTCCCTAAAGAGTTAATTATTTGAGAGAGAGAGCACGCAAGCAGAGAGAGAGGGAGAGGGAGGTGTACGTGTTAGAAAACACTGCTCTCACTCATACGAGATGATATACATATTTCTTAGCTTCAAGTCTGACCATTTGGCTGAGAATATTCCTTAAGGTTCTTTGTTTTAGAATTCTATGACAACATGTTGAGAATTTTGTCAGAGGTGTTGTGTTTGCCATGTATGTTTCCAAATGCAAACAGCTAAATAAAAAAAAATCACACTCAAAATATACTACACAGGTACAGAGATGTGTGATACTAATATTAAGTTTTGCAACAATCCAAAAGTGAAGATAAGAAGTATTGCTTTGAATGTTCACCGTTACTTTTCATTGTATTATGCTTAACTCCCATCTTATCCTTTTAATTGATTGCTAATAAGGAAGTTTATAAAGAAAAGGGCTACCATTTAAAACAATGACAGGGAAGGGCAGATGGGGAAGAGGGGTAATTTCCAGAGATTATTTTGAGTATTTTCTGGATTGATAAAAGTACTACGTTTGATGGTAGAAATGATAGAAATAACACATCAACTCCCCCCCCCTTTTTTTAAAAGATTTTATTTATTTATTCATGAGAGAGACAGAGAGAAAGGGGAGCAGAGACCCAGGCAGAGGGAGAAGCAGGCTCTCTGCAGGGAGCCGGACATGGGGACATGGGATTCCATCCGGGGCCCCTGGGGTCACGCCCTGAGCCGAAGGCGGTGTTAAACCACTGGGCCACCAGGGTTGCCGTAATATTCTAATATTTTAAAAAGAACAGATTCAGTGTAGGGGCACCTGGGTAGCTCACTTGGTTAAGTGTCTGACTTCAGCTCTGGCATGATCTCAGGGTCTTCGGATCGAGCCCCACGTCTGGCTCCTCACTGAGCAGGGAGTCCGCTTCTCCCTCTCCCTTTTTGCCTCCCCTGCTCGTTCTCTTTCTCTCATAAAAATAAATTTAAAAATCTTTTAAAAAAATTAAAAGAATAGATTCAGTGTGTTACATAAGCAATTAAATATTTAAAAAAGGAGAAAAATCTGGGGCACATGGCTGGCTCAATCAGTGGGGTATGAGACTCTTCATCCTGAGGTTGTGAGCTCAAGCCTTACATTGGGCGTAGAGATTACTTAAGAAAAATAAAAAATAAATGTAAAAAAAACAAAAAGAAAAAAATCCAAACATAAAAAAGAGTTGCCACATATACAAAATACATTTTGAAAGCGGTGATGAATGAGAGTTAACATGTCTGGTCTTGGCAGAGAGAACAATTTAGGATCCTTGCCCTTACTATCATTTCCTGACTCAGTTCCAAAACCATTAATAGCGCATCACACAATTGAGAAATGTTGGAATCATCACAGCGCTCAGAAATTCAGGTAGCCAAACTGGTTTATTTTTGATTTTCCTCCATAAAAATGTTCCTGATTATCAACTTTCAGTGACTCTTGATGGAAACACTGATTACAGTCAAACAACTTGTATTTAACAAACATATACTGAACACCTATATCTTTTTAAAATATTCAGGACCTTTTGGAATTACAGCAACAGATACTCCATTAGACTAAACAAGTTAGCTGCATAATTGTGTTTTTATCTTTAAAAGCTTGTAAATTCACCTGAAATTTGATGGCTAATGTGTTTTTTTTTTTTTTTTCATTGTGATGACATTAGAAAAGCAGATGAAACACCAGGGACATCAGATGATTGGGTTCCAGCGTACCCACTATGCATAACTGGGGGCAGCTGTCCATACTATAGACAGGAGGCAGTTTAGGATAGCTCACCTTGCATGATTTTTCTCCATACTGTCTTTATCTAATTGGGATGAGGCTGGCATTTCTGAAGCCAGCGTCCTGCATATACAGGAGTTAGAAACAAGAAAGATATTTGCACCTTGTCTGAGGCATCCGTAACCCAAGTAATGAGAAAGAATGGAGTGACTTATTGTAGCAATTCATTGTTCTCTGGTACGTCCCGATGCATCATCAAATGCTACTCCTTCAAGTCTTCAGGTCTCCTTCAAAAGCTTCAAAAGCCTTAAGCCCCACACCTTCCTCTCCTCTACTGCATAACAGTATGTTAAGAAATGGTATGTACACCTTTGGGCTGCCTAGGTAGGCAGGACATACTGTTTTATGAACTGTTACATGGAATTCTATGAAAGTATGGTTATTTAATAATTTTTTAAAAATATTTTATTTATTTATTCCTGAGAGACACAGTAAGAGGGAGAGGCAGAGACACAGGAGAGGAAGAAGCAGGCTCCATGCAGGGAGCCTGACATGGGACTTGATCCTGGGTCTCCAGGATCACGCCCTGGGCTGAAGGCAGGCACTAAACCGCTGAGCCACCCAGGGATCCCATAATTATTTATTTTTTAAAAAGATTTTATTTAAGAGAGAGCAAGAGAGTGCACATGGGAGAGAAAGAGAGAGAACATGAACGGGAGGGAGGGGCAGAGAGCGCGGGAGAAACAGGCTCCCCGCTTAGCAGAGAGCCCAAAGCAGGACTCGATCCCAGGACCCTGGGATCATGACCTGAGCCAAAGGCAGACGCTTAAGAGACTGAGCCACTCAGGCGCCCTGACAAAAGTGTCTTTATTTATTTTTGGTTTACTTTATTTTTTATAGATTTTACTTATTTGAGAGAGAGGGAGAACATGAGCAAGAGGGAGGGGCTGGGGGAGAGTGAGATAAGCAGATTCCCTGTCAAGCAGGGAGCCCACTGCAGGGCTTGATCCCAGGACCCCAAGATCAGTCTGACCTGAGCTGAAGGTAGACGCTTAGCCGACTGAGCCAACCAGGTTCCCCGAAAGTGATTTGATTTGATTAGATTATTTTATTTATTTTTTTAAAGATTTTATTTATTTATTCATAGAGACACAGAGAGAGAGGCAGAGGGAGAAGCAGGCTCCATGCAGAGAGCCCGACGTGGGACTCGATCCAGGGTCTCCAGGATCACGCCCTGGGTTGCAGGCGGTGCTAAACCGCTGCGCCACCAGGGCTGCCCTATTTTATTTTTTTTTAAAGATTTTATTTATTTATTCATGAGAGACATAGAGAGAGAGAGAGAGGCAGACACACAGGCAGAGGGAGAAGCAGGCTCCATGCAGGGAGCCCGATGCGGGACTCGATCCCAGGTCTCCAGGATCACACCTTGGGCTGCCCAAGTGTTTTTATTTTAAAAATAAAGTGACGTTTATTTTAGTTTCACTCAGTAAAGGGGAAGAACAGATTGAACTAGTTAAATATCCAATTACAAAGGATGCTACAATAAAATACATCTACATTTAAGAAGAGTCACAATTCTTTGCTTGTAATTCTCATATCCAAAAAAGCTCTGAAAACAGTTTCTCCCTAAATTTGGTGACAAAACTGACCTGACCTTAGGCTCTTCATAGTCTTCAGTCATCACATGTAGTGGTGCGATTCATACATTCCATAGAAACAGCGTATTTGAGAATGGGGGCTACCATAGACTCTTGCGGAAGTCTGAGTAAAATGTATCTCCTGTTATAGTTTTCTAAAATCTGAAAGTTGTGATTCCAAAACATAATTAGCCCTAGGTTTCTGAAGAAGGCTTGTCAAGCAGTGTTTCCCAAAATTGCTAATGATACGGTGATTTTACCAAACCCAAAATTAGTTGCAATAAATATTTTTATTCCATGGTTTGTCATGAGGCTGACTTACCAGGAAAAGAGAAAAAGCATGTTGGGACAGCTACAGGAATAAGCAGGCCGCATCACAAACTGACACAGCAATGATCTGTTAAGTGATGTATAGGACACGGCATAATTACCAGAAGCTATTAATGCATCAAGACAGCATACAGTGCTGCTGCTAACAGTTGTCTGCATAAAAAGGAAAAACCCCACTCTTTTGAAGCTTCTTTTACATAGAGTGCTTTAGGACATTCTGATTTAGTAGTTCTCAACCTGTCTAAAATTAGAATCTCCTAGAGAGCTTTCTAAAAATAACCTATGCTGGGCCTTACCTTCAGATAGTCTGATTTACTTGGTCTAGAGGAGGCCTTGGCAAGTGTTTTTAAAAACACCCTGTACTTGGCTAGCTCAGTCCGAGAGCATGCAACTCTTGATCTTAGGGTTGTAAGCTCAAGCCCTTAAAAAGTCCTACTACCCAGGCTCTACCCCAGAACAGGTAAACTGGAATCCTTGGAAGTGTAGCCCAGACACAAGTATTTCTTTGAAAAGATGCTCAGTGATTCCAATGTACGCCCAAAGGTGAAAACCAATGATTAAGATCTCCTCTGTTGCCTGGGTTTAGGGTGTCAACTGCTCGCTTGCTTGCTTGCTTTTTCTTTCAGAGGGAGATGTATGGAAACCACATAAGAAATATTTTTAAATACTTTCAGCAAAATAATCCATACCGTATCAAACTCCTTTAGCATACAGTAGTAAATTATAGTGAAGGATAAAACAGAAAAGTAGAATTCATTTTAGTTGAGTCTGTATTGTACAGGAGAGCATAACTTAAGCTCAGAATAGAAGTCATAGCATCTTCCAATGAATTCTAGGTAGCAAACGAAAAAACTAATTACAATAGTTTTCCAGTGACTCTAACTATTCAGGATGCCAAATTAAAACAGATTCCTATACAAATTTCAAAGAAGGCTAGAAAATACATTAACAAATATTGAATTCAGAATAATTTCTGCTCAGAAATCAACTGAAATGTAAGGTGCACTTTTTTAGATAGAAGATAAATCTCTTTCACTTTTACTTAAAAATAATTTTTTCGTGCATTCTAATGGTCATATGAAAAAGACATATACTTTATTTTCATTCTAACCCTGAGGAAGGAAAAACAAATGTGGAGTAGCATACTAAGAACTTAAACTCCACACTTTTCACAACTGGAAATAGCAAGTAATGGAAGAAGTCCAGGACTACATTTATTCAGGCTTCCACACACATCAATTTAAATTACCCAAAACTAAAATTTGGGCAACTGGTACTAGTGGCATTATACTTTTAGTCCCTACACTGGTTTAAACAAAACAAAATTTATATTTACCACGTAGGAACTTTCAGCTCAGCAATATATAGGGACATTATAGTTTCATTGCTTAAGAAGCCCTATTCAGAAGAAAAATATGAATAAGGTCTATGCACACATATCTTTCACTACAAAGAGGTCAGCTGTTACAGAGGAGTTAATGAGAGGAAAAATGTGGAATTTCATCACAATGGAATATGGGAAGAGCTGGTATTTCCTCTTTGCCATTACAATTATTCTTCTTAGGATGAAACTTGGAATTGCAAATTTAGCTGACTTTACCACAGTTTTCAACCTTTGTAAAGGGAAAAAAAAGTTCACTCCATGGGCCAGAAACCCCAAGCAGCAGTTGGGAGTAAGAGGGCAATAACGACCGAAGAAAACAGGTTCACTGCATTGTTATCAAGAATGGGTTTCCCCGCTATGTACTTCACCTCATTCGCTGGGCTGTTGACCACCATGCCAGTGCTTTCGTCTAAACCTGGAGGGGAAAAGCAGCAAGTGAAGTGCAAAGTCCAAATGACTTGACTTAAAAACAGATTAGCTTTTCTCCTCTGAAGAATATAATCTTTGAAAGACTCTCAGGACCTATTAACTGACTTCAGTGGGTAATTATATGGTGAGATAGGGAACCCTTGATTACAATGGACTTTTTTGAAATGTCCTTTTGAGTACACCTCGATACTGTTCTCCCAACACTGCTGGAATTCCTTCACAGGAAGAAGGAAGGACATGAAAAGCAGAGAGAGCATGAAACTAGAATACTAGGCCTCTAAGACCAACCTGCGAGGTCCCTGGGAATAAGGGTCGAGTCTTCAGCCTCGGCAGTGGCGACCCAGGATCCAGCATGGGTCCAGCACAGGGGAGGCACACATCTTTCCCACAGCCAACATTTTTTCAACCCACTCAACATGATCAGAAACTTCCCCAGTTAGAGCCCAGTTTAGAATAAAACCTAGGCTTCTACAAAAATCAACCAACCAACAAAAACATAGGGAGAGTGTGTGTGTGTGTGTGCGTGTGTCATTAGTGACCTTAGCTTGAACTTAGATCAGACTGCTTCCTCCTTAGTATTTAGATAAGACAAATGAATCTGAGAGAACACTCTGATAGGTGGGGAGCAAAGCAGAAGGGCAAGTATATTATCTTGGCACATGAAGAGAACTGGAAGGACTGTACACAGGCAAACTCCAAACTCCCAGCCTCTTCACTGTGAATCAAAGGAGGAAACACGGTTGGTCAGAGTGCGGAGGAAATACACACCTACCACAGTATGTCAGGACACTGAAGTGACAGGAGAGCCTCAGAAGCCAAGCCTAGAAAATTCTGGGGAAAACCAACTCTCCCACATATTTTGAGTTGGACTAAAAATTCAGTGGGGACAGAAAGCATTATGTCACAGTAGAGAAACAGGTCGTATGTGAACAGAGTCATATAATCATTCTCTCTCAAATGGGCTTGGAAAGCAAACGGAAGGTGGAGCATTAAAAATGATCTGATCCCAAATGTTCTGCTTTCCCTGGGATTAGGTGAAGTCCCCAAAGCAAAAGCATGTGTTTCCTGAACAGCTTCTACTCATTGCTCAGTGGGACTAATTCTCTTTCAATTAATTTAACACACACACACACACACACACACACACATATACACATACAAAACCCTTAAAAATCAAAATTGTAGGAAAGACTCTATCCTGTCATTCCTGGCCTCTCAAGTTCCTGTCTTTGGGATTGTATTCATTGCCAAGGTTTTCTCCCCCATATTTCTTTCCCATTTAATACACCCATAACTCATAATAATAAAGTTAAGGTCTTACCAGTAAATTGCATTGTAGCTCCTAAATATGAGTCCACAACTGATCCTAGTAATCCAGCCAGACCCCCAAATGCAATAATTGGCCACTGGGGAGCAGAAATGTCTAAATCATTAACGAAGACCAACTGTGTGAGGAAGTAGGTGATGCCCACAAAGGTACCGCCAAGTAGACTGGAGACAAGGCCCACTACTGTAACCCCTCCATTGGTCCCTGAAAAAAAATACAGACAGAAAATAATCTAGTTAACAATCAGCAAACACACGAAATCAAGGAAAGCAAAAAATTTTGGAACCTCTCTTATCAAGACTAATTCAAAGAAAAGGTTCTCTTTCATATAATCCAAAGGCCATAGTCTACTTAAGGGCAGGTGATGACGACGACAAAAAGTGTAACAGCAGCAGCAGCAGTTGTTGATAATAGTAACACGGAAGTGAGGTATATGTTAAAGCACTAACTACGTAACAGGTCCTCAAGAAATACTCTCTCATTCTCTTCCTTTTCCTCTCCTACTGATACGTCTTTGCATTTCTAGATTAGCTAGGACTTGCTAACATTTTCTGTAAATACTATTATCACCAATTTAACAGCCGACAGCAGTTTTCCAATTAGGGAGACTGACTAAAATTCTTAAAAGGCTCTTAAGTAAGAAACACAATAAATCAGATTTTTTTTCCATGCATTTTGTTTTTTAAAGAAACTTAAAGACTCACCAACTGGAACTTTTTCCCAGGTTGTTATTAGCCTCGGCGGGCTTTTACTCAGAACCGGGCCCACTTCTGAAGCCCAGGTGTCTCCAGCAGAGCAGGCCAGTGCAGCCAAGAGAGACAGACACATCCAGGAAGCAGTGTACTGCTTGGAAAAATCTATCGGGATCTCCCCGGGGCCATTTTCTATCATGTACAGCAGGGCCAGCTCTGTGGGCACAGCCCCATTGCAGAACACCTGAACCCAATTCCTCTGCCCACCTACACGCGAACAAATGGATAAAAAACACAAGAAATGTTTTCTCCTCAAAGGAAAATCATGCAGTTACATTACATTACACGAACGTATTTTAAAGTTTAAAGAAAGAAAAATGACTAAAATTTTAAAAATAACTAAAAGTTGGATGGTACTTTTGCTTACCTTCTATATTGTTTAGAATGATAGATTTTAATGCTTCTAAAATTCTGCTTTACTTATTATTGTGGTGAAATGATGATAAGCTAAATTAGGCCACTACTTAGTTATTCTTATATAAAATTTATCTGTTTCAACAGTCTAAACATGTTCCGATTATTAGCTTATAACGTCTTAGGATGAAATAAAGATTACTATTTTAAGTGATGTCAAACATAATTCAGTTTACCTTCTTTGTATTCTGAATCCAGACGCTTCTTTATTTCTCCCTTCCATTTAGTGAGTTTTGAAGAAGAAAGGAAAAACATCAGCAAAGAGGTAAAAAAGCTGAAATTTGCAATGGTTAGGATAAATCCAACCACAAGCCCTGAAAGAAACACATATATACACAAAATTATACTTAGTCCATACATCAACGCTGTGAAAAAAAAGAATGGGGAGAAAGAAAAGAATGGGATTTTTTTTCAGTTATTGTTCACATTATAACCTGAAATGTACATCTCCAATACATTTTCATTTTTTACCAACTCAGATATTACCACACAGTAAACTAAATGTTGATTTGATTTAATTGAATTATTTTTACGTTTTACCCCCATAGCCTGGATCTTCTTTTTCTACCTAAAGGCTAGCTTTTTATACTTTTCAAAATTTTCACATGCTCTTTTGTTGAGCCTTATAAACTATGTCAGAAAATGGAGATGGTGTTTCTCAGCTGTGTTTTACTATGTAAATCTAAGAAAATAATCCTGGATTTTATGTGGAATTAAAAAATGGAGTATTTTCTGTGAATGTGATCTTTTTTTAAATAATTTAACACAAGGTTTTTTTTTTTAAATATTTATTTATTTATTTATTTATTTATTTATTTATTTATTTATTTATGAGAGAGAGAGAGAGAGAGAGAGAGGCAGAGACTCAGGCAGAGGGAGAAGCAGGCTCCATGCCTGGAGCCTGATGTGGGACTTGATCCCGGGACTCCAGGATCTCACCCTGGGCCAAAGGCAGGCGCCAAACCGCTGAGTCACCCAGGAATCCCCTGTTTGTTTTGTTTTTTTAAGATTTTATTTATTTATTCATGAGAGACACAGAGAGAGAGAGAGAGGCAGAGACACAGGCAGAGGGAGAAGCAGGCTCCATGCAGGGAGCCTGATGTGGGACTCGATCCCGGATCTCCAGGATCAGGCCCTGAGCTACAGGTGGTGACAAACTGCTGAGCCATCCGGCCTGCTCTGTGAATGTGATTTTAAAATTTTTTTTGACTTTTTATTTGTTTCTTTTACTTGGGCAAAGAAGAAAAGGAACATCCTTCATTTTTCTATGAGTGACCAATTTCAAGGAAGGCTTATAATACCTACAGTTCCATCAGGAGAAGGATGGAAGCAGACTCCCCCCTGAGCGTGGAGCCTAGTACAGGCCTTGAGGTCACAACCTGAGCCAAACTCAGGAGTGGGATGCTCAACCAGCTGAGCCACCTGGGCGCCCCCCTCTAGGTAATCCTATAGAGAAAATGCACATCACTGGAATTAGCTTCTTAAATTACTCAGGGGCACCTGCGTAGCTCAGGTCATGATCTCTGGGTTGTTAGCTGAGCCCAGGTGTCAGGCTCTGTGCTAGGCATGAAGCCTGCTTGGGATTCTCTCCCTCTCTCTCTGCCCACCCTCTCCACCCTCCACCCCCCTTCCCGTGCCACAATTACTCAGAAAATCCTTAAAAGCCTTTGTTGCAAAATTTGAAAATGTTCTTAGGAGGGATCCCTGGGTGGCTCAGTGGTTTGGCACCTGCCTTTGGTCCAGGCATGATCCTGGAGTCCCAGGATCGAGTCCCACATCGGGCTCCCAGCATGGAGCCTGCTTCTCCCTCTGCCTGTGTCTCTGCCTCTCTCTCTCTCTCTGTGAGTGTCTATCATGAATAAATAAATAAAATCTTAAAAAAAAAAGAAAGAAAAAGTTCTTATGAGTAAAACTTGGTGCTTGAAGAAAGAGAGTACCCGTGTTTCTATTACCACAATGGTTAGTTAATCCTGTAAAAATGAATGAGACTGAGGATTCTGGGAATACAGAAGAGTAGGGAGTGCTAGGAAATGTCTTCCCACCTAGACAACACCTGGGCTGGCGCATCTGTCTGACACAGCTGTTTGGAAACTCTGCAGTCTACTGAAGGCTTATGACCTTAAGGGAATGCTTGGAAGGGAAACGGCAGTTAATTTTGGTCAATTTTAGGTCTTAACGGTGCACCAGCCACCCATCTACCCTCCCAGCACCACGGCAGGCAGGCAGGAGTTGCAGGAGCAGCCTGCACACAGCTTACGGGAGCCAGTTCAGGGCAAGAAGGACTTTGTTTCCAAATATCAGGATTTATACTCTGATCGATTGCTGCTTCTGATTATGGAGCTATAGACACAGAGGCTGGCAGCCATTGTTGCACTCCACCACCGCCTCCCCCACTGTTGCAAGCCCTTTCTTGTCTGACTGGAGTTCCAAAGGATTTAAAGGCTCAATGCCAACCCCCCCTCATTTTTCTGTGTTTTCTCCTTTGGAGAGCAAGTCATTAAAGGCTAGGACATTCAAAAGAAATTGCATTTGTAGAGAAAATCAGAAAGTCCCAGTGCATACCCAGGGAAAGGTGTAGGCTCAGAAAAGACTGTGAAGGTCTTAGGTTTACTCCTCAGGGTGATCCTTGGCACAGAGACCGGTGCAATAATCAAAAACAAGACAAAACAAAAAGAGCAAACACTGGGGACATAGGAAATTCTGATTTCCAGAGTTACCACATTATTAGACTTACTCATTTATTTTAAGATTTTATTTATTCATGAGAGACGCAGAAAGGGAGAGAGACACAGGCAGAGGGAGAAGCAGTCTCCCTGTGGGGAGCCCGATGTGGGACTCAATCTGAGGATCCTGGGATCATGACCTAAGCCACAGGCAGATGCTCAACCACTGAGCCATCAAGGTGCCTCTGACATGATTAGATTTAAATATCCAGTTTTCAACAAAAATATCACAAGGCATACAGAGAAACAGGAGAGTATGGCCCATTCAAAGGGGAAAAAAAAATCAATGGAGACTGTCACTAGAAGAGCAAGATGGTGGGCCTACTAAGCAAAGACTTCCAACTGTTTTTAAACATGGTCAAATAACTAAAGACATGAAGTCAAGAGAACAATGTGGAAATATTAATAAAGAGAAACCTAAAGAGAAGCTGAAAGGGAATACTGGAGTTGGAAATAATTCAGTAGATATTCAAAGGCACATATAAGCAAGCACAAGAAAGAATCAATGAACTTAAAGACAAACAATGGAACTCATCAGTCTGAAAATAGGAAGAAAAAAGAATGAAGTGAACAGAGCCTGAGGGACATAAAGGACACCATCAAGGAGAAAACACCCACGTGGGAATCCCAGAAGGAGAAAAGAGAGGGGAAAGGGAGCAGAGAAATTATTTGAAGAAATAACAGCTGAAACCTTCCCAAGTTTTTTTTTTTTTTTTTCTGAAAACGCCCCAAGTTTGGTGAAAGACATACATATAAACATGCAAGAAAGAAGCTTAGCAAACTCCAAGTAGAATGAATTTAAAGAAAGTCACATTGAGACACAGGACAATCAAACTGTTCCAAGACAAAGACAATCTCAAAAGCAGAAAGAGGTAATAAGCAACTCATCACATATGAGGGATCCTCAAAAAGATTATCAACAGATTTCTTATCAGAAAGTTTGGAGGCCAGAAGGCATGGGGGTGATATATTCAAAGCGTGAAAAGGAAAGAAAAAAAACCTGTCAAACAAGAAGCTTATATTCAGCAAACTATTTTTCAAAAGTAAAGGAAAGGGGCACCTGTGTGGCTCAGTTGGTTAAGCATCCAACTCTTGGTGTTAGGTCAGGTCACGGTCTCAGTGTCCTGGGATCAAGCCCTGTGTCGGGCCCAACGCTCAGCGTGTTGTCTGCTTGAGAGTCTCTCTCTCCTTCTCCCTCTGCCCCTCCCATTCATGCTCTCTCTCTCTCTCTCAAATAAATAAAATCTTAAAAAAAAAAGTAAGAGAGAAATTAAGAGAGTTTGTTATCAATGTTATGCTGGCAGAAATTCAAATTAGAACATTGTAACTTTAGGATGTTAAATTAATTGTCATTGTAATCACAAAGAAAATAGTTATACACAAAAGGAAATGAAAAAAGAATTCAAAAATTTCATTACAAAAAAATTAAACACAAAAGAAGACATTAATACAAAAAATGAGGAACAAAAAAGTGTAAGACCTAGAGAAACAAGTAGCAGAACGACAAATTTAAGCTTCTGGTTAGTAATTACTTTAATCCTAAGGGATTGCAAGTCTCCCCTTCCCTTCATCCAAGATCGAAGGAATATAGTTAAATGCTATGTTTGTAAATTTTCCTTTTTTCCCTCCAGTGTGTTCACAGTACTGATTTAAAATATAATTGGGTTCATCTGCTTTAGTTTGCGTTCAGTTTTGGATTTCCCCTTTTCCCATCCTTACTATTTTATTTCCTAAATACACAGAACATTAGCATGCTCTCAAAAGTCAAACTTACACAGCATACTCAGAGAAGGGTCACTTCCTCCCAGGTCCCTTTGCCCCGCTCTCTCTATTCTGTTCTCCCTCTATTCTTTGTAGATAACAAACTCTATTGTTTCTTAGTTTATCATTCCCGTGTTTCTTTTTATAAAGAATATATAACGCCATGTTTCTTATTTTCTTTACATAAAAGGCCACATTCTGTATGTGTTCTTTCCAACTTATGAGCACATTTTTAAAAAAAGTTAAGCTGTACGCCCAATGTGGGGCTTGAACTCATGACCCCAAGAGCAAGAGTCACATGTTCTACTGATTAGGCCAGCCAGACACCCCTATAAGCACCCTTTAAATAATAATTTTATAGTCCTCCTTTTGGGGAGAGAACATGCTAACTCTGCTGTTGAGCGCTCGGATCAGTGGCACTCAAGAAATTTACATTCTTTGGTAATTAGGCTCTCTTGATTGTGGCTGCTTCAAGTCTAAATTTGCAGTTTAGGGTACGGGAGGTCTGAAAAAAATTCATCTGGCCCTTAGGGCTGGGGACCGATTTCTCAGACTGTGATAACCACACTGAGCCACTGTTATCATGTGTGGCTCTGTCTAGGCTGCCTGCTTATTATTATTTTTTTTTTGCTTGTATTTCTAAGTACAAATTCTTCCATCCCTAACTTTATTAAGTTAGTTTTTTACTTTTATTAACAATTTCCATTCTTCAGGTGCCTGGCTGGCTCAGTCGGTAGAGCATGCAACTCTTAATCTTAGGGTCATGAGTTCAAACCCCCTGCTGAAGGTGGAGACTGGTTAAAATTAAAACAAATAAAACAAAGAACTCTTTGTGTCTCTGTAACTCTTAAGATAAACATTCAATTTTGTTCTATAAAGATTTTTATTAAAACATTAAACAAAATTATTAATAGAAAGTTAAACAGGTTTTTTTTTTAAGATTTTATTTATTTATTCATGAGAGACACAGAGAGAGAGAAAGGTAGAGACACAGGCAGAGGGAGAAGCAGACTCCATGCAGGGAGCCTGACGTGGGACTCGATCCCGGGTCTCCAGGATCACGCCCTGGGCCGAAGGCGGCGCTAAATCCCTGAGCCACCAGGGCTGCTCGAAGTTAAACAGGTATTAACCATTAAATAGTATTTTCTTAAATAATAGAAGAGGGGACCAGATTTCTATTTCTGCAGAAACTCTTTCTGTTGGTTAGTTCAACATTCAGGTACCACAACTACTGATACATTTACTGACTGATCTATCCAGAGACACTCAAAATACTGGGATGTTACTCAGGTTTAGCACATTTTATTTTATTTTATTTTATTATTTTTATTTTTATTTATTTTATTTTTATTTTTTTCTTTTTTTTTCTTTTTTTATTTATGATAGTCACACACACAGAGAGAGAGAGAGAGAGAGAGAGAGAGAGAGGCAGAGACACAGGCAGAGGGAGAAGCAGGCTCCACGCAGGGAGCCTGACGCAGGACTAGATCCCAGGTCTCCAGGATCACGCCCTGGGCCAAAGGCAGGCACTAAACCGCTGAGCCACCCAGGGATCCCCAGTTTAGCACATTTTAATTGAAAGTGCAAGCAATAGCGTAATGCTATATGAAATACTAATACAGCACTTCAGCTCTGGAGTTCAATCTTGGTTCCTTAATTTACAGCAGTTTGACTAAATGTTACCTAATCGTAAACCTCAATTTCTTGGTTCACTTGGGGGGCTCGGTGGGTTAAGCATCCACCTTCTGCTCAGGTGGCAAACATGGGATCCTGGAACTGAGCCCTGTGTTGGGCTGTGCTCAAGGAGGGCCTGCTTCTCCCTCTCCCTCTTCCTCTGCCCCTACCTCCACTCACGCTCGCTCTCTTGCTCTTCCTTTCTCTCTCAAATAAACAAATAAAATCTTCAAAAAGAAAAAAGCCTCAATTTCTTATTGGTGAAATTAGATTAACAACAATTCCTACCTCGCTGGTTTGCTGTGAAAAGCAAAATGAGATAATTTTTACAGTATATTATATTAGCCAGATCTCGGAAGCCTTTCATAAATGTTTACTAATATCACTGGTAATAATAGCAGCTCCGATAGTAAAACCTCAGCAACACTATTTTTGTAATTCAATACTATTATTGTAACAATATTAATGATAAATATGATTTGTTACCCAATGATCACTTCTTTTCAATTGGTTTTAAAGTATTACAAGAGTAGCACGTGACTACTGGAGGGGAAAGCCACAAACATGAAGTATACATAGTAAAAATCAAAATGTGTCTGTGCACCCCCATCCTCTCATCCCTTCTCTACAGATAGTCACTGTCAACAATTTGTTCCACTGTCTTTAAACAAACACAGGGTAGGATGGCCCTAAAACACCCTACACTGAAATGCTGCAAATCATCTACATCCTTTTTACTTCAGCTGCCTTAAAATACCACGTGAAGTGATCAGTGTTCCTGTTGATGACAGGTTCAGAATGAGAAAGTAAACTGAAGTCAATGTACTGTGAAAGAATGATATTTTTCATGTAGGCTAAAAATATCTTGGTTATTTTTTTGCAACTTCTTGCTATCTCTCAACTCTTAAATTAGTAACTGCTATCTCGAGTTCCTATCTATTCCATCTCCCTCTGGAGTCTAATGGTCACTGGTAAGAGCTGATATGCACAACAGGGTGCTCTCAAAGCACTTCAAGATTCAAGAATTATGGCTGTCTCCTGAGTTTTAAATAGGTAAATTCTGAACTTAACAGAGCCATATGCGGAAGTAAAACACAGTCTACAAATGTCTCTAATAGCAGGTGTAGAGTTATACCATAAATTTCAACTAAGGTGACCTAGGCATAATAACCCTGAGAATCAGAAAAGGGAAAGGCAGGACTAGAATTTTAAAATTTAGTAAGTTCAAATCGAATCAAGTGTTATCACAGGTAATCTACCTACAGCAAGGCTGTGGGAATCAACACAAGGGTCATTAACCCAAAATACAGAACATGATGGCCAAAGAACCAGAAGTTGGCATAACTTGTTGAATCCTGCACAAGAGATGGGACCCTTTGACCTCAGGACTGGCAGTATGTGACACAGGAAACTGAAGGACTCCATAAACATCTGCTTCTGCTCCTTCTCCTCTATTCTTGCTAGGACCTAAACTCCCACCTTATACGTGCCTCATGATGCAAACAGTGTATGTCCTCTTTGTAAGGGACAGGAGTCAAGGATTTCTCTGGACTTGATAACTTCTAAGGAAGGACAAGGTGAGAATGACCCGAGGAAGCCATCACATGCATATTCTAGACCACCTGGCATCTGACATCTATGCCAAGACTCCCGACTCCAAGGAATAACACCTAGGCCCTCACCTTTGTTCTAACACACGATGGACCACAGACCTCAGTAAAAACCTCTGGCCCCGGACAAAGATGTGACTCTCTTTTCTTGAGTCTCCCAGACACTGTACCAGCACTCTTTCTACATCTTCAATAAATTCTGCTTTCACCTCCTGCTGGCTCACCTTTGATTTCTATCCTGCAGCCAGGGACTCTGCTGGCTAGTCCTGTGGGACCCCTCCAGATCCTAGACCTGGCCTGCCAGCAACATATTGACTATTTCCCAGACTCAGTACTCACCAAAAAAACTTTATAGTTATAAGCTGACTTCTAATATGGCCTGACTTCAACAGAGCATGCAATGGACTAGTTCTATAAATATATTTAAAAGATATACTTCATTATTATCATTATTATTAAAGTACGCCCCCTAAGCCCAATGTGGGGCTTGAACTCACGACCCTGAGATCAAGAATCACACTCTACTGACAGCCAGCCAGGCAGCATGACTAGTCTCTATTTTATCAGATGGACAAAGTGGCATTCTGACGCCTAAACCAGTGCCTGTGACAACATAAACTGGTTTTCTTAGGTCTTCGTCAACTGGGTTCCTGACAAAACAAGGCTTCTATTTCAGAAAGACTGAACACCAGATCTAACTATGGTGACCCAAAAGAGGTAAGGCCACTCTTGTGAGAATGAAGCACAACCACTGGGCTTTCTAGATAATTCTCCGTTTGCGTGCATTTTCACTACACTTACAGCATTTATTTATAGGGATTAAATGCCTCAAACCCATCTCTTTTATCATCTCTGTCCCCTAACTAACCTGTAAGCTCTCTGATGGTGGGATTTTTATCCATTTTGTTTACTACGAAATCCTAAGTGCCCAGAACAGTGTGTGGCATACAGGAGACCCTAACTATACATTTGCTGAATGGATGGATGGATGGATGAATGAATGAAAGAAAAAAATGGTAAGCCACTAAGAGTCTTCGTAAGTGGAATTATATTTAAATTTGTCAAGTCAAAAATCTGATGGCAGATAGTGAGTTCAAAGAACACAATGAAAGACTGTATGACACCTCCTTGGAGCAAATCATCTACACAGTGCTTTACGGTTTATAATCACTTTTCCATATATCCCCCCATGTGATTCTCCTTATTCTAGAAATAATCTCTCAAAGACACCAGAGACTTTCACTTCAGCGCCCATCTAAGCACTGCCTCAAGCCCTGTCCCTTCTATCAACACTAAGGTACGTGTTCCTGTGTCACGGGGGGCTCCTTGAACACCCGCATCCTGAGGAAGTTTGGAAACTCTCCCCAACCCCAAGCACCTGAAGGCACGACACAGCAAACCACGGTGAGACGCCCAGGACTGTGAACAGCAGTCATGGGAGGTGAACAGTAACAGTAACATTCATAAAATGCTTCCGGGTGCCAGGTACTATGCTAAACTTTTCACATGGAAACTCTTCACAGTAGGTCAATGCTGTAGATAAAATCATTCCCTCTCATTGTACGGATGGAAAAGTACAATGCTGAGAGCTTACGTAATTTGTAGTCCTACTACAGGAAGTACTCCCAAGGACTGTGTATAATATGAGTTAGCATCACAGTTTTTTGTCCTTAAGGGGCAAAAAAACCGCTCTCAATAAAAGATACCAATATTCATGGAATGAAATGATCAATATACATATATTTCCTGAGCACTTATTCAAAGCATGGGACACAGAAGCGGAAGATGCACTCCCTGTCTTCAAAGAGTTTATAACATGGTGAAAGCAGATTAAGTCACTAATGGCGAATGTTTATATAAAGCCTTACAGTGTAAAAAGATGTCCCATACATTATCCTGTTGGACCCTCACCAATAAGCCCTAAGAACTATTTCATAAGGGGTGAAGGGAACTCAGGATCCAAGGAGTCAGGAAATGTGGTAGAGTTCACAGAGACAGCAAGTGGCAGTCCCAGGATTCAAAATACATACCTTCTCATTCTACATCAAGCTAGCCAGGAGAGGCGGAGAGGGCTAGAAGGCAGCAAAGGAAATGGTGGCAGGAAAGAGACTGAAGTGGCGGAGTCCTGGGGTGTCCTGGGGTAGCTCAGGGGTTACGCAGGCCTGCAGCTGCCCCTGGCTCAGGTCAGGATCTGGGAGTCCCTAGGCCCAGCCCCGGAGTGGTGTGGGGGGCAGCTCAGCAGGGCGTCTGCTTTTCCCTCTCCCACTCCCCCTCCCCCTGCCTGTGCTCTTTCTCTCATTTGCTTGCTCAGTGTCTCAAATAACTAAAGTCTTTAAAAAAGAAAAGTAGAGATCAGGAAAGGAAGAGAAGCAGGGCAATATACAACACAGAAACCACAGGAAGACAGAATTTCAAGAAGGACTGGACCCTTCTTTCTACGGGTCAAGAACAATAAAAACCAAGGCAAGACTACCCGAGAAAGGACATTAAAAAATAAACATATTTTTATTTATTTATTTATTTATTTATTTATTTATTTATTTATTTGAAAGAGAGCGAACCTACAAGCAGGGGGGAGGGGTGGAGAGGGAGGGAGATGCAGATTCCCTGCTGGCAGGGAGCCCGAGGGCCAGGGGCTCCAGCCCAGGACTCAGAGACCTCAACCTGAGCCAAAGGCAGACGCATAACCAACTGAGCCACCCAGGTGCCCGGAGAAAGGCTATTTTTTTTTATAAAGCATAACTCTGTATAATCATATTCAAATAGAGATGGTTCAAATTATTTGCTCTAAATGAGCGAATACTTTCAAAGTGCTAACAGCAGTGCCTGGTACACAGTATGCACAGCATGAACATTTGCTAAGTAGATAAATCATAACCATTCCTAGTATCCATTATATGGTAAGATAAGATGTAAGAATGTCAATATGTCGGTTAACTGCAATTCTCAACTACGCCGCAGAAGGAAAAAAAGACCTTGAAAGATGTTTCTCAATTATGAAGAGAATTAGCATGTTTCTGAAGAACTGTACATAATAGTAACAAGCACCCAATAAATGTTGGCTATGTCTGTGCTCTGAGCTAAGAAGTTTTGTAAGATCTTATTTATTTATTTGAGAGAGAGAGAGAGAGAGAGAGAGAGAGGGAGAGCGCCAAGTGTGGGGTGGGGGAGCAGAGGGACAGAGACAAGCAGACTCTGCGGGAAGCCCAATTCAGGGCTCAATCCCAGGACCCTGAGAATATGACCTGAGCTGAAATGAAGAGTCGGCATCCAATCCACTGAGCCACCCAGGTGCCCCTGAGCTAATAACTGTATAGTGATAACCTGATTTTATTCTTACTGCAACCTGTAAGAGGTAGGTCAAGGCTTCAAAGGGCCTGAAGCTTATAAATTAAAAAAAATAAAAAAATTTTAAAAAAGAATACAAAATTATGTCCACCTTTGTAAAGTTTACAAAACCACAGGACCACGAGAGCACACTGCTAGGGCTCTTCCCAAGGCCTTGGAGGGTACCAATTGCAAGTAAAGATGCCATGGTTTCCCTCAGGTCATGATCTCAGGGTCCTGGGATCCAGCCCTGCGTTAAGGTCTTCACTTAGCGGGGAGTCAGCTTGGGATTCTTACCTTCCCTCCGCCCCCTTGGCATGAGCTCTCCCCCAAACCAATGCACTCTCTGCTCTCCAAAATAAAGAAGTAAATATTTTTTTTTTTTAAAGATTTTATTTATTTATTCATGAGAGACACACACAGAGAGAGGCAGAGACAAAGGCAGAGGGAGAAGCAGGCTCCATGCAGGGAGCCCAATGTGGGACTCGATCCTAGGTCTCCAGGATCAGGCCCTGGACTGAAGGCGGTGCTAAACCGCTGAGCCAACTGGGCTGCCCTAAAGTAGTAAATCTTAAAAAAAAAAAAAAAAACACCTTAACTGTGTCCCGCTTAAGCCCCCTATTACCTGGTCCTTGCCTACATCTTTATTTTTTTCTCTAGTTTCTTTCTTTTCTTTTCTTTCTTTTCATTCATTCATTCATTCATTAACTATCTTCCAGTCAAAATGAGCCTTATTCTCACACCTGAACAGGCCAGGGTGTAGGTCGGGGTCCTTGCACACGTTATTCTGTTAGCCTGGAACACGCTTCTCTCAGACCTTCTCATTGCTGGCTTCTTCAGGTCTTGGGTCAAACTACCTCCTTAGAGAAAAGGGTTATGCTTGACCCTATCTACAAAAGAACACCTGTATCCCCCAACACACACACTTTATTATCTTAATTTTTCTCATGAACTATTATCATTATATATCAAGTTTTATGTATTTTATTACCTAGCTGTTCTAAAGAATAAAAGTTCCGTAAGAACTTGAAGCCTTGTCCTTATTCACAGCCACAACCCTAGTCTCTAGCAGAGCGCTCAATAAATATGTCCTGGGCAGCCCGGGTGGCTCAGCGGTTTAGCGCCACCCTCAGCCCAGCCCAGCCTGATCCTGGAGACCGGGATCGAGTCCCAAGTCGGGCGCCCTGCATGGAGCCTGCTTCTCCCTCTGCCTGTGTCTCTGCCTCTCTCTCTCATGAATAAATAAATAAAATCTTTTAATAAATAAATATGTCCTAAAATAACAAAAACTTGGCCTATTTCTAACTCACTTCTGAAAAATAAATCTAGGATATTTAGCTTGGACCACTTTGCTGGAGGCTTCTAATAGCAATTTTCAAGAGTGACTCTTTCCAACAGCTTCTCTACTGTACACCTAACAGGAGCGTGCCCATGTTTCTGCTGCAGATAATATAACTAAAAGAACAGAATAATCAAGGAACTCAAAAAAATGTATCCTATTAATCTACTTGTATCAATAACAAGGTTAAATCTGTACACTGCAGTGAGTATCAGTATCTGAAATTTTGACACAACAGGAATGCTGAGCAGTAAATAACTTTATTGTTGTCTAACATACATAACCGGGTTTATGATCTTATATATTCAGAATTTAGAAAACATGAGTGTAAATTATAGAAGCAAACACTTATTATAGAAACATTCAAAAGAGAAACATACCTCCTAAGGCCCCACTGTGGTCTAGACTTTTCTTTTTAAAGCCATTGGAGACGATCAAAACAGGAACGACGACAGAGAACAGCCAACGCCAAGGAGAAATAGGCTGTAAATTGCCTAAAAAATTAGAACAAATTGTGTGAAGCCCACACAGGTGAGTCTTGGCTGTAAGCCTTGATAACTGCGTTCCCGATTAAGACACTATGGTAAGCAGGGAAGCTGAGACAAAGTCACCAAAGCAAAAGGGCTATGTTGAGACTTGCATGTTTACCAAAGAGACAATCCTTCTGGGGAATGACCACGTAGGTTCCGTCCAAGTTTCAATGTTTCCTACGTATCTGGAGATTGGAGATGAATCTGTAGCTCCCCATTGTTTGGGAAGAGGCACGTATTAAATCGCAAGAGTTGTACAGAGCAAACTACTTTCTTACTAGGATCCAGTTATCATTCTTTCTGTCTTTCAGAGAGATTTTATTTTTTTGAAGTATCACTCTTACAGGCTACGCACCTGCACTCAACAAATTAGGAACTGAGCTTTCCAAAGGGCTGCATCCACCCCACAGAGGTTTTCTTCTGTTTGGCCAAGCATGATGTTTTCAAACCATCGGGAATCAATACTTAAAGGTTAGGAGATTTCACATAAAAATCCAGAACCTTGGCTTCTGCTTTATTTATTTTTAATTTTTATTTATTTTATTTTTAAAGATTTTATTTATTCATGAGGGACAGAGAGAGAGAGAGAGGGGGAGAGAGAGAGAAAGAGAGGCAGAGACACAGGCAGAGGGAGAAGCAGGCTCCCTGCAGGGAGCCCGACTTGGGACCCGCTCCTGGGTCTCCAGGATCACGCCCTGGGCTGAAGGCAGGTGCTAAACCGCTGAGCGACCCAGGGATCCCTTTTTTTTTTTTAAAGATTTTATTTACTTATTCATGAGACACAGAGAGAGAGGCAGAGACCCAGGCAGAGGGAGAAGCAGGCTCCCTGCAGGGAGCCCGACGTGGGACGGATCCTAGGACCTGGGGTCACGCGCTAGGCCGAAGGCAGGTGCTCCACCGTGAGCCACCCAGGTGTCCCTAAAAATGTCCTTTGAAACAGGTTTAACTAGTATTACCAGAAGCAGCATTTATGAAAGGCTCTTTTGTTTGATTTTACTTATTAGAGAGGGAGCACAGGCTGGGGGTGCGGTGGGGGGGGGTAAGGCGACCGATCCGGGGCCCGGGGTCACGCCCTGGGGTGAGGGGAGGCGGCGCCGCACCGCCGAGCCCCGCGGGACCGCATCCCGCGACCCGGGGTCACGGCCCGGCCCCCAGCCCCGCCGCAGCCCGGGGCGCCCGGGGCCCCGCTGCTCACCGTAGTAGGTGCTGGCGGTCAGAGACACGACCCAGAAGGCCAGGGAGATGCAGAGCGCGAGGCTCAGCAGCGCGACGTGGGCGATCATCCTCAGGCACCGCGTGCGCGCGCGGCCGGCGGCGTCCGACATGGGCTCGGGGCCCGGGGCCGACTCACCGGGCGGGGTCGCCGGCCCGGGGCTCGCGGGGGCGCCAAGGCCAGGCCCGCATCACCCGCGGGGGGTGGCGGCTGCGGGCGGGGGCTCGGCCGTCACCTGCGCCTGCGCCCCGCGGCCCCGGGGTTGGCGCGCCGCCTCGGAGGCGGGAGAGCGTCCACGGGCCCCAGCGGCCGAGCGCCCACACCCCGCGGCCGCCCCGCCCCGCCCCGCCCCGCCCCGCCCGCGCCGCTCCTGCGCAAGCGCCCGGGACGCCCAGGACGCCGCGCCGCTCACGTGAGCGCTGGAGGGCGGGGCGGCGCGGGGGCACGCGGGGGCAAGAGGAGGAGGTGCCGGGGGAGCCCCCCGGGTCGGGGCGGGAGCAGGGGAGCCCCGGGAGCCCTGGGTCCGGGCGGACACGGAAGGGCTTCACCACCAGGGTGGAAATAGAAGAAAAGGAACGCAGATGGATTTAGACCCTGTAGAGTCCACGTCGTGCATAATGGAGTACTTTTTTTATCTTAAAAGAGTTCATGCCATGCAATGTTTTTTTACCCTCCCCCAAAGATTTTTATTTATTCATGAGAGACTCAGAGAGAGAGAGAGAGAGAGGCAGAGACACAGGCAGAGGGAGAAGTGGGGTCCATGCAGGGACTCGATCCCAGGACCCCGGGGTCACACCCTGGGCCAAGGCGGCGCTAAACCGCTGGGCCCCCCGGGCTGCCCTGGATTTTTTTTTTTTTCCCCAAGGCTTATTTATTTATAGAGAGCACAGGCCGGGGCAGAGCGGCAGGGAGTCCCCCGCGAGCCTGGAGTCCCAGGTGGGGCTCCCTCCCAGCATCCTGATGACGTCACGACCGGACCTGAAATCAAGAGTCCGAGGCTTCACCGGGGGCCCCTAAACGTGGACGTTTTAGGGCAAGGGGGGTATGTTGTGCGGAAGGAGCGATTTTACCCCTGAGAAAACTGCTTCAAACCAGCACAGCGTTGAGTTCCTACAACGTGCTGGCTGCTTCGGCTGCTGCGGCTGCTGCACCTGCTGCACCTGCGACCATGAGGCCCGACCCACTCCGGCCACGGGGTTCAACTTGTGCAAATCTGTTCCTGCACCCCTCACGCTTTCAGCAGAACATCTCGTTAACATGACGTATGAATCGGTGGCTTATTTCGCATTTTATTGTAAATGAACTTGTGTGCCCGGGTTAAAATGGATAAATACAGCATATCTGAACTTTTTCAGTTGATGCTGACCATGTAAGGAGGAAAAGGAGTTTCCGATCCAGTTACTCAAATGTGTTCTAGCCCAGAGCACTTCTACTTTGAAAAGTAATTCGTTTTTTTTTTACCACTACTTTTTAAAAACACATGCTTCCACATTTAAATAACATGCCAAAACAACTTAACATCCTTTCCTCAATAAGACATCTAATTAGCTGATTTTTTTTTTTTAAGATCTTATTTATTTATTCATGAGACACACAGAGAGAGAGGCAGAGGGAGAAGCAGGCTCCATGTGGGGAGTCTGATGCGGGACTCCATCCCGGGTCTCCAGGATCACGGCCTGGGCTGAAGGCAGGCTCTAAACCACTGAGCCACCCAGGCGTCCCTAATTAGCTGGTTAAGAACCAAATCTGTGAAGAAGAACTAAATAGTGTCCTTATTTCACTACATGTAAATACAGTCTTCCTGCAGAAATTTTGTGCGCACTTTTTGTCTCACCGTGTTCACTACAGGTAAATAATTGGATTCTCACAGCAAGCTGGCCGGTATCAGTCACACCAGATAACGGGATAGAATTATTCACAGACTAAAAAATATTATTTTTGTGGCTTGCCTAATGACCTTCTTTTTGTCTCTTGGACAAAATTATGGATTGATCTTGCTTTTTCTTCCCCATCATTTCATCAGTCACAGGGCAACCTTGTCTGATGTTGGTGTTTATGAGAATTTTTATAGCCCTTCATATGTCTGGTTTAGGTTTGCATGACCAGTATAGGCCAGTGCAGGGGCACGTGGGTGGCTCAGGGAGTGGTCCAACTCTTGATTTCGGTTCAGGTCATAAGCTCAGGGTCCTGGGATCCAGCCCTGTGTCCTCTGCTTGGCCCTCTCCCTCTGCTCCCCCTCTCCTGTTAAGGTCCTGCTCTCTCTCTCTCAAATAAATAAAATCTTTTAAAAAACCCAAAAGATTAAAAAAAAAAAAAACAGTGCAAATAAACTATAATGTATGCTTGGATATAATTTGAGCAACAAAAATTAAAATTCCTCTTCTAGGCTTTACATATCTTTATTTTGTTTACAATTTGCTTCAATCTAGGGGCAAGGACTTCTACAGAAGTATTTTAGGGGGTCCATTTAGGGGAAAGATTTCCCCAGAGATATTCATGTACATTTTTGTAAAATAATAGGAATGACAGTAATTTCCTTGTAAAAAAATGTTTAATATCAACATACTCAGAATACAATATGTAATTGTTTAACATACATTATAAAATCATCAATTTTAGAAATTTTCCAACTGTCTAAATACCTAAATAAAACTACATTCTGGCATAAAGATGAGCTATTTTCTCAATTATACCAAAATTAAAATGTACCCGTATTCTAATATTGAGAAATGAGATAAAATACAAACATTATAAAGTTTACCTAGAAAAGTTCTATACTGACTTCACAGACTATCTTAAGTATATACACATGTAAAAATTTTTTATTTTAGTTTTTTGAGACACAGGACATCCTACTTTAATAGCATGATTGATATTTTGGATAGGGGGCTAAAACGTGGAGGGCAGAGCAGAGGATTTGAAGGCTGAACACCATTGTTCAATTTAGGATTTAACTTCCTGGACTGCTGGCATTTCTATTCCTTGTGCCAATAAGCACACATTAAACGTCTAAGTAAATAAATAACATTAACAAGGATTTCTTCATCTGTATATTGGAGATAATGCCACCCACCACAGAATATTTGTAAAGGACAAGAGAGCTAATGCATACCATAGGGCTTTGTTAACTTTAAGACTCTGAGCTGAATTATTTGTAAAAATCTGTTAGTAGATCGTTATTTTATAAAAACATCAAATGTCAAATAAATCTGGGTACTTGGGTTTGACACAGTATTTTATTCAGTTACGTTTTCCTGTTAACAAAGATACCATTAACAACTAATTTGTTCAGTGTTCATTTTCAAGGGGAAAAATTTACAATTCATGAAAACACTATTTAATTCAAGTCCATACTGATGTCTTTCTATCTCATTTGGTAAGTCATAAGAAAAATCTGTTTTGTTTCAAGGGATAAGTTTTTTGGGAAAAAGGTCTAAAATGTTTATACTTATTAAATTCTAACTCAACAGCATTTACCAAAGCACTTCACATATATTTTGTTTATGACATTTATCATATTGTATTACAAAGATATTTTTTTTCTCTCAGGAGACTCTTAAGGAATTTAAGGGCAGATAATCATGTCATCTTTATATAAAGTCATTAGCCTTTTGCTGGTTCTTTGTAGAGGTTAGTTCCTGGCAGGCATAGAATGAATAACAACAGAGAATGAACAGAGGATATGTGTTGGGTCCAGCAGATGAAAAAGAGCAGATGGTAGACAGTCAAAATGATAAGTTTATCAACTACTGAAAACAGGATTTAAAAAGATTTAGGTTTTTCTCTATGAATGAACCTAGTTTTAAGGTAGACAAGTATCTGTATGTTAATGAAACAATTTGATGCAGGGAGAATTTAAAGCATGTTATCAGGACAGTAACCTGACAATGACATGGAGAAAACACCAAAAAAATTTACTTTAAAATTACTGAGTGGTAATTTATTCAGTAGTCTCAAATAATAATGAAGTCTAAGTTAACTTTGTCAAAAGCTTGTATTTTATGGGATTTTGGGGTAATTTTTAAAATGTTACCTTAAGACACCAAGATACTATTGTAGATAGGAACTGACCTTCATTAATTAGTATTTTGTTTTATATTGGAGAGGGGTGATGAACTACATGAGAGTTTATTGTTGGAAAACAGTTTATGTTTAAATGATTATTAGCCCAACTTATTTTGAGGTATAACGTTATGGTCAGTAAGTGAAGAGATATTTGAAACCATAGTAGAAAAAAAACAAAATGACAATTCCAAGGAGTTATGTCCAATATTTAAAATAAAATGACTAACAAGGTTTACAATATTCACAAAAGGATTTTCATAAATATTTGTTGTAAGTGCCTGATGATAATAATACAGACTTTTCTTATCCTTGCCTTTGTGAAATCTAGTTGGTTGGGAGGCAATCCTTATTAAAAGAAAGAGTGCTAATGCTGGAAGGAGACTATTGCTAGGATCCAAGCAAATACTATCAAAAACAAAACTTTCACCCTGATAAAACCCCCAAATTTCTTTATAAAATAAGATAGCTATTACCTTAAAGGAAGAACTTTAGAGCAATTTTGGTTAGGTAGATGCATGCTACTTTCATATGGTAGTGTCAGAAGCCTGAACTAAGATTGAATAACTTGATTACACATTAATAAATTTAATGTGATTTTCCCAAAAATCACATTTGAAGGGAAGGATTCTTATTAAAATCAAAAATTTATGTGGTGAATTATGGTGAACCGCTTAATTAGTTCAAGTGGAAACTATCATAGTTCTATTTTGTAAAATAATTAGCATTTGCATAGCTTTTCAGACACATGTATTTATATAGAAAATACATTTCACTTCCCTTCTGCAGTACAGTTGCTCTATTAGACTCGCTAAAAAGGGAGATAAAAGCAAGCTGATATGTACAATAGATTGATTCCATCTAAGTTGTGAAGATATAATATGGTAAGTACCTTTCTGTGATTAAACCTAATGAGGGCTTATGGGGAAAAAACAGTGTAAGAGTTTTGGTATCAACATATATGCGGGCAAGGGGGTATTCCTAACAGAACTTTGTATCATGTTGCCTAATTAATGTAACATCTTTGGAACTGAAAATGAAATATTTTTATTATGAGGAAAAAAATAATATGAATTTATCGTTTTATTTAAGGTAAAAGCTAGATCACAATGTCTAGAGTATTTCACGATGTATAATCGGCTACCTATTTTCACTAGTCTGAGGTTCTTGAGGCCTTACCTTGCTTGGATGATGCAAGAGTACTTCACTTTCAAAATATTATTTTCAAAATATTTTACAATCTATTTTATTTTATTTTTTTTACAATCTATTTTAAAAGCCAATATTTTCATGAGGGAAGCCATGATTAACTCACTTTTATTGGTGAGTAGATACAGAAAGTTTAACTAAATAACAGAATTTGCCTTATACCTCAGAATTTTTTCCTATAAAATTTCCAAATCCAGTGCCAATAATGATTCAATTAATACAAAGCCCAGCAGTTTTAAAGTCATATTTAATGTTGGTTAACTCCTACTTAGCATCCTATTTAGAATGTAATATCCCAACACTGGTACAGGAAAAACAATTTTTTTCCAATTTAAATTAAACATATCACAGTTCTTTAATTTTAAAAGACAAAAAAACACCTTGCAAACATACAATTTCTTAGCAAAATTTTTAAGTACATAATTCTTAAGTAAGGCACTTCCATTCTTTTTCAAATAAAAGTTTCATAGAAAGTTTCCATTTTTTTTTATAATCAAGTCTTCATAAATTATATAATGTTACTTTAAGTAAAACTTTATTAAATATCCAATTTGGCATAATTTCCTTAAATATCTTTACCTTTGAATAGAATGAAGGATGGGCCTCAAGTTCCTTGTAGACCAATTAATCTTAAATGACTGTTTTATAGAATTGGTAATGTTTTATCTCGTGGATTTTGTTCAAGAATCTTGAAATCTTCCAAAGGAAGACTGCTTAAGGCAGTTGGTAAAATGTGTTCTGATGTGCCCTTAGGTAATATGTTATTTGCTTCCAAATTCTTCACCAAGCACGTGGCTTTGATCCATCTTCGTGTTGCTCTGCGTTCTTTTTGTAAGCAAGTTTTCATTTTCTTTCTTAAGCTTGCTATTTCCTTTTCCAGTTTAATTATCCTCTTTTTTGCCTCCATAGGATTCCTAAAAGCATAACTGTGTTCAAGTAGTACTTGCTGACTACTAATGTTTGGTTTTAAATTAGATGGTCCTTTTGGGGTACAATTGTTGTTTTTCTTCAAAAGATTCCTTGACTTGAGTTTCTAAGCCAAATAAAATTAGAGGGTTGAACATAAATTATGAAATATCACAAATAAGTAAATTTTTCCTAGTTTTGTATAAAAGTAATTAAACTCCTCTTGTAAAAACTGATTTTAAAAGTTTTACTGGCAACATCACCTGCCCGTCACATGTAATTGTGGATTTAAGTTTCTCAACTTGTTAAATTAACTCCAGCCACCTTATTTCTTTTTGTCTTTTCTCTCCAGAGGGATACAAACATTGTTTGAAAATAGACAATGGACTTCCAAGGTCTCTTTCAAGTTACTGAGTATGATTTTGTGGAGACTTTAAAAATATTTTGAAATTTCTAAGACCAATATAATGTATGTAAACATCTGGTTCTGGTTTTTCTGTGGTACTGATTTCTCTCTTTTTTAAGTAAATACTGTTCTTTCAATTTGATATTTCAAAACTGAGGTTCTACTTAATAAAAAAATTATTCCCAAGTAATAAGCTTCTGAGTAGATTTACTAAATGTTCACAGTTATATCTTCCATTCAAGGATTTAAAATCTGCCTAGGAACTTTCTACCCAAATCTAAGGACTCTTTTTTCCTTTATTTCTTTTACTCAATTGGTCATCGAGTTCAATTAATTCTACTTTTAAAATATCTCTATCATCAATCCTTTCTCTCCATCATCCTTAAGGCTATGGCCTACACCAAGCCTATATCACATATGGCTTGAATATACTAAAAAATTCTTTTTTTTTTTTAAAAGATTTTATTTATTTATTCATGAGACACAGAGAGAGAGAGGCAGAGACACAGGCAGAGAGAAGCAGACTCCCTGTGGGGAGCCCGACGTGGGACTTGATCCCAGGACCCTGGGATCATGCCCTGAACCTAAGGCAGATGCTCAACCGCAGAGCCACCCGGGCATCCCACTAAAAAATTCTTTAATGATGTCCACTCATTCTGAACCTCATTCATATTCTGCTACCAAAATAATTTTTCTGACAGATTTGATGTTTCTCTAACTGGCTAGATTCCCCTTTGCCTCATTATCTAAAGACAAAAAAATCTTTACATGGCAAACTTACAATTTAGGATCTCACCCCATTTTGCCACTCACCGTCTTGATTTATACTCCCACAACTATTAAATCACTTTAAGTTCCCAGATTAGGTTATAACTTCATAAGTTTGTATCTTTTATTGATTCAACAAACATTTATTAACACAGAAATTCATTTGTGGACAAATACCTTTTCCTCTCTGATCAGATTTTCCCCAACTAGATGAAATATTGTTTTAATACATTCATCATATACCTTAATTCTGTCCTTCCTTTTACATATCACTTACCTAACACTTAATTGTTTTCTACTTATCCCTCAACCCATTGGCTTTTGTTCTCATCATGTTACCGTAATTGTCCTGTGCAAGGTTAAGAACCTTCTCCTACGTTCCAAAGTCCAAGCCCAAACTCCAGCCTAAATGCCTGAGCTCAATGAAGTTTTCTGTGATGCCTTCTTCTGAACTTACACTCTCTGGTATAACTCTGGGATTCTTTGGGGAGTGGTATTCTTAAAGCTCTTCACACCCATTTTGAATGTTATCTTAAACATCAGAGCAGAATGATGCTGGAGGTTTCTTTACTTAGGATTTCTGTTTTACCATTGATTCAATTATTGATAATAACTGGAAGTAATGTAAAATTCCAATACAGTAAAAGTAGTTTGGATTGGGGAAAGAATATTGGAGTCAGGAGACCTGAGCAATAACTGCAGCCTGCACCTTTACTGCACAAGAGGAAGTTTTGTGACTTTCTTGAGGCATATCATTATATATGAACTTCATTATATTCTGAATTGTTCTACTTTGTAAAGAAAAAAGAATGGGTACCAAAAATGGTAAAAATGGGTAAAAGAAAAGTAATGTTACCTACCATAGACTTTAAATGGGTACAGAAATCAAAAATGGTTGGAACAGCATCCATTTTAAGTCGTCGAGTTTGTCCTGTTAAGTCAAAACAGGAGGCTTCAAAGTGCTTTGAACAAAGAAAAGTGTGTTTTCCTGGCACAAAATTTTTGCGCCTAAGCAGACGAATCCATTCTTTTCTTCTCTTAGGATCCAAAGGAAACCTTTTAAAAAAAGAAAGAAAAAAAAAAGGCAATTCAACTTCCAACAATCACACTTCTGGTTGTAATGGTTAAAAGGAATTTTAAATTTTAAGATGGATGATGATTTAAAGCATCTTCCACTTATATACAAAATTTTAATATCCAGACACTGGAACAAAAACCAATTCATGCTATCTTTTACAAGTTGCAAAACAACTAATGAAAAACTGACTGGAGTGCTTTATTTTTCAGGCCTTTAAAATGACCTTTCTTCCCAACTTAGTTCTTAACATTGGCAGTAAAAATAAAACTATACTGATATAAATCAAGGTTATGTAGAACCATTATAAGCATTATTCACAATGCTGTGATCAGCTTGCTGCTGACATATGTACATGGTCAGGACAAATCAAATATCTACAGATTAAATTTTATCAGGGAAAGCCTAGACAGATTCTGATATTCCTTCCTCTGTGTTCCTTCACTGTCACACACTTAACGCATTCTTTTGTAATTTTTCCATTTTAACAAATTTCCAGTGAAATAAAAGTAGATTATAAGTTTCTTGAGGACATATTGATCATTATATCATCTATTTATCTTTAACACTTAGCACAATGCCTTGCAAACAGTAGGGGCTCCACAAATGTTGGCGTAACTGATGTAAAACAATATAAACTAACAATTCACTGTATTACTTCCATGTAAACTGCACATATTTTTAAAAAGTGGACTCTGGGATCCCTGGGTGGCGCAGCGGTTTAGTGCCTGCCTTTGGTCCAGGGCATGATCCTGGAGACCCGGAATCGAATCCCACGTCGGGCTCCTGGTGCATGGAGCCTGCTTCTCCCTCTGCCTATGTCTCTGCCTCTCTCTCTCTCTCTTCTCTGACTACCATAAATAAATAAAAAAATTAAAAAAATAAAAATAAAAAATAAAAAGTGGACTCTTAAGCTATATAGTACAGTAGGAAGCATGATTATTAACAAAAAGTAAAATGCTGCTGACAAGCCCAGCAGGAATGTCATTCCTTTCATGGTTATTTTAAATACAAAATATACTGATATGTATGTACCAGTGTACACCCGTCAAGGAGAAAAATATGAGACTGCCCCAAAATTCTAGTGGTAAACTGTGCTAACTTGAGAACATGACAATCAAAATTTATATGTATTAAGTTTGAGTTGAGCTCTTTAGTTTGACTACTTTATCCTTTAAGTATTAATTATGAACTGACTCGTGTTTAAAAAGAACCATTAAAATGATGTTAAAAGATCATGTGGCGGGGATCCCTGGGTGGCGCAGCGGTTTAGCGCCTGCCTTTGGCCCAGGGCGTGATCCTGGAGACCCGGGATCGAATCCCACATCGGGCTCCCTGCATGGAGCCTGCTTCTCTCTCTGCCTCTCTCTCTCTCTCTCTCTCTCTCTCTGTGTGACTATCATAAATGAATAAAAAATAAAAATAAAAAAAAGATCATGTGGCTCAGAAACCCCCAAGTGAAGCTTTCCTAGGTAGCAACAACTTTGGCTCGATCAGATATAGTAGGTTTGCTCAAATCACCAGCAGTGAGGGACTCAGGCAGATGAAAACCCAGACTAACTGGTAAGAACCCTCCCATCCCCACCTCCTGTCCCTCCCACCCCACCCAGACATACCCTAATCTGAAAATATTAACATTTGTATGTCACTTTACAGTTCATGTTTTCATGTATGTAGGCTTCTAGAAATTTCATTAGAAACCTGTGATAGTAAAAAAAAAAAAGAAAGAAAGAAAGAAAGAAACCTGTGATGGAGGATTTATCTACTCTACCTAGCCCTCACCTGTTACTAATAATGTATTCTCATTTCAAAGATTTCTGTTCCAATACTTAAGGGTTTGGAAATGTTTCCTCTAGCCTCAGGTAAAAGTCAAACTTTAGTTTACAAGCACATTTCTTGTTTGGGCCTCAATAAAGATGCAGAACAAATAAGTATCATTGTATTATCATTGCTATAATATTCTTCAGATGTATGAAGAGTGGTTTTCAGATATTATTTTTCAGCCTTTAAATTTTTTAGCTCTTTGTAGAAGACTTTTTTTTTTTTTTTTTAATAGGCTCCACACCCAACATGGGGCTTGAACTCAAGACCCCGAGATCGAGTCACATGCTCTACCAATTGAGCCAGCTAGGCGTCTCTAGCTCTTTTTAAAACTAGCTCCCTGGGATGCCTGGGTGGCTCAGTGGTTGAGCATCTGCCTTTGGCTCAGGGTGTGATCCTGGAGACCCATGATTGAGTCCCACGTCGGGTTCCCTGCATGGAGCCTGCTTCTCCCTCTGCCTGTGTCTCTGCCTCTCTCTCTGTGTGTCTCTCATGAATAAATAAATAAAGCCTTAAAAAAAAAAAAAAAGCCAACTAGCTCCCTGATTATGAAACCTGATGCCTAATTGAACTTTAACTTGGGTTAGTTTTCCTTCCTTAAGATTCAATTTAGGAATCCCACATTCCTAAGGAAATTTTTCATGGACTGGGTTAGATGTTCTTATATATCATATAGAATATCATTTGTATTCTAATGGTTTACTTTTCTACTTCCACTCCTATATCGTAAGTATCTCATGGTTGGAGCTATGCTTTTCACTATATCCGGTTAAGTAAGCACTCCATGAACTTTCTCAGTGAATCAAAGAATGAACAAACCAAGGGGATTATTCATCATTACTAAATAATGTTTAGTTATCTGTGTTGAAATAGAAAAATAAAAATAATCAGCAATTTTATATTTTATTTTGGACAATATTTATATACAGCATTAACCTTATTTTCATGTGTCTGGATTTTTCTCAGCATTTTTGAAGGGTGGGAGATATAGCCCATAAGCTTAATTTAAGTCATAATAAATCCTGTTGTAAATACTAAAAAATTAACATGGTGGTAACTGCTGGATATATTCTTGTCTACCAGTAATAGAACCAAACTTTCAGAAACATTAGATGTTTTGGAAAAGCCAGTGTTTTAAATAATGCTACTTTGCTTGAGTCTTTAATAATAGCTGAATGCCTTTTATATTCCAAGACTGTCGTAGGCACTGAGGACATAGTGGTAGACAAAACCGACCTAACCTTTATGGTATCTACCCTTTATGTGAGGGTATATTGTAATGGGAAGGGTAGAAATCAAATGGCTTTACGCAGGAAAAAGGAGTGGCTGAGAATGTTGTCTCTGCCGTCAAATCGAGGTGCAAATCCTGGTTTCTTCAGTGCGATACCTGAGTGACACCAGACAAATTCTTGAGCCTTTTTAGGCTTCAGTTTTATCACCTATACAGTGAAGTAATAATGGTACTTACTATGGTTCCAGGGATTAAATGAGAAAATGTGAGTAAATGCTTTGCCCAGTGCGCAGTACACAGTAAATACTAAATAAAAGCTATTTATTAATAAAAGTAATTACAAGTTCATGAGCGTAATAAAGGGGTAAGTACAGGGTGGCATGGAGCCATAAAACAGTAAGAGCTTATCTAGTCAGGAGGCTTTTTTTTTTTTTTTTTTAGATTTTGTTTATTTATTCACAATAGGCATAGAGAAAGAGAGAGAGAGAGAGAGAGAGAGAGAGAGAGAGGCAGAGATACATGCAGAGGGAGAAGCAGGCTCCATGCCAGGAGCCTGACGTGGGACCTGATCCTGGGACTCCAGGATCACACCCTGGGCCCAAGGCAGGCGCTAAACCGCTGAGCCACCCAGGGATACCCTAGTCAGGAGGCTTTAAGAGAGTAGGAGTTAGATAGGGAAAGTAGGGTAGGAGTAGTGTAGTGTTATGACATGAAATGATGCTGGAGAGCCTTCTAAGTTAAGAGTAATTTTGAAGTCATATCCAAAATAGCATTGGTAGGCCATTAAAAGGCCTAATTTAGAGGGTAATTATTAACCTAAAATGTTTTAGCTGGCTATTAAATATAGCCATTATTAAAAATTACATAAGTTTGCAATTAAATGAAGAACAAAGGTAGTAAACACTGAAACCCGTAATTTCTTTATTACTTTACTATTGCCTCTATTCTTAAAATTGTTTGTGTCTGTTATAACTGTGTGATATAAATGCTATAGAACAGAGTGGTACTGCACATTTCTTCCCAACTCTGTGATCAGTGATTTCATATTGGTAGCTTGAAACCAGCCATGGGAATTGGGCAAACACCACAAATCAGTGCTTTCCCCTTTCCCTGGAGATCCCGATCCTGTTGTTAAACCTTTAGCAACACACCATTGATTATAGAAGAGAGGTCAGGAGTGCGTGAATGGAAGCAGTGAACCAGGTAAGAGGCTATTGTAACAATCCAATCAAGAGGGAATGGGGAGAAGTCAAGGGAGGATATCCTCTCACTTTCGGGGTGGACGGTGTTTTCGTTTACTGAGAAAGGGAGTATGGGACTTGGTGTAGTTTTAGGGGAAGAGCAAGCTCATTAGTACAGTTCTGACATATTGAACCCGAGGAACTGAAGAGAGACCAGGGATATACCGAGACACTTGGCCTATATAAGTCTGGAACTCATTAGAAAGATTGGACTGGAGATGTTGATTTCCAAGGCTTCGACGGGTTAACTGAGTCCACAGAACAGTTGAAATCATTTTGATAAGAGTGGAAAGACCTAGGTCAGGGGGCAGAGAAAGGAAGGGGCTGGCCGAGAAAACTGAAGGTGTCCCAGATGAAAATCACAAAATCAGTATCAAATAATTCAAAAGTAGAGTATTTCAAGGAGGAAATGAAGACATGCCATGAAAAAGAAATACAAGAGCGATAACTTATCTTAGCAAGAGCAGTTTCAGGAGACTGTTGGGGGGACTTAGACTGGAGTGGGCTAACAGATAAGAAAAACAGGACAATGAGCATAGGCAACCTAAGTTGTACACTGGGATAAACCTATCAACACCCTAGGAAAGAAGTTGGTGAAACATTGTATTTACGAAATAGGAATGTAATTCATTATATAATGTTAAGATCTGAATTTCCATGAACACATTAATTTCATAGAAGACAAATCATCAAATATGCATGTTACTGTATCACTGTGTATCTCTCAAACATTCAAGATGATGGGTGCCTCGGAATCCTCCCTCTCCCTCATCTTCCACATCAAATTACCAAATACAGTGGTTTCTACTCTTTTTTTTTTTTTAAGATTTTATTTCAGACAAAGAGAGTGCACATGGAGGGGGGGTAGAACAGAAGGAGAGGGAGAAGCAGAGAAGCAGACTCTCCACTAAACAGGGAGCCCGGCGTGGGGCTCCATCCCAGGGCCCCAAGATTATGACCTGAACTGAGGGCAGGTACTCAACCCACTGAGCCACCCAGGCGCCTCCTACTCACACATTTCTTAAGTCTATCTACTTCTTTCCCCTTCTGTCAGTAGTTACTGGCCTAGGTTACTGGTGGACTCTCCCTTGTTTTCCTGCAAGTTCCTCTTTCTTCTCAACTCTCACCTCTTCTAATCTAGTGCTGGTTGTGCCTGCATTGAAGTACCTTGTGTAGCTCAGTTGATACTGTATGAGAATTCCCTGTGAAAGAAAGAGTGGGCGAATTAAGGTTGAATAAGCTCGTTTCTAATCAAATTCTTCTCTTGATGATGCTTGACCAGCACTTTAACACTGTAAATTGTCCACACTGCAGCCAGAGGGCTTCTTAACATGCAAATCTCATCATGCTATTCTTTTAAGAAACCCTCAGGTCTTCTCGAATGCTCACTGAATAAAAGAGAAAATCTGTAAGGTAGCATACAGGACTAAATCTACGTCATCCTTTGGTTATCATCTGAAATTTCACATCCTTTAAGAAGTGTTCTTTGACTTTACAAGGCTAAGTTAGACATCCCTGAGTGTCTCTTCTGCGGCACTTAACTATAATTATTTATGTTTTTCTCACTACCTACTAAACTAAAGGAGTATAAGAACTTTCTGGGGAAAAAAAAAAAAAAAAAAGAACTTTCTGGGGGTGGGGGAGGTGCCAGCCGGGCTCTGTAGGTGAAGCCCTGGACTCCTGATTGTAACTCAGGTCACACAATCTCAGGATCAGGAGATGCAGCACCTCCCCCCCCGGGGGGGGGGGGTCCCTGCTTGGCTGGGAGACTGCTATCTCCCTCTCTCTCTGCCCCTCCATCCACTCACACCAGCTCTAACAAATAAAACTTAAAAAAAAAAAGAACTTTCTGGATTGCTAGCACAATGTCAGGCACAAGAATCCTGTACACGTTCGATGAATGAATGAATGAAGTGCTACATTCCCATGAAATATCTGAAAAACAGAAACATCACAAGGACTTTTTTTTAAGTAGCAGTTATTTTATTTTATTACTATTTTTAAAGATTTATTTATTTATTTATTCAGAGAGAGAGAGAGAGAGAGATGCAGAGACACAGGTAGGGGGAGAAGCAGGCTCCTTGCAGGAAGCCCCATGTGGGTATGGATCCTAGGTCTCCAGGATCACACCCCCGGCTGCAGGCGGCGCTAAACTGCTGTGCCACCAGGGCTGCCCAAAGTAGCAGTTTTTAGTAAGAGAGCATTTAGTGATAACTAGGTAAGGAAAGGGTCAAGGATATTCTAAGATCGTACTAAGTTGTGAGATACATAAAATCAGAACTATTGGGGATGCCCGGGTGGCTCAGCGGTGGAGTGGCTGCCTTTGGTTCGAGTCGTGACCTCGGGGTCCTGGGATCGAGTCCCATGTCGGGCTCCCTGCATGGAGCCTGCTTCTCCCTCTGCCTGGGTCCCTGCCTCTCATCAATCAATCAATAAAATCTTTAATAATAATAATAATAAATAATAAAAACATAAAACATAGGGGCACCTGGGTGGCTCAGTGGCTGAGCATCTGCCTTGGGCCCAGGGTGTGATCCTGGGGTCCCGGGATCGAGTCCCAGGTCAGGCTCCCTGCATGGAGCCTGCTTCTCCATCTACCTGTGTCTCTGCCTCTCTCTCTCTGTGTCTCTCATCAATCAATCAATACAATCTTTAATAATAATAATAATAAATAATAAATAAAAACATAAAACATAGGGGCACCCGGGTGGCTCAGTGGTTGAGCATCTGCCTTGGGCCCAGGGTGTGATCCTGGGGTTCCGGGATCGAGTCCCAGGTCGGGCTCCCTGCATGGAGCCTGCTTCTCTGTCTGCCTCTCTCTCTGTCTCTCATTAATCAATCAATCAATCAAATCTTTAATAATAATAATAATAAATAAAAAATAAAAACATAAAACATAGGGGCACCCATGTGGCTCAGTGGTTGAGCATCTGCCTTGGGCCCAGAGCGTGACCCCGAGGTCCTGGGATCGAGTCCCGCGTCCGGCTCCCTGCTTCTCCCTCTGCCTGTGTGTGTCTCTGGCCCTCTCTCTCTGTGTCTCTCATGAATAAATAAAATCTTAAAAAAATAATAAATCGGAACTATTGGCACAGAACTTTTTTTTTTTTTCAAGGCTGCTTTTCTGCAGGCACTTGCCGAGAAAGTAAGCATTTATGGAGTACTTACTGTATTTCACACAGCCTTCAAAATGTTCTCAAGGGCTCCGGTTAGACAGAAGGAAAGACTGGATTGCTCCTGCAGCCATGGAGGAGCCACACCTAAGGTCAGCACCGTAGTGAGGAGGAAAGCCGGGCTCCGCACTGACAGCTCAGTTCTGCGCTCACCCACCTGCGCGGGGCTGGTAGGCACCTAAATGCTTCCCACGCCAACCTGGCTAGTGATCGCTTCCCGTTTTTTTTCGTTTTTTTTGTTTTTGTTTGTTTTTAATTTTATTTATTCCTGAGAGACACAGAGAGAGGGGCAGAGACCCAGGCCGAGGAGCAGCAGGCTCCCTGCAGGGAGCCCGATGGGGACTCGACCGCGCGACCCGGGGTCACGCAGGTGCTGCCCCGGGGGTGGAGGGGGCGCCCCTGGCTTCCCGATCTGGACGGCAGCAGGAGGTTTCGCTTGCTTGGAAGGCACCATTCCCGTGCAGACCCAGGCCCATGCATCGCGGAGCACGAAATCACGGGATGCTCCTTTTACTTTTCCCCCAGGGAGTAAGCACCGGGCGGGACTCGGATTTCCCTTTCAAAGTGAGTTAATCTTTCCCGGAGGGCGGGGAGAAAAAGGACAAAAAAAAAAAAAAAAAAAAAAAAAAAAAAGGAAGAAGAAGAAAAAAAGAAAAAAGGGGAAGGGTGGGGGGGACAGAGGCGGGGAAGGGCAGCGCAAAGGACAGAAGTGCTGCTTCCTGGGCACGAGCCCGGCGTGGGGTCGGCGGCTGGGCCCCGGCTGCGCCCGCAGCGGCGACCCTGCACCTGAGGGCCCGCGTCCCTAACCCGCGCCGCGCTTACCTGTGGAAGCTGATGTTAATGTGCTTGTCGTAGGTAGTGGCGCAGCCCGCCGCGGCGCAGTTGGTCGGCATGTCCCCGTCGCCGTCATCCGGTCCTGCGGCGCTGGCGGGGGTGCGGGTGCGGGTGCGGGTGCGGGTGCGGGTGCAGGTGCAGCTGCAGGTGCGGGCGCGGGGGTCAGCCTCCCCGGGGTCTCTAGTAGCACGGCGGCCTGGAGCCCGCGCAGCAGACGGCCCCGGAGCCGCGCTCGCCTTCGTTAGCCTCCCCCTTAAGGGGCCCCCCTAAAACGGAGCGGGATCACTGCGCCCCCTCGGTCGAGGCGCTCGCGGCCATTACAACGCTCCTCGCATCACTCAGGAGCCTCCCGGGCCGTCCACGTCAGCGGCGAGCCCGGGCGGGGCGCGAGCGCTGCGCGGGAAGCACAAACCCGAAAACCCGAAAACCCGAACCCCCCTCTCCCTGCCCCGGAGGCTCGCCCCGCAAGGCGGGACTACACATCCCGGCGACCACCGCGGCGTCCCGCGAGACGACGCGGGAGCTGCGCGGCCGGCTTCCTGCGCGCCGCCGGAAGTGACGTCGCGGGCCGAGCCCCGGGCAGAGCCCCCTTTCTCGCGAGGCGGAAGAGCCGGGGGGCGCTGGGCGAGGGGACGCGGGCCGCGGCGGCCCGGCGAGAGGCGCCGGGGTGCGGGGCAGGCGGGGAGCGGAGCGCGTCGGCGGAGCGAGCAGCCGCCGCGCGAGGCCGGCGTTCGAGGCGGGGAGCCGAGGCGGCGGAGGGCGCTGTCGGGCGGGGCGGCGGCGCGGATGGCGGCCGCCGAGGTTCCGGCGCCGGCGCCCAGCGGCCTGTCGCCCAAGGAGGAGGGCGAGCTGGAGGACGGGGAGATCAGCGACGACGACAACCACAGCGACGCGCGGAGCCGGAGCAGCAGCAGCAGCGGCGGCGGGGGCGGCGGGGGCGGCGGCGGGGCCGGGGGGCTGCTGCCCTACGCGCGGCGGAGGCCTCCCCCTGCGGCCCGCGGCGGCGCGTCCGGCGGCGGCTCGTCGTCGTCGTCGTCCCAGCAGCAGCTGCGGAGCCTCTGCCGCCCGCGCCACGCGGCGGAGCGGGGCCACCTCCGGGGACACGCCGGCTACCGGCCCAAGGAGCCGTTCCGCTCGCACCCGCCGCCCGCCCGCCTGCCGCCCGGGCCGCTGTCGGAGGGCAGCCCGCGGCCGTCCTTCTGGGAGCGCAGCCACATCGCGCTGGACCGGCTCCGCTTCCGGGGCAGGCCGTACCGCGGCGGCAGCCGCTGGAGCCGGGGCCGCGGCGGCGGCGAGCGGGGAGGCAAGCCCGGCGGCCGGCCCGCCGCGGCCGGAGCGGCGGGCTCGGGGTTCGGCGGCGGCCAGAGCTGGCGGGAGCCCTCGCCGCCTCGGAAGAGCTGTATCCTTCACCTGCCCGTCCGCGCCCCGGTGGCCCTGCGTCCCTCCCTCCTTGGGTCCCTCCCTGGGTCCCTCCATGCGTCCGTCCCTCCGTCCGTTCCTCCGTCCGTCCCTGAGTGCGCCCCTGGGCCCCTCCCTGCATCCGTCCCTGGGTCCATTCCCCCGTCTGTCCCTCCGTCCCTCCCTGGGTCCCTCCTTGCGTCCGTCCGTCCGTCCCTGGGCCCCTCCCCGGGTCCATCCCTCCGTCCGTCTCTGCATTTGTCCTTGGGTCCATCCCTCTGTCTGTTCCTCCGTCCATCCCTGGGTCCATCCCTGGGTCCGTCCCTGCGTCCTGCCCTGGGTCCTTACCCGGGTCCCTCCCTGCGTCCGTCCCTGCGTGCGTCCCTGGGTGCGTCCCTGGGACGCTTCCTGGCTCCGTCCCTGCATTTGTCCCTGGGTCCATCCCTCTGTCCGTCCCTCTGTCCATCCCTGCGCTTCCCAGCAAGCAGGTGGCTCCTCGGTGGGTCGCCGCGCGGCGCAGTGGATTGTGTCTCTGGATTTGCTTTTATTTTATTTTATTTTATTTTAATTAATTAATTAATTAATTAATTAAGCAAGCTAACGTATCACGATTCGGGGGCCAAACCGGCGAAAGTGATCCCCGGGAAGTCTGAAACGAGATTTCTTCCTAGTCGGTCCGCAGCCCTGGTGCCCCGAGCTCAGGTTGATGCGCCCTCCCTCGCTGCGGCGGGAACTTTTGTCTGCGTGCCAGGTTGACTTACGAGTGCTACAGGGAGGAGGAGGGAATTAAAATAAATAAATAAATAAAAAGGGATGCACAGTTTAGGGCCTGATCCGGTTGCTTGCACCGTATCGAACCTTGACGTGGAAAATTGTGAGGTTCCATCCTGCACGGTTCCGCCCTTTAAGGTTCTTCTCGGCCTGTTCTTACACACTCGGCCTTTTTTTTTTTTTTTTTTTTAAGTGGGGGCGGGGGGGGGTTGCGTGCAAGTCCAAGTCACAGGTGGTGCATTCAAGCGACTCTCTGTTAAAACGACGACTCCTCTTCCTATGTTTCGTTGTGGGGCATTCTGTGCTTTTGTGCCCGCCCCGGCAGCACATACACGAAAGTTTTGGGACCTTCTATGACCCAGCGCTGACCCATGTAGGTTAGAGAGAGAAAGACAGTGTTCTGATTTTAGCGTATTGAACGCCATGCGGTGTGCGTGCGAGACGGTGGAGATTATGGGGAGGTGGAAAATAGCAAAATACCTGATTTGTTGTTCCCTCAGATCCCATTATCTTTAAGATTCTTGAGCTTACTGAAGGTTTATATTGGGGCGTCAGCCACCTGAAGGTTTGCTAGCTTATGATGGGTTTGTAGAACTAGGTCTTCGTGATGACTGCATAAAGATGATTTGCCACCTGCAGTGATCACCGGTTGTAGTTGCTACGGTACAATGATTTTTTTTTTTTTTTACGCATCCTATATGAAACTTACACGTGATGACGTTTGTTTGGAAGACCCTCAAGGGTGTTTTTGTAGAATTCTCAAGATCAAATGGTCTTTCCCAGATGTCAGCATGTAAAGGGGCAAGAAATAAGAATCTAGGTACACAGCAGCTTCTGGGGCTAAGGCCCTGAAAACACTTGATTCTGCAACCACAAGTTAGGCGAGGAGCACCTAGGATTGTTTCAAAGAAAATCATAGAAGGATTTGACTTTTAAAAAAGATAGAAGATGTTCTTTCAAAAAAAAGGAAAGAAAAACTGTGCCCAAGATAACTTTTTTTTTTTTTAAAGATTTTATATATTTATTCATGAGAGACACAAGGAGAAAGGCAGAGACAGGCAGAGAAGCAGGCCCCATGCAGGGAGCCCACCATAGGACTCCATCCCGGGTCCCCAGGATCATGCCCTGGGCCGAAGGCGGCGCTAAACCACTGAGCCACCCAGGCTGCCCCCAAGATAACTTTTTAAGGAAGTTTTTGTTAGTTGTTGATTCTGAATCTAAAAACAGGCTGTTAAAGCACATACATGTGTGTTTTTTTTTTATTTTTATTTTTTATTTTTATTTATTCATGAGAGACATAGAGAGAGAGGCAGAGACACAGGCAGAGGGAGAAGCAGGCTCCATGTAGGGAGCCCGATGCGGGACTTGATCCCAGGTCTCCAGGATCACACCCCAGGCCGCAGGTGGCACCAAACCGCTGCGCCACCTGGGCTGCCCTACATGTGTGTTTTTTAAGAATGCAAAAGAGGAAACTTAGAATTTGTGTTGGAGAGACCGATGTGAATAAATAGAGTTTTAATGTAAAAAGTTCTTATTGAGATGTGTAAAAAGTACTGTGGGGGCACAGAGCTTTTTCTTCATTTAAACTGTGTTAGAGAAGGTGGTGATGAGGGGGCTTGCCCAGCTCCTGCCCTTGCCTTTTTTCTGTCCAATCTTTCAATACCACTTTGGCCTTTATTTATATAATTTATACCTTTATTATTTAGCTTATATGTTTTTATTAGAAACAAGCATACAGTGTGGAAAAAATTACAGGAATATATCAAGTCTGATTTCTGTAGTAATTTAGCAGAAATGAGCTGTATTGCTGTTTTTCTTTTCACAGATGCTGCACTTAAGGAAAAGGATGCTTGTTTTGATCTTCTGCTCATTGTTTTCCTCGTGAAGTATCATTAATCCATCCTAGAGGTGGTATTCTTTGTAAGATTTTGTGAAGGAAAACATAGTGTTCAGCTACTTTTATATAATGTGAACAAACTTTGTAATACAAAATTTTATTAATTCAGGTTCCTTAATACCAAGATTATATTCAGGTTTATTCATATATCCACTGTGCACTTAGAGTAATGACATTTTTATTTTATAAATAATTACATTAAAAAAGACTTAGGGTGTTGGGGCACCTGGCTGGCTCAGTCAGTAGAGCATGTGACCTTTGATCTTGAGATTGTAAGTTCAAGCCTCATGTTGGGGGTAGAGTTTCCAAAAAAAAAAAAAAAAAAAAGGATAAAGAAAGAATAGGGAATGTACTGTGGCTCATTTTCATCATCTAGAAGTGAAGTAGCAGGAGTACAAGTGTTTTGTTTTTTAACATTTTTATGTAATGATCAAGGCATAGTAGGTGCAGCTTTAATGAAATATAATAAGCAGATTCTAATGTGGCACTTATTTTCAGTTTCATTCATTTAAAATTTTTCTTAATGATAGACATTTCATCAGTCCCGCTTAGCATGTTTCCTTTGGATGACTGCTGTTTTAAACTTTCTAATCTGATGAGAGCTAACATAATTAGGCCAGTGTCTCTCATCAGTAGAAAGTCATTTCATTTTCACCTACAGTTGAAAAGCAGTTCTTTTTTTTATAAAACATTTCGGTTAAAAATTGCATCTTAACTAGTTTAAAATTAAATCTTTTCAGTGTTGGTGTCATCTTTGTCCTGTATTAGACAGAAATAGGAGATTTCATTTAGCCTTGACAGAGATTATAGTTGTAACTCAATTGCTTTTCCTCATTTTCCTGTTGTTAGTGTATTGAATCTTTTCCCTCTACAAATCTTTCCAAGGTCTTCAGTTTTGTCTTTATTTTTTCAGTTTTATCTTTAGATGGCTCCATTGAAAAGTAAGGTGTAGCTGCAGATAATTCGAGAATATGTACAAAGAGTATATAATGGTGGGAGAGGAAGCAAGTAACGTTCTGGGTTCACATAGGTGACATTTCAGTTTTGAATTGGGGTCAGTTTGAAGAACAGAGAAACCTAACTACAAAACGATGTGTACGTTGTGATGAACAAGGAAATTGTAAGATTGGAAAGGAAGTACAGGTCAGATCATGAAGGCTTTATATACCATTGTAAGTATTTTGAACTCTTTTTAAAAAAAATTTTATGTATTTATTCATGAGAGACACACAGAGGCAGAGACATAGGTAGAGGGGGAAGCTGGTGCCTCACCAGGAGCCTGATGTGGGACTCCATCCCAGGACCCTGGGATCACGACCTTAGCCAAAGGCAGACACTCAGCCACTGAGCCACCCAGGTGTCCTTTGAACTCTGTTCTTAATGCGATTTAAACAAGGGGACAGATCTGATCAGATTTGTGTTCTAGAAAGATTAGTCCAGCAACAGAATAGGGGCTGGCTTGTGGAAGATAAAACCCCAAATATTTATCATGAAGCCAGACCTTCTCTCTTGTATTACGTATACATACGGTAGTGCATTAGAATGTTCAAAAGGAAAAGTGAAAGATGCTAAATAGAGCTTACTGGAAAGCACCATTATTGCAGGAGTTAGGTCACGAAGACATAGAGGGGAAAAGAAGGTAGGGAAATCAGGACAGTGTAGTTAGGGAAGCCAAGAAGAGTGGTTTGCAGTGTCCAAAGCTGCAGAGAGGCCAGGTAAAATAAAGTTTGAAAACATGATGGATAAACCAACTCAGCCAGCTTATGGCAGATTGGTCAAAGAAGAAGACAGGTTATGAGAAACTAGTATTTCAAGAACCTTGGGTCTGAAGAGCTTAGATCACAAAACCAAAGATTTACTAAAACAGTTCAGATTTTGAGTTGTAATGCTGGTTTAGTTTCTAAAATTATTGGTAGTAAAAAAAAAAATTGGTGGTGATTTTCATTCTTGTATTGGTCATTAGGGAAATTTAAAAATACGTGGAGATTGATTCTCCTGTAGGTTGTTAAACATTACAGTTTCCATCTTTAGGGGACTATAGTGTTACATCCTAGCCAGTTGAAATGATCTGTAAATGACATACTGTATTAAAACCCCCTTAAAGTGCTTGTCTTTATTTTTTATTTTATTTTTTTTTAAAGTGCTTGTCTTTAAATCTTGTTAATTTCTAGGCTGGAGAAGTGGGGTGTAACACTTTTTACCTGTGTGAATTATTTTGAGTAAAAATTATAGTTTGGAATTTTGTAGCCATTTCCAAGCCATTTACATGTTCTATGTATCACTGTGTTAGGAAAAAATTTTTTTGGTAGAGTTATTCTTATCTTCAGAGACAAATGAGTTTATAAGATACATTTTGAATACTATAGAAGGTTTTATTCTTTTTGTAACATAATTGCCTTCCTTGTCTTAGTTGTGCAGATGTTAGATAGTAAGATTGTTATGTATTAGATTTTTAAGAAAATGCTTTCTGTTTATAAACTAGTTTTAACTAGTAGTTGTCAGTGTTCTTTATCTCCTTGGTTTTTTTTGTTTGTTTGTTTGTTTTTAATCTGAGACATGGTTAGAAACTAATTAAAAAGAAGAAATGTTTCCTCCTATCGGAAGTGTAAATTATCCACATCTGTGACAAACTATTTGGTTTCTCCTCTCTTCCTTCAGAAAGGAATCTTTAACATCCAGCTTATTGTGGCTTTTCTGATTACTACAGAAGGCATGCTGATATAACCTAAGTAGGTGGGATACCTAGAGGTACTGTGGGGAAAATAACTGACACCAGTGATTTTCTAAATGGACTATTTTGTATGGTTACTGGTTAAATTTGAAACATGGGCACATTATGAAAGTGGGCATTAGCACATATGTTAAATGTAATTTAAAATACTAATTCACCTTTTTTTTTGAAAAGTTAAAGGGGAGACAATTTATAACTTAACGTGTTTTTGTTAAACTTACTGGAAAAATTTTGGAAACTGGTTTCCTTAATGTGCTGTTCAGCCAAAAGTTTTGGAAGATCTCCATCAAGAAAACAAAATTATTCGTCAAAAAGTGAAAACTGTGGGGAAGAAACTTTTGAAGACTTACTTTTGAAGTATAAGCAAATACAGTTGGAACTAGAATGCATCAATAAGGATGAAAAACTAGCTTTGAGTAGCAAAGAAGAGAATGTGCAGGAAGATCCTAAAACTTTGAACTTTGAGGACCAAACAAGCACTGATAACGTCAGTATTACAAAGGACCCAAGTAAAGAAGTAGCTCCCGAGGAAAAAACACAGGTCAAAACTTTTCAGGCATTTGAATTGAAACCACTCAGGCAAAAATTGACTTTACCAGGGGATAAGAACCGGTTGAAAAAAGTTAAAGATGGAACAAAACAGCTCTCCCTGAAATCTGACACTACTGAACCTAGTCAAGGTAATGGAATTAAGATTTTCAATTAGCACTAAGATGATTCTTCATTCGCTGTGGGGTAACTGTTTTTTTTGGTGGTGTGCTTCATTGACATGATTTTAATATTTCTCTGTGAATTCTTTTTGCACTCTCTACATAGGCATATTATTCAATAATGATAGGTTTAGTTTCATTCTGACCTTTTTTTTCCCCTCTCCCCCCCTCATTCTGACCTTTCTTTTTTGGCCTTATCTGCTGGTTGGGACTTATTTTTTTTTTTTTTTTAACTTTAAAAGATTTTATTTATTTATTCATAAGAGACAGAGAGAGAGAGAGAGAGAGGCAGAGACACAGGCAGAGGGAGAAGCAGGCTCCATGCAGGGAGCCTGATGGTGGGACTCGATCCCGGGTCTCCAGGATCACACCCCAGGCTGAAGGTGGCGCTAAACCGCTGAGCCACCGGGGCTGCCCCTGGTTGGGACTTGTAATGCAATTTTTAACATAAGTCTATCAGTGGACATCTCTGTTTCCTAACTTAAGGAGTACTTTTGGATGTTTGTTTTTAACATGATGTTAGCTTCTTTTGGAGGTTTCCTATATTGGGTAAAAAGTTTTTTTCCCCCAATTCCTTGTTTGAGTTGTCAGCATGAATGGATGTTGAAGTTTATAACACTTTTTCCTTCATTATTGAGAAGAACATTTTTCTCCTTTATTAGTGTAATGGATTATATTAATTAATTTTATAGTGTTAAACCACTCTTTAATATTTGGGATAAATCCAGCCAGTTCATGATACATCATTTTTGTACATCATGGATTTGATTTAATTTTTTCCTTTTGGTCTTTTTATGAAGGAATAACTTAATATGCAGTAAAATTTACCCTTTTTAGGGTATAGCTCTTTAAGTTTTGACAAATGCAGGCAGTTGGGTAACCATTGCCAGGCACCACAATTAAGATACAAAACTAAACAAACAAACAAAAAAATAAGATACAAAACAGTTTCTCCTCAACTCTCACAGTCTCTCATGCTCCTCCCCCAACTTTCAGTCCAGCAGGTAACTACCGTTTTCTATAGTTCGGCTCTCTCCAGAATGTCATATAAGTGGAATCATGCAGTATATTGCCTTTTGCATCTAGCTTCTTTCAGTTAAGTGGCATAGTGTGTTTGAGATTCATCAATGTGTTTGTGTATATGATTAGTTCATTCTTGTTGCTGAATGTGCCTTTGTAGGATAATGGTACAGTTTATCCATTTCCATTTGAGGGATATTTGGGTTCTTCCAGTTTGGGCAATTAAAAAGTCTTCGTAAATAATGATTTAGTAATGTTTTATTTAGAACTTTATAGCCTATAATTTTTTCCCTTTCTTTTTCCCTGCCAAGTTCTAGTATAAGGTTATGATATGCTCAAATTGAGTTGAGAAGTGGTTCCTTCTTTATTCTCAGGACTAAATTAAGATTGAATTGTTTCTAGGTTGTCTGGTAGGTATTTGGTAGAAGTATCTGGGCCTGAATGGAATCTTTTGAGGGAAGGTTTTATACTGTTGATTGTTCATGCTTTCTGTTTCTGTTTAAGGCGGTTTAGGTAATGTCGCCATTTCCTGTAAGTTGTAAAGTTTATAAAAAATTGTGCCTAAGAATCTCATTTTTGGGGGTTGCCTGGGTGGCTCATTCAGTTAAGCATCTGCCTTCAGCGCAGGTCAGGACCTGCTTCTCCCACTCCCTCTGCCCCTCCCCCCTCTCTTTTTCTCTCTCAAAAAAGTAAAATCTAAAAAAAAAAAGTGTCTCACTTTTCTATTACTTGTAGCATTTATAAGTTTTTAAATTTCCCAAGAAATAAGTCCATAGTTTTTAAAACTTACTAGTTTTCAGATCTTCTATTGAGATCAATTTAGGTAATGAAATTTCTACTTTAGCTCTTTTTGATATATAATTTTTTCCCACTTATTTCTAAATATTTTCTAGTTTTTGTTTTTCTTTGACCTTTATAGGCTATTTGGAAGTGTGTTTCTTAACTTGCAAACATGAAGGTTCTTAATATTTTTTGTTACTGATTCCTAATATTGTCAGAATGAGATATTGTCAGAATAAGATATTGTCAGAATGAGATATTATTATTTTCTTTTTTAAGATTTCATTTATTTATTCATAGAGATACACACACAGAGAGAGAGAGAGAGGCAGAGACACAGGTAGAGGGAGAAGCAGGCTCCATGCAGGGAGCCCGACGTGGGACTGATCCGGGGTCTCCAGGATCACGCCCCGGGCTGCAGGCAGCGCTAAACCGCTGCGCCACCAGGGCTGCCCTATTATTGTATTTTAAATATTTTATTTCATGAGAGAGGCAGAGACATAGGCACAGGGAGAAGCAGACTCCCTGTAGGGAGCCTGAATCGGGAGTCGATCCCAGGACTTCAGGATCACCAGTGAGCCAAAGGCAGATGCTCAACCACTGAGCCACCCAGGGGCCCCAGAATAAGATATTAAAGAAAGAATGAAAATGTAGGTACTGTCATATTTATTTGTAGAGACTTGCTTTATTGTATGTGATTTTTTTAATAACTTTCGTGTGTGCTTGAAAGGAATGTATGGATCAAGCTTTTTATGTTCACATCTTCCTTCATTTTTTGATCTGCTTGATTAGTTATTGAGAGATTTGTTAAAATCAGCCACTGTGGTGGTGGATTTATGGTTTTTGTTTCAAATACCTTGAGGCTGAGAAATTGACTCCTTATTCTCTTTATTATGTAGTAGCCTTCTTTATCTCTAGTAATGGCTCCGCCTGAAAGACTTCTTTTATGCTAATAGTCACACTTCCTTTCTTTTGATAAGTATATATACCTTGTATATCATTTTCTTTTTTTTAATTATTTTTTTAATTTTTATTTATTTATGATAGTCACACAGAGAGAGAGAGAGAGAGAGAGAGGCAGAGACATAGGCAGAGGGAGAAGCAGGCTCCATGCACCGAGAGCCCGATGTGGGATTCGATCCCGGGTCTCCAGGATCGCGCCCTGGGCCAAAGGCAGGCGCTAAACCGCTGCGCCACCCAGGGATCCCTGTATATCATTTTTTATTCTTTCAGTCTTTCCATATTCTCATGCCTCAAATGTCAATTGTACCTAGAATAGAACTGGATTTCTTTTTTTTTTTTTTTTTTTTAGGATTTTATTTATTCATAGAGGCAGAGACACAGGCAGAGGGAGAAGCAGGCATCATACAGAGAGCCTGACGTGGGACTCGATCCAGAGTCTCCAGGATCATGCTCTGGGCTGCAGGCGGTGCTAAACCGCTGAGCCACCAGGGCTTCCCAGTTCTTGGGAAGAACTGGATTTCTTTTGTAACTTAGTCGACAGTCTTTGTCCTTTACTAGAATACATAGTCCATTTGCATTTTTCATGATTACTGATATTTGGTTTTTTGTTCTTTTTTTCTTGACTCTTTTTGTTTTTTTTTTCCCCCAAAACAATTTTTTTTCCCTTTTACAAGTTTGGAAGTTAGATATTAAGTTTCTTGTCTCATATTGGTTCCTCTAGGAATTGTAACATGAATTCTTATCAATGTTTAAAATTAATCAAGGTCTTTACCCTCTCCACATACAAAAAGCCAGTATTTGCCAAGCTTTGCTCATATATTTAACACTTTCTTAGCTCACTCTTTGTCTAGAATCATTTATGCTCGATATACATTTTTTAGAATTTGGATGTGTCTGCTGGATAGGAAACTTATTACTCTTTGCCCCCCCCCCCCCTTTTAAAAGATTTGTTTATTTATTTATGAGAGACAGAGAGAGACAGACACAGGCGGAAGGAGAAGCAGGCTCCTTGCCGGGAGCCCAATGTGGGACTTGATCCCAGATCCCAGGAATCATGCCCTGAGTCACGCCCTGAGTCACACCCTGAGTCACACCCTGAGTCACGCCCTGAGCTGAAGGCAGACTCTCAACAGCTGACCCCCCCCCCCCCCCAGGCATCCCCTCTTTGCCCTTTTTTAAAGATAATTTTCTAGGTTTGGAATTCTAGATTGGCTAATTACATCCTCAACATATTGAAGATACTTTCTGGCTTCCATTATTGATTTTGAAAAGTCAGCCATCAGTCTTAATAGTTTCTAATTTGAAGGTAATTTATCTTTCTCTGCTTGCCTTAAAAACCGTTTTTTTTTTTTTTTTTTTTTTTGTCTTTAATATTCTGGAGTTTAACTATAATGAATTGATTGCTATTTTTATTCAGCTTGGGATTTGTGCTTCTTGTTTTCATTGATTCTGAAAAATTGTCATTATCTTAAAATATTTTCCCATTCTCTTTCTTTTTTGGAAGTTTGTATATCTGTTATATCAAATGATCCCACTTTATCTTCCATTTCTCTAATTTCTTTTAAGTTTCCATCTCTTTGTAAATCTGTGCTACATTCTGGAAAATTTCTTCTGATGTGTCTCTCAGTTCCTGGATTCTCTCTTTAGCTTTGTCTGATTTGCCTTAATAAACTCACCTATTGACTTTTAAATGTCAGTTACAGTTTTTATTTTATTATTTCATTTTTATTTTATTTTTAAACTTACTTTGGTCTTTTTAGATTTTTTTGCTTATTTTTTTCAAATTTATCTTTATTTAAGTGTGTTAACCATAGGTTTGCTCTGGTTTGTTTTTTCCTTTGCTAATTTCTAATATCTGACGTTTTTATGGGTCTCATTTCTGGTTCCCATTTTTGGTACCTCTTCTTGACAGTTTAGTGATTTTTTTTCTTCTTTTTCTCTTCTTTCCTTTTTGTTTTTTAAAGTGCTCACTTTTGTTTCTTTTTACTTATTTATTTTTTTGGTGGTAATTTTTTGAGGCCTGGGACAAAGATGGGACTTCCAAGAGAGGGTTTGCTTTTGCATTTGCCACAGCCAGGCACCTGAGTAGACTTTAGCACAATGATTCCAGGCAGGCAGTTTTGAAAAGTATAACTCCGTAGGATAAAAAAATATATACATGCAGGTAACTATCACAGAGTGTAGTAAGAGTTATGTATGAAAGCCTGCAGTAATACAGGGAAGGATCAAATATGTCCACCTGGGTTTAGAAGGTTTTCATAGTAGTGGAAATGTTTGATATGTGTCTCAAAAAATGAATCTTTCTGACTTGGGAAGTAAGAAGGAACCAAATGATCAGATAAAGCATAGAGAACTTTTAAAGAATAATGGAGTTTGATCTAAAATGAGTGCAGTGTGGGATTAATGGTATGTTTCTGGGAACAGTTGCATATAAATTTATAAAAGGGTAGGTTGAAATCAGGTTACAGAGGGCCTTGAATGTCTTGGCTAAGGAATTTAGATTTTTTTAAACGTCAGGTGGGCCAGCAAATATTTTTAAACAGGAAAATGATGTTATCAGGTGTATGTTTTAGAAAAGTAACTTGCAGCAGTGTGGAAGAGAAATTGGAGGAAAACCAAAAAAAGCTAAAATTTATCTGAATAAATTGTATTGATTAGTTTCTTCATATGCATCCTCTCTCCCCCACTGCAGCCCTGCCCTCAGCCTTGAGGAAGACTCAGCTCTGCCATTAAGCTTTTAAGTTGTTGGTGATCAGCTGCTTTTCCATTTCTTTCAACAACTCTTCTAAACCTAAACCTTTATTTATTTATTTATTTGCCTCTTACTCAACTTTATTCCTTGTTCAACTTTATTCAGGTTATCTCACTCAAGTTTCAACTTTTCACTTTCTTTTTTTTTTAAGATTTTATTCATTTATTCATGGGAGACACAGAGGGAGAGGCAGAGGGAGATGCTTTTCACTTTCTGATCGTAAACTTACATCCTTATTGATTTTCACTTCATTTCATTTTTGTTTATGGCCACCTTGTTTTAACCTGTGTTCCTGGCTCTTAACTTCTATCTTCTTTGGGACCTTACTCCATCTGTTGTTTGCTTTGATTCATCTTTAACCACTTTTCTCTTAAGGTGTTCTTGGTATAAATATATTTGAGTTTTCCTCCCAAAATGTAATCACTCTCTCCTCCCCTGTCTTTTCATCCAGACTTCTTGAAAGGCTAGCCTGTGCTGACTCTCTCCACTTTACCTCTCATTCCCTTTTAATCCAGTGCAATCTGCTTTTCTATTCCTTACTGAAACTAATCAGGGCAGAGTTATTTTGATGGAATTGCAAAATTAATTTTAATTTTCCATCATTTTTTATTTCATTCTTCCATTCATTCAGAAATTGAGCACTTTATTCCAGGTTCTTGGCAGTATATCCATGAACAAAATAGACAGTCATTTATGCCTTCATGGATTTGTTAAATATGATGAGTAAATAACAGTTATGGAAAAATTATAGCAGGGTTAAGTAGGGGGATAGTAACTGTGGGTTGCAGTATTAATAAGTGATCAGGGGAGGCCTGAATTTGAAGGTGAGATTTAAAGTCTTTGAAGACAGTGAGGGAATAGCCAAGTGAATATCTGAAGGAAGAGTTTTCTAGGCAGATAATAAAGAGCTAGAGCAATGATTTTCTAACTTTGGTCCTTGGACCAGCATTACCTAGGAACTTGATAGAAATGCAAATGCCTAGGGCCTATCCTAGATACACTGAATTGGAAACTCTGGAAATGGGGCCCAACATTGTAAATTTAACAAGCCTTCTTGTTGATTCTAGTACCTGGTAAAGTTTGAGAATCTGCGAACTAAAATAACTACTGTTAAGGCAGAAGGATACCTGGCATATTTGGAGAATAAAAGGGAGGAGGCCTGTGCCACTAAAGAAAGGAGAGTGGGGGTGCTGAATAGTAGGAGAGAAGAGGTCAGAGGTGATAGGTTGGGATAGATCATGTGGAGGTTTATAAGAACTTTGTTGTGGAGACACCTGGGTGGCTCAGTTGGTTAAGCGTCTGCCTTAGGCTCAGGTCATGATCCCAGGGTTCTGGGATTGAGCCCTACATCGGGCTTCCTGCCTAGCGCACAGAGTCTGCTTCTCCCTCTGACCCTCTTCCCTACTTGTGCTCTCTTTCTGTCAAATAAATAAAATTAAAAAAAAAAAAAAAAAAAACCTTTGTTTTTTACTCTGAATGAAATTGCTATGAGAGCTCGATCAAAGACTGATAAAATTTGTTTTATGTTCTCAAAGGATCTGTTAGGCCGCAATGTTGAGAATATTCTATGGGGCGTAGACATAACTACTATATTCAGTAATGTGTTTCTTCATAAACTTGAAATTTTGGGGTTTTGGTAATACTATACATATCTGGAATTTTTTATAATTTCTGATTTTCTTCTTTTTTTAAAAAAATAGTTTTCCTTTGAAATTTCTTAACTGTTGATGTCCTCTGTGTTGCATTCTCCAGGGGTGTTCTTAATTATATGGTTTTAACTACCATCTATATCCTGATGATTGTCTTTAGCTCAGTTTAGAATTCCAGATAATAATTATAAAAACACTACATGACTGCACAAAACCAATTTTCATCTTGGAAGTATTGAGTCAAAAATGAAATAATTTTATTGTAGAGACCCATAACAGTGGTAGGACAATGCCAAACTACATAGTTGATGAACTAAACAATTACCTGGTTTTATAAACTTTGTGTAAAGTTAGATTTATAGTTTGAAATTTGTGGTTCGTACTTGTTTTTAAGATAATGTTGTGCTCATAAGGTACTGCCAGCTTAATGTAAGTTCTGTTAATGGAATGATTACTTTCAGTTCATAAGTCATTTTATCAAAATACAGTTTTAACTTAATATTTTGAATCATTTTGCGTTATAACTTTCAGAAATGAGGCTAATATGAAAAGTTTGGTCAGATTTTCATTCTAACAGCATTCTTCTCTTTTTGTTCAGAGATTGTGAAAATGAGAGACCCCTTAAAATAAGTACTACTAAATATACAGCATTTTATTTTAAATTGGTGTTAGTATTCAAAATATGCTGTTTTATTTTAAAGGGTTAGAAGATAAAGAACAAAATTTAACAAGAAGAATTAGTGCCTCAGACATTCTCTCTGAAAAGGTAAGATACTGTTTTTTGGAATTGGGTGTCTCTCTAAGACTGATTCTTATACCGCATTGCTCTGTTCTTTTGAAAGAAGATTCTTCTTGTTTCCACTTATTTTCTTTACATCATTTCTTTCATCATTACCTCCATTTGGACATAAGCCTTAAAGGTAAAATCTGGAGAGATGTCCTGGAGTATCTTTGCATTGGGTTCAGTTAAATTGGTAATTGAAGTGTTTTGTTTTGTTTTTATTTATACATATCCACAGATGATCTTTTGGTTTGTTAGTTTTTTGAAACTTTTTTTACCCAGAGATTTTGTTTTCCTGCTTTAGGGGGATTATCCCGTGTGGGGGAAATCCTTGGAGTTAGATCTCGACCTACTACTATTCAGGTCTAGCTTCCTCTTACTAGCTCAGTGATCTTGTGTAAGCTTTTTGCCTTTGCTTGCCTCTATTTTCTTTTCTACAAAATGAGTTCAGTGTCATCTGTTCTCTGGATTGTGGTGAAGTTCAGCAGGATAATGTACAGAAGCACCAAGCACTGCGTTTAATATGTAAGAGCTCTCAATAGCCCAAGCCTTTTCTTTGTTGAATTAGAGATCTGAAATATCTTCAGTTCCTTCTCTGAAGATTTCAGTTAGTTTTTATGAGTAAATTAAAATGATGCAAGGAGTCTAGAAGCTTTAGGAAAGAGATGATCCTGAATTTAAGACTGATAATGTAATAGATACATATGTACACATACGCATGTGCATGTGTATGTGTTTTTTAAATATCCTCAACAATAACCTTATAAATTAAGCTGACATTATCTGTTTTCCAGATGATGTAAGATTCATATGGGTAGATTAAGTGACTCGCCTAAAGTAAGTAAGTGTCAGAGCAAGGAGTTAAATGAAGTTCAGTGCTCTTGGCTGACCAAGTCGCTGCTTTAAGTTAACATACAATTGTATGACAGAATCAGTAACCTTTTTTTTTTTCTTCCCCGAGAAGGCTTTATTATTACAGGGGTAGGGAGGGGGTCAGTCCTTCTTGGCGGCCACTTTCCTCATGGCCGCCAGCACGTTGCTCAGCTCCTCTCTCTTCCTCTTGGCGGATGTGCATCCCGACCCACTTCTTGATGAACTTGAGGGCGCGCTTGTCCTTGGACACCTTGAGCAGCTCCATGGCTTGCCTCTCGTACCGGGCGAAGCCACACACCACCCGGATTATGTCCCGCATAAACTTGGTGTGCTTGGTGAGGCGCCCGTGGCGGCGGCTGTGCCTCGGCTTGCTCACGTTCTTCGTCACCTTGTGGCCCTTGTTGAGGCCCACGGCCATGGGGTAGCGCAGAGCCATGGCTGCAGACGGCTGCTGCTGCTCGATGCTCCAGTGGCGGAAGGCCAGAATCAGTAACTTTTATGTTTTATTCCAAAAGGAGTAGTTGCAGAAAGTAATCAGAGACTTTTAAGTGACGATAGCTTCATTTTAAACACTCTAGATCAGCACTATCCAATAAAATTTTCTACAATAATGGAAATGTTATTTATTCGCATTTTCCAATATGGTAGCTATTAATCACTTGTGGCTTTATTTATTTTTTAAATTTTTTTTCTTTATTTATTTATGATAGTCACACAGAGAGAGAGAGAGAGAGAGAGAGAGAGGCAGAGACACAGGCAGAGGGAGAAGCAGGCTCCATGCACCAGGAGCCCGATGTGGGATTCGATCCCGGGTCTCCAGGATCGCGCCCTGAGCCAAAGGCAGGCGCCACCCAGGGATCCCCACTTGTGGCTTTAAAGCACTAGAAATGTGATTAGTGTGGCTGAAGAACGAAATTTCTTATTCAGTTTTAGTTAATTTAAATTTAAGTAGCCACATGGGGCTCATGGCCACCACACTGGATAGCCCAGCTCTAGACTGTCAGGACCAAGCAGTAGAATTTGGTATGTTTAAGTGACTTAGAGTTAAAAAAAAAAAAGGTTAATTTTTCAACTCATTTGTAACAGTGTATTTCCTAACAGTGGAAAGGGTATCTATATCCTGGCTTGGATAAACTGAAGTACTGAAATGCATAGAGACAATTCAGTTATACATTTATAATAAATAGTTCATAGTAAAATGAAACCAGTAGGAGGGACCCAATATTTTCTTTATGCTTAGGAGTTAAATAGTTTAATCAGAGATAGACAAAATGTGATTATAATTCACCTCTAAGTAGAAGTTATTAGGTAAGTGGGCCTTAACCTTTTTTGAGTTTTAATATTTTTTGCTTCACTCCTTCTTTATACATACACATAAAGGAAAAACATAGATAGTTTTGCATTTAATTTCAAAGAATGGAGAGGCCAGAGGAGTCCCAATATGTTTCTCTCCACCAAATCCATCTACTCCATTTGAGAATCTTTGCTTGTTAGTTTGCCTCACATTTTCAACTAATTTTAACTGAAATGTAGAGAATAGATTTTTAAAATTATCTTTAAAAAGGTAGAGTGAAAAAATTAATATTTCAATTGGAAAAAAGCTTTCAAATATTTGCTCTTAACCTATTTTTCTGTTATAGCATCCCTAAAGAAAAGTCTTGGGTGTTCAAAATATGTATTATATATATTTATATATATATAAATTATTTATAAAAAGGTTTTATTTATTTATTCATGGGAGACACAGAGAGAGGCAGAGACATAGGCAGAGGGAGAAGCAGGTTCCCTGCAGGGAGCCTGATGTGGGACTTGGTCCCAGGACCTGGGGATCACAACCCCAGCCAAAAGCAGACCCTCAACTGCTGAGCCACCCAAGTGCCCCTCAAAATATTTTAAATATTCAGGTAAGTATCTGTAGTTTTAGAACAAGTAATATTCAAATATAAGTAAATCTCATTTAAAGAATTATAAAATGTGTATTTTTTTTTTAAAGTTCACAAATTTCAGTCTTGACATTCAGTGTACCTGTTCTGTGTATTACTTGTAAGACTGGTAAATCACATGACTATGGAACTGCTTCATTCTTCATTCTTGACCTCTCCTGCTTCCATTTCTTCTTGGATTCACTGTCATCAGATTTTTATTTTCTGGGGCACCTGGCTGGCTCAGGCGGGTAAATGTCTGCCTTCAGCTCAGGTCATGATACCCAGGGTCCTGGGATCAAGCTCCATGTTGGATCCCCTGCTTGGCAGGGAGCCTGTTTCTCTCTCACTGCCTCCTATTTGTGCGCGCTCTCTCTCTCTCTCAAATAAATAAAATTTAAAAAAACAAAGATTTTTACTTTCTTATTTGGGAAACTCAGTTAAATGCTGATCTCTGACCCTTAATTTTCCTTTTTTGTATCATCCTTTTCCATCAGTTATACTCACCCCCTCTAACCTTTCAGCTTGCACACACACACCCCTTCCACAGATTGATTTTCTGTCTGTATATAATAGAGACTGGATTAGGGTGTAGGGATGTGGTAAGTAGTTTAGGTTCCCTGCTTGACTTAAATTGCCTTTTAAATATTTGCTTTACAACTAATGCTAAATTCTGATCTTGGGAAAGGTTTGGGTTGGTGAAATGTTTAAGGTCAAATAATAGAACTAAACAATTGCAACTTTTTTTTTTTTTTTAAAGAAACTTGGTGAAGATGAAGAGGAACTGTCTGAACTACAACTTCGTCTTTTGGCTCTTCAGTCAGCCAGTAAAAAATGGCAACAAAAAGAACAGCAGGTGATGAAAGAAAGCAAAGAAAAGTTGACTAAAACGAAAAGTGTACAACAAAAAGTTAAAACCAGTACAAAAACACATTCGGCCAAAAAAGTTAGCACTACAGGTGATCATTTCTGTTAAATTATTTTAACTGACTTCATATATCAATATAGTTTTAAGATTTTAATTCAGAAAAGTTTGAGTTTAGGGAATTATAGGTCCCTGAATGGGGGACACAGTTCTATATAAACAGAACTTGGATGAGCAGCTATATAGTTAATGAAAATAAATTATAAAGTTCTTGTTTTATCTAGAAAATTCTAACTCTAATGGATACTGATGTTTCTGTATTTTTATTTAAAGCTAAACAAGCATTAAGGAAGCAGCAAACAAAGGCATGGAAGAAGCTACAACAACAAAAAGAACAGGAAAGACAGAAAGAAGAGGATCAGCGGAAACAAGCTGAAGAAGAAGAGAGAAGGAAAAGAGAAGAAGAAATCAGAAAAATTCGAGATCTCTCAAATCAGGAAGAGCAGTACAATCGATTCATGAAATTGGTTGGTGGAAAGAGGAGATCAAGAAGTAAGGTAAAGATAAAATCAAAATATTATTCAAATTTAAGGGTCCTTATTGTCCTACTTCATAAATTCAGTCAGCTAAGAAAAAGTATAGAGTTCTTGTTATAACTTTGGGAGAGAAGGGAAGGTTGGTTTTAATTTGAGAATGAGTTTCCTATAGTTGTGGATATTAGAAATAGAAGAAATGAAAGCCAAAAATTATGGTTAGCAAAGTCTGCTTTTGATTTTTTTATCTTTCTCTATTTAGAAGAAAGTAGGATTACTAACTTGTGAGGATTTATACTAAAAATGGCCATACCCTAAGCATATTATAGGCAGAATTCCGTTTAGTTTTTTTTAAACATTTGTTTAGTTTTGCAGAATTGAAAGTGTATCATGACCAATTGGTATGGATTATTTTAAAGAATGTTGAATCCTAATAGCCTTGGTTCTGTGGCTACTTTAGTTACTTAGCATTTGTGAACCTTTACTAAGTAAAGTCATTGATAATGATTGTCATTATTTTTTACGGATGGTGTCAGGCAGTAAATTGGAGATTTAATATTAATTTAGTGGTATATTTGAAATTATACTTGTGAATGAACTATTGAAGAAGACAGGGATGTTAAGTAAGAGCTCTTTAATTGTAGAGAGTCAAGAGTTAGGTTTGCTTAAGCAAGGAATTTATAAATATACTTTGAACTTCTAAAACGTACCTTGATAGACTTTTTTTTTTTTTTTTAAGATTTTATTTATTTATTCATGAGAGAGGCAGAGAAAGGCAGAGACACAGACAGAGGGAGAAGTAGGCTCCCTACGGGGAACCCAGTGCAGGACTCATCCAGGATCCCAGAATCACGCTCTGAGCCAAAGGCAGACACTCAACCACTGAGCCACCCAGGTGTCCCTTGATAGAATATTTTTTAAGAGAAAAGTACCATATTTGTTTTCACATAACTCTTTTGTCAATCTGGGTAGGTTTTGTTAGTTTTTAGTTATGAACTGTCTTTGTGAGTGAAACATTGTAAGAAATACAAAATGAAAACCACATAAGGGGATCCCTGAGTGGCTCAGTGGTTTAGCGCCTGCCTTTGGCCCAGGGCGCAATCCTGGAGACCTGGGATCAAGTCCCATGTTGGGTTCCTGGCATGGAGCCTGCCTCTCCCTCTGCCTCTGTCTCTGCCTCTCTCTCTCTCTCTATGTCTATCATAAATAAATAAAATCTTAAAAAAAAAGAAAAAAAAAAAGAAAACCACATAAGCCCATTACTTAAGAGTTTCTAATTTTCAGCTGTCATCAGTGTGTTCATAACTAAGATGTTACTGGATTTTTTCAGAATGCTCTAAAATATAGTCCTTTTTTTAAAAAAAAAGATTAAGAGAAAGAGAGAGAAAATGAGTGTGGGAGAGAGAGAATCTGATGCCGACTCTGCAGAGCACAGAGCCCAATGCAATGGCTCTCTCCCACAACCAGGATATCATGACCTAAGCCAAAACCAAGAGTTGGACACTCAACCAACTAAGCCACCCAGGTGCCCCTAAAATACAGTCTTTTGATGACCTAAAACTTGAATTTATTCATCTAGTTTCTCATACAGGGAGAGTCCATAAGTGTTCAAAAACTTGGTGTCATCAAATTTATAGAGGAATATGATTTTTGATTCTGTTCTTTAGATCACTGTCATTTGTTTCATAATTTGTAGCCTAACAATAGACTAAGACAGAAAATGCTTTGAAATTGAAAAAAATCTTGTGTTCTTAGTCTTCAGATCCTGACCTAAGACGATCCTTAGATAAGCAACCTACTGATAGTGGAGGAGGTATTTATCAATATGATAACTATGAAGAAGTTGCTATGGATACAGATAGTGAAACCAATTCTCCAGGTATGAGCCAAAGCTTAAAACATTCTCATATTCACAAATTTTCATAAATGGAAAATGATCATAAAACCAACCAAGACCTTGAAAGAAATGTGTAATGAAAGTGACTTTTGCTGGTGAATTGTGTAACCATAAATGTTTAATGGTGTACTTTGAGAGCAAACCTCACGTTTGTTAACTTTTTTTTTTTTCAGATTTTTCTTTCTAGATAGCATTTAAATAAAAAGACAGTGTTTAAACTGTGCTATTAACTATTTGATCTAAAAAATGAGGATTGTGGGAAAGATGAGAGAGTGCTTTTATTATTATTATTTTTTTTATTTTTAAAGATTTTATTTATTTATTTATGAGAGAGACAGAGAGAGAGGCAGAGATACAGGCAAACGGAGAAGCAGGCTCCATACAGGGAGCCTGCCGTGGGACTTGATCCCGGGTCTCCAGGATCACTCCCTGGGCTGAAGGCGTTACTAAACCGCTGAGCCACCCGGGCTTCCCTAGAGCAGCGCTTTTAAATAAAAATAACCACAGTAAACTTTTGATCTCTTAAGTTACCTTTATATCATAATTTCTGCTTTAGTCATAAAAATCTTTATCGTTTTTGGGCTTCCTTTCTCCTTCCAGTGATGTTACTTTGTAGGAATTTGGAGATGGTAAGTGGTATTACTAGTGGCTTAGGAGAGGCTGGTTAGAACTGATCAGGGATTTAGATTGCATACTCTAAGATGTGACTATTCTTGAGGGCTGGAGACTTTAGTTGATATTCAGGGGTGATTCTGTGGGAGACATATTTTCTCACTAATTAAAACACAAGATGGGCAGATAACTGAATGCAGTTGGCATTCTAGGAACTGGAATACTTACTTGAAAGATTGTGTGATCAGTGTACTTCTCCCTGTGGTCACATTGTCAAAACACATCAACACTGGAATCTTACTTGAGTGTGTGTAGATAGAGACAAAGAAAAATCTCTATGATTTGGGTATGTTTACCAAAAGTGCTTATTTTTTGGTTATTGTTTTTAGGCTGTGTTTGATTATTTCATATTATGTTCTGACTTCAAAATTTAATTCTCTTTGATCAGTATTAAGTTTTCTTATTTCTGGGTTTGTTAAGATAATTTATTAAATTCCCAAGTACTGGCAATATTAATACTTTATACTTCTATGAAATAACTTTACGAACTATACTTTGAAAAGAATTTTGTAAAAAATTAATAGAGAATGTACTCTTCACTCAGCTTTGTCAAATTCTAGCTTTTTGCTGTATTCACTACAGGTATTTATTTTTAAGAAGTAAAATATTCTAAAGGCTGATGTATTTTCAAATGGTATATTTTGGGTACAGGTTAACTATATAAATCATATGGGTAATAGCCATATTGACTTGTGATACAGCTGGGATAAAAAGTAGTTATTATATATACTAAGTTTTTTCCCTGAGTTTATATATAGTTTATTGGGTAGCAAGAGTAGTCTGAATCTGCCATATTTCACTAAGAAACCACTGAAGATAAAATGCACAATTATTTTTATCTGCTAGTAGCAGGGAAGGGAAGAAAAATGGAAAGGAAGAAAAATGCATTGATTCTATTTCAGAATTATTAAATGTGACAAAGTATACATTTAACTTCTTTTTTTTTTTTAAAGATTTTATTTATTTATTCATGATAGTCACAGAGAGAGAGAGAGAGAAAGAGAGAGAGAGAGGGAGAGAGGCAGAGACACAGGCAGAGGGAGAAGCAGGCTCCATGCAGGGAGCCTGATGTGGGATTCGATCCCGGGTCTCCAGGATCGAGCCCTGGGCCAAAGGCAGGCGCTAAACCGCTGCGCCACCCAGGGATCCCCATTTAACTTCTTAATACATTAAGAAGGTGGTTCTTTTCATTCCCACTCCTGTTTGCTGTCTATACAATTTAAATAGCTCATTTTTTCATTCCACACAAAGGGAAGAATGAAGTTACCACATTACTTGTTTTTTGGTTAGGATAGTTCAGTAGATTCAGGGGAATTTTTTATTTTGTTATTCCTTAAAAAATATGTTTGTAAAAAAGAAAAAGTATGTTTCTTATCTTTCCTGCTCTATTGCCTGTTACCTGCTCTATTGTCTTTCCTGCACTGTTTCCTGTTTCCATTATTAGGTGAAAAGTGGAACAGAAGGAGAGAGTTTTAAGACACTAATTGTCAACTTAGGTTGGAAGGCTGACTTTATGATGATAAGGGACAATACTGAATTGGTGGAAAGGTCTCATGGGGGTTAAAGATATTAATTTGCACATCTACTTAGATGTATTTATATTTCTTCAAGCATATCATAATCTTAGTTTATTCCTTTCAAAGTATATTTGTTAAAAAAAAAAAAAAGTATATTTGTTTGTAAACTCCTCTAACAAAAAATTGTTTTACAGCCCCTTCACCGGTGCAACCACCATTCTTCTCTGAATGTTCACTGGGGTATTTTTCTCCAGCACCATCTATTTCTCTGCCTCCACCACCTCAGGTTTCTGTAAGTGAGAATTGATGTGATTTTTAAGAAAATTATTCTGTTGTTTTGTGTCTTTTCTAATTTTTTTTTTGAAAAACTGACATGTAACTAAAAGTAGTTCATATTTGAAGAGATCTTAATTTAGAATTGTTCACCAGAATTAATAACTATGAAACCTACAGAATAAATAGTTAATTATGTATTGGCAGGCTGTCCATTTGGTAGATGTTTTCCATAGCTAATTTTTAATCTCCTGTGTACTTCCTTTCAATACTTATTAGCATGTTTCCTTTTTTCCTTCTCAGCTAGTAGCTATTCCAAAAATTTATTTCAAAACGGAGTAAGATTATCTACTGTTTGGGATTATCTTCTTTGGCAGTTGGGGTTTAAGTGCTTTAGGATACTTCTAGAAATAAACTCTCTCCTTTCTCCTCTTTTGATGAATACAGTTATTTTTAATTTGAAATTTCAGCAAAGGAAGAGCATTGTATATAGAAGTTAATTTCTTTTCCCCCACCTACCCTTCCTTTTAAAAGAACTGCCAGTCCCTCATTAAAAAAAAAAAAAAAGGAAAAGAAAAAAGGAAGTAGGGGAATCCTAAAGAAAAGTTCTAAAGTTATTTCTAGATTGAAAGAATCTACAGATCAAGTTGGAGCTCTCAGTAGGTTAGCGAGAACTTTGCCATTTCACAGTTTTTGGGTGGATGTCCTCTTAGGAAGCCTAAAGTCAGAGAGATATTTTATTTTATTTTTTATTTTTTGGAGAGGGATATTTTAGAGCAGAGTGAGAGAAAACTTTTTTCTTCTTCCTTGAAATGTTTCCTTTTGGGAAATGGAGAATGGATGAATTAAATGCCGAGGGAAATACTGGAAGGTCTTTGAAACAAAAATATATCCAAACTCAGAGATTTGTATAAATTTAGTTTTCTTTATAAATAATTTCTAAGAAGCCACTGTGCAGGGATTTAAGAGAATTTTCTTGACACAGTTATTGAGATACTCGGTACTATTCTTAGATGTAAGAATAGTACATGCCTAATTTTTGTTTTTTACTTAAATAACCTGTGTTCTTGGTTTTCAGTATCTTCACTTGTTTTCAGGTAGTATCTAGAGGAAAGACCCCATAAAATTTGATTTCTGTCTTTTGGAATGCTGAATGAAAATAAAGGGAATGGCGAAGTGTATATAGTTAGTTACCTGGAAGTTCACAAATTAAATGTTTCAAATATTGTTGATTTTTTTATTCCAAAAATTACACGTTTTTCATGGTTGAATATTGAATTTGGTTTAGTTTAAAGATGTATAGGACACTTTGTTCACTTATGCTTACAACTAAAGTAATAACCTAAAGTTTATCTGTTTAAATTTATTGTTGCTCCAGAGATAAATATTTGGAATTTGTAAAATTTTCATTGTAATTGTTATTTCTTCTCTTTTAAAAATAACTAGTCTATGCCACCTTTGAGCCAGCCTTATGTGGAAGGCTTGTGTGTTTCTCTTGAACCTCTACCTCCTCTACCACCTTTACCACCTCTCCCACCTGAAGATCCAGAACAGCCTCCAAAACCACCTTTTGCAGATGAAGAAGAGGAGGAAGAAATGCTGCTTCGAGAAGAGCTACTTAAATCTCTTGCAAATAAAAGAGCTTTTAAGCCAGAGGTAATTTAGGTGCTTGAACCTCTAGGTGGTGCTCTTGACTCTTGTTTTAGCTTTGCTTTTCTCTGGAATTCACTGGGCGTTTCAGTAAAGTAGTGATAAGTCTGAAACTGATTTACTCGAGATTTTTCAAGATGACAGAACTTTCTTTTTGTTTAAAAATATTTCATACTTCTCTTTTCCTTATTCAGGAAACATCCAGTAATAGTGACCCACCTTCACCTCCAGTTCTGAACAATTCACAGCCTGTGCCAAGAAGCAATCTATCAATAGTCAGTATTAATACAGTATCTCAGCCTAGGATACAGAATCCAAAGTTTCACAGAGGACCTCGTCTTCCACGAACTGTCATCTCGGTAAGAACAAGCAAAGTATTGAATCCTACTGTTAATAGTTTATGAGAAATTTTTATGAAATTGTGCTGTCTTATTCCCTAACTCCTAGTTTATTTATATATGTACATATATTCACATATAAGTAAAAATTTATTATTTTTTATTAATAGTGAAATGGGAGTGGCTTCTTCACTTGAAAACTAGTATAGTTCAGTGATAATTTTGGGGGGGGGGAAGGATTATTTTCATCATTTCCTCTGCCATTTTTTTTCACTTTATTTTTTCTATATAAATTGGTCCATTTAGATTTTTTTGTTCTAGAGTTGCTTTTAGCAAATTGTATGTGTATTTTTTATTTCTCCCATCTTAATTTATGTTCTGCTCATATTTTTTCCAGTTAATGACTGTACCATAATGACTGAATTCATTTATGATATTTACTGATGTCCATTAAAGAACTTGAAATGACAGTTTCTTTTTACCTTGTTTCCAATGGCTTTGAAATAAAATAACGAAGTAAAGCCAAGTGGAAATCTTGCCTCTGTTAGGTAAACCAATTTTGGCCACTTACTCTCTCTGTATAACCACAAAAGCCAAAAAGTTTTGTCAATAACTATGTAGAATTATTAATTTTTTGGTTGTAAAGAGTTATTAATTTAGGTGGCATTATGGTTCTTTATATAGAAAGTTGGAGAAAATGGGGCACTTGGATGGCTCAGTCGGTTAAAGCATCTGACTCTTGGTTTTGGCTCAGGGTCGTGGGATTGAGCCCCTGCTCAAGATTCTTTTTCCCTCAGCCTCTGTCCCTCCCCATCTCCAAAATAAAGAAAAAAAAGAAAGAAAGTTGGAGAAAATAAAACTTAATGAGACAGGTGATCATACTAGTATCTAGAAAGATATTTCCATATCTGAAAATAGAGAATATTTTTTGTGGCCGACAAATAACCAGTCTTGGTGAAATGGAACAAAGCTAGTTATGCAACATAACCATAAGAAACCATAGACTATCTACTTGGAATTCATTATTTTTAAGAATTGAAATTCAAGGGCAGCCCCAGTGGCGCAGCGGTTTAGCGCCGCCTGCAGCCCGGGGTGTGATCCTGGAGACCTGGGATCGAGTCCCACATCAGGCTCCCTGCATAGTGCCTGCTTCTCCCTCTGCCTGTGTCTCTGCCTCTCTCTCTCTAGCTGTGTCTCTATGAATAAATAAATAAAATCTTTAAAAAAAAAAAAAAAAAAAAGAATTGAAATTCAAGACTTATCCAAGGCCACTTTAGTTGGGGTAAAGTCAAGAAATGAATACTTTGGTCATCAAAAGTAACATGTTATCTTTGCAGCTTCCAAAGCATAAATCAGTGGTTGTAACACTGAATGATTCAGATGACAGTGAGTCTGATGGAGAGGCTTCCAAGTCAACAAATAGTGTTTTTGGTGGATTGGAGTCTATGATTAAAGAAGCAAGAAGAACTGCTGAGGTAAGTGCAATAATGAAAGATGAAAGATGATGTCTTAGTAATCATTAAAGTTTTTATTTTCCTGAAAATTAGACCTTAGAGGTCTAGATTTCTAATATATTGAATTGTAGAAATATTTTAATTATTTGTGTTATCTAGGATTTTATATAATGAAGAATGTATAAATTTAGTTAGATTTAACTATTAAAAACCCACTTAATTTTTTTTTAATTGACTAATTGACTAATCCTTTTTTCAAAATAGTAAAACTTGAGTGGATAATTGTCTCTGTACTAAGGAAACTTACTGATTTGAAATTGTATCATATTACCAGAAGGAAACTTACTGATTTAAAATTGTATCGTATTACCAGAAGACTGTTTTTTTTGTTTTTTGTTTTTTAATTTTTTAAAATTTATTTATGATAGTCACACACAGAGAGAGAGAGAGGCAGAGATACAGGCAGAGGGAGAAGCAGGCTCCATGCACCGGGAGCCCGACGTGGGATTCGATCCTGGGTCTCCAGGATCGCGCCCTGGTCCAAAGGCAGGCGCCAAACTGCTGCGCCACCCAGGGATCCCTTGTTTTCTTTTTTTAAAGATTTTATTTATTTATTTATGAGAGACATACAGAGAGAGGCAGAGACACAGGCAGAAGGAGAAGCAGGCTTCCTGCAGGGAGCCTGACAGGGGACTCCAGGATCAGGCCCTGGGCTCAAGGTGGCGCTAAACCGTTGAGCCACCCGGGCTGCCCAGATGACAGTTTTTATTAAATTTATAATCTAAGTACAACTTTTACCCTCATTCTTATTATTACATATGTTGGTTACTATGATTTAGTTCAATTATTTTAAAACTGTAGGGCTTACTAGGTCTTACAATTAAGTTGTGGTTAGTAGAGTAGGCTGCCTTGTTAAAAGAAGTAGGAAATAATTATGAATTACTCCTCTATTTCTAAATATGTAAATGTACAGTGGGTTACAATGTAAAGTGCAAATCTTAGTGTGGGATTATTAAAAGCGGTTGATCTGGTGGACTTCAACTGTTTTCTAGCAAGCTTCAAAACCAAAAGTACCCCCAAAATCTGAAAAAGAAAACGATCCCATGAGGACACCTGAAGCCTTGCCTGAAGAAAAGAAGATTGAGTATAGATTGTTAAAGGAAGAAATTGCCAAGTAAGTGGCATTTCTTGTAATTAACTTTAAAAGTATGTGCTATTTCAGTACTTAGTCTTTACACAATTTTTTGTCATGAGTGATGCTGATTTTATCCAAGATAACTCACAGGTGATCATTTATAGACTTGAATACAGTGGCACACTGAGATATAAACAGCTTGGAAAAAGATGAAAGTTGTAATAAAGGAGAACTACTACTATGAACTTTTTTATACTTTAAATAATTTTGTCACTTTTACCTTAGTAAAGCTGAAAAAATACTTAGTAGAATCAGCAATATTCTTCTCTTTTTAAATTAAAGTGTAGTTGACACACAGTGTTGTACCAGTTTTAGGTGTACAACATAGTGATTTGACAACTCTATACCATGCAGACTTTCAGCTTTGAATGGCATCTTTGTCATGGTTATTGATCATCATCGTTATTAGCCAATATGACTAATATTTTTATTTTATGAAATAGAATAGATGTTTAAGGATAAATAATTTTAGTTTATGCTTTGGTATAATTCATCTACTTTTATTATCTTAGTCGAGAGAAACAGCGTTTGATTAAATCAGATCAGCTGAAGACAAGTTCGTCATCCCCAGCAAACTCTGATGTGGAAATTGATGGAATTGGCCGAATAGCGATGGTTACTAAGCAGGTTACAGATGCAGAAGCAAAACTTAAAAAACATAGGTGAGCCTCTTTATCTCATTAAATATTGGCATATTTTTAAATGTTATATATTGGAATAATATATTTTTGTGGTGTATGTCAACAAGTATACTGGAGTGGCTGTCATTTTGTTGAATTACACATTTACATAAAGTAATAGTATTAATGTTTAGAAATATCAAGATTTGAAAGATTTGTTTCCCTGCAGATATATACATGGCTTAGTCACTGCTAAAAACATTTATGAAATTACTTGTTTTGGATTTTTTTTAAAACTTTGATATCTTTTTGAAATACCTTCATTGGAACCATATGTTGTTATAGGTGGGCTTGATTGTTGTAAATAGTCATTACCCAGTCTGATGAGTAAGACACATAGTCAAATACGGCATTATTATAAATGTTATAAGTGTGTGAATATTAATTTATGATCCTAAACTTACATGTTTTGTGAAATCAATGTGTTGTTTGGTGTTTCAGAATTTTGAAAATGTATAACCTCACAGGATGAACATAATGAATCATAGAATTAATTAGCATATTTAGGCAAGTTAAATTATTTTATTGAGGTTTAATGGACATATATTAGTTTCAGATGTACACCATAATGGTTTGGTATACGTGTATATTAGGGAATGGTCACTACAGTAAGTTTTGTAACATCTATCCCCATATATATGGTTACAAATTTTTTGGTGTGTGATGAGGACCATTTGCATATGTTTGATAGAAATGATTATATTCGATATGGCTATACATCTTTTTCATTCCATACACCTTGAAATCATTAGTTGATGAAGAACAAAATGGCTTTAGTTAACATCAGCATTTAATGAATTTTGTTCTTAGTCCCCCTGTAAGTTTACACATGTAACAGGGAGGTTCTATTCAAGAATGGTAAGACATTCCTTATTCTGTTTTTAATAACTAATTCATAAACTCCAAGCTTGATTGTAAAAATTGATCTTAGTGAGGAATTAACTCTTAATGTTAAAAATCATTAACAATGTGTAAATAATTTAATGGTTTTTAAAGCAAGTTTCAAAAGTTCACCCACCCATAGTTACATAATGAAAGGAAAAAGGTAGAAATTTACAACCACCTTATCTTTTTTAAATCATGAAAAAACAATGTAACTTGGAGTATTTTGGTAAGGCACCATAGATCCTTCAAGGAGTTAATGACTATGTAAATTTTTTATAAGTAAACAAAAGTATGTTCTGTTCTCCATTTCTGAACAAGACATTGGAGATTAAGTATTCTGAACAAAATGAAATACATTTTAAAATAGTGTTTATAAACATCTTCAACTTTGAATATTTGTCTTCGTGCTAAGTACCATATTTTATTACTTCTAAAGCATGCCATTATCTTATGCACTAAGAAAGAAAACCTGCTCCTGGTCAAACTGTGATATACAGTAATGCTTAAGACATTACTGATATTAGAGATCTGAAAAATGTGCTCCATAAATAAAATGCTGTGGTGACCATAGATCTCTTAAATTATGAATAAGAAATGGTATTTTGTATGTTTTAAAGGAGATTGAAATAAATTCATTTAGGTTCCATTTATTTAATAGCTAATAAAAAGTGAAAAGGTTTTAAAAAATTCTTTAATCTTTCTATTCTCCATTCTATCACATATTCTCTGTATGATTCTTTCTAGATGTCAATTTTCGTAACTGTTGAAATATAGTATCTCCTGGGAAAGATACTTAATATTTTTAACTATAATATTCAGTAGTTGAGAAAATGAAAATTTATATCCATACATTTATTTTTTGTCCTGTTTTTATTCTCAGTTCCAAACTTTACATCTGTATATTGTTTAAAAATGCAGACTTCCTTTTTCTTGCTTTATGAGTTAGAGATTTGTAAGTGTGCTTTTGATTATGCTTATTAGATGCTTATTTGTTTATGTATTAAGAGTATTATAAATGATGTTAAAGCAGTTTTTGTCTTAAGTCTTCATCTTTCAGGGGTTATATAGGGTCAGATTCAGTCACATCTACTAGTAGTAGTTTTTTAACTGTAATTCACATTGTTCAGACCTATAGTTCCTTTCATTTTTTTTTTTTTAACTTTTATTTATTTATGATAGTCACACAGAGAGAGAGGCAGAGACACAGGCAGAGGGAGAAACAGGCTCCAAGCACCGGGAGCCCGACGTGGGATTCGATCCCGGGTCTCCAGGATCGCGCCCTGGGCCAAAGGCAGGCGCCAAACCGCTGCGCCACCCAGGGATCCCCCTTATAGTTCCTTTCATAAAATGTAATAATATATTTGAATACCTCTGTGATTAGTGAATATGAAAGTAATCATCCTTTTAATTCTTTTTTTTAAGATTTAGAATTTTTTTTTTTTTTAAAGATTTTATTTATTTATTCATGAGACACAGAGAGAGAGAGAGAGAGGGGCAGAGACACAGGCGGAGGGAGAAGCAGGCTCCATGCAGGAGCCCGATGTGGGACTGGACCCCGGGTCTCCAGGATCACACCCCAGGCCGAAGGTGGCGCTAAACCGCTGAACCACCAGGGCTGCCCAATTATCCTTTTAATTCTTATCTGTGTGTTAGCAATACACATATTTTTTAAGATGTATTTATTTGAGAGCGTGCATGCACTGCAGGTGGGAGGAGGAGAGGTAGAGAGAGTCTTAGGCAGACTCCCCACCTTGCACAGAGTTGGTTGTGGGGGCTCAGTCTTACCACCTCACAGCTTGAAATCAAGAGTCGGATTCTTAACCCACTGCAGTATATTTTGTAAAATGAGCTACTGCTTTGTAAATATTTTATTCTGATGGTGTTAGTCCACTAGTTTAAAAACATTATGAATTTTATTATTTCCCAATTAGGATTCTCTTGATGAAAGATGAATCTGTTTTAAAGAATCTCGTACAGCAAGAAGCTAAGAAGAAAGAATCCGTTCGAAATGCTGAAACAAAGATTACAAAACTTACAGAACAGCTTCAGGCAACAGAGAAAATTCTCAGTGTCAACAGAATGTTTTTAAAGAAGCTTCAGGAACAAGTAATGTTCTTTTTTAAATTAAGCTATTGTAGTCTCATGTTTACTGCACATTTTTGTGGGCCAAATTTTTTGTCAAACAAAACCATAAATCACAACCATCAAAATATAGAACCTTTGTATTGTTTTCCATTGTGACATGATACTGGAATATTTTTATTTTCAGGTGAATACCCTAAAGCTGCTGTGTTAAAGAAGGTATTTCCTCTCCTAAGGTTTACATTTATATTTCCAGAATTATCCTATATTTTCAGATTCACAAAGTTCAACAACGTGTTACCATTAAGAAAGCTTTGACTCTAAAGTATGGAGAAGAGCTTGCTCGGGCAAAGGCAGTGGCCAGTAAAGAAATAGGAAAACGTAAACTGGAACAAGATCGCCTTGGAGTAAGTTGTTTGTAGGAATATTTTCTTTTTGGAAAGGGGAAAGTTTTCATGATAATTTTGAGGGTAAGATATATATGAAATAACTTTTTATCTGCATATTCAGAAAGATTAAAGCTTTGTTTTTAAATGACATCCACATTTTGAAAGTCTTATTTTATAGTTACTGTTTTGACTCTTGTTTTTTGTTTTCCATAGATTATGCCAGATTAACTGGCATAACTTTTGGGGACTTTTTATATTTTACTCTCATCAGTGATTTAGTTTTATAATGTTGGCCTTATGTTGTAGGGATAACACATTTATCTTACCAAAAATTGTTTATGAAATCATAGCCATGTAAAATATGTCTATCACTTTCTTCCCCCAGCCAAACAAAATGATGAGACTGGACAATTCTCCAATATCAAGTCCCAGAAAGCATTCAGCAGAACTGATTGCTATGGAAAAAAGACGATTACAAAAGCTAGAATATGAATATGCCCTGAAAATTCAGAAACTAAAAGAAGCACGGGCCCTTAAAGCAAAGGAACAACAGAATATTGCTCCAGTTGTGGAAGAGGAACCTGAATTTTCTTTACCTCAACCGTCGCTTCACGATCTGACTCAAGATAAATTAAGTCTGGACACTGAGGAAAATGATGTTGATGATGAGATTTTGTCTGGTTCAAACAGGGAACGAAGAAGATCATTTTTAGAGTCTAATTCTTTTACTAAACCTAACCTTAAGCACACTGATACACCTAACAAAGAATGCATAAACAAACCTACTAAGAATACAGTGGAAAAACCAGAACTTTTTCTGGGGTTAAAAATTGGTGAATTACAGAAATTATATTCAAAAGCTGATAGCTTAAAACAGTTGATTTTAAAAACCACTACAGGCATTACAGAAAAGGCTTTACATGGTCAGGTAACTGAACATTTCATATGCTTTATAAAATCTAGGATTCATTTTAGCCTTATTTGGTTTATGTAATGGCTTTTTTCTTTCGTAGGAGATTTCTGTGGATGTGGATTTTGTGACAGCACAGAGTAAAACAACAGAAGTGAAGCCGTGTCCTTTTAGACCCTACCATAGTCCTCTTCTAGTTTTTAAGTCCTACAGGTATAAAAGAAACATTCAATGAGCTGGAATTTCAGGACTGCTCCTTGATCTTAATGACAGTATAATCTTGGATATTTTATGATAATGAAATAATGAAAAAAATAATTGTGTCATGGTGACTAAAAATGAACTTGGTCGTTTAGGGAAAATAAAATAGCCTTATTGTCAGATTTGAACCATATCAGGAAGGTTTAGCTCATACTGGGTTTATTCTTACCAAGTTACTGGGAGAATTGTGGAGAAACTGGATTACTGTCTGTTAGGGATTTTAGGAAAAATAACTAGAATCAAATGAGGATTTTTAAATTTTAAAAAGAAGTTTACTGTTACTCTAAGGAATGCATTGGCCAGCTTTCATAAAATTGATTTAGACATTCTCAGATGATTAACTTTGTGGGGGTTGTCTCTTTAAAAAGACTTCCAGAAGTTGTGACTGTTAAGTGGGTAGGATTTAATTATCATAATAAAGCACCTTACAGGTGGTGTAGACTCTTCCCCTAGTTTTTTTGTTGCCTGGTAACATGTGCAAGGAATATGAATGTTATATACCATTTTATTATATGATAAGAAAACAGTACTTTTAAAGATTTTATTTGAGCATGAGGAGGTGCAGAGGGAGAGAATCTCAGACAGACTCCCTGCTGAGCACAGAGCCTGCTTCAGGGCTTGATCTCAGGACCCTAAGATCATGACCTGAGCCAAGATCTAGAGTCGAACTCAACCACCTGAGCCACCCAGGCAGCCTGGAAAACACTACTTTTAAAATACAGGGCTTTTTGTTGTTTTATGTTTTAGATCTTTTTGTGTTCTAGGTATAAAAATAGTTGTCCCTACCAGTTGATATTCTGTTTTTTTAGAGTTCATTTTGGCTCTAAGTTAGTAGATAATAGCTCAAAGTATAGAAATTTTAATTGAGAAAAATGAAAAATTTCTTCATTTTCTGGGGAACGTGTATGGAGTATAATGTACCCCCTCCTTTTGTCTCCTTAGATTTAGTCCATACTATCGAACCAAGGAAAAACTTCCCTTAAGCTCAGTATCATACAGTAACATGATTGAACCGGATCAGTGTTTCTGCCGTTTTGATTTAACAGGAACATGTAATGATGATGATTGTCAATGGTGAGTAGTTTTTATTTGTGAATATTTTATGATCTAAAAGGCAACCTTGGTTATTTGGCTTTGATATATACGTGATTATCTTTTCTGTGTTGTCATTTTATTTTAGGCAGCATACACAGGATTACACACTTAGCCGAAAGCAGCTGTTCCAGGACATTCTGTCGTATAATCTGTCTCTGATTGGTTGTTCAGAGACAAGCACTGATGAAGAAATTGCTGCTGCAGCAGGTATTTAAAGACCTCTTGTTCCCCCAAGTGAAAATTTGAATGAAGGCAATTAAAAAATGTTATGTTCAGTTGTTGATGTCTTTAGTTGCAGTAATTCACATTCACCTATAGCATTTTATCCAGATTTGCTCTAATATTGTAGTCATTAGCCATATCCTCCTATTCAAGTATAAATTAATTAAAATTTCTTCCTGAGTTGCAGTAGCCACATTTCAAGTGTTTGATAGCTACTTTTGAGCTCAATAGCTCATTGGGTTAAGTACCTACCAATAGGATATTGCACACATTCCATCATTGCGGGAAGTGCTTTGGACAGAGCTTATCTATAGGTTCAATTTATTTAGAAGAATATGTTAACATATTTGTATAGCAATTTTATTAATGATTTTAAGACAGACCTGTTTTTATTTATTATTTTAAAAATAGAGGAGGATTAGAAATTAAGATGAATGTGTGGTTTCAAATTCTACAAAGAAATAAAAAGGGCTTTATACACTTTGATATTGTAGGAAGCGTAGATTAATGTCAAACATTGTGAATAAATATTATTAAGATTGTCTCCAGATTTATTGCTAAATATTAAACCTTACTGCAAGTGTTTTGGAAGTAAATGAATTGGTGATTATTAAACTTAGTGTTAACCACAACACAGGGTAATTATAAAGTCACTGAATCTATGTAATCATTCTCAGTTTGGGACTTTAATTTTCACTTGTTTATAGTTTGTTTCAAGAAATACTTTGTTTTTGGAACCCAATTTGGGTGCATGATGTAAGATTTGCTATAGTAGTTAAGGTAATGGAGGCCTTGCCTTCCAGGAGGCATATGTGTTTTTGACTAGTAATGTATGTTTCCTTTTAATTTTTAAATTACTCTTCACTATATACTCTTCAATTAATCTTGTCTCTGTAATCCATGTTACATTCCTCTAATTTCAGAAAAATATGTTGAGAAACTTTTTGGAATAAATAAAGATCGAATGTCAATGGACCAGATGGCTGTTCTCCTTGTTAGCAATATCAATGAAAGTAAAGGCCATAGTGAGTATCTCTCTCTCTCTCTCTCTCTCTCTCTCTCTCTCTCTCATACACACACACACACACATGCACACACAAGGACCTTGTAGTTTATGAGAGCAAATTTTTCTGAAATATATATGGATGGCATTATGTTCTCTAAAATACATATGTATATGTATATATGTATGTAACATGTTTATAGGGTAGAACAAACATCTTTTTCTAGGGTAGAAAATACATATGTATGTCATTTCTGACTAACAATAATTTTAGCTCTTTCTGAATACTGTTTGGGTAGCCTTTAAAACTATAAAAAACAAGTTATATCAACTAATAATCTTCTCCTGTCTACTTTAGCACCACCATTTACAACCTACAAAGATAAAAGAAAGTGGAAGCCAAAATTTTGGAGGAAACCTGTTTCAGAGAATAGCTTCAGTAGTGATGAGGAACAGTCTACAGGACCAATTAAGTATGGTAAGAAGTAATTTAAGACCCTGAATCATTAAATTCTGATGTTCCATCTTTTTCTAACACTTTACTTATGTTTGGTGTATCTAGTAGCTCGGCTTTTTGTTTCTTCTATTTTTTTTTTTTTTTTTTTATGATAGTCACAGAGAGATTGAGAGAGAGATAGAGAGAGAGGCAGAGACATAGGCAGAGGGAGAAGCAGGCTCCATGCACCGGGAGCCCGACATGGGATTCGATCCCGGGTCTCCAGGATCGCGCCCTGGGCCAAAGGCAGGCGCTAAACCGCTGTGCCACCCAGGGATCCCTCTTCTATTTTTTTTTTTTTTTAGGATTATTTATTTATTCATGAGAGACACACAGAGAGAGGCAGAGACACAGGCAGAAGGAGAAGCAGGCTTTCTGCAGGGAGCCCGATATGGGACTTGATCCCAGGACCCCAGGTCATGCACTGAGCTGAAGGCAGATGCTCAACCACTGAGCCACCCAGGCATCCCTTATTTTATTTTATTTTATTTTATTTTATTTTATTTTATTTTATTTTATTTTATTTTATTTTATATTTTATTTTATTTTATTTTATTTTATTTTATTTTATTTTATTTTATTTTATTATTTTATTTTATTTTATTTTATTTTATTTATTTTATTTTATTTATTTTATTTTATTTATTTTATTTTATTTTATTTTATTATTTTATTTTATTATTTTATTATTTTATTTTATTTATTTTATTTATTTTATTTTATTTTATTTTATTTATTTTATTTTATTTTATTTTTTATTTATTTTAATTTTATTTATTTTATTTTATTATTTTTTTAGAACAGTGATGCCATTTAGCATTTAATACAGTTCTTCATTGTGTGGGATTGCCTACTGCCTGGTCTGTGTCCTTGTGGGCAGGTGTAGTATTTTGTTTAGCTTTCGAGCCTGTGCTTTCTTAACATGCAGTAGGCTCACACAAAGAATAAATAAATGAATGAAAAAAGCAAATATGAAGAAGTGCTATATTGTCAAGCACATACTAAGTTTGCATTCTTATTAAAGTTTACATAATTTGTTTACTACTTGTGGATTAGCAGATATCTAATAGGTACATGCTCTCATGTGCTTATTTACGCTAATGTACTTTTTCTCTAAATGTAGGATAAATTACCTTCATAATTAATAACTTTTTTTTTTTTTTTTTACTATTTAGTGAATGTGAATTATCAAGTTATGCCACTTACCTTTAAAGTAGAGATCATACTTCTGGTTTGCCCAGCAGAATCCTAGTTTATACCTATTAATCCTGGTGTAGTTTTTAATAACACCCCTTTCACTTTTAGAAGTGTTCTGGTTTGTAAAATTTTTTTTTAAGATTTTATTTATTTATTTATTCATGATAGATCTAGAGGGGCAGACACAGGCAGAGGGAGAAGCAGGCTCCATGCCAGGAGCCTGATGCGGGACTTGATCCTGGGACTCCAGGATCACGCTCTGGGTCAAAGGCAGGCGCTAAACTGCTGAGCCACCCAGGGATCCCCGAGCCACCCACGGATCCCCCTGGTTTGTAAATTATATGACATTCTACCTTAAAGTGAGCTACTGCATATATTTTGAATCTTTAGATTTTTAGACTATTTTAAAGATGAGGCCAATTGTTTTCTTGGTCTGTGGATAAGAGAAAGTGTAAAGCTCATGATACTTTTCCTTCCAGCCTTCCAGCCAGAGAACCGGATAAATGTTCCGGCTTTAGATACGGTTGTCACCCCAGATGACGTCAGATACTTTACAAATGAAACTGATGACATTGCTAATTTAGAAGCAAGTGTGCTTGAAAATCCTTCTCATGTACAACTTTGGCTCAAGCTTGCGTACAAGTACTTGAATCAGAATGATGGGTAGGTCCACTTCTAATCTTTGTGTCAACTGTTGCACATTTATATTTTTGTGTTTGAAGTTTATTTCATCTATGGTAATCATATTTCCATCATGGTATCAATGAAGTCTTGTTTTTGACAAAGCCAAAAGCACTCTATTGTTTAAAAGCTATGAGAGAAAAAAAATAAAAGCCATTAGAAAAACTTTAAGATAAGATCTTGAGTTCTTTTCATGGCTCAGTGTAGGTAATAAATTAGCCCCAGTTTTTAACTCTAGTTGGTAGGCTCTTTTTTCAGAGTAGGATTAGTTAATACAGTAAATTCTGAGTGGTATAAGGATTGATTGTTTTTAAGGCATGTGGTGATAGGAACCATTTTTTTTTTTTTTTTTTTTTAAGATTTATTTGTTCTTAAAGGTAGAGGGGGAAATTGTGCATGTACTAGTACACCTGGGAGAGGAGCAGAGAAAGAAAGAGTCCCAAGCAGACTCTGCACTGAGCACAGAGCGCCATGCAGGACTTGTTTTCACAACCCCAAGATCATGACCTCAGCTAAAGCCGAGTCAGCTGTGCAACCAACTTTGCCACCCAGGCATCCCCAGTAGTGATAGTCTTAAAATTATGTTGGTACAATAGAACAAGTTAAATTTTATGTTAATTTTTATGTAGAGATTTAAAGCTTCTATAGGAACACCTAAATTCTGATGAATTGACATTTTTTCTATGGGTGGTGTTATGTGTCTTTGTATAAGGTAAATAAGTGATTTCTCTCACTAACCTATTGTATTTTCTAATTCCTACTTTTTGATAGTATTAGCAGGAATGGTCTTTTATTATTATAATTTTAAATCATTATAATTTAATTTTTTAAAAAAGCTATTCTGAATGTCCGTCTAACTTGACATAAAAGCTTTTTCAGTAAGGCAGCATTAGAGTGCTAATATATCACACATACCTGAATACGGTGCTTATTTAACTTGCCTTGTGTGTCATCTCCATGTTAATGGGATAAGTTACAGTGTTTTCTTTTCTGACTCATTTACTGAGTGAAGGCCAAAAGAACTGTACATTATTTTATGAATAGAATCATGAGAGACAGTTATCTTCTTCAAGAGATAGCAAGCCTTTGACCTTTGAAAAGAACTGTTACATTGAAAGCTTTGATATTTTGTGCTGACAGTAGCTGGCCTTGAGGGGGAATTGTTTTCCCATTCCCAGAAGACTGTAACTCATAAAAGGTATTGCTGAATATGGACATAAAGTACATTTCAAGTTGATAATATAGGGGTTTTATAACATTGTATTTTTATCTGGTAAATACTCCCTGAATATCAACTTAAAAAGGAATCGTTAGGTCTGTGGGAAATTAGGACCTTTTTTGGACTGGTGTGATTTAAAATCCTAATGTAACTCTCTTAGGTGATTCTAACTTCTCGGTAGGTTCCTGGAACTTTAAAATGGACTCATTAGATGAGCCTGATTTAAGAGTATTTTGAAGCATTTAAAAAAAAAAAACAACTTCTTGTTTCTTTTAAACACGTAGGCTATGTTCAGAGTCCTTGGATTCTGCTTTAAATGTTCTGGCTCGAGCTTTGGAAAACAATAAAGACAATCCAGAAATTTGGTGCCATTACCTCAGATTGTTCTCCAAAAGAGGAACCAAGGAAGAAGTGCAGGAAATGTGTGAAACAGCTGTTGAATATGCTCCTGATTATCAGAGTTTTTGGACTGTGAGTAGAAAAAGATAATAGTTCTCTGTGTGTGTCTGTGTGTGTGTATCTGTGTGTTTATAATTCTTTGGATCATCTTAAAAATTGATATGTAGCTTAATAAAGTAATATGCTTTATCTGCATGTAGATATTATAACTTTTTATTGTCCCATAACCTCAGAACCACTCCTGGGTCAGGTTTAAATTTAGAATAAACAAGAGGAAAATATTTAGTGAAGAAGTAAATTTTCTTGTTGTTTACTAAATCAGTAAGGAAAAAATATACACTTTTTTTTCTTAATATTTTATTTATTTATTCATGAGAAAAATAGACAGGCAGAGGGAGAAACAGGCTTCATGTAGGGAGCCTGATGTGGGACTCCATCCTGGGTCTCCAGGATCACGCCCTGGGCTGAAGGTGGCGCTAAACCGCTGAGCCACCTGGGCTGCCCAAAATACACACATTTTAAAACATTTACACTTAGCTATTCATAGGCAGTTTTACTTTAGGCAAAAGTTATGTGAAAAAAAAATTTTTTTTTTTTTTTTGCAAAGCACCTGAAAAACAATTTTAAAAAATTTCTTCTATTTATGTAACATTTTCATGAATGCCAAGAAACATTTTGATATTTGTATTATCCTCATTACTTACGAAAATAATCTTAATCTATAATTCATGGTAATATTGAACTTTGCCAAGATACAAAGATTTAGTGAGAAAATGGTTTCTTTATTTTCTGAGTCAATGAGATGTTTCCTACCCATGCTTAAAATTATAATGAATCCACTTGTAAAATATTCATTAATATCTGAACTTTTGCCAGCTGGATTCAGCAGTCATAAGATTTTGCAATCTGTTACTGTCAGATCTGTCACTTACTTGCTAACTGAAATTCAGAACAGATCCATCTGGATGACATGGTATTCCTTACTGAATGAACTTGGCCACTCTTACTCCTAACTCAGGTACTGAAGTGAAAGATGCTTGATTTTTGACCTGGAGTCTTGTGCCAAAGTTAATGCTACTGATCATCATAAGATTTTTATAGGGTGTGATATTTTTCCTTAGAGTTATTTGGTCTTTAAAGGGCCTCTTAATTTCTTTTTAATTATTTCGCCACATATGTATGATAATGAATGCCTGTTCTCAAAATTTGTATACAGTCATAAACCTTTAGCACATTGTACGTAACCAAAGACCTGAACTTTTGTAAACTTTTTCTTTTAATAATAAATTTATTTTTTATTGGTGTTCAATTTGCCAACATACAGAATAACACCCAGTGCTCATCCCGTCAAGTGCCCCCCTCAGATAGTCTTTCCTCCTTTATCGAATATTAGTTGACCATAAAGTTCAGGGTCTACTTCTGGGTTCTCTATTCTGTTCATTGATCTATGTGTCTGTTTTTGTGCCAGTACCACACTGTCTTGATGACCACAGCTTTGTAGTACAACCTGAAATCTGGCATTGTGATGCCCCCAGATATGGTTTTCTTTTTTAAAATTTCCCTGGCTATTCGGGGTCTTTTCTGATTCCACACAAATCTTAAAATAATTTGTTCTAACTCTCTGAAGAAAGTCCATGGTATTTTGATAGGGATTGCATTAAACGTGTAAATTGCCCTGGGTAACATTGACATTTTCACAATATTAATTCTGCCAATCCATGAGCATGGAGTATTTTCCCATCTCTTTGTGTCTTCCTCAATTTCTTTCAGAAGTGTTCTATAGTTTTTAGGGTATAGGTCCTTTACCTCTTTGGTTAGGTTTATTCCTAGGTATCTTATGCTCTTGGGTGCAATTGTAAATGGGATTGACTCCTTAATTTCTCTTTCTTCAGTCTCAGTGTATAGAAATGCCATTGATTTCTGGGCATTGATTTTGTATCCTGCCATGCTGCCAAATTGCTGTATGAGTTCTAGCAATCTTGGGGTGGAGGCTTTTGGGTTTTCTATGTAGAGTATCATGTCATCGGCGAAGAGGGAGAGTTTGACTTCTTCTTTGCCAATTTGAATGCCTTTAATGTCTTTTTGTTGTCTGATTGCTGAGGCTAGGACTTCCAGTACTATGTTGAATAGGAGTGGTGAGAGTGGACATCCCTGTCTTGTTCCTGATCTTAGGGGAAAGGCTCCCAGTGCTTCCCCATTGAGAATGATATTTGCTGTGGGCTTTTCGTGGATGGCTTTTAAGATGTCGAGGAATGTTCCCTCTATCCCTACGCTCTGAAGAGTTTTGATCAGGAATGGATGCTGTATTTTGTCAAATGCTTGAACTTTTGTAATCTATCATGGTCTTACTGCCATTTACTTGTTGATTCAAGGAAAGGAGAGATGAAGTTAATTCAGTGGTGATTCTAAGAGTACATCTGTATTGTTTTAGTTTTCATTTGATTCCACTTTGCAACTTGTAGAAAGGGAAATCTAGATTATAATACTGGAAGTTGGGGGGGGCTGTTCTGTTTTTTTCTTGTTTTATTTTAAGTGAGCTCTGTGCCCAACGTGGGGTTTGAACTCAGGATCCTAAGATGAGGAGTTGCAAGGTCTACTGACTGAGCCAGACAGATGCCCCAGGAAGATGGGTTTATATATATTTATAATTAATCCATTTTGCAGAAATTGAAGATTTAATATAACATCTTATGAAATGTAGAAAATCTGTAGCTTTACAGTTTTGTTTTGTTTTACAAAATGTAATTATATGAAACCTCTCTGGGTAGTTTCTGCACCTAGAAAGCACATTTGAAGAAAAGGATTATGTATGTGAAAGGATGGTGGAGTTCCTCATGGGAGCAGCCAAGCAGGAAGCATCAGATGTTCTGTCCTTTCAGCTCCTAGAGGCTCTCTTGTTTAGAGTTCAGCTGCACATATTTACTGGAAGATGCCAGAGTGCACTTGCAGTTTTACAGGTAAACATTTATTACAGCTTTTAGTTATACTTTATAGAGAATTTTTTAAAGGTCTAAAACATTATAGGTTAGCATTATTTCATAAGAACACAGACTTTAGATTTGAATCCTGGTTTTGCCACTTACTAGTAAGTTGTGTAAAGTTATGACTGTTGCCTCATTTGCTTAATGGGGATAATGCCTTTTTAAGAGTGCTAATGAGGTTTAAATGAAAATAATGTATGCTGTGTACCTATCAGAATAAAACTTCAATATTCAGACAATAAGGAGGAAAGAAATTAGTCCATAGTGAAAATCTCCTCTATGGGTATGGTGGGGTTTCTTTGTTGTTTAGTTTTCTTTTTATCTTACTAGACCTTGAATGTCAAGACACTTAAAATGTACAAATAAATTGAATCTTTTTTCATAAATTATAAACCTTAGCACAGTAAAAATCTGGTATTAACATCTTGCTTTATTTTCATTAAAAAAAATTGGTGACTATCAATATTTTGACTTAGGTATTTAAGAACTACTCCAAAGAAATATGACACTTGTATACTTCTTTGCCTTTACATTTGAATCTTAATAGGAATAGGAGTTATTATTTTAAAAAACACAGATAATTTTTTTCATTTTACCTAGAATGCTTTGAAATCAGCTAATGGTGGAATAGTAGCTGAATACCTTAAAACAGGCGATCGATGTTTGGCATGGCTGGCCTACATACATCTTATTGAGTTCAACGTCCTCCCTTCAAAATTTTATGATCCGTCTAATGCCAATCCTTCAAGAATTGTTAACACAGAATCATTTGTAATGCCATGGCAAGCAGTTCAAGATGTAAAGACTAATCCTGACATGTTACTAGCAGTTTTTGAAGGTAAGATAAATGTTTATAAGTTATATAGAACGTCAGCTTATCCCTTTATAAGTCTTCATAATTAATAGGAACAAATTTGTATGTATATGTTTCACAAATGTGTATAGTTTCACACTTTGTTATATTAATGCTTAGAAGATTATGCATTGAAAAAAAAAGATGGTTAGGAATTGAATCGCGTAAGATAGACCTTTGGCGTATATGAAAGCCAGGAACTACATTACATAATTTTTCTGATTATAGCAAAAGAGATCAGCTAAATATGTAGATAATAGAGATTATATAGGTTTATTTGAGTTGACTGAATTAGAGAACCAGGTAATTTTTTTAAAGTAGTCCATCAAGGTGAAAGAAGAGAGTATTTTTTTCAGGTAACTATGGAAAACAGTAAGATATAAAAGCCTATTTCCTCCTGGTAGGAAGTATATAGCATAATCAGAAGATAAAATCTATGCATTTGATATAATTATTAAATGTATGAGGCCATGTAACTGTGTATTGGTATGTAGTCTAAATTCTGTGCTTACAGAAGAGACAAAGGTCTGTGATTTATAGAATTATACTGTACAGGTCATAAACCCAAAGCAAAGAGATTATTGTAGGTTGGCATGATGAAAGAAGTCTTCATAGAAGAATTAGGACTTGGAGCTGGACTTTGAAGCTTGACTCTGATGTGACATAGTTGGCTTCCTCAAAGATGTGACCCTTGTCTTATCTCTGTATTTCCCAAGGACATATAATGTCTGGCAGCTTACTAAGTACTTACTAAATATTTATTGAATAAACCAGCGAAGAAAGGAAGGAAAAGGAGGATATTCCTGTTAAGGGAGCTAAGTAAACAAAAAGCAACCTAGCAGTTGGTGCAACAATGGATTTGAAGGGAGGATCCTTATCAAAGCGAGGGTTTATGTTGTAGAATAGTAGGAATTAAGCTCGGTAAGTGGAATAATATCACATTTTCAAGTACTTTGTAAGTGTGGTAGAGTTGATGACAGTGGTTCTTGAAGAAAGGAAGCATGTGCTGCAGAGGAATGATCCCAAAGGTACAAAAATAACGAGAAGCTGATGGCCAAAAGTGAAGCACAAAAAAAGTAACCTGGGAAAGAGGGAATATTAATTAGCAACATTTGAACTCACATAGAGATGTGGGGGACAGATTAAATGTCAGGGAAGAAGAGAAGAAATAGTCCAAGATGATTGAAAATGTATTGATTAAAAACAGGTAAATTTGGGAAGACTGATTTTGGTAGTAGGAATAGTATTTGTGAATGGTAGGTAATTGGTGGGACACTTGGGGGGCTCAGCGGTTAAGCACCTGCCTTCAGCCCAGGGCATGATCCTAGGGTCCTGGGATTGAGCCCCATATTGGGCTCCCTGCATGGAGCCTGCTTCTCCCTCTGCCTGTGTCTCTGCGTCTCTCTGTGCCTCTCACGAATAAATAAATAAAATCTTTTTTGAAAAAAGAGTAATTAATTGGTGGTCCAAGTGGAGATGCTTGTTGGCAGACGGAAATAAGGAAGTGGACCTTAAATGAATGATTATGGATAGAAAAATAGATTTGAAAGTTATTAACATAGGAGCTATTGTAGTGCTTTACAGTTTGTAATGTGCTTTTGCTGTAAATTATTTCATAGTTGAAGGAGTGAGATATTTTCTCTGAGGAAATGGGACATTTAAGAGTATAGCAGGGGGGATCCCTGGGTGGCGCGGTGGTTTGGTGCCTGCCTTTGGCCCAGGGTGTGATCCTGGAGACCCGGGATTGAATCCCACATCGGGCTCCCGGTGCATGGAGCCTGCTTCTCCCTCTGCCTATGTCTCTGCCTCTCTCTCTCCCTCTCTCTCTCTGTGACTATCATAAATAAATAAAAATTAAAAAAAAAAAAAAAGTATAGCAGGGGCAGCCTGGGTGGCTCAGCAGTTAAGCGCTGCCTTCAGCCTGGGGTGTGATCCTGGAGACCTGGGATTGAGTCCCACATAGGGCTCCCTGCATGGAGCCTGCTTCTCCCTCTGCCTGTGTCTCTGCCCCTCCCCCCCCCGTCTCATGAATAAATAAATAAAATCTTAAAAAAAAAAAAAGAGTATAGCAGTAAGGAGTGAAAGAATAGTCCATGAATGAGACCAAGAAGACATGTAAATAAAGAAGAAATTGAAAAGAAGAAGAACATTATCAAATGCTAATCAAATAAAACAAATGGAGAGATCGGCTTTTATGTTTATTTAGATGATTTTTATAAATGAAGTTCAGAAGTGCATTTTCGGAATGACATTCACTTATAAACTGTAAATCCGGGATCTCTTGCTACCACTGAGCAAGGAGGAAATGGGTGACGGCTGTGCAAAGTGAAACAGTGACCCACTCTCTGAGACACAGAGTGGGGACTACAAGGGGAAAAGACCTGTTTTGAAGGAGTAAAGAAAGGATCTGGTGTAGGAGGAGACATTTAAATGGTTGTAGAACAGAGAGCAGCAGGGCCTGTTGAATTGGGTCAAGAAAGATGAAAAGATAATTTTAAAAAAAAGATAATTTGTTCTTTGATTTTTTTTTTTAGATCAGTTTTAAGGAATTTAGATAAATGCAGACATAGTTTTTATAGTGAAAACATTGAGATGTGCGAGAGCTCGTATCTAACGAATTGTTTTATTACCAGGAATATGAAGGTAAGAGATTGAGTTTATGGAGTTTGGAGATATCTGAAAATACCTCCTTTAGGTAGTAATAAGCCAGGATTTCAGTAAAGGATAAGACGATGGTCCAACAAAAGAGTAAGCTGCTGTGTTTCGATGGTATCCCTCTCAGAATTTAAATAACAATCCATTCATTTTATGTTTGATTTCTGTTACTGTGATATTTTTGGATAGATGCCGTGAAAGCTTGCACAGATGAGAACCTTACGGTTGAGGAGAGAGTAGAGGTCTGTGTTCCACTTTACACAAACATGATTGCTCTGCACCAGCTTCTGGAGAGGTAAAACTTGATTGACAACCAGCAGTTATCCTTGTGTTAAAAATTGATTTTTTTCATATGTTTAGACATGTTTTTTTCTTATTAAGGTATGAGGCTGCAGTGGAGCTTTGTAAACGTTTATTGGAAACATGTCCCATGAACTGCCAATTGTTGGAAGCCCTTGTTGCTTTATATTTGCAAACAGATCAGCATGACAAAGCCAGGGGAGTATGGCTTACTGCATTTGAAAAAAATCCTCAGAACGCAGAGGTTTTTTATCATATGTGCAAATTCTTCATGTTACAAGTAAGAAAAAAAGCCTCATAATTCTTAAAGGTGTTTTTGTGTTTCACATTTTCTTTTTTACTTTTTTTTTACATTTTCTTATTCTTTAAGATGTTTTAGGGATCAGCCTCTCCAGGAAGCTTTTCCTGGTCTTTTTCCCTTTGCAAACTGTGTTAGGTATTCTTTCTCTTTGCTAGAAATACTCTGCATAGTTCTATCATTGCACTTATTATATTGCTTTGTAGTTTTGTTTCTTGCTGCTTTATATACTATACTAAGGACTCTTTGAGGGCAAGGACCATGTCTTAATCAGATTTAGAGCCCCCAACACACTTAGTACCGGTGCTAAACATGCAATAGAAGTTTTTTGGACAGTTGGTAGTCGTGGTATATTGGGTGTTAAGCTGTTTAATGGTTGGTTGCATTTAATTGGAGATCAGAATATAGAAGTTATCTCTACCCCCACCTACTCAAAAAACTTAATGTAATCGGTGGGGGCGGTTAAGGGCTTTTTTTCCTTCCTTGACAGATGTAATTAAACATTCTAAGTCTAATGTGTATCCTTCCTTCCTCTTTTAAAAATAGAATCAAGGAGATAATCTTCTTCCATTTTTGGGGAAATTTATCGCATCCTTCTTTAAACCTGGGTTTGAGAAGTATAATAACTTGGATCTGTTTCGGTAAGTTTGTTGAACCCTTGATTTTATAGAAGAAAAAGATAATTTAGTGGAAAGTTGACAGATTTTTTTTTTTTGTGGGTTAATTACATTTTAGACTAATTGAAAAAAATCCTTGAATACTTTTACATAACTGTTATGAGGGCAGTAGAATTGAATAAAAACAAAAGATGTAATATACTTTGCATTCTTTGGATGAAAGACTAACAAAGGAAGGTTTGTATTAATAGTGACTCATTTTGCTTTTAATTCATTGTTATTGTTAACTTAGCACTTAATACTATAGCAACTATAGTACTTAATACTATCTGAGATTGCCTCAGATAATTCTCATACGTTTTGAAAAAATGAATTTTAATTTATTTGATTGGTGATCTCAAATGGATATAAATAATAAACCTTTTACTTTAAGTCTAAAGAGAACTGCTCTAACCTCTGAAGTACAGAGTGAAAAGTTTTTAAAGTCTTTTCTCAAGCATCACTTTCTCAGTAACTTATGTAGAGCTCTGTATTTACTGCAAGAGGCTGCAGGAAATCATAAGGAATTATTTTGGCCTGGCGAGGTGGAGGGGCGGGGCCGGCCTGTCTTCCCTCCTTCCTCCTCATCTCTCTCTAGGGATCAGCAAACTTTCACTTAAGGGCCATATAGTAAATGTTTTAGGCTTGCAAGTCATGTGGTCTATCACTACTCGTCACCTGTGCTGTTTTAGGGAAAAAGTAGTCATAGACAACATGTAAATGAATGAGCACGGCTGTATTCTAATAAAACCTAATTTACAAAAGTAGGTATAATCTCCTGATCCCAAGTAAAACAGCATGAAAGGAAAATACTTTTATTTTTTGTTATGAAGAACTGAGAGAAGGAAGGCCTAAGATACCTGGGTGGCTCATTCAGTTAAGCATCTGCTTTCAGCTCCGGTCCGGATCCCAGAGTTCCAGGATTGAGCCCCGCTTCGGGTTCCCTACTGCTTCTCCCTCTACTCCTCCCCAACTTGTGTTCGCTCTCTCGCTCACTCCCTTTCTCTCTCAAATAAATTAATTAAATATTCTTAAAAAAGTAAAAACATTTTAAGAAAGGAAGGAAGGTCTGTAAGGTGAAAATCTCCTAAAATTTTTTTGTTGTAGACAATAGCACAGATAAGATTTTGGTTTTACATATGCAAGTCTAATGCTTACATATATTTTTCTTAGGTGCTCTCTGCCTACCCTACAGTGTAGCTGTAGCAGTATTATATAAAAACATATTTTTAAAAAACCATATTTTTAAAAAGTAACCCATGTTTTGTTAATTTGGTGGTCTGTCTACCCTAGAATATTTTGTGAACATTCCAGTCTTATTTGAGATTTGGCAAAAGTTGGGGTCACTATTCTTTCCTAGACTTGAGTCTGTATGTCTGCTTTATGGTAACCAGTTTATTGACATAGTGATTTTAGTAGTTTCTGAAATTCTTTCTGCTGTTACATCTAGAATAATACCTTACAGTTATAAAAGAATTATTTAAAATACAAATTAATGGAGAAGAATTAAACTATTCTATAAGGAACTTAGAGATTGTTCAGCTTTCCCATGCTTTTTTTTTTTTTTTTAAAGATTTATTTATTTATTCATGATAGACATAGAGAAAGAGAGAGAGAGAGAGGCAGAGACACAGGAGGAGGGAGAAGCAGGCTCCATGCAGGGAGCCCGATACGGGACTCAATCCCGGGACTTCAGGATCGCACCCTGGGCCAAAGGCAGGCGCTAAACCGCTGAGCCACCCGGGGATCCCCGCTTTGTCTATGTTTAAGTTAGAGTTTTTTAATGTCTCAAATTTGTGCGTAGGACAGACCCTAAACTGAACTTTTTACAGATTTGCTGGCTCTGGTCTTCCCTTGGGCATGGAGGTACTTGGTTTAGTTGCCAGTTTCTAGTGGTAGCTAACCAAAGATCTTCAGATCTTCTTGATGTCAGCTTTAATGAAGCAGACTGTCGATAAACATTTTGAAATGGGCTGCCTCTAAATAATCTTCCCAGTGTTTACTAAGTCCCCTTGCTTTTTTAAATTTTCCATGGGAATAGTCATAATTCACAGTACACCAAGAGTTACAAGAAAAGAGTATCTTGTGTTTAGTTTATTTAAACTGAAGACCTTATTTACACAGAGTATACATTTTCTGTTAATTTAAGAAATCTTTTTAAAGTCAATTATTAGGAAAATGGCAGTAGGTGAGAGAATTTAAATTTATAAATGTAGCCAGATCATCAATGGGATAAGTCAGTGCTCTTGCTAGGTTCAATATTTTTTTTCCACTTTACGAGTAGAAACTGTAAAGCAAAATGCTTAGAATATCCTATATATTATAATATTTACCTAGAGTTGGATCTTGTCATTTCCCTTTCTATGTAACATTTACTATAAAGACAGAGGGCACGTGTGGGGGCTCAGGTGGCTGAGCATCTGGCTCTTCATTTCAGCTCACTTCATGTTCTCAGGGTTATGAGATCAGGCTCTGCATTGGTCTCCGTGCTCAGCGGGGAGTCTGCTGCTCTCCTTTTCCCTCTGCTGTCTCCCCCTCACCCCCCTCCCACTCTCTCTCAAATAAAAAAAAATTTTTTTTTTTTTTTAAGAAAGAACTAGGTAAGGTAATTTTCATGCATTTCAAGTCCATTTGAAGATTAGTACATAGCCACAAAAGTTAACTTGGGGATTTCATTTTACTGAAGTTAACCTAGGGATGGAGTCTCACACAGATTACATTTGAAGTGATCTCTTCTTACATCAGCTTTCAGTTGACAAATCTAACATCTTTAGAAGTTAAGTGATTATCTCATGGTACTATAGCTAGTTATAGCCAAGTCTGCAAGGTGATAACCTGACTTCTAGATGTCCCATTTCTTCTCTTGCTTATGGTTCCTCCTGCCCTCTGCTACCATACAGCTTCTCTAATCCATTAAAACCTAATTCCTTGAAATAATTTTTAGATCCAAGAGATCAGTGTGTTTCCTTTAAACACACTGTCCCTGCAGATGTTAGTAAATGTTGTACACACAGATTCAGATATATTGGGGGAGAAACCTCAATTAGTGAGTCAAATAGATTCTTCACTGATTGACTTCAGTACAGCCTTTAATATCCTATTAAATATCCTAATGTGGCTTTTTAAGAGAGGGCTGTAAATTTCAGTATTTCCCAGTCTTATTTGCTCACAGACCTCAGACCTCTTTTGACCAGTGCCTTATGGACCATTTGTTACAGAATACACTATGATATCCTATCTAAAATGAAACCTGCAATAGTACATTTGTATGTATGTATATGAGAAAGAGACTGTTTTCAGATGTCAAGTTTTGTAATTCTTAAAAAAGAATTTTTTTTCTTTACAAGTATAGATTTTGTGGGAGGATTTTAGAGACATGGTAATCCCATTTGTCCTGTTTTTCATTAGATTTAATTAGATGATTAATTTGGGGGCTAGAATAAATTCATTTTAAAGAGGAGTTACTCATGTGGGTATAAAATAGACTATGTAAATTCTAGAGATGTGACCAAACCAGTATGGTATACATGTGAAAATAAAGTTTCAAGACTACAAAAATACTTCAAAGAGAGTTAAGTTGAAGCAGAAGTGTTTTTGTTTTGTTTTGATTTGGTTTGGTTTCGTGAGTATTAGTAATCCATGTGTGCATAGGCATAATTTCAAACAGAGGTTTGTTGGTTTCTTATTTTTTTCAGGTATCTTTTAAATATCCCAGGACCACTTGACATTCCAGCCCGTTTATGTAAAGGGAATTTTGATGATGAGATGTTTAACTACCAAGTTCCTTATTTATGGCTGATTTACTGGTGAGACATTAGAGAGAAATATTGCATATTAGACTTGCCTTTGTTATTACTGAATTACACTGTATTAAAATTAATTTGGTGTTAAAGTCATTGAAGCAAAATTGAAGGGATGCTAAGGTTTATACATTATTAAAGAAGAAACATCAAAAGAAGGATTCCATTGTAATAATATCTGTAATGTTTAAAATAATACTTTTTCATTCCTTTACCTAATCTAATTGAGTTGTAGACATACAATGTTTTCCTTCATTTTTTAAACAGCCTTTGTCATCCTCTTCAATCAAGTATTAAAGAGACAGTGGAGGCATATGAGGCAGCATTAGGGGTGGCCATGAGATCTGATATAGTGCAGAAGATTTGGATGGAGTAAGTTTAGTTCATCTTAATAAGAATGGGATTTGGAATAAGGGGATATGGTGGGGAAAGGGGTGATCAGTTTTCTCAGTGAGAGAAACACTGCCTTAATTATAATATTTTTCTTTTGGCAGTTATCTTGTCTTTGCCAATAATAGAGCTGCTGGATCCAGAAACAAAGTCCAAGAATTCAAATTTTTTACTGATTTAGTGAATAGATGTTTGGTTACAGTCCCTGCCCGATACCCCATTCCTTTTAGCAGTGCTGATTACTGGTCCAACTATGAATTTCATAATAGGGTAAGAACTTAAAAACTTTTTTTTCTTTAGCTATTTGTATAAAAGAAGGGGGCTTAAAAAAATGACAGCAAATCTCTTGTTTGATGTCAGTAGAGCTTTTCTTAGGATCACTTTCCTAGCATTTACTGTTATTCTTGACCATGTTTCCTTCTTATGTCTTAAATCTAGGAACAGAGCCCTTTAAGATAAAATGTGCATATTGATTGTTATATTTAAGAAAATCTAACATTGAAGAGATGTTAAGGTTTAATACATATTAAAGAAGAAAGATTAAAAGAAGTAATTAAAATGATACCTGTAATGTTTGCTTGATTAGTTGGAAATTTTACTGAATGAAAAATACCATAATATACAGTGTACCTACTGTTTTTAGTTACTATTTGTCAATTGAATATTAGCTATAAGTAGAGCATAAAAATGCTGAAATTACATGCTGTTTAGAATTTTAATAGTAGAATGACTAATATATTTATAAGGTTATTTTCTTATAGGAAAGGAAGCAGAGGTTTGTTTTAGTTTATTTTTCAGAGACTCCTTTCATTCAGTACAATGTAGTCTAAAAGCTCCTATTAAAGCTCCATGTAGACTAAAACATATATGTATTTTATTTTTTGGTGGGATGGTTTTGTTGCTAATCGGGATAACCAATTATTATGCTTTGTACTTCTATGCCATTCTTTATCCCAGGATCTCAAACCACTTTATGGACATTAAGTCATTTACACACGGGCATTCCATGAGCAAGATGTGGCAGGTATTATTAGTCCTATGACTTGCCCAGCTATACAGCAAGTAAAGGTAGACTCAGGAATGTAAACCCGGACTCCTGGCTTCTTGTCAGTGTTCTCAGTCCATGGCTGTCATCACTAGATCATATTTCCTAATTCATATTTGGAAAGTCACTAATATAATTAATGGTAGGAACTGTAACTCACAGCATCATACATTATTATAATTTATACATTCATGTCTTAAAGACCATTTTGATTTTCTCATTAAAACACATAGGTAATTGGATTTCACATTTTGTTGCATTCATTTTCCCCCCTCAACCTTTACAGGTTATTTTCTTTTATTTGAGCTGTGTTCCAAAGACTCAGCATTCCAAAACCTTGGAACGGTTTTGCTCAATTATGCCAACTAATTCTGGACTTGCACTGAGGTAAGAAAAAATAAAATTATTTTTGGTCTCAGCTTAATAGTATATAGCTCTTCATATAAAATTATTCTTAAAAACTTGATAAGAATAGTCTTTTCTTTAGTATTTTCTCATTGATACATACTACTTTAATTTCAGAATTGTTAAGCAATATACAGCTATTCATGTAAAAGTCAGTGTAAAAATCTGGTCACTTTAGAAAACTACAGGTTATAAGAGGCATACAATTCAAGTAAAATTCATCTGTGTTCCCTCAGCACATGCCATCTGTCCTCAGCACATGCATTAGTAGCAAGAAGCATGTTTTACACAGCAAAGGAATATTACTTAAAAGGTTGTAAAGTGTTAACAGAGATAGCAGCCAACTATATATATTTTGGTTACTATGACTTGTTTTCATATAGGTCAGTTGCTTTCAGGTAATAGCATGCATCAGAGTCTCCTGGGATGCTTATTTAAAATGTAGATTCCTGGGGGCACCTGGCTGGCTCAGTCAGTAGAGCATGTGACTCTTGATCCTCAGGGTTGTGAGTTGGGCATAGAGCCTACTTTAAAAATAAGTACTAAAATAAGTACTTTAAAAATAAATACTAAATAAAATGCAGATTCCTGAGCTGGAGCCCTCAAATCACATTTGAGAAACATTTATCTAGGGATTTTATACCTTGAATGAGAGGGAGATTTCTGAGCATTTCTTTGTAGTTTCCCTGCTCTAACAGAGTAAACTTATTCTCACCCCCAAGAATTGTGCATTTTAATTCAGAATGGTACCCTCCATGGTAATATTTTGGCTTCTTCTTGTGCAGTCACTCCCACTGCATCAGTTGTCTTATGTTTCTAAGTTTGTTTTGTGGATCAATAAGGTACCTAAAATACCAAATATTATGTTTATTTATATTCCACTTAACCATGTATGTGGGAAAATGGTATGAGATTGAAAAAAATGTAAAGGCCTAAGGCTATGACAAAAATAGTGTTTCATAATAAAAGTTCTTAGTAAGCGTCCCAGTCTACGGAAACTAATACAGAAATTTCTATTATAAAACATCACCTTTGGGGCACCTGGGTGGCTCAGTCTAGTTAAGTGTCTACCTTTGGCTCAGTTCATGATCCCAGGGTGGTGGGATCGAGTGCCTCGTCTGACTCCCTGCTACTTCTGTCCCCCCGCCCCTCACCCTGTTCATATGTATATATAATAAAATCTTTTTTTAAAAAAAATAAAGCACTATCTTTGGTAAAACATGAAAAATAGAAAATGTTATATTTTGACTAGTTTCTATTAGGACAGGCTTCTAGGAATACAGATAGGGTAATTGTTGGTTTTAATGGTTAAAGCTCCACTTGTTTTGGTAGTTATTTCCTTGTAGTTATCCCCCCTCCCCCGAATAGAGAACTTAATAATTAGTCACTGTACTTAGATTTTAATCCAATAAACATTCATATTTATATTTACTCTTTAATTAAAAAAATACAAGGAAATTACATTAATATATCAAGTCATTTTCAAAAATTTTGAGGAGGGAGCATGTGGAGTGAGTGCTTTATTAGGACTACGTAGGCCTATTTTGTTTGTTGAATATGGTAGGGGTCTTGACTGGGCATCTTGCTAGTTTGCCTATTCCTGTTCCAGGGCAATTTTTGTAAGAGACATTCTATAGTTACTTGCTGAGTAGCCTTTAGGGATTATAACTGATCAAAAATTATACCTCATCAAATATTCTGCTCATAGAGCACATTTGGGGTTCCCTACACTTGCAATGCTTTTGTTCATTTTCCTGAATGTACTTTGCAGGCTACTTCAACATGAATGGGAAGAAAGCAATGTTCAGATTCTGAAACTTCAAGCCAAGATGTTTACATATAATATTCCAACATGCCTGGCCACCTGGAAAATGTAATGCAGCAATCATGTACATGTTTTTATAGCTATTGCTTTTATTTGTAAGGTTTGCTCCAGACAGGTAAATCTGAAATGACATCTTTTTTTTTTTTTTTTCCTGGACAGATCTCTGCTCTAATTTAGATTTATTTTGGCACTTGCTGAGGTTTTCTACGGAGAGTAAGGGAGTTCTTATTAACCATTGCTTCTAAAAGCAAAGTAGATGGAGTTCTATTTTTTTTTTTTTTTTTGAAGCAGAACATTTAAATAACAGTACTGCTATAAAACAAATCTGTTACACACATTTTAAGACCATCTTTTTTTAAACGTGGGGTTTCCCCGTATTATAGTCTGGTGTCGTCTTTCTTTTAAAGGTATTATTAGTGCCAGGTGTTTCTACTATAATTACGAGTATTTTTAACGAACGTTATTTATGTTCAAAACACTGGTCTGCTTAATTCTTGTAAAGTTGATAAAAATTGTTGAATTTTTCTTTTCACTATAGGTTACCCTCCTTGGAAGTTTAGCCTGTTACTTTCAGGAAGTTTTGTACTCAGATTCATTCCCACAGTCAGCTTTCTGCCAGTGGTAGTGTCTCATCTCGTTCAAAAATATATAAATTTTTCTTTTCCCTTTTCTATATTCCTTTTTTTTCCCTTAGAGCCATTGCTGCTGAGATTGTTCTAAAGGGACAGAGAGAGGTAAGCTATGATTGACTTATCAGATGGGTCACTTTGTTTTTAAGCTGTTCGGCCCCTTTTGTTGTGTCCTCAGTTTAAAAGGATTAAAACCTAAACATTCACGTGCTAAGAGCTCTAAACGTTGGGAAACTTGAAAACCCAATGTAACCATTTTGTATATGATGAGGTCCCAGTGAAATAACTAGGATTATGAAGGTGTTTTTCATCATGTTTCCTGATGGAATTGTGTATATATCTATCTTATAGGTCCACCGTTTATATCAGAGAGCCTTACAGAAGTTACCTCTTTGTGCATCACTGTGGAAAGATGTAATGCTTTTTATCTTTTATTTCATCTTGAAGTTTTCCTATAAATTTTCTGCATGTGCCATATCCATTGATGTGGTGATGCTCAAAATCTAGCTAAGTCTTACTTCTGTGCTTCCCTGTCTTTTACAGCAACTCTTGTTTGAAGCATCAGAAGGAGGTAAAACTGATAACCTGAGAAAACTAGTTTCCAAGTGCCAAGAGATTGGAGTCAGCCTAAATGAGCTCTTAAATTTAAACAGTTACAAAACAGAAAGCAAGAATCACTGAACACTGGGTGCAGTCAGTTCTAAGTCCTTATAATAATTGCCAAAATTATTTGAATGATCCTTCAAGATTAGGCTGATCCCTGGCTAAGGTCTGCATAAGGCAGACAAGCATTACTGATCATATCAAGTCCCCTACAATATCTATCCTCAAAACCGGAAGCAATGAACATGACCCTCTTCGGTTGGATAAATGAACTTCCTGTTTGGCCTACTTCTGGGCCCTGCCAGATTCTCATAACATCATGTACGTAAGTATAGTTCCTCAAAGTGACTGACATTTATTTTAATTTTGCTTTGTTTTTGTTTTTATTTTTTACTCCCCTCCCCCCCCTTTCTTTATGTTGTGCTATTCCTGATTCACTTGACACTCTCTGATGCCTGAGAGATTCTTGTTTGGGATTTAATTTCCAGGGCTGTGTTTACAGTAAAAAGCAGGCAGTCCCTTTTAGTTCTTCTTCTTTAAACCTTTTGAGATTCTTCATTTCAGGATTTAAAACTTAAGCAGTCCACCTTAAGGAAAGTGTAACTGCCATGGCCACAAGTCTGCTAGTTGCACTTGAATGCTCTAACAGGGTTGTTTATTGCCCTTTCTACGTTCTGGACTCCTTGCCGAGACTGTTTAACTTGAAGATTAAAGAAACTATTGCAAATGCCAGTGCATCAGAACCTAAGAGTGGTCAAATATTATGTGCAATTTTTTTGTAAAGAAATTTTAATTTATAATAAAGTTTAACAGTTTAAAGAACAGTTAATATTTGAACTGCTTTGTACTGAAATACTACTTTGTAGTATTAAAATTGTTTATAAACAAAATATTTTTAATATAAGTTAACTTTTTAAAAAATGTTGCTGTCTTTATTCACTTTTCACACTGTGGTGGGAAAGGGTTGAAGTAGGAGATACGGATTTTTCACTGTAACTGTAGCCTAACCTGCTTTCCCATAAAAAAATTTCCAGTGATTTTTTTAATTTACCACAAGGTAGATTTTCTTTTGTTTTCAAGGCAGCGAACACATAGGTTTGCATTACCATTAAATTCCTCATTCTGACGACCCGATGTTTAGAAAGTATCTCCCAACTGTAGTTTGCTTAGTGCCATGCTTATGTTGAATATCAGTATGACCAAATATAAAGAAGACCTTGCAGTTTTTTTTCCCGGTCTGTAGTCGGTTATTTGCACCTGGTAGAAAATTGGTTAATCACACAGACACAGTTTCACAAATCTGGTTTTATAGCCACAATTTAATCTAACTGTTGGAGGCAGAACAGCAGCCCCCTTGAAGTAGTAGGCACATTTGTACATCTGTACATTCATGTAATTCTTAGTCAAAACAAAACCATGTTTTGAGGCCCCACTGTGTGCGCACTGGATGGTGCATATTTGGCTAGCAAGTGCTGTTGGTGATGTAAGGAATGAAACCTACTTGTCTAGTGTCTTTCATTAAATCAAAAAGAAGCTAATTGATTTTCCCTTAAATCAAAGAAATATGGGAGGAAGATCATATTCTTCCATTGTATGCATTTAACTGTTTAACCTTAAAGGTTTTCCTGCTGTTTTTTGAACACCATGTTAGGTCCTTAGAAAAAATTCTTTCAGTCTATTCCCTCATAGTATAACGGTTTTGTTAACTGAAATGTCTCAATAGATTTTTTTTTTTTGAGACAGTGCTACATTTTGAACTTTTGTGTATTCTTAAACTTGACATTTGTTGAATTAACAATTCATCAGCAGTACCTTTTATTTAATTAATTTTTTTAAAAAAAGATTTATTCATGAGAGAGAGACACAGGCGGAGGGAGAAGCAGGCTCCATGCAGGGAGCCTGATGTGGGACTCCATCCCGGATCTCCAGGATCACGCCCTGGGCTGAAGGCGGCGCTAAACTGCTGAGCCACCCGGGCTGCCCCAGCAGTACCTTTTAAATCTTTTTTAAAAAAGAATACTTTGGGGGTGCCCGGGTGGCTCAGTTGGTTAAGTGTCTGCCTTTGTCTCAGGTCAAGATCTCCGAGTCCTGAGATCAAGCCCCACTTCGTGCTCCCTCTCAGCAGGGAGTCTGCTTTTCTCTCTCCCTCTGTTACTTCCCCCTGCTTGTGGTCTCTCTCTCTCTTTAAAAAAAAAAAAAAAAGAATACTTTTGGGGCACCTGGGTGGCTCAGTCAGGTGAGCGTCTGACTCTTGATTTTTGGCTTAGGTTATCATCTCAGGGTCATGAGATCAAGCCCTGCATCAGGCTTCATTCACACTAGACATAGAGCCTGCTTAAGATTCTTAAGATTCTCTCCCTCTGACCCCCACCCCCTATACCCTCTCCCTGAAGAAAAAAAAAAAAAAAGAAGAAAATGCTTTGGTGCATTTTCCAAGGTCCAGCCATGCAGGCTATACATTAACAACTCCAGGGGTCCCCATCACGTATTGTGCTTAGTCATGCAGGCAGAAGACCTAGCGTGTGTTACGCAGCTCTTTTCCTCTTTGATCAGTTGTCATACTGCTATTTAAAATCAAGAAGCTTGGGATGCCTGGGGGGCTTAGCGGTTGAGCATCTGCCTTCGGCTCAGGGCGTGACCCTGGGGTCCCCAGATCGAGTCCCACTTTGGGGCTCCCTGCATGGGGCCTGCTCCCTCTGCCTGTGTCTCTGCCACTCTCTCTGTGTCTCTCATGAATAAATAAATAGAATCTTAAAATAAAGAAGCTTGGGATGCCCAGCTGGCTCAGCAGTCAGTAGAGCATGCAACTCTTGATCTTTTGTTTGTAAGTTCAAGCCCCACATTGTGGGTGGGGTTTACTTAAAAAAAAGTATTTTAAGTAAATAAAATGAAGAAGCTCTTTGACAAATTACCTTTAAGATACTGTCTTATGTCACCCCTTCTTCCTGTCATTTTACAAATCCACTTTAACCTCAAAAAAAAAAAACAAAAACGCACTGCTTACAAGTAAGGAGTATGTATGCGTTTTGATCATCCTTCCATATTTTTACCCGTTTTTTAATTAAATGCTTTTAACATAGAATATTAAAACTTGGGATTAAAGTTGATAAAGTTACTGTGGTAGTATAAATACGGTATTTAACCTGCTGTACGACTTGAAGTCTTTGGGCAGAGAAGCGGCAAACAGCAAACAGCGAGGAAAGCTTAGTCCCTGAGAACTGCAGTTGTTCACTCTCCCCTGCTCCCACCGCGGGGGAAATACAAAAGGGGCATTTTAGGCTTCGGGGCTTTATCTCTGGTAAAGGAAGTGGTGTGGCAGATTGCGGGGTTATTTTTATGTGTTTTTCTCCATTTTAGAGAACAGCCTAATATTTCTATTTGCCTTTTAACGGAAAGTGGACCTTGTAACTTGTTGTCACTGGATTATCTAAGGCGGTTTGCTTTCAATTAAAGGGGCATATAAACCTCCATCATAAAGCAGGCAGGAATCTCCAGGTGCAACATCTAAGAGCTAAAGGCACTAAGCGGACAAGCAAGAGGTGATTAAGACTGACAACAAATGTAGAGAGATTTTATTGAAGATTGTAGTTCAGATATTTATTTTTCAAGGTTGTTGGAAAAGTAGGAGCATGTGGCTATAATACAAAGCTTAATTCTTGCTTAAAGCTGTCGTGTGTTCTCAGATAAGTCCTAATTTCCTTAGTCTGCTTTCATATCTGTGCGTTGACATTAGTGTGAGGGAAGAATGGGGAAATACAGTTTCAGTAACCTTTTAGGTTTGGGTATCATGCCTGCAGATGTAGCATTGCCCCTCAGTACAAATTAATAGCGATTATACAGAGCATTTTGGAATAAGAACTGTTCAAGAAAAGGCCAACTTCCAAGGAACATTCTTGACTTTCTTTTGTTGTTCAACCTCACAGTTTTGCAATTGGGTCTATCTTTGTCTTTCCAATCTGTGATACTGAATGTAGGTGATAGAGCTGAGCTGGAAAAAAGTTTTGTTTTGTTTTTTTAAGATTTATTTATTCATGAGAGATACAGACAGAGGGAGAAGCAGGTTCCATGCAGGGAGCCTGATGTGTGACTTGATCCCAGGACCCCGAGGTCAGGCCCTGAGCCAAAGACAGACACTCAACCACCCAGGTGCCCCTGAAAAAAGTTTTATTTTCTTAGGGCTGTGTTCCATTTACCACCAGGAAGTCCCCTGGCTTTCTGCAGGTGTTCTTCAGTAGTGCATTTATTATTTAGGGGGTCAGCCCGGTAAGGACATGCTGCCCCGCCCTGCCCTCATTGCCATGGCCCACCACCCCTCACATAGCCTACTCAGTAATAGTTAGGCTGTACTTTGTATTACTTGAGGTGTCTGCAATAAATGTGAAGAGTTTTTCTTTTTTTTTCCTTCTGACATCTTTGAGGTAGATAACAGCTGTGTCTTTCATAGGTAGTAAAATGGATGTAGAATTTGTCTCCACTCTTCATTTGATCTTTTTTTTTTTAATTTTTATTTATTTATGATAGTCACACACACACAGAGAGAGGCAGAGACATAGGCAGAGGGAGAAGCAGGCTCCATGCACTGGGAGCCCGACGTGGGATTCGATCCCGGGTGTCCGGGATCACGCCCTGGGCCAAAGGCAGGCGCCAAACCACTGCGCCACCCAGGGATCCCTCATTTGATCTTTACAAGAGAGAACCCACCAGAAGTCTTCAGAGACTCCACAGAACAATCACATTTTTTTTCTTCATTTCAGAATCAATCTGATGGGCCTCGGTGGCTCAGTCAGTTAAGCATCTGCCTTAGACTCTGGTCATGATCTCCGGGTCCTGGGATCAGCCCTGTGTTGGGCTCCCTGCTCAGTATGGAGTCTTCTCCCTGTCCCTCTGCCCACCCCCCAACTCATGCTCTCTCTCTCTTCTCTCTCTCAAATAAAATCTTTAAAAAATCAACTTGAGCTTTGTGCTAGGTATATGCAAAGATGAGAAGAGAGGCCCATGAATCTAACAGAAGAGTATGTGCCAAGGGAGTTTTTTTTTTTTTTTTTTAAGATTTTATTTATTTACTTGAGAGAAAGAGAGCATGATGGAGGGAGTGCAGAGGGAGAAGCAGCAAGCCAGACAAGGGGCTCCATCCTAGGACTCTGGGATCATCACCTGAGCCGAAGGCAGATGCTTGACCAACTGAGACTGAGCCACCCAGGCTCCCTGCCAAGGAAACATTTTCAGAGGGCTCTGAGTTTGGGCTGGGAAAGGTTGGGAAAGTCTTCTTGGATGAAGTGAATCATCGGCTAACTCATAAAAGTTAAGGCCAGTAATATTTTCAAAAATTACATGCTACTAATACCTGAATATTGTAGAAGGGTTTTCACATTGTCTATAAACCTGTACATTTTTTTTTACAACTTTCTGAAAAGCTGCTTCAACTTTGTACTAATTTATTCACAAATATTAGACATGATGACGAGTCTGACACGTTAAACTCCATACCAGCCTCATATGTCCGTCTCGGGGCATATTGGGCTTCCAAATCCACATGAGCATGTTGAATAGGAGTCAGTCTTGTCAGGCCCAATTTAAACAGCCTTGATGTGCAGAGTCTGATTGGAATTCCAACTGCTACAACTGACGTTTTCTTTTTTTCCCCTAACTCCGTGGGTAATGCATGAATAAAATGCTCCTCTGAACATTTACCAGGATCTGCAGATGCTGCAGAGCCCTGTTCAATCCCCGCCAAGGCTACAAACTTCTGTTCCATGACTCTTGAGACTCACAGTTATTTTTCTGTCTATAAAAGAACTACCTGGAGACAGCCCAGCTTTTACAGTGCTTTTAACTGATTTTTCCAAATGACATATTTTAGCCCAACACAAGAAATGTTTCAGTGTGGGACTCAGGAATAAAGTAGTTCCATTGGGGAGCAAAAAATTTCACATGAGCTTAGAAGGAATGTGTGCTTCCTGGTTTCATCAAGAAAGCAGAGGATCCGAAATACCTGAGGCAAATTTGATTTGTCTTACGTGATTTTTCCGTGAGTGCTCGTGGGCCTGAATCTTTTTCCTCCAATTTAAAGGTACAACTTACTGCATAGATGATCGCGAATAGAATATTAACAACATGTGAGTCAATTGCATATCACAAACACCGTAGAATAACAAATATTTTACTTATATAGAAGATGTTAATAAATTTGGGGGACCACCCAAAATATAAATGAATGTGACTCTTCAAAGATCCATCTTCGGTAAATTGGGTAAAAGCCTAAATCCCAACAAGAAAACTGTTTGCACAGCTTTTCTAAAAGAGGATACTGCACTTGTCTTTAACTTGGTAACATAAACTTCAAGATTATCAAACTTCAACCAAAATCAAAGGTGGTTTGACAATAGTGTTTGGTCAATGAAGCAAATTAAATCTTGCAAATGCTCTTACCTAGTGATGTAAGCTTATGAAAGAATGATAGCCAACAGCCTAAGGGAGCTGGACCGATTAGGAAGAGTGATAGAGGACTGGTGAGCTGTTTGCATTAGTGGAGATAATCGGGACATTGTTGCCCGGGCCAAGACAAATCCCCCGCTCAGCACATCATACACTCAAAATGACGAGACTGCCTGTGGATAGCTTTGGCATTTCATGCTGGTCGAAACGGAGCCACAAAGGAATAGTTTCAGGAAATAGAGGGGTATGAACCAATGTGAATAATGAAAAAAAACACATAGCTGAAAGATCTGGATGTGATTTAGCTCCACCATTAACCAGTGCGTAATCCTAACAGGGCATTTCATTGCTTCTTGTCTGTTTCCACATACACAAAATAGGTAAGGGGTGCCGAGAGATTATATGGCAGAAATCTTTTTTTTTCTTTAAAGATTTTATTTAATCATGAGAGAGACACACACACACACACACACACAGAGGCAGAGACACAGACAGAGGGAGAAGCAGGCTCCATGCAGGGAGCCCAACGCGGGACTCGATCCCTGGTCTCCAGGATCAGGACCTGGACTGAAGGCGGCGCTAAACCTCTGAGCCACCCGGGCTGCCCCAGAAATTATCTTTTTAAACATAGAAATATCTTGAGGGCAAAGAGATGGTACAAAATAAGTTTGCTTTGTAAAATTTTGTGGACATACCCTACCGTCAGTTGGAGCATGTGATCAAATACTCCAGCACAATTTAGTTGCCGTCCCTAAGAAACAAGGGAAAGCACTACCACTTAAATTTAGTGGTGTTCCTGCCCAAAATAACAGGTAAAACTAGCCATTAGCAGATGGTATTTACTTCAGGTTTAAGTCAGAAGAGAGCAGTATGAAGATCCTGTGTCACCAGTTCTGAGGTTCTGAGGTTTCTCAGCATGTTAGCTTATTTGGGTGGTGTAATGGGGGAGAAGGACCACTTAACTTGGGGCCCCATTTCCGCTTCTTGAAGGGTGGGGAAAGCATGCATTGCTAACTGAGGTGTAGAGAGTAGCCAACACTCTTGGAGTTGCGCCTGAAGAGCGTGGCACCATTGACCAATTCCGGCTGGCTTACTCTTGCAGGCCAGGCAGGAGTAATAAAGTGACCTCCTAATTAGGCAAGAGTTTGTGTGATCCCCAAGCTGGAAGACAACCCTCTGGGGACATACTTAGAAGAGAAATGATTTTTTATTTCTTTAACCATAATTTTACTCTACCATAATGATTCCAAGTCTGGGGGAAGCTCTAGTCCCAGTGGTGGAAAGAAAAGAAAACCAGAGAATGTGTAACAGAGGGAAATCGGTAGCATTCACTTTTGGCTGTTGATTAATGTGCTACTAAATAAAGGCAACATGATATAATTGGGGGGGGGGTGGGGAGGATAGAAAGCATGAATCCAAACAGCCGAGAATAAAATCCAAGGCTCTCAGTATCTTGCCACTTGGATGTCCTCCATGTCAGAACGGACAAAAATGCAAACAGCAGTGGCTTAAACGAGGTGGAGGTTTAAGTACAAATGCAAGTAAGGAGAGGCTGCCCGGCGTGGCACCGCATGGCCAGAGAACCCCAGAGCCCCAGTCTTGCTGCTGGGTGTGCGCGGCCCGTTCTCCAGAGGTCTGCCGCCTGAAGGTCCGCAGGTCACTTCCTGCATGTGGCTGAAGGGCCGAACCGGCAGGTGGTGCCGTCGAGCCTGTGATCAGCGGACTGGGGCCTAGGGAGAGTCAGCCTGGAGGAAAGGGGCCTTTTTATTTTTATTTTTTATTAAAAAATATATTTTTAAAGATTTTATTTTATTTATTTTTAAGATTTTATTTATTTATTCATGATAGACACAGAGAGAGAGAGAGGCAGAGACACAGGCAGAGGGAGAAGCAGGCTCCATGCACCGGGAGCCCAACGTGGGATTCGATCCCGGGTCTCCAGGATCGTGCCCTGGGTCAAAGGCAGGTGATAAACCGCTGCGCCACCCAGGGATCCCTAAAGATTTTATTTATTCATGAGAGACACAGAGAGAGAGAGGCAGAGACCCAGGCAGAGGGAGAAGCAGGCTCCACGCAGGGAGCCCGATGCGGGACTCGACCCTGGGTCTCCAGGATCCCGCCCTGGGCTGAAGGCGGTGCTAAACCACTGGGCCACCCGGGCTGCCCAGGGGCCTTTTTAAAATTCACACAAAGGGTCACCTGGACCCCAAGTTCTATGGGAAGGTGGGCCTCTTTCTCAATTGTGCGACAGCATCTTGGGGGGTGGTCTCGATGCGAGGTGGCTTCTCCAGCCCCAGCCCTTTGGTTCACATTACGATTGGCAGGAAAGAAGAAACAGGAGAACGAACTTTCCCTCTTGAGTACTTGCCAGAAGCTGAACGTAACCACATCTGCTCTAGTCTCATCGTTTGGGACAGGCGCATAGCCACGTCAAGGGAGGCTGGTCTAGTCAAGGATGAAGGCCACCTGAGCCTCCCTGTCACACCACCATCAAAGGGTCAACAGACTATAGGGTGACGTTAGTGACTTTCTAATGGCAAACCACTAACATCCCTTCCAGGTCCGTAGTCCTGCTCCATGAATCTCCCGTTTGGTATAGAAGAGGGGAAAGTGCGTTTCCCAGGGTGAGTGGGCCCATGTAGGTTCACAGGCAGCCATTCGTACAGGAGCTAACACTGAGGCCCCAACTCTGGTAAGTGCTTCAGGTTTGTTAACAGTTAAATCCTCACAGTGCTCCTATGAAATATTTTTTTTTCTTTTTACTTATTTATTCCTGAGGGACAAAGAGAGGCAGAGACCCAGGCAGAGGGAGAAGCAGGCTCCATGCAGGGAGCCCGACACGGGACTCGATCCCCGGTCTCCAGGGTCATGCCCTGGGCCGAAAGCAGGCGCTACACCCCTGAGCTCCCCAGGGGTCCCCCCATTTTACAGATGACAGAGCTGAGAGAGGTTAAGGAACTAAGCCACCAGCATCGTACATGACAATGCAGGAAGGCAGCTACAGGCCGTGCCCTGCCCTGGCAACTTCCCTGAAGTCTAAAGTGAGCTAAGCTGGTCCACCGAGAAGCAGTCCTGGAGCCTGGAGGGAATTACTGAGAAAAGCTCTTTTGGGTACTGAGCTGGAAGGATGCAAGCCTGGAGCTTGGTGGCCGCCTGGCCAGCATGCCGTGAAGGGCCCGGGAGTGAGGCCCAGAGGGAGGTGGCGCTGAGGGTGCCGCAGGATCCGCTCTGCCTCAAACCAGAGACCTACCCCTGAAGGATCAGGCATTCAACAGCTTTCATTCTCATCAGCCCACCTGCCTCCCCTCCCCTCCCCGCACCTTTTTAAAATGAGATTCTGAGATTCAGCGGAAGTTCTGATCCTCGGGCGACCCGGCAGGTTGACCAAACTCAGCACCTGTGGCCCCATACCTGAAGAACCAATGGCATCACTGCCTAAGACACTGGGGACAGAAAGTGGAGCAAGTCCACAACCTCATGAATAAGGCCGCTCGAGCAGTGACTTCATGTTGAAATCGAAGAGTCTGGAAGACCGGATGGTCAGAGAGTCGTATATCTAGAGATGTAGGGACTGGGGCTGGGATGAGAAGCCGGGCTGGCGCTGGGGAGCTCTACTGGAAATTCAGCACCCACCGCAGGACCTTGGGAAAGCTCACTGGACTCCCCAGGGCACCGGCTCGGCACTTGAGCATGGAGGAGCATGGGTGAGCGTGGGTGAGCATGGGTGAGCATGGAGGAGCATGGAGGAGCGTTGGTGAGCATGGAGGAGCGTGGGTGAGCATGGAGGAGCATGGAGGAGCATGGAGGAGCATGGAGGAGCATTGGTGAGCGTGGGTGAGCATGGGTGAGCATGGAGGAGCATGGAGGAGCGTTGGTGAGCATGGGTGAGCGTGGGTGAGCATGGAGGAGCATGGAGGAGCATGGAGGAGCATGGAGGAGCATGCTAACTGCTGAAGCTTCCTGAGGGTAAGGAAGGCCTGAGGAACACACTGGGACCGAGGAAGTGGAATAGGCAAGTAAATTAGCTGTGATATAATTATTATCCTCAACTTAGGCCAATACGTATTTGGCAAAGGTCTACTGGACGCTTGGAAGCATCGTGGTGCTGAGGGATGGGATGGACTTCAAAGAGGTGAGAGAGGGCGCAGCCTTCTCTGTTGGCGGTTCCCTAGTGTGGGGACGTACTGACCCGACGCAGCGATCCTCCTTGCGCCTCTGGGCCTACAGCATCTGGGGCATCTGGGAACTTGCTAGACGTGCAGGAGGTCAGGCCCCCTCAGACCTACGGAACTGGAGTCTGTGTTCTAACGATTCTGGGGTGATTTTATGTTCATTGGAATTTGAGAAGTGCTGCTGTAGGGTAGAGGGAAATTCGTGTTTTTTTATGCAAGAGAATAAGAAATGTCCGGAACCATTGGAGTATCTACTTAACTATCTGGAACACAGTGGCTGTAAGTCGCATGGTTTTCCTCAGGCTCTGTCCCGTTCTGCGTGGGCACCCACCAAGTCTCAGGAACACTACTCACCGCAGATCTACGTCGTCGTCGATGCTCTGTTCTAAAACCTGCTCGGGAATGGTGCGAGCTCCACGAGTCTTAAATCTTCATGTGCTCTTGAAATCTAAGAGCTGTTGGATGACAGCTGCTGGTGTAGTCACAGGGACGTTGCAGGAGTGACTTACTGCGGTGTAACAAGTTTCCCCCCGAACTAAGCGGTTTATAACAACACAAGCTTTTGCATCATCAAGTCTGCGGGTCAGGAATCCGTCAGGGCCGAGCCAGGCGGTTAGGTGCTCTGGTTCAGGGTCTCGTAAGGAGTTGGAGCGAGCTGTTGGCGGGGGTGCAGGCCCTCGGCCGAGGTCTAGCTGGAGCCCAGGGGTCAGTCTGGAGCTTGCTCACATAGGTGTTCAGGGCCTCGGCGTCTTGCCACTTGGATGTCCCCATAGACTGCCTAAATGGCTCTGTGTCATGACAGCTGGTTTCCCCAGAGAGAGAGAGCCGGGGGACACAGAGATATGCCAAGACAGAGACAGATGACACCAAAATAGAAGTTGGCGTCTTATAACCTAACGTCGGTGACGGCATGCCATCACTTTTGCCATGTGCTACTGGCCATGCAGACCAACCGGGTACAGTGCGGGAGGGGATTACCCAAGGGCGTGACCACTGCAGGGGGAGATCCTGGAGCCCGGCTGCTGCGGTGGGGGAGGCAGGTTCCCTATGAGCAGGGAAACCCATCAGTAGCCCAGGTGCAATCTGGGCAGCCGGAGCCTCCTCAGTCTCCGCAGAGGAGGCAGGCCAAACTATAAAGGACTCACAGATGTCACACCCATGCTTGAACTACTTCAGGAGCTACTGATCCCAGCACAAATGGATTCTAGTCCTAACTGGATGGGGAAATGAGGGGAATATGGAAGCAAAGAGCCTGTTCAGTTGAGACAGCCTTTGCATTCCAACCCCTCTGGGTGCAGAGTGGTCCCAGCAGTTCTTCAATTCATCATTGTGTCAAAAAGTGGGGAGGGATGTTTTACCTGAAAATAGTCAAACTGATTCCTCTAGACAGGCCATACTCGTTGCACAGAATGACCTTCCCACATCAAAGGTGGGTCTTTTTGACCTAGAGCCACAGAAGCAGGGAACAAGGAATATAACCAAATGTCCAAATGTTGGAGAGACTCCTAAACTCCTCTTATCAACAGGCCAGCAGATGGGAGGGGGGGATTTCTATCACTTTGGTATCATTTCCTTTTATTTTATTTTATTTATTTATTTATTTTTATTTTATTTATTTAATTTTTTACATATTTTTTTAATTGGAGTTCAATTTGCCAACATATAGCATAACACCCAGTGCTCATCCCATCAAGTGCCCCCTTCAGTGCCCGTCACCCAGTCACCCCCACCCCCCATCCACCTCCCTCATTTCCCTTTATTTTATTTTTTTTAAGATTCTTTTATTTTATTTTTTTTATTTATTCATGATAGACACAGAGAGTGAGAGAGAGACAGAGACACAGGCAGAGGAGCCCGACGTGGGACTTGATCCCTGGTCCCCAGGATTATACCCCAGGCTGTAGGCGGCACTAAACCACTGCACTACCAGGGCTGCCCCCTCATTTCCCTTTAAAATGGGACTGCAGGGACCCCCAGGTGGCTCAGCGGTTGAGCATCTACCTTCTGCTCTGGGCATGATCCTGCAGACCCGGGATCGAGTCCCACATCGGGCTCCCTGCATGGAGCCTGCTTCTCCCTCTGCCTGTGCCTCTGCCTTCTCTCTCTTTCTGTGTGTTTCTCTCATGAATAAATAAATAAAATCTTTAAAAAAAATAAAATGTGACTGCACCCTTCTGCTTCAGGTGGTGCCATCTGCTTCTTACTCAGCCCCGTGCATCTCCGCCATTGGAACAAGCATATGACCAACCCAGCTTGCTTTACATCTCATTGTCCACGAACTATTTAAGTTGGAAAAATTGCACAGAGGAGCTATCGTCCATCTCCAAGAAATTTTGGCTGGACATGCCTCAGTCACACATGACCAATATGTAAACTATATTTTTCATTAAAAAGGTGCTCTGAAGAAAAATTGGATATTCCAGAGATCGTAGCAGGCAAAAATCAGCTACACAATCTTTTTCTAATCATCACAACAAAGCAGCACATCAAGAATTCTCATTTTTCTATTGGAAAATAAAGTTATGTTAATCAGAAACAACGGCATTTGGTCTACTTTAGATCAAAGGCCCCTCCATACCACAGAGGGCCAATTCCCGCTCTTGTTAAGACAAAAGCCTTGGGTAAAAAAAATACGACAGTACTTTTTTTCTTTTTTTGTGGACCATTTCCTCATTGTGGCTTCCAATAAACCTCTCAGTGGTTAGCAAGTTTTGACCAAAATGTTGAGCAAGATCTTTTCCTACGGGGGAATGGAGATTTAAACTTTGAGGTCTCAATCAGGTAGGCATCAGATAAACATGAATTGCAAATCCCTCCAATGAAAATAAATTCTTCAATAATTAATAAAGCTCCGTGCCCCACTTCACCCTGGATTTCTATAGTCAATTGGAAAATGAACTTTGTTGACAGATGCGGTTTACTGTGGGTATCAACCCCGTGTCCTAGCGAGCACTCTGGAAGGGGAAGTGAAGACACCTGCTCGTTAGGAAGCACGAGAGCTGGGATTGGCCCCCAGGCCCCCGGCTTCACAGCCTGAAGCTTCGGTCACCACGGTCACCACGTTCGATTCCTCCTCCACGTGACCACCCGTTGCATGTTTACTACCTACCTGATGTGCTGTAATGTGAGCTACATGAATTCCCTGTAGACAAATGTCAAACACAGGAGGGAGATGCTTTACAAATATTTCTCTTAGTCAAGGCTTTGGCCAACATTTCCACTAATTTTTCTTAAATTTGAAATAAGTACCATCCTGTCTGCCTCTACGACTCTCCTTTTCTCTACACTCCAAGGCTACTTCACTTTTCCATTTGTTTCCTATTCCCCTAGCCTTAGCAGGGCTGGCTCCACCCCCCCACCCCACCCCGCCCCCAGGGACCCAGGCTCCTTGGGCCGGAGAGCAGGAGCCCGTGTGCCTGCATCAGCATCACCTGGAGGGCCGGTTGGCGGTTGGCCCATGTTGCTGGGCGCCAGCCCTGGAGGTCCTCGAGCACTAGGTCTGGAGCGAGGCCCGAGAATGTCAAGTTCTAGGTTCCTAGGGGCCACACATGGAAAATCAGTCGTGTGGCTCCTGAAAGAAAGAACCTCTGAGGGGATCCCTGGGTGGCTCAGTGGTTTAGTGCCTGCCTTTGGCCCAGAGCGTGATCCTGGAGACCCGGGATCGAGTCCCACATCGGGCTCCCTGCATGGAGCCTGCTTCTCCCTCTGCCTGTGTCTCTGCCTCTCTCTCTGTGCCTCTCATGAATAAATAAATTAAAAAATCTTTAAAAAAAAAAAAAAGAAAGAAAGAACCTCTGAGATCTACCCTTACTATTTACAAGGCGAGGGATCCAATCTGTGTTGATCAGAACTTGGTGGGGGCGCCTGGCTGGCTCTTGACTTCAGGCTGGTAGGTTCAGGCCTCACGTTGAGTGTAGATGACTTATAAAATAAAATTAAAACAAAAACAGCTTTGTACTACGGCTTCCTCATCTATAAAACGGGGGTGATAACAGGACCCATCTCCTAGGCTTAGCTCCTAATTCACTGAGGTGTCCTACAATACCGACACCGCCTGGCATAACCAAGCTTCCAGGTAACAAAATACATCTAATACTCAAATCATAGTTACTAGCCAAAAAAAAAAAAAAGTATTCCTTGATAATTACTTCTCAGTAGAGAAGTGTTTTCTTCTGTCATGACCCTGGCCTCTCAGGCTACTTCTCTCAGGGGAGTAGATGAGCTAACCTTTCCTAGAAAGTCCAGGAGGGGCTCTGGCCTGCCCGTGTAATCCCCCTTCCTCTCTTTTTGGAAATTTGGAGCTAAAAATATAAAATTTGGAGCTAGTCTGTGCACAGGAACCATCAGTCTGCTGCCCCCTGAAGTAGCAAGGGGAAAGCCGATGCCCCTGTGGGAGGCCTGGGTCACCCAGGGCTGCCTGTGTCTGGGAAGAGAAGACCGCTGATCCTCGAGAGCTCGCTCATGGAGGCTTTGAAGGCACACCCTGCAATATTAAGTTTATTATTAAAAAATGTGACACATCCACCCATTATGTGCTTCATTTTTTCTGATTTCTCAGTTCCTTAGAACGCAGGCGGAGAGAAGGGATGCACGGGCCTGAGGCCTCTGATGCGGGGTGAAGGCTGGACCTCCACTCCGTGATGTCCCCGCCTCGGTGGACGACAGGCCTCCGGAGTCTGTGGCCCATGAGCTCCGGGGAGGTTGCCTTGGGCCACGGAGTGCCTGCGGCCTGAGCTGAGAAGGGACGGGGCTCCTCGGAGAACGCCTTCTGGAGACTGAGCTCCGGTTCTGGGGGCCCAGGGATAATTCGCCAACGTGGAGCGAAGCACCCTGACTGGCAGCCGAGCGGGCCTCTGGAGGGGTGGCCCTGCGGCCCTGAGCCCAGGTGGGGGACAGGTGAGGCTGCGGCCTGCCCGGGGGTCCCAGGCCCTTCATGGGGTGGGGGTGGGGGTGTTCATGCTAACCAAATTCCGTTGGAGCTTTCGGTGCAAGCACCCATCCCATTATCATCTGACTTAGTTAGACTGCCTCAGTGTCCTAACTCTGAATTCTTTGGAAAGACTATCTGATTGGTCTGGCTGGAGTCAAGGAGAATATGATAGGGGTGGCTGCCGGGAAGCGGTGGCAACCATGGTGCAGCCATGGGCTGGACAAGAACCTCCGATCTGTTTCCTTTACTAAGGAGAATCGAATTCAGTCACATGTACCCAACGGGCCAATCCAGAGCCCCCAGACTCTTCTAGAAGATCCATGCCCAGGCAGTCTGACAGGGAGATGACGCTGAGTAAGTCCTGAGGGTCGGGACTTTGGCCATATGCCCCTGACTTCTCATCACCACCATGATTAATTGGATCAGGAAGGGTTACATGACGCAGAGGCAGCCTGTGCATCACCTGGGGAGTGGTGTCTGGGCCTGCGTAGCCCCCGAAGCTCTGGCCCCGGGGACAACAGCGGTCCATCAACGTCTTACCCTTCTAGGGTAGGAGTGGAAGACCCAGGATGAGCCACAGCAAGGAGAGCAAGTGGGGGTCCTACAGTGAGACTTGGGGCATGGTGGGGGCTCCTGGGAGATGCCAGGTTGAGGTCGTGAATGACCCCAAATTATAAATAACCCCAACTGTGCATTAAAAAGAAGTTACAGAGTGGAGATGGTCCATTGGTAGCAGTGGAAGGAGTGGAAGCACAACGACTGGGTCACTTTAAAGGTGAGAGAAAAAAAAAAAGAGAAAAAAAATAAAGGTGAGAGACCCATAAATTTAAGGGGTAAAAAGAATGTTCCATTCCTAGAGCTGGGTTGAAGGCTCCTAGGTCTCCAACACCACATGGAATTTCTTAGGCCCAGCTTTATTGTCCCTGTGTTCCTATGAGATTCTTGTTGTTTGTTTTTTTTTTTCAAAAAAACACTTATTATTTTGAAAGAGAGAGAGAGAGTAAGCAAGCACATGCACCTGGAATGGGGGGAGGGAGCAAAAACCTTACACAGACTTCCCGGAGCACAGGGCCCAGGCGAGGCTGGATGTAGCCGTCCTGAGGTCACATCCCAAGCTGAAATGGAGAGTCAGATGCTCAACTGACGGGGCCACCGAGGCTCCTGCTTTTCCCATTGTCGTGGTGTCCTCCCGGCTGCTCTACTCTCCCTCAGCATGGTCACAAGGCCCTAATTAGCCACAACTACTGACTGTCACCTCAGCACTTTAGTGTGTACAGCGTAGGGTAGAAAACACAGGAGAGGAAGAAGAAGGACAAAAAGGGGGGAATAAGGATTTGAAACAACCGAGGTAGAGTTTGGTATGTGTCCACCAGCCTGGCTACACATGACCTTTGGGCTGGTGCCTCCCGTGACTTTGGGCTGTGACCCTCCGGCTTACTTGGCCCTTACCTGCCCCTCTCATGACCCGGGAGAGACAGCAGCAGGAGAGAAAGAGGCTTCAAACCTATTGTACCCTTGGAAAGTTCAAGTTCATCGGTAGTTTGAAGAAGAATGAGAGACAGTGAACAGCCGGAGAAATTAAGAGCCGCCCACGATGCTTGAGCGTCTCTAAGAGGGGGTTTAAGTTCCAAGTCTTTGCTCCTCGTCGTCACGAAATGGATGGACAGAATGCCATCACTTGTGACCCACAGCTCCGTGCTCCAGCCTTCAGGACGTTGGTTTACGATCTCACCGCCTTCCCCAGCGAATTCCTACATCTCTAAAATTTCCTCTACGTTTCCGACACCAAGTCCCATGTGTGGGTTTCCTTCCCGCAACCACAGTTCAACCCTCCCACTGGTTCAGATGCCAGTGGCAAGTCCCAGGTTGTGCTTCTGGCAAAGTGGCTGCAGATGGGATGCTCCAAAGACACCCTCCTAGGGTTCAATTAATCTATGAGCTGGAGCGGCTCATGGGACATAGAGGAGGAACATTTTACTTCTTGGACCACTGGTTCGTTATAAAAGGACATAACTTGGAAATCGATGGAAGAGATGCGTCCAGCAAAGTATGGGGGAAGGCGCTTCTTCCACGGGTACTCCAGGACAGCCACTGTCCCCACGTTACATGCTCACTAACCTGGAAGCTCTCAGCCTTTTGGGTTTCTATGGAGGCTTCATCACATAGGCATGATTGATTACATCGTTGGCCACTGGTGATTGGACTCAATCTCCAGTCCCCTCCCCTCCCTGGAGCTCAAGAATAGGGTCAGGGCTCCGGGCGGGGAGGTGGTGGGGTGGGGGTGGGGGTAGACAGAAGCTTCTGACCCTCTCATCACAGGGTTGGCTCCTCTGGCAACCAGCTTCCATCCTTAGGTGACCTAGGAGTTCCCCCAAAGTCATTCCTTAAAATAACAGAACAGACTTTCGTGGTTCTCATCAGTTAGGAAATTCCAAAGGTTTTAGGAACTCTACTAGGAATGGGGAATAAGACCAAATACATATTTCTTATGTTAAATCACAATACCACACTCTCCAAGAATTCATCTACAACATTGAGAATTGAGAAGTTAACCATTATTTGATGTAGCTTCTCGCTCGATATAAGAGACTGTCTTTGGAATTCAAGACATCTGACGAAGTGAATCTTGCTTACATTAAGCCCAACTCTGCCTCCCTGAATTATCCACCAAGTGGTTTTTGTTCTCTAAAAGAGTAATTTGGGTCATCCAGCGACTGCCTTTCAAGTGCTATTATGTAAAATCCAAGTTTTATTTATTTATTTTTATTTATTTTAATTTTTTTTAAATCCAAGTTTTAATCATAGCTCCTTATTTTTTTATCTTAGAGAGTCACTTCTTCACTCTGACTCTCAGTTTACCTACAAAATGGCAGATGCCGCTTTGCTTATGTCCTAGGGCTGTTGGTAAAGGGGAAAAAAGACAGCAGTCATTTATTAAACATCGGCTCTGTTCCAGGTGCTGTGGTGAGCGCTTTATACACATTGAGCTCTTAATACCCCTGGTCCTATGAGACATTTGAGTGAGGACAAAGTCGAGGCTAAGAAAAATTAAATATTAAAAAGAAAGAAAGAAAAATTAAATATTTTGCCCAATTACCACACAGGTAGCAACAGAACTAGAATTTGAACGGGGGTTTGACCGGTGGCAAATCCCTGGGCTTAACCATTTTACTATTTGGCCTGCTATGAGCTGCTACTTAGGAAAGCACTTAAGCACTAAATTTCAATTATTCGAATATCTCAAGTGCTTTTCTTGAGCTTCTTTTTCTCTGGGAAAAACATTCTCAGTCTTTTCTTTGGAAGATTTTAAGTAATGTCTGCACATGATGTGGGGCTCGAACTTGCAGCCCTGAGATCAAGTACTGCATGCTCTACGGGCTGAACCAGCTGCACGCCCGTCAGGTTTACCTTGATGAGCTATCATTTCCCTATATCCACATCATTAGATTCCCTCGACTCATGGACGAGCATGTTTTTAATGTTCCAAAACTAGGGGTGGTGGAAGGGGAGGAGGGCGGGGGGTGGGGGTGAATGGGTGAGGGGCACTGAGGGGGGCACTTGACAGATGAGCACTGGGTGTTATTCTGTATGTTGGCAAATTGAACACCAAAAAAAAAATAAATTTATTATTAAAATAAATAAATAAATAAATAAATAAATATTAGTAAAGCTTAAAAAAAAAAACCTACAGTAAGGATGCCTGGGTGGTTCAGTGGTTGAGCATCTGCTTTTTGCTCAGGGCATGATCCCAGCGAGAGTCATGGGATGGAGTCCCACATCAGGCTCCCTATAGGGAGCCTGCTTCTCCCTCTACCTATGTCTTTGCCGCTCTCATGAATAAATAAATTAAATTATTTTAAAATTATATAAATAAATAATAAAACCTACAGTAAATCAGAAAACGCAACTTTTAATGTGGGCTGACACCAATTAAGAAACATTGCTGAATGTTATTCCACCCAATATGCCATGTATTCAAACCGGAAAAAACAACATGCTTATTGTATGTGTTCCAAATCCATGTATCAATGAGAAGGATGCCATCATCCCTGTTACCATGTTAGTTTGGGTAAAAATAGATGAGGATGCAGCTAAGTTGCATAAAATTTTACTGGAGAAAAAAGATGTCTGAACATACTTCGATGGAAAAATTTTTCACTAAATTGCTGCTTCCCCACCACCTCTTAAACTTAGTTTTTCTTCTCTGCTTACTTTTACATTCTAAGAATTTATAGATAACTTAAAACTTTTGTGATTAATATGGCCAATAAAATCTTTAAATGTTAAAAAATAAAATAAAATAAAATGTAGCAACCAGAATGGGAAGTCACGTCTTAATGTGGCCAGAGTTGGAAAACCCAAGGCGGGCGATGCTTCTCCAGTGCATCACATTCATTTTCTTCTAGTTTCTTCATCCAGACAAGCTAAGGCTGTGTTATCATCCTACCCTATAGGCTTTTAGGGTCAGACACGCTGGAACCTGGCTTTGAGATGAAGGAGTCAGTGTCGAATCTGAGTCCAGCATCTTCAGAAATGCTCATAAGGAGCTCATTGAAGTGGGGCTACGGTTACAGGAACAGCCTCCCAGACCTAACTGTATTTTAGGGCCTCAGAGGCCTAAGAAAGAAGAGTGTCAGTGTTCAGTGGTTTGGGGCGGGACAGTCTCTTTTATCTACATAGTTGAACTGTAAAACCAAGTTTCCAAATGCAGAAGAGCATGAAGGGAGTTCGTGTGATCGCAGGGAGCCCCATCTCGTTATCTAGGACTCGTTCTCATGGTGGCTCATGGGCCCCTGAGCTACATGTAGGGATAAGATTCAGAAAAAAAGCCAAACACTGTTAGTTTTTCAGATGTTGAAGCTTTCCAGGTTCTAAATAATACACAGGGAGGTTGCTATACTTTTATTGCTTTTCACTACCTTGCTTTTCCATTTTGGGCCAAAACAAAATGAAAAGATGTTTTCTTTTTTGTACGAGAATGATTTTCTCTAGCAGTAGTTGTGAGAATAAATTATGTGCAGTAACAGCCACCTATTTTTATATTAGAATGTCATTTAAAACGATTTGTTGGGGGTGACCTATGAAGAGGGAGACTAAAAACGATGAGTTTTACTGACGTCACCGGTTGAATAGTAAAGCGAAGGTAGCTCCTTTGTGAATAATATCTTAGTTTAAAAGGTGCCTTTCTGGGCACCTTTTCTTGAGCTCTATATTCAAAGGAATCTGAAAAAAAAAATCTATGGAGAGGCCGTCTAGAGTGGCCAGTCACTCCTGCCATGCTGTTGAAGCTTCCTTTCCTTCACTCGGGTTCCTATCGCGTATTTCCTCGTTTATATTTGTGAACTGTCTACCTCACCTCCCCTAGGGTGCAAATTCCAGACCAGGCTTGGCGAAGAAACCCCAGTACAGGATGCGGCTCATCGTGGGCACACGTATTTGTCGAATGAGCAAATCCATCTTGAAAACACAGTTACCCCCCTAGACTAGCCCCCCAGTTGACAGTCCTCTGGTCTTTGTTTTTGCTGCTGTTCCATCGGTCGCCGATCGATTGTATCTTTCCTGCTTCTCACTGTAGGTCTATTTATTTGCCGATGCAATTCCAGCTGTTCCCATTTGCCATAATACAGTGGAGAGCATTTATGGGACGCTGATAGGGCTGTGTTTGGTGGGAGGAGTATCTTAACTAGGTTTTGCTAACAAAGTCATAGAGTTTGTGGATTTTTAAAGGAACACGTCAGATTGGATTTCCCCCTCCCTTAAAAAAAAAGCTACATCGCCAACTTGTGTTTTCTTGAGCGGGGCAGAAAGAGGCAGGCTGTGGGACTGGTCCCTAATTTCAGGTACTCTAAAGCAAGTACGTTGAGAGGGAGGACTGAGCTCCATTGTTCTAGAGGCAACTTTTGTATCCGCTGTCTGGGGTCTGAGGAAGGAGCTCATGTGAGAACCCTGGTGTTAGATGAAGACAAACCAAGTGCGGGCGGCCCAGTAGACACCACAGTGCGGGTGGCCCAGTAGACACCACTGGATACCTGGTAGGGTGGTTAGGTTGAGGCATATGGTTACACAGGACGGGTGGTGGTGAGCTCAGGGCCGGGGACTCAGTGTTCAGTAAATATGGGTCAAATTAAATATGGGACAAGGCTGGGCCTCCAACCAGACTTGACAGCCTCGCTTCGCAACCCACATGGGGGCAGCTGGAGTCCCCGCTGGAGCGGGGAGGGTTTGGCACAGGATGTCGGGGAAAATCATTTCATTTCTTATGTGTCGGGGGATGGGAACTGAAGGGCAACAGCACATTTCTTTGAGTCCTTGGAAGACGTCTTGGCCTTCACGTGGTCATGAAATGTGGTTGCTTTTCTTAAAGGGAGGATGGATAGAAAAACTCATCTTCATGTTGGATGATTTTAACAGTGATTTGTTATTTATATCTTTCTTTCTAGCTGTGGATTTTTTTTTCTTTCTTCTTACACTGCAAAAGAAATAGGTTCTGGCTATGAAATCCAAATCCTCACCGGGGGCAGTAAACTTTACCAAGTCGTTTGCCATGATAAAATTGCTTGTTAGCCCCACTTAACACGATCCGGGAGTTGGTAGAGACACCTTGATTTGTTCTTGTGGGGGATTTGCTTCTTAAGTCCACAATACCTAAAATGTTAAGGTGCAAATACATAGCAGAGGTACTTATTCATCAAAAAAACAAAACAAAACAAAAACAAAAACAAAAAACAAACATTTAGGAGACCATATATTCACCTCTGGGCTCAATAAAAAAGCTGAAGATATATTGTTTTATAGTCACACATTTTATTACAAATTTATCTTATTTTGTACCCAATAGAAAAGCAAGTTTGGGATCTATTTACAAGTACTATACATTTACACATATTATATACAGTTAATGAGTTTTAAGAAAATGGGCAGAGAAGCACAATATATACGGAAGATTATGCCACTGTACATGGTTCATTATCATGGCCCTTTGTGTTACTGGATCTTTGCTGTAGTAATAAATACAGTTCTATATTTACACATCTTATAAAACATCTCATAAATGTATTTTTTTCAATTCCAAGTTAAAACATCTGATCAAAATAAACATGCTTATATAAAAATAAATCTACCTAACGGTCTTTTGGTTTGGATGTATTGAAGCTAATGTAGTATAACAGACGTTACAAATTAATCCTTTGACCTTTAGTATTTAATGATCTTGCTTCATAAGATACTTAACACCTGTATTATGTATGGGATAAGCAGAGAAGTCATGTTCCTGACATCAAGTGGGTTGGTCCAGAGAGGACACAGCTAAACCCAAGCTAAGTAAAAAGGCTACGTCACCACATCCCCGGTTGAGTCCAAAGTGGTTTCAGACATCATTGCATGGAGCTACCAGCAATGTGTGTGCGAGAAGCTTCTATGCCAGTGGATTTCACTTGTGCTGGTTTGTGTTGGATCAGTTCCTTAAGATGCACATCGGTTCGGACCACCTGATAAAGCCTCCTGCAAGGAGCCTGCACTCCCTTGAAGACCAACCAACCAACCACCCACCCACCCAAACCCCTCCCAGGTTGCTCGCCGTCTTTCCCAGGTATATCCATCGCCGGCAATGGACTTTTATTCTGAGCTCTGCACCGCAAGGAGGCGACCATGAATGCGACAAAGCAGACCTGGCTCCTACCCCGAGAGCCTCGGTGGCCAGGTACGCATCTAAGCTCATGTTCCTTTCAAAGCACTTGTAGGCAGTTGTACATCAGCAGGAACCATCTGCTGATACATAAAACCTGGCGTCTCTAAGACTGACATGACTGTAGCTCGTATAGCCTTGCATTATCCACTGGGGGGTGGGGGTGGGGCTGGAAGGATCCTTTGTGAGGAAGGGCAAAGGGCGGGGGCGGGGGGGCATTAAAAACAGAGTCCTGGGGGCCATGGTCTTTCCTTACTGCCTGTTGAGGACTGTCTTCTGCAAAGAGCTGCAACCATCTTCTAAGGGTCTAAGACGTGACTGTAGGTCATGAGGCCTTGCACTATCCACTCGGGGGAGCCCTGGAAGGATCCTTTGTGAGGAAGGGCTAAAGGGCGGGGGGGGGGGGGGGGGGGCGGGCATTAAAAGCAGAGTCCTGCGGTCCCGGCCTTTCCTTCCTGCCCGCTGGGGACCACCTTCCATCTAAGCGTCTTTTCGGGTCTAGGTCTTCTTTGGTGAGCAGGTGGCTCCGCCCCCGGCCCCCAAGTCGTCAGCCGGGCGGGTTGGAACCGTGGAGCGTCTTCCGGGAAGGCTTGGCGGCACCGCCCCGGGGCCCGCACAGCAGCGGCGGCGGCGGCGGCTCGTCCCCACCCCCACCCCCACCCTCACCGTCATCCTCCCCGCGGGCGGGGGCCGCGTCAGAGGCACGGCACGAAGGGCACGGAGGGCAGGCGGCAGCCCTGCGGGCCGGGGCGCGGCGGCGGGTCGCGGGCCGCGGCGACCAGGGCCTGCGTGGCGTCGCCGGGGGCCTGCTTGTCGGCGTCGTCGGAGCTCACGGACGCCAGGCTGGGCTCCCTGGGCCTGGGCCGCCGCGGGCCGCCCGCCGGCGCCGGCCTGAAGTGCGGGTGGAAGAGGATGTAGAGCAGCGGGTTGAGGCAGGCGGGCAGCGGCGCCAGCACGAGCAGGACGAACCTGCTGAGCTCGGGGCCCGCGGCCGCCACGCCGAGCAGCGCGCACAGGCGCAGCAGCGCGGGCGGCCAGTACAGCACGCAGTTGGCGAGCAGCAGCAGCGCCGCGTGCCGGGCCGCCGCGTCCCCCGCGGGCGCGCACAGCAGCCGCGCCGCCGCCGCGCCCATCACCGCCGAGCACGCGCCGTTCAGCAGCTGCAGCGCCGCCGCGAAGGCCGCCGGGCCCGCGCCGCCCGGGGGCAGCGCCAGGCACAGCGGGGACGCGCCCCGCGCCGCCGCCCCGAGCAGCGGCCCCGCCGCCACGGCCGCCGCCGGCAGCGCGCACAGCGGCCCCGCCCGCGCGCCCCGCGCCCCCCGCGCCCCCCGCGCGCCCCGCTGCAGCGCCGCCGCCGTGAGCACGAACACGGCCGCCTGCGCCGCGAACAGCGACACGCACGCCAGCAGCCGGCAGCCGCCGCCCTGCTCCCAGCGCGCGCCGTGCCGGGCGAAGCTGCCGAACGTCGCCGCGTCCACCGCCGCCCGCGCCGCGCTCGCCGCCCCGGTCAGCAGGTCGGCGGCCGCCAGCCAGCCCAGCAGCCGCTGCGCCGGCCACGCGCCCGCCGGGGCCCGCAGCGCCGTCCACGCCACCGGCGCGTTGCAGCCGAGCGCCAGCACCGCCACGGTCCACACGCCCACGCGCGTCAGCCAGCTGCCCAGCAGGTCCTCGCACAGCTGGAACGGGCCTGCGGGCGGGCGGGCGGGGGGAGCGGGGGCGTCAGCAGGGCCGGCGGGACCCGGAGGGAGCTCCGCCCCCAGCACCTGCACGCCGCTCCCGGGACACGGCCTCCCCCCCACCTCCACCCCCAGCACCTGGAGGCCGCTCCGGGACACGGCCTCCCCCCCACCTCCACCCCACCTCCACCCCCAGCACCTGGAGGCTGCACCCCCCACCCGGACCTCCGCCCCCAACACCTGGAGGCCGCTCCCTGGACACGGCCTCCCCCCCACCTCCACCCCCAGCACCTGGAGGCCGCTCCGGGACACGGCCTCCCCCCCACCTCCACCCCACCTCCACCCCCAGCACCTGGAGGCTGCACCCCCCACCCGGACCTCCATCCCCAGCACCTGGAGGCCGCTCCCTGGACACGGCCTCCCCCCCACCTCCCCCCCACCTCCACCCCCAGCACCTGGAGGCTGCTCCCCCCACCTCCACCCCCAGCACCTGGAGGCTGCCCCCCCCACCCCGACCTCCACCCCCAGCACCTGGAAGCTGCTCCCTCCACCTCCCCCCCCCCAGCACCTGGAGGCTGCTCCCCCCACCTCCACCCCCAGCACCTGGAGGCTGCTCCCCCCACCTCCACCCCCAGCACCTGGAGGCCGCTCCCCCCACCTCCACCCCCAGCACCTGGACACCGCTCCCGGGACACGGCCCCCCCCCATCTCCACCCCCAGCACCTGGAGGCCGCTCCCCTACCCCCGGACCTCCGCCCCCAACACCTGGAAGCTGCTCCCCCCACCCGGACCTCCACCCCCCAGCACCTGAACGCCGCTCCCGGGACACGGCCCCCCAGCCCCGGACCTCCACCCCGCCGCCCCCCCACCCCCTCGGCCCCTCCCACGCCCCGGTCCCCCAAGCACCTGCGGTGGCTCCCTCGGACACACGCTCACGCCCCCTCATTCCCCCACCCCGCCCCTCCAGCCCCCCCAAGCACCTGCGGCTGCCCCCCCCACACACACCCTACCCACCTTAGCCCCGCCCGCCCTTCAAACACCTGTGGCGGCTCCCTCCCCCACAGGCCACCCCCTACCACCACCCCGCCTTCCAGGGACCTCTCGGTTGCTTCCCCGGAAACCCCTCCCCGCCTCTGCCCCTCCAGGCGCCTTGAGGCTGCTCCCCTCCCCCCAAAAAAACCCTCCTCTCCCCCCTCCACTCCCCCGTCCACTCCCCCTCCCCCCTCCCTTCCCCCTCCTCCTGCCAACACAGGCTGCCCGCTGGAGCAGCTACACGCAGAGAACCGCGGGGGGGGGGTGGGGGGGTGGGATTTAAGTCCCTTGATCCCAGTCCCCCAGGGACGGAGGACTCGGGGCCAGCTGCAGGGCCAGCTCTCCGGGGCTTCCCTCTACATGTTTTTCTAGAATGCCTCAGGAATGTTCTGGAAGCAGAGAAAGAGCATCTCGAGGACGTACCCCACAGGAGTAGAAGAGGCAGGGTGGGTAGTGTAGACGTGCATTTCAGGAAAACCTGGTCTCAGGTTGATAAGGACATTTGATGTCTGAGAGCAAGAGACAGGCTAGTTGTTGAAACTAAGATCTCAGCCCTTCTCGGCTGTTGTTTTCCTTTCGCCTGGCCCACCCTGTTCCTGGGACTGGGATAGCTCTGTGAGGTCCATATACAGGATTTTGCTGGTCTGTATGGACTGTTATTTGCTTTAATCAAATGGCTATTTAGGGAAGATGACACTTTAAAAAAATAAGTGATAGGGACGCCCGGGTGGCTCAGCGGTGGAGCACCTGCCCTCGGCTCAGGGTGTCATCCCGGAACACAGGGATCGAGTCCCACATAGAGGGCCCCGCGGGGAGCCTGCTTCTCCCTCTGCCTGTGTCGCTGCCTCTCTCTGTGTGTCTCTCGTGAATAAATACAAATTTAAAAAACTGATGACGTGAAGCAAGACAGCTGTATGCCAGCTCAGGCTGGATGGCCAATATCTAGGCAGATGCTCAGGTGAGGCGCCTGGGTGTCTCCGTGGGTTAGGGTCAGACTCTAGGGTCAGGCCCGCGTCGCTGTCCCTGGTGTGGTCCGGGGTCAGCGGGGAGGCGGCTCGAGAGCCTTTGCCTCCCCATCTGTTGCTCAAGGACACCCCCACCCCATGCTCCCTCCCTCCCTCTGCCTCAAATAAGTAGGTAAATAAATAAAATCTTTAAAAAACTGGCATACGCTTTTCTGACTGACTCCTCCGTTTTCACTGATCTGAGTCAAAGGTCTTCCGCAGAAACCCTATGACCGGACACCGACCCCAGGGCATGGGCGTCTCTATCCTAAAGGTCCCCACGGGAGGGATAGAAGAGCCTCGGAAGCAATTCTGCTGGGACAGGTGGCGGGTATGTCACCCCGACCTCAGGGGCAGGGCGGAGACGCTGCTCGGCTCACCTGGGGCAGGTGAGCACTGCGCCGAGTGGAGGGCTTTCAGGTCTTCCTCAAAGTCCAGCAAGAAATCTTCAAGATCCCGCTCATCTGCAGGAACGAGAAGCCCTGTAATGGGGGTTCTGGGTCTCTTGGCTGGAGACCACATCCCAGGGGAGAGAGGCCTGCATTATCCTCAAGACACGAGATGGCGCCAAGGGAACTGAAGGCCAAGGGTCCCGCGTTCCCCCCGGGGCTCTGGCTTTCTTGCAATCTATTCTGGGGATGTTCTCCTCGAGCTACTGGATGACACAGGATTCCGGGGAAATGGGGGTGAGGGAGGGAGCCCCAGGCCCCCCCCACCCACCGCCGTAGCGCCTCAGCTCTCATTCTGTTCCCTGCAGCTCACGAGGGCCCCGAACCGCACTGACCTCACACTGGGTGCCAGCCCCCCCAACACCGGGGGAGCCTCGTGGGCGAATGTTCTGGGCTGTGCTCTCGGGGCCCAAGAAGGAGAACCAGGTGCAGTGAGTTCAGCCTTTCCGGGAGATTGTGCTTAACAGAGGACCAAGCAGGACACTAGTGGTGCTCGGTTTAGCGCCTAGTTCTGCAATGGGAGCTTTCTGATCCAACACACGGCATCACTGCCCTTAAAAATAAACTCCTTGAAGAACATTGACTCTCTTGTTATCGTGTATCCTGGCACACGTGAGGCATGCTTACCTTTTTTTTTTTCCCCCCTGAGTGACTATAGTAAAAATTAGCATGGATGAGGCAGGGAGCAAAAACTCAGGGAAAAACCCGAGCGAGATGCCTCCTGTGGCCTCAAACAAAAAAGCCATGGGCTACAATATCAGCTCCTTAAACTGATGCGTGTACATGAAGAAATGGTGGGGTGCCTGGGTGGCTCGGTCGGATGAGCGTCTGCTTTCGACTCCGTTCATGATCCCAGGGTCCTGGGATTGAGCCCCGCATCGGGCTCCCCCCTCAGTGGGGAGCCTGCTTCTCCCCCTCCCTCTGCCTGCCGCTCCCCTGCCTGTGCTCTCTGTCTCTCTCTGTGTGTGTCAAATAAATAAATAAAATCTTTAAAAGAAAAATAAATGAAGTAACATTCAGACAGACACAATCACACTTGCTTGGGAATCAACAGATCATTAGGGCCCAATGGAGGAGAAGCCCGTCTGTGCAACTCTGTGCAAACTTGCAAGGCTGGCAGGGAGAGGCGAGTGGGAGCCGCGTGGCGTCTCCCCATTCCCACACGTGTGGTTTCAGGGGCATTGCTGTCTGTTTAAGTAAGCTCTTACTTCAAGGGGAGCCAAGTGCCTTACAGACATTATCTCATTTCACCTTCGTGACAGATACCTCTGCGGGGGGTAGGAGGGGAGAACGTTTCAGAATTAGTTGGATAAGAAGTGGGGTGCTTAGGCCCTTCTGCTCCCATGCGGAGGCGTCTAAGTGCCTGTACGGTCCGCTTCTCTCATGCCGTAAGAATAAAAATGGATTTTATCTTCTGGAGAAGGACGCTCAGAAACACGGCTAAAAAAATAAAGCCAATGAGGAGGAGGCCCTTTTAAAGGTTTGTGAAAAAAATAAATTAAAAGTTTGTGAAAATACTGGTGATGATTAAGAATTATCCCCGAGGATAGTACATGCTAAGGGGGATTGAATTATTAATAAAAGTATGAAGGAGTCACCTACAGAAAAGATGAACTTTTAGAGTGAATCTTAAGGGGGTATTTCTCTTTCTCTGGGCATCTCTAAATACTGGGATTGTGTCCCGTCTTGCTGGGGCTGCTTACATAGGGACTTGTCCCGAGTTCAGATGACCCGTTTGATGATTTTTCAAGACCCTTCTGGATAGGATTTCATCACTGTGACGTAGCAGGTCTTACCTTGAACTTGAAACATCCCGGCATCCTTCTTATGAAGGTCATCTGTACTGCTGTTGTCATCCTTAGTCCACTGATTGGAGATTTTATAGACATTCTCACACACCCCAAATACACAACACTGGTAAGCATAAGGCATTTCTATGACCCTTCAAATGAACGAAACCAAGCAAAAAAACACAGGCTTAAAGACACAGGTTGTCAAATACCGTCTTCATCTTCTTTCACTCATTAATTCTGCCTTTGGGTCTTAGCCTTAATTAATAATCTAAAATAATGACTGTGTACAAAGATGTTCATTACTGCGCTATTTATAATAACAACGGAGTCATTAAAAGTTATTGCCATGAAATGTTGATAGTTGCTGAGCTTGGGCGATGCACAGATTCTATTATTGTCTCTACTTCGGTGCTTGGGAATTTCCATAATAAGGAAGTCGAAAAAGAACTGCTAGGAAAATTGTAGCACCATTAAAAAAGTGCTTATAGTGTGACATAAGGTAAAGCAGTGAGAACATGATGTAAGTCCGTATACGTACTGCGGTTCTAACCGTTAAAAATATATCGCAAACAACGAAGGAAATACAATAAAAAGTTGTTTGGGGGGCATTTTTAGATTTTTTTACTCTCTTCTCCCTTCCTAAATCTCTTTTGGGGTTATGGTTCTAAAAGTATGTAAAATGTAGTGTGTCTTAAAAAAATATGCATGTATATGTACCCCCCCCCCCACATACCTACTACATACATATATGTATATATATGGTCTTTCAAGGGATTTTTTTTTAAACAGTAATATGCATAACAGGTTTTAAAGAGCATTACTTCCTCAAAGAAATAGCCATTTCGGACATTTTATTAGAATGTATAACAAGCTAGGTAAATCTTAAAAAGTAAGCAGGACTGCGATCATGTTATAATGTTATTTAATTACGTGTCCTAGTTTCTACCCCATGGATCGGTGGTTTTCCAACTCTTCCGGTGAAGGCTAGGATGCGGGGGTTTGGGGGGCATCTTCGAGGAAGAAAGGAACTGCGGTCAGGATGACGCTCTCCCCCTGCAGGGGTCGTCCTAACCGTGCCGCAGGGGTGGGGGACTTGAGGGCATGAAATGCAATTCAAAGGAGTCCCATGACCTCATAAATTTCGAAAACCACTCTAACACGTCTATTATTTCGCATGACCACAAATGTATCTTATTAGTTTTAATGACAAACTCACTTGAGTTCTGGAAAGTTTTCAGATGATATCAAGCTCTGTAAGGCATGATTTCCTGTTAATTTTAAGTGAGTTAAACCATGTAACCCCGTTACAGGAAAGGACGACAGGCGGTTGGACGACAGGTCCCTGCAAAACATCAACAATTGGCTTTTGGTCTGTGTTAGCAGAAAGTGTCGATGTTAAAAAAAAAAAAGAAAGAAAAAAAAAAAAGAAAAAAGCAACCTAAAGATTATTAAACTGCTCCATAAGGACACCTAAGCAGGGTCCATACCCTGGCAGTAGAAATAACCATTTTGGGCTTAGCTCCTGATAACTTTTAGGTTTACGATCAGAGTTGCAGGGCCGGGGGGATGTCTCGGGGGCACCTGCACTGTCACTTCTGCGTTCAGCTGCATTTTGCCTGGTGGGGACATCAGACATCAGAAGGAGCTACAGGTCATCCGAGAAGTGCGGTGGAGCGGATTCAGCTTGGGGTGGGGGAGGCGCTGTGGGTTTAGTCCCTTGGGTCCCCGCGCCCCCGGCTGACCAGCTCCTTCCCTCTCGGTCCAGTCGACAAGGGACAGGCTGGAGGGAGTCCCGCGCAGAGGAGAATCGGGACAGGAAACCTCTTCGTCGGGATGGCAAATAGGAAATGAAATCCCTTTAGGGGGCACCCGGGGGCTCAGTGGTTGAGCAGCTGCCTTGGGCCCAGGATGTGACCCTGGGGTCCTGGGATCGAGTCCTGCATCGGGCTCCCAACGGGGACCCTGCTTCTCCCTCTGCCTGTGTCTCTGCCTCTCTCTCTCTGTCTCATGAATAAATAAATAAAATATAAAAAGAAAAGAAAAGAAAACCCTTTGGAACTGAAATGACATCTATTTTGCCCCACCTGACTGCTCAGAGAAAATGGAAAATTTCACCTCAATAACCAGAACCAGCTGCCACGCAGATCGTCAATTAGGCGAGTCAGGGCCCATGTGGTCTTGGTGGGGGGGGCCTTGGAGGAGGGAGGGCCTCCTAGGGGGAGGGTCAGCAGGGGCGTGGGCTCCCCCCCCCCTGGTCCCATCCAGCTCCAGGGTGCAGAGCACTAAGGGCCAGGCAGTGTGTGCATCGTGGCCTCTTCAGCAAAACCAATGTTTCCGATGAATTTAGGTGGCCCCCAATTACATAAAATATGCCACCAACGAGCCATGAAACACTCACAGCTTTCTTAGAGATGGCATCGTGGAAAATGCATTGGGATGAATGATGGCAATTTTGTTCCAGGCTAAATTCCTATTAAAAAAAAAAAAAAAAAAAGAAAGGCAAGTGAGAGGATTTTACATATATATAAGATTGTGTGAAGTTTTACCACATATATTCATTCTTCTGCCAAAACTTAGCTTCCATTCAGGACAAAACACTTAGGCCATCACATCAGCCTCGAGATACAGATGTCTATAGTACAAAGTGACTAAGGCTGGAGCTTTACATCAATCTTGTTTTAAATTAATCAAGGGAATATTATTCAAGAGGATATTTTAGATTTTACTCTGCTAAAAAGTTGACTTAAACATGCTCGTTAGATTTTATGAGGGCAATTCTGAGATGAGTAGGGGCAGAGGAGGAGTTAGGGACCTCAACTTCGGAGGGTCTTCCTCTGACTACCAAGTAAACTTGGAGAACATCCTGGAGACGTAATGAAACTCAGCCACACGCTGTGGCTGAGTTTGTCAGGTACGTCGGGGCCGCAGGAGAAACACTGAGAAGTATTAAAAAAAAAAAAATCCCAGTAACAGAGATGCACATTTAAATTCTTAACTGCAAAATAAATCAAAAAGGGGCTAATATGTTGGGAAGTCAAATTCTTTGATTACCAGGAAAAACCTACAATTCACACTCACACACACACACACACACACACACGCACTGAAATGGAGATGATTCAGCAGGAATAAGAACTTACACATTTCAAAGAAAGGAAAAATGAACTTAAATTTTGTATTTTTAAAATGCCGAACTGGGGATGCCTGGGGGGCTCAGTGGTGGATCATCTGCCTTGGGCCCAGGGCGTGACCCCGGGGTCCTGGGATCAAGTCCTGCGTTGGACTCCTCCCAGGGAGCCTGCTTCTCCCTCTGCCTGAGTCTCTGACTCTCTGTCTCTGTGTCTCTCATGAATAAATAAGTAAAATCTTTAAAAAATAAAGTGAAATGCCTAACTAATGGGGATAACCAAGGTGTAGGCCTGTGAGGAACCTGAAAGCGGCCACCATCCACTTCCCGGTGGCTCGTATGAGGCCGGCCCTCCTGCGTTTCCCTAGGGAGATGCTCTTCGCAGAACATTCATAGTCGAATGTGAAAGGCTCCCTAACCTGGATGAAACTTTTTATTTTGGTCCATCATGGGTCTGGGAACCGAAAATGATTTTGGCCACGAAGGGGGGGTGGAGGCAGTGGGAAGCTCCAGTGGAGGCTGGGCAGTGGGAGGAGGAGAGCGCCCTCCAGCAGCTCACAAAAGCTCGAGGGCCAGGGGAGCAAGTCATCCCCGCCCGGCTCTCCAGCGTGGCCCCCTCCTCGGCCCTGGCTGTGACCTTGACCCTGGCCGCGACCTTGACCCCTGCCCCCCCCCCCCCCCCCCCCCCCCGGCTGCCGGGTGGAAGCTGGCCCCGCCAGGCCCCTCACCGACACACCCTGGGCGGCCAGGTGCGCATTCTGGCCGCAGGTACCGAGGTCATGACTGCACACTGACCGCTGGGAGGTTAGGAGCCCAGGGTGTTGTTTCTGCGTGGCTCTAACCCTCAGCTCGGGGCTGAGGCCCAGGCAGTTAGTGCCTCTTTCAAAGCTGCAGAATGAGGTCAGGGGCTGGCCTCTAAGCCCAGCTGACACAGGGTCTCGGCTGTGGCTCAGAACCTGCTGGAAGCTCTTCAGTAGATGGTGCGCTCGGGGTTTGGGTGCCAGATACCCAGGGCTGCGCTGTGTGGGCCACACAGGACAGGCCTCAGGGCCGGGGACCCTGTGCTTCTGGCCCGGGGACGGCCACCGTGGGGCAGAGGCCTGGCGATGCCTGGGTGCATCGGGGGCTGCAGGACCAGGCTGCGGTCGCAGTTTGAAGGCGGGGCGGGAAGGGTCGCCTGCACCTGGAAGGAGACCCTGAGGCTGGGGGCGCGGTGACCACGCTGGTGCCCGAGCCACAGTGCGTGCGGAGGATGGGATGAAGAGCGGGGCGGCGTGGGGCACAGGCCGCTCAGGAGGGCGGGGACCCGGGGCAGAAGCCTGGCCCACCTGGGGACAGGTGGGTGACCCGTAAACTCTAAGGAGCCGCGGGAATTCAGGGGGACTCAGACTCTGGCCTTCAGGGCCTTCTGCTGTCGGTAGGGGGCCGCCTTTCATTTCATGTGACTGTGAGAAAATCTACGTATGCATTTCCTGTGGAGACACTGGAGTTCTGCGACAGCAGCGACTTGCCGGGGCCGCAGGGACCGTTACCAACTCTATCCGCCGTTTAAAATGGGACCGACTTTGGGAAGCAGCCAAAACTCCAACTGGGTGACCACGGCAGGTAATGGAAATAGGTTAGGGATTTTTGTTTTATGTCTGTTAAAAAAAAGTGCAAGCACTTCACAAGCTCACACTCGTGACAAATAGGGAAAGGGCAACACGTTTAAATTCAGAACAAGATAGTTTTCATGGTAAATTTTTAGGAGAAGATAATTAAGGATAAATTTAAAATGTTTGGAGGACGAGTATTATTTTACAAAGGTGTAGGGACGCCTGGGGGGCTCAGTGGTGGAGCCTCTGCCTCCAGACCAGGGAGTGACCCTGGGGAACCGAGATCGAGTCCCACGTTGGGCTCCCTGCATGGAGCCTGCTTCTCCCTCTGCCTGTATCTCATGCCTCTCTCTCTCTATTCTCTCATGAATAAATAAATAAAATCTAAAAAAAAAAGACTATTTTTCAAGGGTATAGTCTCTTAAGTATTAAGAAGAACTTCGGGGTGGGGGGCGCCTGGGCGGCTCAGTGTGTTGAGCATCGGACTCTTGATTTCAGCTCAGGTCATGATCTAAGGGTGGTGAGATGGAGCCCTGCCAGGGGCTCTGTTCCTGGGGGGAGTCTGCTTGAGATCCTCTCCCCTCTCTCTATGCCACCCCTCCCCCTGACTCTCCCTCACTCTCTAAAATAAATAAATAAATCCTTTTTTTTTTTTTAAATTTCATTACTTGAGAGAGAGAGAGAGAGAGAGAGCACGAGCGGGGGTGGGGGCAGAGGGAGAAGCAGATGCCCCGCTGAGCAGGGAGCCCAACGTGGGGCTCACCCCAGGACCCCGGGATCATGACCTGAGCTGAGGGCAGATGCTTCAAGGACTGAGGGACCCAGGTGCCCCAATAAGTAATCCTTAAAAAACACAAAGAAATACTTTAGAGAAAAAAGCGTTTTTAAGAAAATATACCGGAATTTAAAGATTAGATATTGTCATTATCCATCAGAATCACATTGAAATTCAGTTTTGAGATGAAAAAGATTTAACTGTCCCAGAAAACAATCTGTTACCAAGGTGTTTTTTGTTTTTGTTTTTGTTTTTGTTTTTTTGTTTTTTTAGATGTATGATTAATAGATGGTGTTTTCCCTCATGGAGTGGAATTAGATACTCTATTTACAATTCTTAATCATCTGGTCAACAGGAGCGTTTGCCACGGCAGTGGTACTCAACCCTTGGGGTACTTGCTCAAAGTAGAGTATTTTGAGCAAGTACCCCACTTGCAGATGGTTAGGAACCACCTGAGATTCTGACTGAGGAGGTGGGTGGGGACGCCTTCCTTCCCGCAGCCCCCTGATGATTCGTAAGCCCTTTGCAACACCTACTGGGAACCGTTCACCCAGGAGACACGAGCAGGTGGGAAGAACTGGGTGGTCATCCCATCCCTGTGTGGGAAACAACCCCTAGCAATTCCGGGCTGCTGGCAGACACACGTTTCGTAGGCAATTCAACGACTTGGCCTCCTTCTTCTTTAGCCAAATTCCAAGCCTGCAAATTTACTGCTTTTGCATATATTCCTGGACATGATCACGAGCAAGATATTTGCCTTTATGTAGCATAACTCGGCACAAAGGCCCAAGGAAGCCAGCGTAGGGGGAGGATGCTGGGGAAGGGGCTGGGGAAAGTGCCGGGAGGCGGTACTCACAGCGCCCGGAGGCTAAGCAACTGCTGGAAAGTGTCAGCTTTAATTTCATAGATTTCATTATGTCGCAGGTCTCTGAAATGACAGAGGTCCAAGATTGATCCAGAGTCAGTGGCTTCAAAGATTAGTCCTCGGAGAAGGGCTACAGAGGGATTAGCTGCCCTCACCCAAAGGAGCAGGTGACTGTCAAGCAACCAATTTAACAATCTTGCTTAGCCTAAAGAACGGCATCGGCATCCCAACCTTTACATGTAAGTGCTGCCTCTTTCGAGGCAGGAGTTCCTCGGGTGGACGTGGGCCTCCGCCCCAAACGCGGGCATCGCTCAGCCACGTGGTGCCTGGCTCTGCCTCTGGGCCTCAAGAGCACCCAACCCTCACCTTTCAGGGACAGTTCTGCCCTTCTTTCTCTCTCTTAGGTGCCCGAAGGCATTCAGAGAAAAATGAAATGGGAAAAGATAGATGGTTAATAGTGTTCTGATCAAAACTGAAGTATGCCTTGAAAGCAGCAGAGCCGACGTTTTACGAAGGCAATTTTAAGGAAGGAGTTTCAAAATGTTTCATATGGAAGTGGCACCTCCTCTAGAGGTGGCTGCTGTGAAACGAACACCCCAACAGACCCCAATCCCTCCCATTTTTACAAATAATACTGCTCATTGGCTATGTAAGCTTAAAAAAATTCAAGGCTCGGGCAGCCTGGGTGGCTCAGCGGTTTAGCGCCGCCTTCGGCCCAGGGCGTGATCCTGGGGACCCGGGATCGAGTCCTGCGTCGGGCTCCCTGCATGGAGCCTGCTTCTCTCTCCACCTGTGTCTCTGCCTCTCTCTCTCTCATGAATAAATAAATAGCATCTTAAAAAAATTCAAGGCTCGAATGACACCAAAGTTCCATCATAAGCCAAGTTTGGGGAAGGGGGAGGGCGGAAGCATAATAAATGCTTTACTTACAGTGAAATGCCTGGTAAAATAATATTATCTATGTTTCCCGAACTTAATAGACATCCTACCCAGTCACACCTTGTGCGCGTGAGAAGGGAAAGCGCCAAATGTCTCCCCGGGGACTCGCGGGGCAAGCAAACCAGTGACCCCTGGAAATGTGAGTCTTGGCTCTCGTTTTTTGTCAGGCGACTTAGAGACTCGTATAGACGTACATTTTCTGAAGTTTCCGGCAGACTGAAAAACTGGGTAAATCTTCCAGCAGGTTGTAAGACAGATCTCTGGAAAACAGAAGGTACGAAAGGGGAAGTCTGTTACATATTAATCCTAAGGAAACATGCTCTGCTCTCCTTTCCCATCCACAGGGACGCATCTCCCAAAGGCCAGCCCGACCGTCTCCCCGGCCCTGACGTGGAGCCGGTAGGCCCGGGCATTATTGGATTAAGCGTAGAGCCAAACATTTACTGAAATGTAGCTGTTGTGCTTCTTTAATTGATTTAAATAAGTTGCTTAAAGGATTTATTTATATTTTGTTAGTGATGATCTACAATGTTCTAGCTATTATCTTACCGAAATGACTACAAATTAAATTAAATGATTTGTGCCTCCCTGAGCGCTGCTATAGCTCTACAGCTAAGAGAATCACTGTTGGTTCTTTTCTAATCAACTTAAAAAAAAAAAAAAGCCAAAAACCAAAAAACAAACACACAAAAAAACAACCCAACAACAATTCGAAACGTAGCACTAACTTTGAAATCAATCACCGCAAGGGGGAAAACAACCTAAGAAAGTCTTCAGCCAAAACTCAACAAATTATAGAATAACAAAAACATATGGACGTATTTAGGGTATAATATAACTAATCTAAAACAAGCCGTGGTAATTTGCAGAAAGCTTAAAAAAAAGAAAGCTGGTAGATAAAGTAACATAGATACTTTAAAAAAAAAATTCCTGTCTCATGTTTAAAAAGTTATCAGCTAATCAACTAACACACTTTCATGCCTGATTCTAATTCTTAAAACCAGATCAGCACTACGCAACTGAAAAATCCACACTGTGCTCGAGGAGGGTTTTTCATGATCTTGTTCTCCTAGTCGATCACTCCCTTCTACAGTTACTGCATGAATGGAATTCACACAGAAATACAGTTCACCTACTACACATAAAAATGCAGATGAAGCTGTTTGCAAACACAAATTCATAGTTTATCCAAGAGGCTCGAGACCAAACTAAACCAAACCAAACAAAAAATAGGAAAAAAAACAAACAAACCCCAAAACCAGGCCCCACGCCTATGCACAGATGCACCTGGTCAACAAAATGCTGTATATTTTTAAAAAAGCAGTGGTTGTGAGAAAATGCACGTATGTCTCATGAAAGCCGCTCATGATTTGGTTCACTCATCTGCAGGTGGCCCGGGGGTCGTAAACCCGCCCGCGCGGCTCTTCCTCCACGATGCACAAAACCTTCTTCTACATAGACACCGTGTCCCCTTCTACCACCTTCCACCTAATGATTTTCCCGGCTAACACCGACTGAGCACTTGTCATCTATAGACACCATGTTCACGGTGTCACCTAAGTCATTTCTTTCTTTCATTTTTTTTTTTAAGATTTTATTTATTTATCATGAGAGACAGAGAGAGAGAGAGGCAGAGACACAGGCCGAGGGAGAAGCAGGTACATGTGGGGTGCCGGATGTGGGACTTCATCCCAGGACTCCAGGATCAGGCCTTGGGCTGAAGGCTGTGCTAAACTACTGAGCCACCTGGGCCGCCCCCTAAGTTATTTCATTTGCTCCCTGTGGTCCCCTCATGAGGGAGACGCCGATCACCACTGCGCAATGTCCAATAATTTGCTAAGGTCACCAGCTGCTTAGTGGGGAGAGCCGGGCCCAGCCCAGGCCCTCCCATGGGGGCAAAGAGGCCTGGGGGTGAGGGTAACAGGTGCTCAGCGAGGACCGCAGCCCGAGGTGGGGGGCTCACACACTGATGCTTCCAGAACATCAAGTGGAGTGTAGTGGAGGCTGTGACCCTGGCTTGTACTTTCGGCCTCCCCTGGTTCTTCAACTGGGCCAGTGCAGGTGGCCACACAGTAGGGCCCCTTCAGTTCTCCCCTTGGAGGAGAAGCCTGCTCCACCCGCCCTGAACAAGTCCCAGTGACAGGCCCAAGCACATTGGGAACGACAAGCTCCTGCGGGTGATGGGTTTGCTCTCTCAGGCCTTTCAGCTGGAGGAGGGGGGCTGGGGAAGGACCAGGGGCCTGGGACCCCGGGGGGCCTCAGTGGTGGAGCACCTGCCTCTGCCCCGGGCATGACCCTGGGGTCCTGGGTTCCAGTCCTGCATCGGGCTCCCTGCAGGGACCCTGCTCCTCCCTCTGCCTGGGTCTCTGCCTGTCTCTCTGTGTGTCATAAATTAATAAATAAAATCTTTATATAAAAAAGAAAGAAAAAAAGGGAAAGAAAGAAAAGAAAGAAAGAAAAAAAGAATGAAAGAAAGAAAGAAAGAAAGAAAGAAAGAAAAAGAAAGAAAGAAAGAAAAAGAAAGAAAGGAGGGAAGAAAGAAAAAGGAAGGAGGAAGAACGGCCTAAGGGAAGGGAGAGGGGTCAGAGGAGCTGGGGCCGCCTGAGCTCGTGTTCTGGGTGTGAGCCCTGGTGGGTGTAGCCCGCTGGACCCTCATGCCCTGCCCGGGCGGGTGTCACCCCCTCGACCCTCATGCCTTGCCCCGAGGGAAGGGGCGCGTCTCCGCCGCACAGGTGGGGAAACGGAGCCCCGCGGGGACGAGTAACCGGCCCACGACACCCCGCGGGTACCTGCGGAGCTGGACTGCGGCCCCAGCCTCCCGCCCGCCCGCCTCCCCTCTCGCGGGGCCTGCCCCGGCCGCAGCGGAGACACCTGCGGTGTAGACCGGCTCCTTGGGCCCCGCGGCGAGCTCGGACCCTGCTGCCCTCCTGCAGCCCCGAATTCCCGGTCTCCTCGTCGGTATCACACCTCCCGGGCAGCGCGGGATGAAGACGGCGCTTGCCCCATCCCCCACCCCCATCCCCCCATCCTCACCCCCCCCCCCCGCCGAGGCTGTGGCGGGGGCGAGACCACGGGGGGGGGTGGCGGAGGGCGGGGGGGCCCGTGGCCGAAGGTCCGCCCTCCCACCCCACGTTGAGCGGCCCGTAGCTGCGCCACTAGGGGCCTGCGCTGGAACCACAGGCTGCGAGTGCCCGGGTGCCCGGGGAGAAAGAGCTCACGAGGCTCGGGGGCCGCCACAGGAGGCTCAGGGTCCTCGCGCGGACCTGACCCTCGGGGTGGGGGGGTGACCCTGGAAGGTCAGGACAAGGCCCTTCAAATCCCCAGGGCCTTCTGTTCAGAGAGGGGAGGGTGGGGGGCTCCGCGTGCCCGGAAGGCCCCTGGGAGCCGTTTCTACCCGGGGGCGTCAGGCCGAGGCACCGCACCCGCACCTGCACCCGCATCCATCCTGCCCCCGCACCTGCCCTGCCCCTGCCCCGCCCCGCACCGCCGCGCACCCACACCTGCACCGCACCTGCCCAGCACCCGCACTCACCCTGCAGCCGCCCCACACCTTCACCTGCACCCGCCCCGCCCCGCACCCATCCTGCACCCGCACCCGCAGCCGCACCTGCCCTGCCCCCGCACCTGCACCCACACCTGCCCCGCCCCGCCCCCGCCCCGCAGCGGAGGAGCGCTGCTCGCCGCCAGTAGGCTGGTTTGGGCGCGTTTGCTGGTAGGGGCCGGGGCCAGGGGAAACCCGCGGGGGACGGGTGGGCCTCGGGAACGAGGGGTCCCCGCGACCCCCCGCGACCCCCCCCACCGCAGGGAGAGCACTTTGTCCTACGCACAGCACTCGCAGGGCGGGCAGCTGGTCCCAGGCCGCTCCAGGGAGGGACGAGATCTGGGCGCCGGTTAACGTCCTGTGGAGACACAAGCAGGCGTCGCTCGTTCACTGAGGCCTCACACGCCCGGGTCCTCCCGCCTGGGTCCTCCCATCCCACATCCTCCCGCCCAAGTCCTCCCACCGAAGTCCTCCCACCCGGGTCCTCCCACCCAGATCCTCCCACCTGGGCCCTTCCACTCAGGTCCTCTCACCCAGGTCCTCCCACCCAAGTCCTCCCACTCTGGTCCTCCCAACCCATGTCCTCCCACCCGGGTCTTCCCACCCAGATCCTCCCACGCAGGTCCTCCCATCCCACGTCCTCCTTCCCCGGGTCCTCCCGCCCAGATCCTCCAACCCAGATCCTCCCACCCAGATCCTCCTATCCTGCTCCTCCCATCCCATGTCCTCCCACCCGGGTCCTCCCACTTGGGTCCTCCTGCCCGAGTCCTCCCACCCTGGTCCTCCCACCCAGGTCTTCCCACCCCCACCTAGGTCCTCCCCCCGCCCCGGGGGTCCTCCAGCCCGAATCCTCCCACCTTGGTCCTCCCACCCAGATCCTCCCACCCAGGTCTTCCCACCTCCACCTGGGTCCTCCCACCCAGGTCCTCCCGCCCGGGGTCCTCCAGCCCATGTCCTCCCACCTGGGTCCTCCCGCCCAGGCCCTCCCACCCTGGTCCTCCCACCCTGGCCCTCCCACTCTGATCCTCCCACCCCCACCTGGGTCCTCCCGCCCAGGTCCTCCCACCGAAGTCCTCCCACCCAGGTCCTCCCACCCTGGCCCTCCCACTCTGGTCTTCCCACCCTCACCTGGGTCCTCTGGCCCAGGTCCTCCCACCCAGGTCCTCCCACCCTGGCCCTCCCACCCTGGTCCTCCCACTCCCACCTGGGTCCTCTGGCCCAGGTCCTCCCACCCTGATCCTCCCATCCCCCACCTGGGTCCTCCCACCCAGATCCTCCCACCCTGATCCTCCCACTCCCCACCTGGGTCCTCCCACCCGGGTCCTCCCACCCGGGTCCTCCCACCCAGATCCTCCCACCCGGGTCCTCCCACCCAGGCCCTCCCACCCAGGTCCCCCACCCTCACCCAGGTCCTCCCACCCGGGCCCTCCCAGCCAGATCCTTCCACCCGGGTCCTCCCACCCAGATCCTCCCACCCCCACCTGGGTCCTCCCACTTGGATCCTCCTATCTGGGTCCTCCCACCTTGGCCCTCCCACCCTGGTCCTCCCACCCCCACCTGGGTCCTCTGGCCCAGGTCCTCCCACCCCCACCTGGGTCCTCCCACCCAGGTCCTCCCATCCGGGCCCTCCCAGCCAGATCCTCCCACCCAGGCCCTCCCACTCAGGCCCCTTGGGTTTCTGGGGAGCCGCCTGCACAGAGCCCAGAGCCGGGCCAGGTACCTACAGGCTCTCCAGGCTCGCCGTTCCCGTCAGGTCTGGAAACTCGGTTATTTGCGAGGCACCGTTCAGAGTCCTAGGAGGAGGGGGACAGGAGCACCATCAGAAGGAGGGTCCAGGAAGGGGCAACTTTAGTGCCATCTGCAAAGCGCTTTCACCAAGTGAGACGGTCACTCGGTGTGTACACCCCCCCCCCCCCGCCCCGGGGCAAGTGGCCTGTAAGAGAAGCACTTACAGAGTTCTTAGCTCTGGTAAATGTTGAAAAGCGGACCTTCCGACAAGCTGGATGGGGTTGTCATAGAAATGTCTGGAAAAACGCAAACACCGAAGCCTTAGTACAAAAGTTGAATGACAAATGGAAACCTGCTCAAAATTCCAACAAACACAGGGATCCGTGTGCCCTTGCCGATGCCGCTCACGTGGCATTCCCGATTCCTCGGTACCAGCAAAGCTCGAGGGCATTCTAACTCTGAGGACACTTTGGGTGAGAAATGTGTAAGAATGAGAATTTCTGACAGCAGGGCAGAGAGAAGGGACAGGTGGCGGCTGGGGGTGTCCCCGAACCCTTCTCTGCCTCCAGTGTCTGTGGAAGAGCCACCAGGAGGCCGGAAGGTGACTCAAGGTGCTGGCAATTGCATCGTTACAGAAAGAAAGTTGAAGTTCTCTCTCCACGTGAAGGTTAGACCCTTGGGCCGAATCTTCCCCTAACAGACGTGAAGGACTCCTCGGATGATCTGAGAGGAAATCGGATATTCTGCTTTTCTGGGGGGTAATATTAGGTTTTTAAAAGATCACCTACTGCTTTAAAAGGTGAGGCATTCTTAGAACTTAAATATTTTGAGTTACAGTAGTCTGCAGTGTAGAGGTATCTGGACCGTCTGGTCGGTGAAGCCCTGCAGATAGTTCGTAGCGGAGACGTCCCAGCTCAGGGACGTTCAACACACATCGCTCGGCGTCAGCTGTGCTGGGTGTGAGGCGGGACTGTGCGAGTCTACAGGTGGAGTCATGAAGGGGGCGGGCGCCAAGTGCCTACCGCGTGCCTGACATTATCCCAGGTTCTGGGAGCTCGAAGAGGATGGATAAAGTGTCGCTGCCCCAAGGAAGCTCGGAATCCGTGGGAATGGAACACAGCGTGACACGTCCCGGTTGATAAAGCACTTCCACATGCAAAGCTCAATCGACCAACTCAACGACTTTATGGGATCCATAGCACAGACACTTAAATACTATTTATCTCATTTCTGGAGGGGAAAACTGAGGCTCAGATACTTTGGCAAGGTCAGCGTCTCCCAGAACTTCACTTTTCTAATTTGTTAAATGGGATAATAAATCTGAGTTGCAGGGTTTGTGCACAAATTGCTCTACACATTAGTTTGCTAATGCTCCTGTAACATCCGGCATAGTCCCTGGGTTGGAGTTGTCACCCAACAAACCTAAGTCCCCTTCTGTGCCCCTGTCCCCTGCCCTCCTCCCTTGAGTGGGATAATCCATAAGAGAAAGAGCTAGAGCTAGAATGTCAGTTTTATAACTAAAAGTGGAGCTCTCCTCAATGGATGACACTGTCCCTTGTCCATATCATATGCTGGGATGCATGCCATCGGGTTAGCCTGCGTATACATATGGACGTACACTGGGCGCATACGAATCCACACGCTTGTGTTCTAAGTTTCGCAAACACAACTAAGGACTACAGCTTTCTCGGGAAGGAGATTTCCTGAGAGATCAAGAAAAAACCTCATATAATGTCACTTGAAATGGGCCCTGGAAGACAGAGTTTCAGTAAGCATAGTGAGAGGATGGAATCAGAGGGGCAAAGGACGTAAGAGTTGGGTTCTACAAGCACTGTCGACGTGGGCTGTGGCGTCGGGGGTTGAGGAGAGCTGTGGAGAGCTAGCTGGTCAGGAGACGGGACTCTAGACCATCCTGAATCTCCGTATGTTTTGCAGCAAGACGGACGCTGTGTTTCAGGGCAACAGCTCTGTTCCCGGTGGAGATGGGGGGCGGTTTGGAGGGGCGATGGACGAGGTGGCGGGGATGAGCCTCAGGTTGACAAGAATGTTGAGGTAAAGGCTAGCTGAGGCGGAGGACGGGACCACAGCCTGGGGACATGGGGACTAGGTGGCCAGTGGGACCACATAGACTGGGAATTGGGGATCTGTGAGAGGATGGGGAAGCCAGGAGAGGGGAGTTTCAGGGAGAAAACAGTGAACACCATAAAATACTGGGTGGAAGCACTAATAAATTTTGGGGATTGTTAGTCCTTTCTCGAGTGGTATTAGCATATCAAAAGAGTGATTAAAAAAGCACCCAAACAAACCCAGTCTTGTGGCTGGGAGGAAAAAAGAAGCAAAAGCAATGCAATTTGCCAACTTTTAATATGTAAATACTCTCTAATGAGGCCTAATGTTTATTGGCAATAAACCTTAAAACACTTAGTTTGCCAACATGCTGTCAGGCTATCTCAGAAACGATGAATGGTATTTTTTTTTTTTTTTTCAGTTGTCAGGGCTAATTGGGATTCCAGCTCATTTGTGACGGATACTACACGGTTCCAGAAAGCCTCTTAATCAAGTTGGCATGGGATGAATATTTGCCAAGAAATGCCCCTAGAGTCCTGTCCAACAGCTGTCCGTACCCTCCTCCTGCCTATTGGGGCCCCTCCTGCAAGACCAGGCCAGTCCTCCGCCCCGGACCCACCAGCTCTTCTAACTACGACCCATCTCACACCTGTGTTCACCTTCCCATACGTCTACCCGTGGCCCATCTTCTGTCCATGCTGACGGTGGAACACATAGCTCATTAATTACAAGCCATAGCTCTAGGTCTATTTTATGCTTTTAGGGCGTATGAATTCTGATATACGACTTTTTAGAAAATATGCACCTTTCTAGAATTACAGCCTAGCTTATGATTGTATAAACGTGACTTGGTGCTTGGGTTTGATAACAAATAGATGCAGAGACCTAGCATGAAACAGTCTTCCCCACAACACCTGCAGTCAATGGAATCTATTGCCATAAAGGACTCCTATTTGTATATAATAATTTATTAGGACACTTGGCTGGCGTCAGCCTCCAACTCTTGGTTTCAACAATGGTTCTGATCTCAAGGTCTTAGGATCAAGCCTTGCATCTGGCTCTGCACCCAGCGCGGAGTCTGCTTGAGTTCCTCTCTCCCTCTTCCTTTGCCCCCCCCACCCCCGCCAGCTCCTTCTCTCTCCCACAGAAATAAATAAATCTGTAAAAAAATAATTTCCATTTCTAGTATACTTGGATTCACGTTCTGAATGACTAGCTGACCTTGACAATGATTCTCTAAAAATCAGTTTTATTCCTTAGAAAATAGAGATATGTAAAAGTAAGTCCTAAGATTACTGCGAAGGGAGACAAGGCATCTGGGGGAATGAAGCACAATGCCATGCACGCTTGTAGGTTCTAGGAAAAAAAAGAAACTTTTATGTTATTTCGGCATTCAGCTAAAACCCGGCAAAACATCTCTGCGTACGCTTCTCTGTAAAGAATCTTATTTTGATAAACACAAAACTCGAGACCATACAGGACACCCATTTTATTATATTTAAAAGTGCAATATGTATTACATTTCAGGATGGAAAAGAAGCAAAAAGAACCCCGGCCACTTACATTGTAATAAGAGAAGGATTGCCTACAAATGCTTTCTCCGGTATCGACTTGATATTGTTGCTGTGAAATCCTCTAGAAAGAGAGGGAAACATTTGTTTTAAGACAATGCCATGGAGGGTGACCTCATGTAACAGTACCCCCTTCCGGTGGCAATGATCACCATCTTCGATAGCCAGAGGATAAGGCTCATTTCTTCTACGTGTTTCGAAGCGCATGTGCTCTCTAGGAGGAAAAATCGCAAGCTGTCATCTTGAAAGAGGAATAAAGAACCTGAAAATAACAGTGGTGCTTTATGGAAACTTACACCCTAATGTCATAAAAGGAAGACTCATCTGTTTCCATCCAGGAGGGCATCGCCGTATAACCACTTGGGAAAGGGGGAGCCATTGCTGGAGAGAGGATTATGATCACTCCTCTGACCCCATATGAGGAGACCAGAAAACAATGTTGGCCTAAGCTGCTGTCAAGTAGAGATTTAAGTAATCGCCTTTTGAGGACAAGGTGTCCTGAGCTGAGGGAAGGCGCTCAGTGCGTCGGTCTGAGCACACTGACCCTCCTGTGGGTCCCATGTGGGCCGCGGCTGGAACGAGGTGAGGGCCGGGCCGTAGTTGGGCTGCCGGACCACAGGCCGGAGGGTTTCCCAGTCAAGCCACATGTGCGGTTCCTGAGGGAGACCCCACCCCCGCCACCCTGCAGGCTTTCTCTTCCAACGGGCTCTATTGTCTACTCCTTTAGCTGTGTGTCTTACTTCCCTTGGCCAAGAGAACAGCCTCCATGTCCTTTCTGAGCTCTGGAACATTCCTTATGTATGTTATTTATATTTTTAGATACGAAGAAGAGCTAACTGAATGGAGTCCTTCAAAGACAACGTATGCAACCTAACAGTTGAAAGCTGGCTTAACTCTGGTAAAACTGTGGGTCTGTAAAAATTAAACATGATTCACCAAGTATCTAAAGGATAGGAAATGACGTAGGTGAAAGCACCGAGCGCGGTACTAGACACATGCATTTCATTTCTCTAGTCCTAGACCTACATGACCTTAAAAAGCTTGTCTTTCAAAATACTCAGCAGGCAGCTGAATTCCATGACAGTTCTCTATAAACGTGTGAAGTGTATAAATGTAGGGGAATATAGCTGAGGAAGAGAGCATGATTCAGAGAACTATGTATTTTTTTCTCATATACGTATATTCGAGAAATCCATTACATGTCTAAAAAAGATGATCTGATGTTTGTTGGCAGTAGAATAAAATATATTTTAAGCGTACTTAACCATCATTTATACAAACGTTGAAAACCTTCTCGTCAGTCATGCTCTGTACAAAAATCAAACATATTTTAAAGTGAATTCACGAAGAATAGACTTTTCCCATTAAATCTGTCCTAAATACTCACAGTTCTTTAAGGTTGGAGAGTGTCCTGATGGCGGTGGGGAATTCATCAAGATTATTATAATTTAAGTCTCTGCAAATAAGTAAACAGTATTTTCAGTTTTTAATTTAAAAAATTCATGCATACGACACATACGGAGACAGCTGACATGCTCTTCCAAGGGGCCACCGAGGAAAGCTCTCGTTCCTTCTCTTCGCGGAGAGAGGGTCTGGGCTTGCTGACCGAGCCCTTCACCAGCGTCTGGCTTAACATGGTCATCACACGGCTCAGGGCACCGAGGTGTTGACAAACAGAGGAGGCCTAGAGCCGTGGGCAGGGCTGGCCCAGCAGGAGGGGGCCGGGGCCAGGCTGAGGGGCCAGGCTGAGGGGCCTGCGACCAGCTCTTCCCCCGAACCTGGCTCAGCACTCCTCCTGCCTCCCCTCCCAGCTCCTCCCCCATTCCCACCTCACACGCTGACTTTCCCCCTTGCTTTTCTGTGTCCCCTGAAAGGGCACCTCGGAGGGCTGCTCTGTCCCTGAGGCCTGCAGAATGCCCGGGATTCCCCAGCCCGCGTCCTCAGAGGCTTCTGTGCTACGGGCCCTCCCAGGAAGGGCATGAGGCCTAGAATTTCTGCAGGGTCACAGGACATGATTCAGACCAGGAGTAGGTTTTCCTTGTCCTTTGAGGCCAAGCTCCATGTTACCCCCCCCCCCCCCCCCGCCACGCAGACACAGCAGGGCCAGGCCGTTTCAACCCCTCGTTTCCCTAGCTGTCCTGACACCAGTGGCTTTTCAGTCCCATCACTCAGACTGACTCCGCCTCGTATCTACAGCTTCGGATGGAAAAGCCATTGCGTCCTGGGCTCGGGGGAATGGCAGGTGTCCCGGATGACGCAGAGGGACCTTTGGGCCAGCCGATCAGATATGCTCAGATCTTCCTCTATGGGGAAGGACCGCTTTTGAATTTTAAGGGAGATCATCTGACCGAGGCAAGCATCGAGAGCCCTGCTTGTCGGGCACGGGCCATCCTTAAGCGGTAGTGCCGCCAGGAAAACTGTGTCTGTTGTGGACATAAATTTTCTTCCTGTTTGTGAATCTCTCCAGATGCTCTGTTTTGATTAAACGAGGACTGGGTCCTTATAAATGACTTGGGTCTCTTGTGAGGGAAAGGAAGAGGTTGGGAGGAACCAATGTACTGATGCTCTGTAGCCCTGGGCAAGGTGCCGGGGCAGGGGGGCGGGGTGGGTGGCGGAGGGCAAGGAGACTCAGATGAATTTGCCCTGAAATGTTTTACTCCTCGGTATTTACATGAAACCAGGTCCTCATCTCAACCAAGGGCGGGGGAGGGAGACTATTTATGGAAATACCCTTGAAAGCCAGCATTGGTTTTTGTTCCTCCTGCGTTGGACGGGAGGGTGCTTTCCACTACTAAGATCCCGCGCCCAGCCCTGCAGCCCCAAGAGCCCCAAGTGTTTTCCAAGAGCTCGCAGGAACGGCTGCCCAAGCCCCTACATCGACCTCAACGGTCTGCCTGGTCCGCCTGGGGAGCTCCATCTGCGGCATCTCCCCACGAGGGTGGTGCTTCCCTCCCAAGAGGGAACACAGAGTGGCTTCAGCAACCTTGGGCGGGAGGCTGTGAGCACCCAGGGGCCTCGAGAAGGCCACCAGCCGCGGGTGGCCCGTCGGGAGATCGTCACACCCGGACCCGATGAGCAGCTACTCCGAGCACGTGCAAAAACTAAGCTCCAGGTGCAAGTGGCCGACAGGCTCCTTGGCCCCACAGGAGGTGGGCTTTGGTGTCTCACCCCACAGCCTGCCCAGAGCCAACCGTGTGGGTTCGGTGGTGCTGTGTGGCTTATTGCACTTGAGTGTTAACAGCTTGGGGGCAGGAGGGGCACAACTGGAAGCACGTGCCCTGCTCCAGACACTCCGGGCGCTCGCTGCCTGTCTCCTCACTAGGGCGGTGGGGGGTGGCTGGCCAGGGGGGCCCCGGGGCTCAGCGCTGGACTGTCTCTATGAGGTGCCAGCTCAGATCTGGGCTTGTGCCCTGACCTTTGGAAGCAGTGCGCACGGGCAAACACGGATGTCCGGGCCAGGCTAGAGCAGAAGCGAACCCCAGCCATGCAGCCGCCTAGATGTGTCACGCTGGCAAAGCGACTTCACCCGACTAGAGCTTAGCATGGAAGGCTGATAGCTGCTCTCACGGGGTGCACGTGGGGTCAGCTGAACCCGCGCACCTGGCTGTGCGATCCCCGGAGGTGGGTGCACCCAACAAATGGTAGCCGTTACTCCTTTCTCGTGTGCACTTCTGCTGTCTGTTAGGGGGATCCCTGCTCATCTCAGATCGGAGAGCCCTGATCGGAGAGCACTCGCCTGGGCGGAATCCTCGTGGGGGGTGCAGGGAGGAGCAGACTCGCGAGGAGATGATCCCTGACACCCACAGCCCACGTTCCTCAGCAACCCGTCGCTGCTCGGCTGAGAACATCTCATTTAGCTTATAACGGCCCTAACTAATTTACCACCCTCGTCCCATTAGAATGAAATCTCAGTTTTGCTACTTAGCTGCGTGTGCACGCGCGTGTGAGGTGAAGCCACCGTAAATATCTGTTCAGAGCAATTAACCAAACCAGACAGCAGGTTTGGCTTTAAGGCCATCTTGATTCTTTCAGAATACTCATGAAAACACTGAAAAAAGGAAACAAATAAAAGGTCAACTCACAAAGTCTCTAGGCTGTGGAGCCCATCAAAGCATCTCTTTCCCAGGGAGTGAATTCTATTGTTATGGAGATGCCTGTAGGAGAAGATACAGACACAGTCAGGAAGGCGTGCGCGTGGAAACTTCTCGCATTCTGATTGCTTTCATAAAAAGCAAGAAACTTAGAGAGAATGCATTCATTACATAGAGGAAATGCTTTAACTTTAAAAATTTTTTTTTCCCTGAAAGGCCAACTGACCCATCCACTCTCATCGTAGATGAGTCTGTGCCATAGAATTAATTAATTAATTTATTAATGAACTAATTATTTTTATTTTTATTTTTTATTTTTGTACCATAGAATTTTTTTTTAATTTTTTATTTATTTATGATAGTCACACACACACACACACACACACAGGCAGAGACACAGGCAGAGGGAGAAGCAGGCTCCACGCACCGGGAGCCCGACGTGGGATTCAATCCCGGGTCTCCAGGATCGCGCCCTGGGCCAAAGGCAGGTGCTAAACCGCTGCACCACCCAGGGATCCCTGTACCATAGAATTTAATAGGCGATGACAGTCTTACCTTTTGGGTCTGAGACATCAAGGCGCGTCGAGTAGCATGGGCAACACGACCGATACAGGGAAATGCAGGTTGTTAACATAGCTTTGGGACGTCGGGCGTTAAGCAGAGATTCTGGTCATTATTGACAAATGAAGGATGGAGGGAAAGTCCTAGCCTACCGAGCCTATTTTCTCTTACAGTTGCTGGCCTAGAAAGGGCCTCATTCCTGGGGCGGGACCCAGGCAACAACAATTTTAGCCACAGGGGATGGTGATCAGGTTTTTTTTTTTTTGGCTGCCCAAGGAGATCAGTTATCTCGACGCAGTATTAATGCGTATGATTATCATCTCTGGTTCCCTGGTGAGTCAGTTAAGTCAGGGCCAATGAGAACAGCTGTGCACATGACTGAAAACTGGACTAAGACCGAAGGGATTTTTGGAAAATGGGCCTAAGGAGCAGAGGGTGACAAAGAATCGCTGGATCTCTGCAAATCCACTCCTTCAGGCGGGGGAGAAAATTAAAGCACGGCCCCAGCTTCTGGTGGGTCAGGAGCATCATGTTCACATGCGTGAGTCAGAGCAGAAATTGGCCAATATCACCCCAGGTTTCTTGTCCTTTAGATTAAGGTTCTGTTTGTGTGTTTTCCCAAAGATCTTATTTATTTGTTTGTTTTACTGAGGGGGGCAGGGGGCGGAGGAGCAGAGCGGGAGGAGAGGGAGGGGAAAGCACCCCCAGCAGACTCCGTGCTGATGCACAGCCGAGCCTGGGGCTCGGTCGCATGACCCTAAGATCACGACCTGAGCCAAAACCAAGAGCTGGACACCCGACCGACCGAGCCAACCCGGCGCCCCAACTGAGGTTTTTGTTCTAATAAATCGATGTGGGTTTCATGTGAGATCTTTGTGACATTTATTGAAGATCTTCCACATGCAACACATGGGGGAGGGCACTGAGGGTGCCTAAAAAGATGGTTATTATTTTTCAAACTATGACCTGAGACCCATTTTGGTTTACTTAACATAATGAAATCTCAACCCATCGGGGGGAGGGAAAAGCCACATGAATGCACAGCTCTCTGTCAACGCTCTGTCCCTACCTCCCTTCCCTTGGGAGGAGCTCAAAAAGGATTTTCAAGCCTACATAACACGAAGGGCGCATTGCAATTTGGCCTGAATTCTAAGTATTGCCAGAAATGAGGAGCTTTGATTCCCCGCAGTCCCAGGGCCAGCGGGCGGTGGGCGACCGTCGGGGGGCCAACCGTGAGCTCCGGGACACAGCACTGCTGTGTGGCGCCCAGCAGCTGCGCACTGCATGTGGCCCGAAAGTCTTCATGCAATGAGAACAGTCGTGAGTCGTTTGGGGGAGGAGCTCGGGGGGTTTTCCTCCCTGTAAACATCCCTACTCGAGGTCTGAAGGACCAGCACTTGGGGCCAGTGTCCCGCGGTGCAAATTCAGAAAGTGGAGAGAGAGAGAGAGAGAGAAAGAGAAAACTTACAGAACCACCAAGCTGGAGAGGTTCCCAAAGGCATAGTCTGGGATGTGGCGGATTTTGTTCAGGGCCAAGGTCATGGCCTGCAGGGCTGGCAAACTTCTGAAAGCCTGCACGGGGATCTCGGTCAGCGCATTGTCATCCAGCCACAGGTGGCGCAGGGCGTGCAGGCCGCTGAAGCAGCCGGGGGGCACTGCGCTGATGTGGTTGGCATCCAGGCGCCTGGGGAGGAAGACAGAAGGCTGGTGACCAGGGCCAACCTGGGCAGGACGAGGACTTGGAGGCAAAACCATCCCCGTGTGATGAACAGGAGGGCGTGGGGCGCGGTGGCTCTCCCGGTGGGCCCTCCTCGCGCCGCCCGGCCACAGCTGCTGGGGCCACGGAGACCCCCGGGCTCTGATTCCCTCCAGGCAGGTGGGTCACACGCCTCTGTGCACGGAAGTGGCCCCTGGGCCACGGTCTGTCAGGTGTCCCCGCTGACGCCGGGAGGTATGCCCCTTGCCCTCCCCTCACCCCAAGCTGAGTACCTGCCTTTGCTTTCTTTTTCTTTCCTTTCTTTTTTTTTTAAAGATTGTATTTATTTATTTATTTATTTATTTGAGAAAGAGAGTGAGCCTGAGGAGGAGGAGGGGTAGCAGGAGAGGGACAAGCAGCCTCCTCCCTGCCCCAACTGCAGGGCTCGACCCCAGGACCCTGAGATCGTGACCCCAGGACCATGAGATCGCGACCCCAGGACGGTGAGATCATGACCCCAGGACCGTGAGACTGTGACCCTAGGACCCTGAGATCATGACCCCAGGACCGTGAGATCGTGACCCCAGGACCATGAAACCGTGACCCCAGGACCCTGAGATTGCGACCCCAGGACCATGAAGCCATGACCCCAGGACCCTGAGATCGCAACCCCAGGACCGTGAGACCGTGACCCCAGGACCCTGAGATCGTGACCCCAGGACCGTGAGACTGTGAACCCAGGACGCTGAGATCACAACCCCAGGACCATGAGACCGTGACCCCAGGACCCTGAGATCGTGACCCCAGGACCGTGAGACCGTGATCCCAGGACCCTGAGATCGTGACCCCAGGACCGTGAGATTGTGACTTCAGGACCATGAGATTGCGACCCCAGGACCCTGAGATCATGACCCCAGGACCGTGAGATTGTGACCCCAGGACCCTGAGATCATGACCCGAGCCCCCAGCAGATGCTTAAAGGGCCGAGCCTCCCCGGCGCCCCTGGGCCTCTGCTGTGCAAACACACAAACTCACCATCCCACTGCTTTGCCCACCGAGCTGTGGGTGAGGATCGGGGGTCATGCAGGCTGCAGGGCGAACCCGCAGTGAGAGAAGATGCAGCCGCTCCCCCCCCCCCCCCCCCCCCCCCCCCCCCCCCGCCCATTACTCAGCACAGTGCTGAGCGCGCAAAAACTGCCAGCTTTCTGGCTCCTTCTAACCATCTGCATGAGGCAGGTATTTGTTTCTCCCAACATTTTAAATAATAATAAAATTAGCAGCTTTCCCAGCTTTTGCTTCTTTCTTCCACACACCGTTATTTATTTATTTTTTTGCAGGCCATTATGTCTGATAGAGGTCTGGTCCCCAGGCTGTTGCAGCTTCAGAACCAGCAGAGGGAGTGCAATGCACTTACTTCGTCCCTACCCAACAGAAACTCCGGCGGTAGTGACAACGACTGGACTTTTCTTATTGGAAGTTGCAATTTTCTGTAAGGTGCGTGAACAATGGAACCACCACCACTCTGCTATGCTTCCAATGACCCTCACTCACTTTTCCAATTTGTTCGTAAGGCTCACACATTTGTTTGCATTTCCAAAGCTAGGATTTAAAAAAAAAAAGGGTTGCATTTTAAGCAGCCCATGTATTAGGAAGGATTAGAAAATCACGAGTGGATTCTGAAAAATGTTTTAGGAAGCATTTAAGACTAAACAGATGCAGGAGGCACACCAGGATCATGAAATAATCCCTTGCAAACCAAATTTAAACAGTTTAGAAATAGAAGTCTCTCTAGTGGGGAGCTAATCTCTTTGGAAAGCAGCTTCCTCGCTTTTGGTCACATTTGTCACTTCACTCGTCCCCGGCTCCTCCTCCTCTTGACCAAATGGGGACAAGTGATGCCTGGCCCTGGACCAGGTTTTGACAATAACTGAGATAAGGTCACCTGGGATGAATTTGCAGGGTTTGGGGTTAGAGCCCCCTCACGAGCACATCTCCAGGAGGGCAGCGGTCATGGGAGGGAACAATAAATGCAGGTTCCAAGGATCTCAAGGTCCTGCCAATAAACAGAACCCGAAAGGTTTAGGAAAACCCAACGCTGCCTCCTCCTCATGCCTCCAGTGACAACCCGTTCAGCCCGGGTTCAAATCAGAAATGATTTCATCAGGGGGAGGAGGTGATGGTTTTCCTTTGACCAGAAGTGAAGCACGGAGGGAAACTCTCGTAACGACTACACCGATTAAAGACCGGGGACTTTATTTAAATAATACGAGCCTCCACGTTCTGGGTGACAGATTGTAGGATCATGGCCAGTTGCTTATGTGATGCAGCAAGTGGCTTCTAGAGGCCTGAAGATGACTCATCTTAAAGTTCGGTGCAAACATTGGGGCCCATTTACAGTGAAGGCTCTCAGCGCGAGACAGAGGCCTGTCTTCTTCCAGCCTTAGGTTCCCGCTAATGTCCCTGCTGGATCTCGAAGTGACCCGGGTCTCAGTTTTCAATGTTAATAAACCCATTTCTCTGGATAGATGAATTTATGAAAAAAATTAATTTATCGTTTATAATTTAGGCATCACTTTTTTTCCCCTCGAGAAAAGAACATGATCTGCCTTCCACATTGTAAGCTTAGGGCAATTTTGCACAGTTCTATCCCTTCACGTACCAATACTCCCAGGTGTCCTGAGTGTGGCACTAAAACGGGTCTCTGCCTCAATAGTTCCTTCATATATTTGCAAATGACATATCAGATAAAGGGATAGTTTCCAAGATCTATAAAGAACTTCTTAAACTCAACACCAAAGAAACAAACAATCCAATCATGAAATGGGCAAAAGACATGAACAGAAATCTCACAGAGGAAGACATAGACATGGCCAACATGCACATGAGAAAATGCTCTGCATCACTTGCCATCAGGGAAATACAAATCAAAACCACAATGAGATACCACCTCACCCCAGCGAGAATGGGGCAAATTAACAAGGCAGGAAACCACAAATGTTGGAGAGGATGCGGAGAAAAGGGAACCCTCTTACACTGTTGGTGGGAATGTGAACTGGTGCAGCCACTCTGGAAAACTGTGTGGAGGTTCCTCAAACAGTTAAAAATAGACCTGCCCTACGACCCAGCAATTGCACTGTTGGGGATTTACCCCAAAGATACAGATGCAATGAAACGCCGGGACACCTGCACCCTGATGTTTCTAGCAGCAATGTCCACGATAGCCAAACTGTGGAAGGAGCCTCGGTGTCCAACGAAAGATGAATGGATAAAGAAGATGTGGTTTATGTATACAATGGAATATTACTCAGCTATTAGAAATGACAAATACCCACCATTTGCTTCAACGTGGATGGAACTGGAGGGTATTATGCTGAGTGAAGTAAGTCAGTCGGTGAAGGACAAACATTATATGTTCTCATTCATTTGGGGAATATAAATAATAGTGAAAGGGAATATAAGGGAAGGGAGAAGAAATGTGTGGGAAATATCAGAAAGGGAGACAGAACGTAAAGACTGCTAACTCTGGGAAACGAACTAGGGGTGGTAGAAGGGGAGAAGGGCGGGGGGTGGGAGTGAATGGGTGACAGGCACTGGGGGTTATTCTGTATGTTAGTAAATTGAACACAAATAAAAAATAAATTAAAAAAAATAGTTCCTTCATTTAAGAAGCTCCCCATAAACCACAGTTCTTCTAAATGCCGTGTTTGGAAGTCCTTGTCCACCTGCCTCGGTGGCCCAAACAGCGAGTGGTGTATTGTTCACACCCAGAGGCATTACCTGATTCAATCCTAACAGAAGATCCTAAGGCTAAACTGGAGTATGGAATTCATTATCAGGCCCCTCGTACATGTGGTTCTCACAGAACAAGGTTAAGACTGCTGACAAAGCCGTTGGCAGGGCACAAGTTGTGCCTATTCAGTGAGTAAACAAAAAGATCATATCATGTCAATCTGGTTTGGGGCTGCTGGGCATTTTCTATTCATATGCTTGGAAAATGCAATATTTAAGTGCTGGCGTATAAGAAAAACATCACCACAGAGCATCGAAAAACACAGCTCTGTAATATTACCAAAGATGACAAAGAAAAATGACTGCACTCTATAGCTCCACTTTTTTAAGTGTTTCTTTGCTATTATTTCTATTTCATGCCAAGACACAAAGTGTGTGTGTGTGTGTGTGTGTGTGTGTGTAGGCAGCTTAAAATCTGAATTAGTGCAGAGATTTGGGACGAGAAACGTCAGGTCCAAGTCAGTGCACAGCAGCTGTGTGTGACCGTGGTCAAATCAATAGACTTCAGCCTTTGCACCTGTAAAATGGGAGTAACAGCTATTTTATAGGGTTGCTTCATGATTAAAGGAACACATACACCAAACTATAAATCGCCTTAATGATTTTAAATTATTATTACTTGAGGCTGGTTACAGTTTGTATTTGTATTTTTATTTTTTGACCATGGAAACCCCTGAGAAAAAAAAAGGTAGACTCAAATTTTGCCTAAAAGTTGGCCAAAAGGAATCCTATGTTGTCGGTGAATTTCGGGTCTGAAAAATGCTACTTCTTTCATTGCTCACGACAGAGATAATTAAGAGGTGTCTGGTCTCTTCAATAAATGGTGCTGGGAACATTGGACATCCACATGCAGAAGAATGAAACTAGACCACTCTCTTACACCATACACAAAGATAAACTCAAAATGGATGAAAGATGGAAATGTGAGATAAGATTCCATTAAAATCCTAGAGGAGAACACAGGCAACACCCTTTTTGAACTCGGCCACAGTAACTTCTTGCAAGATTCATCCACGAAGGCAAAAGAAACAAAAGCAAAAATGAACTATTGTGACTTCATCGAGATAAGAAGCTTTTGCACAGCAAAGGAAACAGTCAACAAAACTCAAAGACAACCTACAGAATGGGAGAAGAGATTTGCAAATGACATATCAGATAAAGGGTTAGTTTCCAAGATCTATAAAGAACTTCTTAAACTCAACACCAAAGAAACAAACAATCCAATCAGGAAATGGGCAAAAGACAGGAACAGAAATCTCACAGAGGAAGACATAGACATGGCCAACAAGTACATGAGAAAATGTTCTGCGTCACTGGCCATAAGGGAAATACACATGAAAACCACCATGAGATCCCACCTCACCCCAGTGAGAATGAGGAAAATTAACAAGGCAGGAAACCACAAATGTTGGAGAGGATGTGGAGAAAGGGGAACCCTCCTGCACTGTTGGTGGGAATGTGAACTGGTGCAGCCCCTCTGGAAAACTGTGTGGAGGTTCCTCAAAGAGTTAAAAATAGACCTGCCCTACGACCCAGCAATTGCACTGTTGGGGATTTACCCCAAAGATTCAGATGCAATGAAACGCCGGGACACCTGCACCCTGATGTTTATAGCAGCAATGGCCACGATAGCCAAACTGTGGAAGGACCTCGGTGTCCAACGAAAGATGAATGGATAAAGAAGATGTGGTTTATGTATACAATGGAATATTCCTCAGCCATTAGAAATGACAAATACCCACCATTTGCTTTGACGTGGATGGAACTGGAGGGTATTATGCTGAGTGAAGTCAGTCGGAGAAGGACAAACATTATATGTTCTCATTCATGTGGGGAATATAAATAATAGTGAAAGGGAATAAAGGGGAAAGGAGGAAAAATGAGTGGGAAATATCAGAAAGGGATACAGAACATGAAAGACTACTAACTCTGGGAAACGAACTGGGGGTGGTGGAAGGGGAGGTGGGTGGGGGTCGGGGTGACAGGGTGACGGGCACTGAGGGGGGCACTTGACGGGATGAGCACTGGGTGTTATTCTATATGTTGGCAAATTGAACACCAATAAAAAATAAATTTATAAAAAAACAAACAAAAAAAATTAAGAGGTGTCCGCACTTAGACTTACTAGAAGTTACCCTTATTTTTCAGCCTTCAGCATCACAATGACATGTGTGTGCACGTGCACGTGTAGAATCACAAAGGGCAAAGGGTTTTGTTCCCGATACTTTAGCGAGTGGCACATCTTCATTCCAAAGGTAAAGGAGGAGAGGTGACACGTGATAGCACGTTCTCAGAGACACGTCCTACCGGGGGTCTTGGCGTTTAAGTATCTAGCAAGACTGTGAAGACGTAGCACAAAACCTGCACGCTGGTAGGTGTAGCGAACTAAAGCCTTTAAACAACGGGAGTGGACCCATCACCTTTTAGGCAAATAAAACCTCTTCATCATGGTCTCGTAAGGTGTTCTGCAAAGTGATCACTGTATGGAAATGGGACCCCTTTTATGCTCCTTCCGTCACTTATAAATTCTAGCAAACTGATAGGTAAGACATTTCACGCTCTTTTCTATGTGGTAACAACTACATGCATGTGGTTCCTGGAAAGTGCACTGAATTAGAAAAATCAAGACAAATTGAGTCAAGTCTCCGTCAGTGATTAATCCTGAGATGTGGAGACACACCAATTAATTTCTCCGAGGGTCACTTTTTATATCTGGAGAGCATAACAGGTCACAGAACTGCGGCGGGAATTAAGCGAGAAAACATGTGCAAGTGTTTTGTAAGTAGTAAAGCGCTCTACAAATGACAGGTGTTATTACTTGAGAAAAATCTTCACGTTTAGGGAGTGATAACATTTCCGCCGCCCCCCTCCCCCCCCAACAAAGGTTTCCCGAATTTTTCCTGAAGGTTCTTAACCCTTTGTCGTTTCAAATCTCTAAATGGAGATGGACATATTTTTGAGGGGGTCCTACGGGCTGGCAGGCCTGCCGCTTTTCTAGTCCCCGTAATCCTTCCTACGTAAGGTCAGTAGCTACGCTGCGTGTTTTGAGTCTAGGAAGCCTCCCATCACGGACAAAGGAGCACACACACCTTCTGTGTTAGGCCCGCAAAGGTCAAGAAGGCAGAGAAAGGCCCAGAAAGGCCCAGAAGGTGAACATGGCTGAGGAAAACTATGACATCACTTGGTGCAAGAACAGAATTGTCATCAAGTGTGAGTCTGGGCAGTGTGACCTTGAGGACTACCATCAAGGCCAAGCAGATCTGTCAAGACTGTGGGGCATGTGTTGAAATAACTACCTCTCTGTAGGGAGGCCTTGAGGTTGGAGGACTCCATAATTACCAAAGGGAATCTGCTGCCCAAACTGTTTGGCCAACGGGACTGTCCCTCATGGACCTGGGGCCGTCCCTCCTCGCCGCCGGGAACTTGTCAGGGCCATCCAAGGTCACCCTGACAGGCTTCGGTGCTTTTGAGTATCCAAGGTAGACATTTAGTCTGGATAACTGCACTAAAGGAGGCCAAATGGACGCGCGGGAGAGAACGTGGTCACTTGTCGGCTGTGGGCCCCACCGTGACTCCATGTGCCCTCCGGGGCGCCTGGGCAGGTGGGGATCACACAAGAGCAGGGATGAATGTTACCCAGTATTATGTGAACTAGAAACAAAATAAAACCGCATGTTCGCTGTGAACGTGCACACGTTACATTACACTCTGTGAGCACGGAGTGTCCTGTGTGATGAAGACTTACGGGCAAGAAAAGCAATCTTTCATGTCAGGCCATGGCAAAAACAAAAACAAAAACAAACAAAACACACAAAAAACCAAAAAGAACATGTAAAAAGCTCATGTTCTTACCTTCTGTCTAAAGATTTTTTTCCCTCCATGATCTTTTCATGTGTAGATGCTGGATTTTACACGTTTTTCTCTCTTAAGAGAAACAATTTGCCAATCTGTTCCCTACTCCAGAAAGGAATTTTTGATTTATCAGTGGCATTACTGTAGGGATTAGAGAAGCTATGAGATCATGCCTGCTATTGTTTTTCCAGAAAAAGGCCCTTTACATCTATCTCATATATGATACCTTGCCAATGTATCACACAGACTCATATCTCTGTTTGAGAATGTTTTTTGATAAGCCACAGACTACAAGGAAGAAAGCGTTAGTCGGAAGATAAGCCATAGATCTTGGCTAATTCCGCATCTGAGATGGCTGTGCTGATGTCAATTATTAACATAGATGACTTGAGAAAAAAAAGCCAAAAGTGTGAAAATGTTGCAGCTGCAGGTATAATAGAAGTTTATGGGGGTTCTCTCAATCGACACAATTGAGAAGCATGGCGTTTTCATCACTGACCTTTCTGTTTTATTTTATTTTTTATTTTTTATTTATTTATTTTTTTGACCTTTCTGTTTTATATTTGGATGAGCAATTTTCTCTCTAAGTCTAACGGGAATGACTGACTCACTGGCACGGACATCCCTGCATTTTCTGAGACCACTCCGAGCAATCCATGAAGGGTCAGAAGAACACAACCATTTAGTTTATTTATAAAATCTTTAAAAAACGAAAGCATTTTCAGTGATTACCTTGCTTTGCCTGTGAGGTGAAAAGCACAGAGTTCCAAGCTCGTACGTCATACAATCTGATGTGGCAGCTGAAATATTTGTTACGGTCAAGTTCTACCGCTTGGAAATTGCATCGCCCTGGAGCCAGGGGATCACTGGAAATTGAATTTGTCAGGTCGTCGTGATAATACTCTTGGGACAGAATTGTATCGCTGGGAGCTCTTAGAGATGGGATTCATGTTGATTTATAGAACTCCTTATACTAATAGGAGCTGTTTTTACTATTATTTAATATTTGCCGAGTGACCACAAGGTGGGATTTCTCTTTGGATGAGATCCCACCCATATGCTGGCAACGCACGACATGTGTGAATTCACAGGAGCAGCACGAGAGCTGACGTGGGCGGTTCTGTGCCTCCCTTTCTAGTCCCCATCCTATTCGTCGCTACACTTACTGTAAACCAGGAACATAAATTAGTGCTTTAAACTCTGAAAAGGTGAGCAAGTCGGCTCATCTCCGCGGCTTGGGGGGCGAGACAGCCTCCAGTGCCCGGGACAGAAGAACCCTAGAAGCGGGCGAGTGGGCCTGGCCACAGCCACCTAAGGGACCCGGTGTCCGCGGCGCCATTGGGCGGTGACAACTGGGTCTTTTTTTTTTTTTAATAATAAACTTATTTTTTATTGGTGTTCAATTTGCCAACATACAGAATAACACCCAGTCTTTTTTTTTTTTTTTTCTTTTGAATAACACCCAGTCTTAAAGTCAATTTGCAAGCCTGCTCAGCTCCTCAGGGGTCCCTGCTGCTATGAGTTTTGTATCAGGGCCTCAAGCACCAGGAGCATTCCCATCTCCAGGTTCACTTTTCTCCAGAGAAAACAAAGGCTTTTATTTATTTGTTTTTTTTTTTTTTGCCAAGGGCAGCCTTGGTCTCCCAGGCCCATCAGGGCCTGAAACCTGCAGGTCATTCTTTTGGATCTTCTCAGCCTTCCAGCCAATCCTGCACCAAGCCCTCTCCCTTTATCTCCCAAACTCTCCACTGTCTGCTTCAGCCTCTTATCTCTTAACACCTGCGGGGCCTGCAACAGTCCCTGAGCTGCTCCCCTGCCTTTGATCTCTTATCTCTGCAATCACTCCCTGGGCTGTGGCCCGGCTCCTGGGGCGGCCCATCAGAGCTCAGCATCCACCTTACCCACCTGCCCCTCGGTCTCGTCCCATCAGAGCTCAGCATCCACCTTACCCACCTGCCTCTTGGTGCCTGTCCCATCAGGGCTTGCCGTCCACCTTACCCACCGGCCTCTTGGTCCCCGTCAGGCTGTCGCGGGTTCGCCCCCACCCCCCCCCCAGGTACTCCGGGGCCTTGTCCCCAGGAGCATCCCCTCCTTCCTGCCCATCTGAATCTCACCAGCCCTCCAAGGCCTCACATTAAGGTCCTTCCTCGAACCCTACTCCCTCCCCCCTTTAAAAAAAAAAAAGTTATCGTGGTACAGTTGACCTGCCCCGTGTCGCCGCCGTGGCTTCAGGCGCACGGCATTGACATTCAACAGCTCTACGGGCTACTCCACGCTCACGACGCTAAGAGCGGTCACCGTCTGTCTGTCACCGTGCCACATTAGGACACTACGACGATCACGATCCCTGTCCGGCCCTCTTCACCTCTGCGACTCGTTTGTTTGACAGTTGGGAATTAGTCCCTCTTAAGCCCCTTTGCCCCGAGCCTGCCCCTTGGGTTCCCAAAGCAGAGACGGGCTGAGACCGTGGAAAGCCAAGTCGTGCGGACACATCGACGCCGAGGCCCCGGAGGAAGCCCTGCGGTGCAACCGCCAGCTCGGGAGGGCAGGTAGGAGAGGCCCGGGTGGCAGGTGAGAGCCTGGCACCTGGGAGAGCCGGGGATGGGGCCACAGCCCCCCAGGGGAGGCTGGCTGGTCCGAGCAGATGCTGAGGACATCACTTAGGGCTTTGGTGCAATAAACTCAATAAATATTTCCTGAGCACGTTTTCTGTAGGTCCTGCTCCGGGTGCTGGAGACCTGATGGCAAACGTGGCAGGCGTGAGCACGCTTTCTAGACGCGTCCATCCAACATTTAAGGAGCTTGTTTCCTAAAGTGCAGCCAGACAATCATCACAAACGAGACGTTAGGTGAAGGGGACTGTATGGTGGGAGGACCTAACCCACAGTTCCCTTTTCCTCGGGAGCCAGGCCGCCTTTCCAGCTGTTTCGACTCAGTCTTTCCTCCACAGCACCCACGTGCGAGACCAGGCCGGTCATCTCCTGCCGCTGCCCCCCCGTGCGGCCCCGGTCCCGGTGTTGCTGGTCTCGGCGACGGGCCTCACTAACACCCACGCGACTCCCCGTCCTCCTGCGTCCTCCGTCGCCAATTCGTTCCCAGTGCCGGCGACTTCACCTATTTCTCAAGCCTGTTTCCATTTTGCCATCTCCACGGGCCCAACCCTGGTAAAGTCCTCCGTCTGCGAGACTGTCCCGGTGACCCAGGCCGGACGACGGCCTTGCTGCCGGCGCACCTCCCGTGGACTCCGTCCGCTCTGGCCACGGACACCAAGGCCTTGGCACCCCCAACGGCCCTCGGGGTGTCGGGCCGGCCGCCTGCTGGACTCTGCTGGGACACCTTGCAGCGCACTTTTCCCGCTTCAGCCCTGTGGCCTTGGCTTCCTGGCTTCTGGCCCTGATGCACGAGGGCCCTGGCTCCCCGACGGCGACCAGTGCCTGCGTAGTCCCTCCGTCTCGAATGTTCTTCCCTCTTGTCTTTGTCTGATCGACTCTCACCTTTGCAGAAGGGCCGAGATACCCTTTCGTGCCTATGGTTCCCGCATCAACAGGGTGGAGACGAGCCCCACCCACAGGCACAGAGGCCGGGGCAGCGCGAGGCCCAGGGAGACAGCGGGGCTCCGCGGGCGCTGCTCAGCAGCCTGCCCCCCTGCCCCTCTCCAGCCACCTGCGGCACCGCCTGACCCCCTGCCAACCTCCCCGGAGCACTCCGGAGGGCAGGTGTGATTGGCTCGCCCCCTTCCAGGGCTCACTCCCAGGAGCTCCGGCACCCGCGGCCGTGCGCCCATTGTCCGGCCTGCACTCCGGAGGCCGCAAGGTAGCGCGGTGGCAAACGTGCAGATGTGGGAGGTCTTAGCTGAGCCTCAGCCCCGGCCTGACTCCGCTAGGAGCCCGATGACCTTGAGGAGGTCACTGAACCTCTGAGCTTCCGGCCTCCTCCTTGCTGAGGAAGGGAGCATCTCGGCTCGTCCCCGGGGGATGCTGCTTCCAGGACGGAGCCGTGTACACGCGCCTCACCAAGAGCAGGGGCTGCTGCTCCCATGACCCCGGGGGGCTGACCTCCTGGGGCGCTTCCAGCAGCCTTCCCAGGCTTTGCTGCTTCCTCATGTGCCTTTTTGCAATTCTGTCCTGACCTCGCCTACCCCGAGGAGGGGGGACACAGCCCCCCTTTGGCCATGCGCCTTCCCAGTGAGGCCCTTCCTTTGGCTTCTTCAGAGTCTAACGTATTTTCCAAAGGAAGGCCTCCTTTCCTATCACGAGACTGAGAAAAGTGGCATTTTACTGCTCATCGATGACATCCTCGCTCTCGCGGGGCTCTTTATCCAGCTGACAGGACGGTCCCCTCCGGGATTTTCCCGGGGCCCGGGCACAGGGCCCGCTGCAGAAAGCCTCAGGCGGGGGGCCTTGCCGTAAGTGCTCGCATTTCTTGTCCCATACGTGATCCTGAGGACTGTGCCCCAACTCGCAGCAAACGCGCTGTAGGAAGGGCCCCCCTCTGGAAATAGCTTTTGCCTCCTGCTTGCACGCGGGGAGGGAGACCAGGAAACCTTGTCCTCCTGACAGGTCGCTGGGTGCTGGTGTGCACGTGGCTCCGGGAAGTGAGCTCCTCACAGTGCATCAGGCGCACGCCGCGGCCTCTGCAACATCTAAGTCCGCCTCCATCCCAGGCTGTACCTAATATGCTGGCACTTTGGTGGAAAAAAACCAAACTAAATTTTTTTTTTTTTTTTTTTACTTACTGGATGTGCCTTTTTATTGCGTAAGCTTGTAATTTTTCTTTCGGGAGACCATCTTAGGTGGAAGGAATAATGTCACTAATACGAAACCATTGTTTGTTTTTCATTGTTTTTTTAATCCCTTTGGTCTTTTAAACTTCTCCTCTGGGTTACCTCACCCTGCTTTCTTCTTGTCTGCTTACAGCACCTTGTCTTTTGTTCCGTCCTTCCCAGTCTTTATCCAGGGTCTGAAACCCAATAGGCTCCTGGATGTCAGAGGGAGAAGCCGGTGGCTGGTTCTAGGCTTGCCTTGCTTCTTGCTCAGCTCTGCGAGCCCTGCCCCTTCCTCCTCGTCTCTTCTTCTTGCTTATTCTCCTGGGGACTCTTGGCAGCAAAACCCCACACAGTGGGCCGTGGGCCGGTGAGGCTATTACAGCCTCACAGGGCTCAGAGGGGGAGCCGGTGGCTGGGAAGCTGCCATTGCAAGATGCAGGGGCACATCATGGTCCGGGCACGAGCTACGTGTTCTCCGTAGGTTTTAAAAACAAGGCCTTACGCTCTGAAGATGAACATCAGCCGGTCGGAGGATAGAGACCACACTGCAGATACGTCAACACAATTGGCTTCTCCAGCGCGAACGTGGAACCCACGAGAACTAACGTGTATTAAATAACACTGGGCCGACACGCCTACGTCACTCTGTTGGATCACCTTGGACTTCACCACGGGCGGCGAGATGACTGTCAACGGATGAAGCAGTGATTCTTTTTCATAGACCGATCTCTTAACTACAGATACAAAGGTGTGAGGGCCCGGGAGGGGAAAGTTTCGGGTTTCCATCAAATCACTGTAATCTGAACCTAGTCCTCAGATGACTATTATGCCAACAGTTTCTTGGTGAAATACAACTCATTGTGAATTCTGATTACATTTCCTATTCCGTCCCAAAGAGACAGAAAGGAAGTTAAGTTGTATTCGATCACATTACCCAAAGCCACCTGGTGTCTGGGCGGTCATTGCCATGCAGAAGCAGACAGCCGTGCCGTGCAGGGGCCAGCTCTGGGCTGCCGGGCTCTGGCGCACGGCCTTGACCTCTTAGGCTTTAGGCAAGGAGTTCGTAAGCATCAGGAGCGGGTTACAAGAACACAGGTGTACCTGTGTGCTTTAATCATGGACAAAGGCGAATGACTTTCGCTCATGTTAAATGAATGAAGATGACGTCTCTTGAAACGCGAGCACGATTCGTCTCTTGCTCACAGCAACGTTACCGATTTTAATATATCCCGTTTCTCCAACCATATTCCATGAAGCCAAGTCCACAGGGTGGAGCAGGTGTACCAAGGATCTATTTCAGTGGGGATGGGCCGCTCTGGGTATGTGGATCACTCCTGAGCTCATAGAACAATGCGGATGGTCATTTCCCAAGCGTGTCGGCCACACCGATCCCCAGAGTTTGTTAGGATGAGGTTTCTGATCAAGACGGAGATGAGGCCGGTTTCCTGGGCGGCTCAGAGCTGCGGGGGCTGTGATGGACCCGTTAGGGTAGCAGCCTGGCCTCCTGTCTTTAGGGGCCCCAGACTGTCAGCAGAGTTAATAGGCGCACGTGCGCTATTTTAAGTCCACACAACAGTGCAAGCCCCGGTTCTCCGTCCTATTCTTAGCACACATTGCTTCCTCCTGGAAAGCTGAGTGTGGGTTAGGCCAGGAGTTCGGGCTCCAGCACAGCTCGGGGGGCCGCCCAGCTCCGGCTCCCGGTCCTCGGAGGGCGCCTAGCGTTACCGTCGGGCCAGGCAGGAAGGCCCCAGGGAACACAGCCTCAGGCTTTGGGCTTGAGAAGCCCCCAGTCCAGGTGCCACGGGGGTGATGCACCCCAGCTCCGGCGGTGCAGGGTGCTGCCCAGGGAGCCGAGGGGGAATGTGAGAGAAGTAGTGACTCCCAGAGAGAGAAAGAGGAGGCCCCGGGACCCAAGGGGCTGACTGGCTGCAGTGCATGGGCCTGGGGGGTGGGAGGCTGTGGGTAGGAGGTGGGTGGGGGGAGGCCGGGGTGGGGGAAGGCTAGGTAGGAAGCCTGGGGGGGGGCTGGGTAGGAGGCCGGGGGTGGGGGGGTGGACACCAGGTGAGAAGGGGGGGTGTAGGAGGTGGGAGGGGGGTGTAGGAGGTGGGAGGGGGTGGGGTAGGAGGGAGGGAGGCCAGGTAAGAAGGGGTGCCGGGTAGGAGGCTGGGTGGGGGGAGGCCAGGTAAGGAGCCTGGGGAGGCTGAGTAGGAGGCCGAGTTGGGGGGATGAGGCCAGGTGAGAAGCCTGGGGAGGGGGCTGGGTAGGAGACCGCGGGTGGAGGTGGGGTGTGGGTGATGGAGGCTAGGTAAGAAGGGGAGAGTCCAGGTAAGAAGTGGGGGTGTGGGTAGGAGGCAGGGTGGGGGCAGGTAGGAGGTATGGGGGGCAGGGAGCACGCACACACCCCAGTCCTGGGGTCCCTGTGCTGCACCCAGGGCCCCCCCACCCTGGTCTGGGTCCCCCTGCTGCACCCAGGGCCCCCACCCCCACCCTGGTCCGGGGTCCCTGGGCTGCACCCAGGCCCCCCCCCCTGCACACAGCCCCTGGAGGAGGAGCGATCCCGGGGTGGCCTGAGGGCGCTCCTGAAATGCCGCAGCCCTGTGGGGCCCACAAAGGGGCCCTTGTGCGTCTGTTGATCCAGGGCCCTGACGCCCTGGGAAGGCCGTTTGGCTGCGCTACAGCCCTTCGCATGGTCTCCAAGCACAGATTTGCTTTCATTAAGAAGAAAAAGATCAAAGGAGGAAGGTCTCATCTTGAACCTCGCTGTCCTTCTCTGTCCTTCTCTGGGCCAGCCGCTGAGAAGCATTAGCAGACTATATATAACGATTGACCCTGACCCATGGATCTCTCTCTTGGTTTACTTTTTCTTCTTCTTTGAAAGGGGAGGGGCGGAGGGAGAGGGAGGGAGAGAACCTTAAGCCGACTCTCCTCTGAGAGTGGAGCCCGGCTGGGGCTCGACCTCACAACCTCGAGGCCATGACCTGACTGGAAATCAAGAGTCGGTGGCTCAAGCGACTGAGCCCCCGGGGGGCCCCGTGATGAACCAATTGATCCTTTGAAACACTTTTCAGCTTTTCAGCCAGAGTCTGCGGCACGTGTTTGGCTTTTTAATGCACTTCTCTCCCTCATCGTGCCAGACCGGGCGCCGGTATTTTGTTGGGGGGAGGAAGACTTCCAGTGCAAGTAAGACAAAAGCAGGTATCACACATGATATATCGGGAATTATGTGATGGGACGTGAACACCTACACATCCCGAGGAGATGAGGATTTCCTGGCCAGCCACTCATGGCACGGTCTTGCCAAATAATCACTGTCAACAAATGCTTGCACCCCAAGCTCTAAAACATTTAGTTGGTAGGAAAGGGCTTTTTTTTTTTTTTTTTGTGAGAAATAACTCATTTTTGCTTATCCAGAGATTCTAACTCAATGAAGAATGGAGACTCCTGATGGAGAACTCGTGTGTTCAGAACAAGGAACGATAACACCCCTGCTGTGTGTTGTGTGTGTGTGTGAGGCTGCAAGACGTACCATTAGATCCTCATTTACTGATATGAGGACCCCTAATGAACATAAAGAACTTTAAATGTTAAATCTTTGACTCAGCACACATTTTATGGCAAGCAGCTCAGATAATCTAAAAACAGAATAAAGAGGCCACGATATCTAGGTTGTGAGACTCATTTTTTTTTCTAGATAAAAGGAGAAAGCATGATTTCTACTTTGACCTCCAGAACTAAAATGTTACAGGGGAATGCAGGGCGAGATCCTGGATGGTCTGTCCTGTGATCCCAGCAGGGACGAGAGGCTTTTCACTGCAGGTGCTGGGAGTGTCTGATGGGGAACTCCACACATACTGCTTAATGAGGATGCGAAGGACTGTCGCTCTAAGGAAAACTCTCCTGCACCACCTATGTAGGTTTGGTCCCCAACCAAGGAGTTTATTAAAATGGTCATCTGGACATTTCCCATATTGAGCTCCTTCCCATATTGATCCTGAGAACATCTGCAATTTATACTTACAGGGACTGAAGGCTTCGCAGGTTCTGCAGAGCTTCCGAGGGAACCTGTCCTAGGTGATTATTCTGCAGCATGCTGCATGTGAAAACAGATGAAGAAAAGCATTAAAAGAGGTTCACAATAATTTCTTTTTACAATATTTTATTTATTTATTCATAAGAGACACACAGAGAGGGGCAGAGACACAGGCAGAGGGAGAAGCAGGCTCCCTGCAGGGAGCCTGATGTGGGACTCAATCCTGGGACCCCAGGATCACGCCCTGGGCCCAAGGCAGATGCTCAACCTAATCAATAATTATATAATTATACGGTTAAAATCAATAATAACCGGCCATAGCAGTGCCAGGCACTGATCTAGGTGTCAGGGAAGCAGCAGAGCCTCAGACCGAGTCTTGGCCCTTTGGGGAGCTCCCATTCCTGTGTGGACTGAAAGATAATTAAATATGAACGGATGAGCGTATGGTATCAGACAAGGGATAGGTACTGTGGATAGAAAACAAAACATGGATTTGGGATAGATGGCTACAGGGGTGAGATTTTTTATTTTAAAGGTGGTCAGAGAAGATCCTTCTTAGGAGGTGACAGTTGAGTGGAAACCAGAATGGAGTCAGGGAGCAATTCGTGTGAACATCTGGGAAGAATTTCTGAGGGGGGGGGGAGTAAGTGCAAAGGCCCAGAGGCTGGAACTTGCCTGACTCGTTCAAGGAGCAGCAAAGGATCCGAGTGAGGAGGAGTGAGTGAGTGCAAGAGGTTGGGAGAAACTGAGGCCATCCCATGGAGGCCTTGCAGGCTCCGGTGAGGCTTTAGGTGTGGCGAGAAACGAATTGAAAGGTTTATGTAGGGAAATTATAGGATCTTATTTATGTTTTTTTTCCCCCCCTTTTTAAAAAGTTCAGTAGAATCGGCACACAATGTAACCCTAGTTTCAGGTGCATGACCTGTTGATGTGACTTACGCTATGTTCATCACACGTGTAGCGACCACGGGCCCCTACGTGGCTGTTATTACGAGGTCGCCTACTGTGTTCCTTGGGCTCTGCATTTTATTACTGCGACTTATTCATCCCATAACCGGAAGCCTGTATCTCCTACTTCCCTTCACTGATTCTGCTCACCACCCTTACCCCCGGCCCCCTCGGGCAACCATCAGTTTGTCCTCTGTATTTATAGGTCTGAGTCTGCTTTCTGTTTGTTTATTCATTAAAAAAAAATTCAACTTATGAGTGGAATCATGTGGTATTTGTCCTTAGTCGGATTTATTTTCCTTAGCATAACACTCTCTGAGTCCATCCACGTGGTCTCAAGTGGCATGACCTCATCCTTTTCATGGCTGCATAATATTCTCTCACACACATTTTCCTTATCCATTCACCTACTGATGGGCACGTGGGTTGCTTTCATATCTTGGTCACCGTAAGTGACACCGCAGTAAAGACAGTGGTGCATGTATCTTTTCAAACTAGTGTATTTGTCTTCTTTTTTTTTAGTTATCTTTTTTAAATAAATTTATTATTTATTGCTTAGTGTATTTGTCTTCTTTTGGTAAATCCCCAAGAGTGGAATTATTGGAACGTATGGGATTTCCATTTTTGACTTTTTGAGGAACCTCCATGCTTTTCGCCACAGCGGCTTACCTGATAGGCATTCCCACCATCAGTGGACAAGAGCCCCCCATGCTTTCTCCACATCCTCACCAGCACTGGTTTTATTTATGTTTTTAAAAGACCACTCTGATGACTATATAAATTAGGCAAAATGGAAATATGGATACACTAGGAAGCTATTCAAGATCCCCTTTCTTCTTGTGTGTGGTCCTATTTTAATACAGAGCTGTTGCACTTTTGCTCGCAGGGGTTCAACAGTTCTTTTTAGGACGTGAGGACCACGGAAGAGAAACACCTGGTAACAATGAAATAAAAAAATATAAAAAAAAGAAATAAAAATATATCGTTGCGGGCAGTGAACTAGCAAGGAAAAAAAATCCCCATTAGATGCCTTGTATTTTGCTATCTTATTCATAAATGTTTACAACACCCTAATTTTGCAGGCATTCCCCCTGTATTCCATAGTTTATGTAAACCAGAGGCAGAAGACTATTTTAGGAAAGCAGACATTTGGCGGAAACATTTTTTTTTTTTTTGGCAGAAACATTTCTGTTTGTTAGGTTACCAGCTTACATTTGGATCTCAGACCATTTGTCTAGTTCTCTTCTGCACAATGGACGTTTCTTTACATTAGGCGACCAGTGGGGATCCAGCCCCAGGGACATCTGACTCCGACCTTGGTGTGCTTTTTGCAGCACCTTGCAGCGTTCTCCTGAGGGGTATTTGCTCAATGTACAGATTCCCAGGTCACATGGCGGATGGTATGATTGAGGTACGGGTGGGTAGGAGGGTGGGTTCTTTTTTTAAAAAATATTTTATTTATTAATGAGAGACACAGAGAGATGCAGAGAGAGAAAGGCAGAGACACAGGCAGAGGGAGAAGCAGGCTCCATGCAGGGAGCCCGAAATGGGACTCGATCCCGGGTCTCCAGGATCAGGCCCTGGGCTGAAGGTGGCGCTAAACCGCTGAGCCACCTGGGCTGCCCAAGAGGGTGGGTTCTTGAATCTGTCCACCTCTCCCCTGCCTCCAGCAGTGTGGCCTTGGGGAAATCATTCAATTTCTCCACATTTCAGTGACCCATAGTAACACCTACCCCGAGGGCTTACTGCCATGATCCCATGAGCCAAAGTACATGGAACAATCCTTGCTGCGTGGTAAGCATTCAATGAAGGTTGTCCCTTTTTGTATGAATAGATGGACTCCTTGTCAAAACGAGCAATATAATGAGATCATACTGGATGTGACATTTTAATTGACCAGAAGATAAAATGCACCCCCCCCCAAAAAAAATCTGTGCCAGTGGTTCTCAGACTTTAGGGTTCATCAGAATTCACAGGAAGACTTGTTAAAAAAACACAGCTTGCTGGGCCCCACCCTCAAAGTTTCCGGTTCAGTAGGTCTGGGTAGGAGCCAGAGATTTTGCATTTTGCACAAACTTTCAGGTGATCCCAGTGCTGAAGGGCAAAGGCACCACACACTAAGCATCACCCTCTGCTGCACTAAGTTGTTGCTGGTAGCATATGTCTCCTAGACTTGAGGCTACATTGAGCGGAGTCTTAAGGAGCAACCCATGGAATCTCCCCGACCCTTGGTCATTTATCTGTAAAATGGGAGAATAAGAGTGATGGATGGGGTGTTTGAGGTTTGAAACATGAAGGCGTTTATAACCCTTTCATCTGCACAGATACGCGTTTGTAAACAAGTAAGACATGAAAAATATTCAGAGGTCATAAAATTTATACTTTTCTTACCGCGGCTGAGATCCTGTTTAATCAGGAATAGAATCATGTCACTTGTGTTCCAAAAGTATACCGAGATAATTTCATTATTCAACTTGAATTCAGTTAACATTTCATAAATTAAGAGGGTCAAATGTATTGGTTCCTTGGGAACAAAGTCAAATTTTAGGAAGCTCTCACACTATACATACGTGTTAAGGAACTGGGAAAACTGTAGCTTGAATTCCGTATTTTGCATAATTTACCTGAATATTACAATTTTACATTTCCAGGGTATGTTACACTTTTCCAAGTAGTTCTAATATATTATGTTAAACCACAGAAAGATTTTCTAAGTCACTCAGTAATTGAGTGATAAATTTAAATGATGGTAAGACACAAATAATGGACTTAAATCGATGTCTAAACTTTGTAGGTAATATATCACTCTATAAAGTATTTATTGGACTGTCCCTCTATGCTTTGCTAACCAAACAGTGGAACTATTAAAAGGTGGACTTCTTTTAAAAAAATTGTAAGATTGAAGTAGAGGATAAGACTTATTCAGATGGTTTTCCTTCATCAAGTAGTTGCAAACTCTTTCTGAAGTTTTATGTATCGGGTTTCAGAAAACAGAGCTTACATGAGCTTTGCCAATGATAATTTTTAGAGCTACTCCTGCACTACCTCTCAGCTATTTAATTTTTGAACTACTTCTACTACCAGTAAAATACCAAAATTATAATTAAAAAAAAATCACTTGAGTCCTGATCTTTCCCTAAAATAAAGAACTTCTATTTAATTACTTTTAAATGACAAAATAAGAGCAAGTTATCTCCATTATATCCTTATAAGTCTCCAGTGAGTTAATTAAAAAATTCTGTTTTTGTTTAAGATAGCCTAGTGGGAGACAAAACAATTAAAGGGTTTATAGCACTAAGGAGTGCAATTAAAACAGAAGGCATTCACAACATGGCTACTGATTTCTTTTGCAAATACTCTTTATTCAGTGCATTGAATATCAGCAGAAAGCACTGAGAACTGAATATGGGTTCAGGCACTGTTAGCTTCATTTTTATCATTTGCATATGGGTGAGAAAAGAAAATAAAACACTTTCTCTAGAGACAGAGGATGGCTGCATCATTTTTTTTTTGTGCATCATATTTTCTTAATTTCTTTCTCTGATTTTCAAATACTAAAAATCTTAAAATATTTTTATTTTTAAAATTCATTAAAAATCTAAAATTTTTAAATTATTAAACATGCAAAATATTATTTCCTATAGCACCCCATGCTTCTTAATAATACAATGTTTGGTTATCTCTTTTGCCAACAGGACTGATTGAGAATAGGTACAGCGAAGCAAAGGGAGATGAAATCCTATGTTGCAAGGGGACTTCCAGGGGACTTCCTCATGATCGGTGGCTTGGTATTCCTTCTGCCTAATTGTTCTGCATTTAGATATCAAGTAACTGTGGAGGCTCTGTTGTAAGTCTATGTGGCAATGAGAGAATTTTGGCTACTGGTGACTTTCCTGCGGTGGGTTTTACCCATTACTTCCACATGGCTTTGGTTCTGGTGCTGGGTGGCAGGATGACTCAATGGCCTACATGAGAAAATGAACCTCGCAAATGAGAGCCTGGTTCAGAATTCCATTGGATTGGATATTTTGCAATACAGAACCAATAACTTATTTTTTTATGAGGCCAGGATACAGGGGTACTCTTAAATATTAATGATCTTCCAGAGTTCACAGTAGCAAGATTTCAGATATAAGAGAGTCCTAGCCAAGGAGGGCGTTGCTATCTTCATTGTCTTAATGGACTGGATTATTATTCTCTCCTCCTCTCTCTCGCACTCTCTCTCTTTTTTTAATAAAAAATCCTTACCCTCTCTATGCTGGTCAGGGACCCACGTAACTATAACTTTTATATTACCTTTCTTATCATGCTATACTGTTATCAGTTATTTCTTTCTTCCTCCTAGACCCAAGTCTCTCTTTAATATGAAATATTTTATAATACCCTCTTTATTATATTTAGATAAAAATTCATAAAAAATATTTACACATCATTTTGAAGAAAAAAGTCAATATAATGTCCTGCCCTGACTATATTATGAAGGACAAATAAAAAGAAATTTATAATAAAGTGATACATGTATCATTACACACATGATGTTCAGATAGGAGACATCTTTATGAACGAGTCAGATATCTGCCTCTCCTTTTGATGAATAAGGTTGGGCACGAGAGGAACAACATGATCCGAAGCTATTCTGTTCAAGAAGAGGGAATGAGATTATAGGTCTTCATGGATACTAGAATAAGAACTAGAGTTAAGATATATAACAGACTATATTTTTATGGGAAGGATGGAAACAACCTTTATTAAAATAAAGATAACATGTTAAGACAAATTTTAGATGTTCTAGGGGAGAAAGTCAGGAAATGTTAGACTCTCACAAATGAGCATGGATATTTTCACAAATGACTTCCTTATAGAGAAGAGTAGTGTCAAAATAATTCTCCACTAGGACAAGATAAAGGTAGGGTTGAAATACCACAGGGAACGTTTATCCTATCTTAAAGCTCCATCACACGCTGCGGCAAGCATTCATTCTCCAGTCGTTCAAGAGGTCCTGGAGAACATATAGGCAATGGGGAATTGAAGCCAAATTGGAAAAAGGAATATCACACTATTGCCTTCATAGAAGTTGGGTGGTAGACAGGGGTGGAGAGTGGAAGAGCAAGGTTACAAAAGCAACAGGCCACCCCCAATAAAGAAATTATTATGTAATCGTCACAACCTAGATTTTTTTTAAATGACTATTCTCCTAAACCTTTTAAGGGCCCAAAATACAAAGTATTTATAAAACAACCTCTGTTAATGAAATTCAGTGAGACCCTTATGTTTCATGTTTCTCTTCCGATTTAATGGCAATTATTTTTTAAGAAGTTTTACACCTCCGCCTTTATTCATCTTTAATTTGTTCTGTGGCTTTTGAAGTAATCCACCTCACTAACATTATTTTCAACTAAATATTTCATTCAATACCTGGAATAATGCATAAACAGAATTGTTTAATGGTTTTAAGAGAATATACTTATGCCATTTAACTTCTCCTGTACAAATTATCAGGCTTATGCAGAACTTCTTGTAAAACCTTTTAGTATTATTATGCATGAAGATATTATTGATTTCCATTTGGCCTGGAGGGACAGACTGACGTCAGGTCATGTGCGGGAGATTCCTTTATGCTGGGCTGAGTAGCACATCACAGGACAGTTTACTCTGTGCCGATCATCTGGAAAACCAAAGAGGTCCCCATGCATTTCCACACCACTCGGTGGCAGGCAAAGTGACCGTGGTTGAGGACCCTTGTTCTACTGTCAACACATTTTCAAAATATTTGCTGACTGAATTTGCTCATTGAGTATCAGTGGGCAAAGGAAGAGTGAAGACCCCTCCTGGCAGAGGTCTTGCTCCTCTAAGGTCCTCTTCAGGTGCACAGCGATCCCGCTGAACTGCTAAGTCTGAAACTGCCACTCCTATGTTGACAGCTTTTCCTTGAGTCCTCATTATGCCCAGAACAGGATAACGCCCGTGTGTTTTTGACGTGATGTACACGATCCCCGGGACCAGGACCCTTTCTATCTGTCCAGGCTCTTCTCCAGATACTTTGCACCTTTTGCCAAAGGATGAGTACCAACCTTCTTAGAGCTGCCTCTGTGTCTCTGGGGACATTATCCCCTCAGGTGGCCACCTGCTATGGATGGCTATTTCATAGGTGTGCCAAGGTTCAGCTCCCAGGTCATCTCTGGAAAAACATCTCTCCCAGGAAGCTAAACCTGACCCATCAGACCAGAGTAAACGTTTCCCAACCTCTGGAGTTCCACAGTGTCTTGCATAAATTTCTAGACACACTTCTCAGATGAATCAGAGATCTGTTGGTCTTCGTCCTACTATCCTGACCCCACAGCCCATCACTATATTATAAACTTTCCAAGGGTATGGACCACACCTATTGATTTTTGTATTTTTAGCAAAAATGTGTTCAATCCCGTGCATGCACACACATGTGCGCTCTGTCTTGCTCAGTACACCCAGAACACATTTTGTGAAGTGAATTAAAATAGTTGATTCTAGTATTATTTATTTAACAAGTATCCAAAATACTCTGTGGCACATACCTCAACCTTGACAAAACAACATCTTATTTGTCTAATCTAAACTTGATTAATTTATGACGCATTTTGAATGGTTCCAAGTATTTTGCTGGGTACATGGAGTTGTCAGTGCGCTAAAGAGTTGATGCTATAGCTCAAAATTTAACCACGTAATGAATTAACATGAGGATTTGGTAATAGGACAACCTAAAGAGATTTCTGACTAATAGCGAACCAAATTAAGCATAGGGGGATCAAACTTAACTATGTAAGCAGACCAAACTGATGGTTCTGCTATTAAATTTAATTTTTAATGAAATGCTAATTTTAAATAAAACTGCTTTTCTAATAACCTATGAGTGTCTCATGCCAGTGAAATGCAATTCCCATTAAGGAGAAGTATATCAAATACCTCCCTAGAGTTCATAACTTTTATCTCAAGAAAAAAGGATATTTATCAGTATATTCTCTGAGATAAAATTTTCCTGGTTTGATTTTTTTTTCTTTTTGGTATGATTTTCAACTCATGTTACCTATTTTCTCTACCTAGGTGACTTTTTTTTTCCCTACAGGAATAAAGTGAAAAAATATCTAGCAGTGAGTACTAGAAGAAAAACGTATTCAGTAATAGTGAATTTTCTGATGAACACACTGGGAAACTGGATATTAAATAATAAGAAAACTACCTTTACAAGTCTCAATGAATGAACGATTCTCAATGAAATAACTACTCAGTATATTTGTTATGCACTAGGCTTTTCTCTATTCACAAGTGGAACATAAACTTGGTGGAGGTTTTTTTTTTTTTTTTTTTAGCTAATCCTTATTCGGTGCATTACATGGAAACCAGCTTGACAAATGGTTTGAGGCTGTGGTCTCATGATGTCAGCATCATAATGATTTATTCACTTGGGGATGAAAATGATCCAAGACACTGTCCCCAACTTCATTACACAAAAGGAAAGGGAAATGCTCTATTAAGAGTTTGAGCTAAGTTGCTTCTTTAGGGGCATTTTAGATATTAAATTAGAAGAGAAGACATGAATTTCTTTTCATACATGAATCCAGCCAGGTATAATGTGGTTCTGCAGTACCAGTGAAGGTAGACTTGAATTTATTTTTTATTTTTATTTTTTAAAAGATTTTATTTATTCATGAGAGACAGAGAGAGACCGAGAGAGAGAGGGAGAGAGAGAGGCAGAGACACAGGCAGAGGGAGAAGCAGGCTCCATGCAGGGACCCCAATGTGGGACTCGATCCCGGGACTCCAGGATCACGCCCTGGGCCGAAGGTGGTGCTGAACTGCTGAGCCACCCCGGCTACCCAGTAGACTTGAATTTAAATGAATTATCTTATGGTTCTAAAGAGCTTATTAGAGGACTTTAGTCTTTACAAGTTAATTAGCATCCACTTGACACTAAAAACAGAAACATGACCAAAAAATATATAACAAATAACACTCTGTTTACTTACAGAACTTTAAGACTGTGAAGGCCAGCAAATGCTCCCTTGGGAATGTATGTCAAAGCGTTTCCGGCAAGACGTCTGTGGGTTTCAAGGAGAGGAGAGACAGTGAGCAGAGTTCTCTTCATGTGGAATTCATTTAGTTGTTAAGAAATGCAATAGAATTTTGTTCAAACCACAAACGCCAAAGATAACTGTAAAAAACTTTGTCTTGTCATATTCCGTGAAAAGTTTGTGTAAATTTCTAATAAAAAAACTGGCAAAAGAGATGCCTGCGAAGGCATATAATACATGACCTATCAGACAATAAATCATTTACTAGCTTAGACTATATGCAGTTCTCCTTTCTAAAAAATTTTTTTTATTTTTAAATTTTTATTTATTTTATTTTTTTTCTAAAAAATTTTATACAGAAGTTAGCAACACATAATATCCTTCAAAAATTGTATCGTCCAAATGTGATGGTCACATGATTTTTACAATTAACCTCTATAAGCATAAGTAACATAAGAGTATTTCTGTTGCAATTATCTCACAAAATACCCAACTTTCTTACTTGTTGGCAAATAAGAATGTAGACTATTACTGTTTCTTTCCCCCAAACCCTATCGGAAAAGGGTAGAGTAGCTTAATTAACGGTGTGATTGAGCGATGCCTTAAAAAGTGAAAACCAATAAAGCGTGTTTAGTATGAAAGACATTAACATGGTTTATGTAATGGAAGGTTTTGACATCATGAACCGGTAAAACTTAAAAAGCCTATAATGTTTTTCTGAGTGGGAAACAGTCAAGGTGGCAACATATGCAAAAAAGATGGGCAAGGTATGGCCCCCAGAGCATCCGGTTCAGTCCTTTTTCAAAGTCCCATAACCTTGGGTATTCGATGGTCCCACAAGATGGAAAATCCAACACCACCAACACAGTGACTCAGGAGAGCACAGGACCTTTTACGGAGCTGATCACACTGGAGAGGGGCGGGTAACACTGGGAATCAAGACACCCCTGTGTTTTCTTGATGGAGATGGAGATGGAGGTAGAGGGTGGAGGGGCCTACTTGACTGACGCTTATTCCTGAAGGGCTTAACAGCTTCACATTCATATTTTGATATTATCTCCAAATGAGACAGAACTCAGTTCTGCTGAGTTCCCCTGATGGGACTGAAATGGTCCCCTGACCATTGGGCGTGTGCCTTCCAATCAGCATCCTGTGCGGGTCCACACGCTAATAGTAAACTCTGAGCATTTTTTAAAAAAAGATTTTTTTTATTTATTTATTTATTTATTTATTTATTTATTTATTTATTTATTTATGAGAGACCCGGAAACAGAGGCAGAGACCCAGGCAAAGGGAGAAGCAGGCTCCATGCGGGGAGCCCAATGCGGGACTCGCTCCCAGGACCCTGGGGTCACGCCCTGGGCGGAAGGCAGGTGCCCAGTCGCTGAGCCACCCAGGGGCCCCTAAACTCTGAGGATTGACGTAAGTAGGATCCCATACACAGAACTTCTGAATGGCGCTTTTCATACGTGCATTAGGAAGCATGATTTGTTCGATCCAAGTCAAATCGACTTGAAATGAGAATAGATCACAATTGTCATCTTGCTCTAGTTGTCAAGTACGTTTGTATTTCTAAGTTTCATTTCCTCCCTGATCCCATGAAAGATGGAGATAACGTAGCTATTCAGGTCTCCCTAGCTCTGGAACTCTGGTTTCCCCGACTCGTCTTGGGTTCATCTGTTTTCCCTTCTGTTAACCAATCTAGTCATGTCGAGACGTGGACAGCTTTCACAGCGTGCTCCCCTGCCTTCCGTGTGGTGGCCACGGGAGTCTTTCTCAAACCCGACATAAATTGACTGGCTTGGAAGAGAATCGAGAAAAAAAAAAAAAAACAAACCCAAAGTACAACAACCACAGACTGAATTTTCTACTCTAGTAAAAGTACCATTTTATGAAAACTTTGTTTCGAAATATGTTGGTGGGGGATCCCTGGGTGGCGCAGCGGTTTAGCGTCTGCCTTTGGCCCAGGGCCCGATCCTGGACACCCAGGATCGAATCCCACGTCAGGCTCCTGGTGCATGGAGCCTGCTTCTCCCTTTGCCTCTCTCTCTCTCTCTCTCTCTCTCTCTCTCTCTCTCTCTCTCCCCCCCCGTGTGTGTGACTATCATAAATTAAAAAAAAAAAAAAAAAAAAAAAAAAAAAGAAATATGTTGGTGGAACTGGCTTGCGGGGAAGAAAGTGATTTCCTCCTGCCTGTGGTCAGAAGAGTGTGAGGGCCGCCAGCGCAGAGCACGGTGAAGGCTTCCACTGCGTGTCGGTGACGTGGGAGTCAGCCAATATGTAACCGGGGTGGGTCCACGGGTGTTTTGCTTGTTTCCTATGAGGTTGTCTTTCTAGAACACCCCTTGAGGCTCCCAGGATGGCCTCCAGCCGGCCTCCCACATTGGATCCCCCACCCCCACTCATCCTGCGTCCGCTGGTGGTCTTTGGGACACCAACTCTGACCGTATCACTGCCCTGCTCAGCATCCTTCACCGGTTCCCAAGCCAGATGGAAAGGAAGGCCGCATCCTCAGCCGCCCCCGCCATCCAGGGCCTGAGCTGGGTGCTGGAGTGCGCGCACCCGAGGCTCGCTGGCCCCCGGCCAGCATCCCCCCCGGCCCCTTGCTCTCCCTGCCCGGCCCTCTCAGTGACTGCATCACTTCGCTTTCCAAGCTTGATGGGCAACCTCCCCTTGGCCTGGCCCCGCTTTGGGGGCACTTTGTGCCTCTCTAGTGGGTTCACTGGCCACTTCGCGTCCGGTGTGCACTTGTCCTGTCACAGACATGACACCGGCTATTCCCTAGGTGTGGGAATCCTGTGTATCCAGGGTAGGCCCTTCTGCAGCGCCTGGCCCTGAAGGGGCTGCCCCATACATCGGAGTGAACACCACCAGCTGTTCCCTGCCTCCGTCGCCCCCTCCTTCCAGAAGAGCTGCCTGTACCCAGAGCTTAGTGGACTGTCCAGTCACCCGGCTCGAGACCACACCTGCCGGCCTTCCTTGCAGCCGCACCGGGCTGTGAGCGGAGCGCCGTTGGGGGGTCCTGGGTCACCCCCGAGAGAGGCTGCTTGTCCTCCGCTCTGCCTGACGGGGAGCTCCTGCGGGCAGCGCTGGCCTGGAGAGCCCTCCGAGGAAGGCGTGGCAAGGACAGGGAGGCGCAAGTGGCCCTGGGCCCCCGAGGGCTTCACGGGGCGCAGCCGCCCGGCCCTCAAGTCAGATTAATCAGCTGGCGAGGCTGGTTGGCCTCCCCTGTCACAGACCTTTCTAGATGCCGGGCTTGAGGGACCACGTTTGCAGCCAGTGTTCCGACTGCGGCGTCGTCGCCTCGCTTGACCTCCCTTGGTCCTTGCATGGTGGCTGGCAGCCACACTCCAAGCTCTCTGGGGCACTGCTGTCGCCGTGCTCCCGACAGCCATGCTGAAGCAGGGGGACATGGCCTTCCCCTTCCTTCCGGCAGCCTGTGCCTGTGTTGTGGGGTGCTGGGGACGCCTGAGGGGGGCCAGATGTGCCTGGCTCTGACCCCGCCAGGTGCGCCCGGCCCGACCTTGCCAGGTGTGCCCAGACCCCACCAGGTGTGCCCGGCTCTGACCCCACCAGGTGTGCCCGGCCCGGCTCCCACCAGGTGCGCCCGGCCCTGACCCTGTCAGGTGCGCCCAGCCCAGACCCCGCCAGGTGCGCCCCACCCAGACCCCTCCAGGTATGCCCAGCTCTGACCCCACCAGGTGTGCCTGGCCCGGCTCCCACCGGGTGCGCCCGGCCCTGACCCTATCAGGTGCGCCCAGCCCAGACCCCGCCAGGTGCGCCCCACCCGGACCCCTCCAGGTATGCCCAGCTCTGACCCCACCAGGTGCGCCTGGCCCAGGCCCTGCCAGCCTCCTTGCTAACGGGCCACGCAGTCGTTGGCGACGCCACAGCAACACGCCACACGAGACCCACTCCGAGAAACCCACCAGGGTAGGGGGCTGGCGAGCAGCGTGTGGGGCAGCGAGATAGTATTTCAGCCCCGAGGTTGCACGGGAGCCTCTCGGCGGGGACGGCGTTTCAGCGGACATTTGAGCCACGCGGGCCCCTGGGTGAGGGCAGCGGTCGTGCAAAGGCCCTGAGCGGGTACTACAGGGAGGCCCGCACAGCCGGAGCGGGGTGACAGACGGAGACAAGGGCAGGGGCGACTTGGAGAGGCGCCCGGGCCTACCTCCCGCAGGGCTCTGGCGGCCACGGCCCAGGAGAGGGCATGTCATCAGATCTGGGCTTTAGGTGGTTTAGTTTTTGAAGATTTTATTTCTTCATTTAAGAGGAGGGGGAGAGCGAGTGAGCAGCGGAGGGGCAGAGGTGGAGGCAGCAGCAGGCTCCCAGCGGAGCCCGGAGCCCGAGGCTGGCCTGTACCCCGAGGCCCCGGACATCACCCGAGCCAAAGGCCGCCGCTTACCTGACAGAGCCCCCTGGAGCCCCGCATCTGTGCCTTAAACTGGTCCTTCTGCCAGGAGCTTTTAAAGGCGAGAGTGGAGTGGAAGTGTGTGTGGGGGGGTGACCAGAGCAGGTCAGGTGGGGGCGCTGGCGCAGGCATGTGGGGCAGGAGACAGGGAGGCCCAGCCGGCAGCCTCCGAGGGTCGGGGTGAAACACAGGCTGCCCCAGAAGAAGAGCGCTTTCTGTTTATGGCCATAGCGTAGGTCACTCACGTTGGCCGGCTACCCTACGTGCTGGTGCAGCCTGCTAAGGAGCTGCGTGTGGGTGGGAGCCGGTTACGGATCGAGGGCCCACTCAGGCTTGGCTGGTGACATGTGACTTGACCAGTTACACTGAGCTGACAGATAATGGTCATTTCATCCCAAGGGTCCCTAACTGCCCCTGCTCGCGGCCCGAACCTCAATGGTACCTTTCTGAGTCCAGGGCAGAGCTTTCAAACGTGGGCTCGGCTCCTGGGCCACCAAAGCCACCAGGGTCATCAAGGAGCCTTGATGGTTCCTGAGATGCAGACGTTGGAGATGAAAGGGAGGGAGTCCAAACTTTTTATTTACTTATCTTGTTAGTTGAAATCGTTGTCAGGCCAAATACCTTCCTATCACTTCCCACGCATTGTTTCTGTTTCCTGGGCGAGGGCTGCGAAGCCCAAGTCTGCATCCACAACTAACCCGTGGACCCGGGAACCTGTGCTTCCGGGGAGCTCATCCTAAAGGGATTCACGTGGCGCTGTTAGCTACCTGCTGGGCTGCTGCAAGACCCAGCTCACTGACAAAAACAACCATTGACGGCAATCACTGGGTCCCCCTCTGATTTCTTCACCATGTGGGATGCTCTCAGGAACTCTAAAATCAAATACATATAAACTATAGAGGAAAGAAGGCTTTCAAACAAATACACGGATAATGAGAACTGTGCACACATCTTTCCTGGGATGATTTGAACTAACAAATCTCCGGCAACTGTTCCAGCCCCAGAGACCCACATACCATTGGTCTGAAAGTTTTTTTTTTTCCTATTTCTAAAATTATTTCATGGGAATATCTCTTCCATCATCTTCATTTCTATACTAAGATACCACTTAATAAGGAAGACTTTTTATATATTTTTTATATGGCATAAAAAAACGTTTTTATTCCTAAAGATACTGCTCCAGATGTAAGATTCATGTTGTCCCTCTATTGTTAGTTTTACTGACAAGAGTCAGATGCTTGGGGACTCCTGGGTGGCTCAGCGGTTTAGCATCTGCCTGCGGCCCAGGGCATGACCCCGGGGTCCCAGGATCGAGTCCCACGTTGGGCTCCCTGCATGGAGCCTGTTTCTCCCTCTGCCTGTGTCTCTACCTCTCTCTCTCTCTCTCTGTGTCTCTCATGAATAAATAAATAAAATCTTAAAAAAAAGTCAGATGCTTAACTGGCTGAACCACTCAGGTGCCCCTATGTAACATTTTAAAATTTTATTTACTTATTAATCAGTTTATTATTATTTTTTTCTTTGTAACATTTTAAAAAAAGATTTATTTATTTATTTTGGAGAGAGGGAGGGAGGGGGAGCAAGGGTGCATTGGAGGAGGGGAGAGGGAGAGAATTTTTAAGCAGACAAGCCCGATCTGGGGCTCAACCCCAGGACCCTGAGATCATGATCTGAGTTGAGACCAAGAATCTGACAATTAAACTGACTGAGCCACCCAGGCGCTGCCCTCGCCGTGTAACATTTTCATTTTCCCTTACTTCATAGCAGGACATAGATCAGAGATTATTATAGTCCATATTTTGTAGGTAAAGATACCAAAGCTCAGAAAGGTTTTATGTAAAATGGAAACCAGTGTCCTTTGCCCAGTTTTACTTACACGTAATGTAGTCTTTGTTAGGGAGCACAGCAGTTATGTAGCAGCAGGGCTACTTAAATAATCAGAGCAGGATGAGCTTGAATATGATAACCCTTATGATTTAAAAGAAGACATTTCTAGGGCGTCTGGGGGGCTCAGTCCATTAAATGTCAGACTCCTGGTTTTTGGTTCAGGTCATGATCTCAGGGTTATGAGATCGAGTTCTGAGTCGGGCTCTGTGTGGGGAGTCTGCTTGAGATTTTCTCTCTCCCTCTCCTGCTCCTCTACACCCCCCTCTCTAAAAATAAAAATAAATAAATAAATAAATTAATTAATTAATTAAAAGAAGACATTTCTGACTACTTAGCAAATTCATGCTTCGCTCCTAGAAATTACTGCTTTATTTTCCAATTTTTTTACAGAGTACATGAGACCCGGACAGCACACATGCCATCCTTGCAAAATTAATTTGTTCTAGAAATTTGGTGATGGCTAAGATCAGGCTTGATGGTAGTAGTTGCCCCCGCTCTTCCTGTTCTGAAGCTCTGGATGACACCTGCTGATTTCCAGTGTTCTGGTACTGTTTTCCTTCTCTGTGATTTTCTGATATCAGTTTCCAGTGACTCTGTTACTGTTTCTAAACGTCTTTTCATTCTTCTGGGTTGTGATCAATAATTGTAGTTAAACTATCACTTAAACATGAAATCTCTAAAGTTTCCTATTCCTGCATGATGCATCAAAATATTCTCATGTGAAAAAGTTCTTCTATAATAAAATTAGCAAGAACTGTAATAATTTTGTAATTGATGACTTTCAAAAGACAAAGTGATGAAAACAAACCTCATGGTCAATTCAGATTGGCCATTCATTATTCAACTCTATGGATTAAGTGCTCTTCTTGCTTTTGGGGCCACCCCGTCCATTGATGAGTGTGGCTTTGGGTTGTCCTTAAAGGAGCCAAGTGTCTGGATGATGAAGAGTTAGACATAAATAGGATGAAACTCTTAATGAGATGTCATCTACTAATCTTATCTCTGCTGGATGTAATGCATCATCTTTGTAATTGACCAAGCTCACCGTGGTGGGTTTTCTTTTATAAGATGTCCACGCTACTCAGAAGGGCCCAGATGCTTAGACATTAACCCACTGGTATTCATCTTTGGTAAGGTTTGCTGAAGCCTATTTAGCAGTCTTGGATGCAAGGACCTTGAAATCCTATCAACTCTTTTTCTTCCCATTGGAAGAAATAAGTGTCTTTCCTAATATGTTTCAAGAAATTGTGATTTTCAAAAAAAAATATGGTTTCCATCCCTCCTCCTCCATAAGTTAAGCATATCCCATTGGTCAAGTCCAGTCAAAAATCGTTCTTTTTTTCTGTGTATTTGTGAGCTATCCATTTTGTTTTCATTATTAGGATAATGATATTCAGATTTCAAGTTTCAAAGGCTAAGACCACTGGAGTGAATAAATGAACTCTTCAGGGTAACAGAGAATAATACTTCAGAGGGCATAAAGTCCTATGGTTTCTTTAATCACAGACTAGTAAAGTTCAATATTAACTCCTTTGTGAGGTTTCCCTTAATTACTTCAGTCCACAGTCAACTTTCGTGTAGGACATATTTTATGTCTATGAAGGTTCATTTTCTACCTTTTTATTTGTAGTTTACCCCATTGGATTATAGATTCCTAAGGTCAGGAATCTTACTGCTCCCACAGAGCAGGTAGCCGAATCAATAAGTATTTTTTTTTAAAGATTTTATTTATTTATTCATGATAGACATAGAGAGAGAGAGAGGCAGAGACACAGGGAGAGGGAGAAGCAGACTCCATGCAGGGAGCCCGACACGGGACTTGATCCCGGGACTCGAGGATTGCGTTCTGAGGCCAAAGGCAGGCACCAAACAGCTGAGCCACCCAGGGATCCCCTGAATCAATAAGTATTGATGGATCATTTGATCTTGTTTCTAAAGACAGTTGGCCATCGTGCTACAGTTGCTTCTGGTCTGGCATAACTATTCCAAGATGCCTGGTCAGTCACATAACCAGACCAGAAATAGCTGAAGAATATTCCTTCGTTATGTATCAAATTTAAATTCAGCAATTTCTTTGAGTACTTAAAATTTTTTTTTAAAATTTATTTGAGAGAGATAGAGAGCACGAGCAGAGGGAGGGGCAGAGGGACAAACAGACTCTCCACTGAGCAGAAAGCCCAGTGCAGGGCTCAATTCCAGGAACCTGAGACCATGACCTGAGCCAAAGGCAGATAGATGCTTAACCGACTGAGCCACCCAGGTGCCCTTCCTGTGAGTACTTCCAATATGCCACATACGGTGCTTTGTGGCGTAAAAGTAGTATCTACCCCTTATTAGTTAATTCATAAGCGCCGGGCACAATGTTAAGTACTTTCCATATATTGTTCTATTTAATTGTTATAAAATCATATTAAACAACACGACTATTCCCCTTTTACAGAGGGGAAAATGAGCCTAAGAGAGGTTATTTGCTCATGCTTACATAGAAAAGTTTACACAAGAGAATTTGGTTCATCATAGCATTTTGGCTCAAAAATTTGAGTTTTTAACCATTACTTTGGCTAAAAGTAGGGTGCTCCGGAACTTAGGTTGGTCAGGAAAAATCCATCTAAAACAGGAAGAACACAAGGACACAAATAGCTGCATCACTGTGGTTTAGGCCAGAAGAAAACCGTACTCACTGCTTCTTACTCAGATTCCTTGATGGCTCTCCAGATCTTTGCAACCTTGTTGCTCTCACCACTATCACTGGCAGTCTCTCTTTCTTCTCGCTAGCCCTCTTTTAATTCTCATCCTCCAAACATAGGTGGTCCTCAAGTTTCTGTCCTTACATCTTTTCTTTTTTCTCTGTCTAGTGTGCTCAAACTTTAGTGTGTATTGTCATCTCCTGAGAAGCCACAAAAAATTCAGATCCCCAGGCCTCAACCCAGATTTAGTGAATCAAGAGTTTCTAAGGGGAAGGATTCAGGGATCTGTATCAGCCCAGGTGATTTTAATATGGGTGAGGGCCACACTGGGAAACACAGAGCCTATACCTTCTCTCAAGGTTCTCATCTGCCCCAGCACCTTCAAAAATCACTTCTTTTTTTGTTTTGTTTTGTTTTTTAGAGGAAAAGAGAGGGGTGGAGAAGAGCAGAAGGAGACGGAGAGAGAGAATCTTAAGCAGGCTCCTCACCCAGCATGGGGCTTGATCTTACAACCCTGAGATCACGACCTGAGCCAAAATCAATAGGCGCTTAACTGACTTAGCCACCCAGGTGCCCCGCAAATCACCTCTTTGTAAACAACTCTCTAGTCATTATTTCTGGAACACAGTCACCATGCTCAAGACTCACATTCCAACTGTGTTAATGACACCTCCATTTGGATGTCCTACACGTAACAAAACAAGACATCCCCTGCCTCCAAAATATCAGTTGTTGCCCTTCATTGAATTCCCTGTTTCACTGACTACCTCTCACGAGTCTTCTGGCATCTAGTCTCATAACTTTACTCACAATCATCTCTCACCTTCGGACTTCCATTTGACCCCCTTATCAATCAACTGATGAGTCCCTGACTGTCTTCCTGCGCTGTGATGCTTCCATATAACCCAGTGGGTCTCAGCCCACCTGCAGAGCTTTAAAAAAATTCTGTCTGGGTCCCCACTGAGACCCATTATAGCAGAATCTCTGGGAATAAGTCCCAGTAATTAGTAGTTTTAAAAATGCTCCAGATGATACTAATGCATATGCGAAGATGGGAAACTCTGAAATAGTTCTCTCAGTATAATATTGATAAGATCAACAAAAGGCCTTTATGGTTTCCATTCCCAGAAACGATGATTCATTCATTACTTGTTGGAGAATTAGGAGAGGTGATTATTTAATGGATTTTAATAGTTATCCAGAAGAGACAGTAGGAACCTGAACTATGTGGTGATAAAATTGAGCAAATGAATGGGAAAGACAGTTGTGGAATTGTGGGTTCTGGATCTTGGAAATTGGCGGATACTGGGGGTGAGAGAAAGAATTACAGAACAAAAGGAGTGACAGACACAGTGATCACAAATTTGGGTAAGAATGCTGATGGCAAGCAGGAAAGGCAAGAGAAAAAGCTTGTTGGGGGGGGGGCTGGACGAGGAAATCTGGTTCTGCACTTGTTAGGTTTTAAAGTATTGGTAGGCTAGGTGGAAGTGTCACTTGGCAGATGATTCTCAAAATGTGGACTTTAGACTAGTAGTACCAGCATCCCCTGATAATGTTATATAAGTGCAAATTCTTGACATCTTCCCCTCCCACGTCCAACTTGGTGAAGAAATGTTGTGTTGGGTCTCAGTGATAGGTTTAGCAAGCACTCCAGAAGATTCTGATCTCACTAGAATTCAAGAACCCCTGGCCTAGAGTAATGGTCCTCAAATTTATCATGAATCAAAATCACCTAAAGAGCTTATTAAAGGCAGTTTCCTGGGCCCAATCCCAGAATTTCTGATTCACTAGGTTGGAATGGGGCACAGGATTTGCATTTCTAACAAGTCCACGGGAGGTGCCAATACTGCAGGTCCAGGGACCATGCTTTGAGAACCACTGGTGCAGCGGTCAAAGACAAAAGAAATATTGATTTGGTGGTCATCTATCTTAACAAAAATAGTTCAACTCTTGGGTTTCTTTCCAGACAACTGCAGTTGTCTCCTAATGGGTCTGTAGCCTCCTATCAGGTTCCTCTGCTTCTGTAATTCCCCAATCTCTTCTGCACACAGAAATCAGAGAAATCTTCTAAAATCATAAACCCTATTGCTTCACTAGCTCTACGCAACCCTCCAATGGTTTTCCGCTGCTCTTATTTGAATTCTATACGTAGCCTGATTGGTCGTGCATGATCTCGTCTTTGCTTCTCCAACCTCATCCTGTGTCAATCCCCCTGCCTCCGACTATGTTTCAGCCCTGATGACCTTATTCCATGCCCACTGACATGTCATGTTCTTTCCTACCTCAAGACCTCTACTTACACTACTCTTTTGCCAGAAACATTCTATCCCAGCCCTTAGGACCACCAATGTCCTTTCATTCTCCTGATCTCCTGATCTCAGTTTAGATGTCATCTTCTTAGAGATACTTTCTGATCCTTTTCCTCTCTTGTTAGTTATTCTCCACCTGTGTTTGTGTTCTTCCTCACTCTTGATACAAATAGCATAGGTGCTGGTTTCCTCACTGAGTATATCTGTCTCCGACTAAACTGTGAGCTCCCCTGGGATGGGGACCTATTGAATGAGCGGGTGAACCATAGCAACTCTTCTCTGTTACATTCCTGGTGGCTCCATAAAGATGTATTCAATGAATGAACTGAAAAAGTACCTGAGAAAGGAAACAATGAAATGAACTGCAATGATCTGGGGAACACCTACATTTTATAGGAGTTGGGAGTGGAGGGGAAAGGATGCTAAAGAGAAAAAGAAGAGGAGCCAGAGAGGTAGGGCACTTGCAGAACACTGCCAAAAATGTCATAACAAAAGGTACATACACGTGTGCACACACCCGGGGACAGCTCCTTAAATGTCTATCTCTAGCTATATGGGTAGACATTTGGAAGAGAACCAAAATAACTGCCATGAAATAACAATAGAGAAAAAGAATTTCAAAGAGGCAGCATTTTTCATCATTTGCCAGACCTACAAAGACAAGGGACTGAGCACTGTGACAAAGCCAAGGGGCAGGAAGATTACTCACGGGCATGAAGGTGTTTCCACTTTACTAACACAACCAGTATGTGAATTACAGTTTACCAAAGTTCTTTCATCATCATTTCATTTGATCCTTAGGAAAAAAAAAATCTCAAAAGACAGGCAGGACAGCTCTCAGCACTTTCAGCAACATGATGAGGAAGCAGAAGTAACAAGCATAGATTGTGCTTTCAGGAAGTTTGGTGGTATTTCTCATTACACATTTCATCTGCAATAATCGGTATCTACTATTTATGTAGAGATTCTTCAAGGCCAACCATAATATGAGCAAATAGTTCCAAGGAACAATAGTAACTTAAAAACAGACCTCCCTAGAGCTTCTCATGTTTCCTTGACGGCTAAATCGAGTATTTGATTCCAATAGCATTAGAATCTGGAAAGATTTTAAAATACTCCTCGGAAACAAAGGCCTTCAAACGCACACTGTTTAAAATGGTAACAGTTCATTTTCCCCTCTGGTTTCACCAGCCTACGAACCTAAGTTTCATGGGACCAGTAGATGTCCGCCCTAGGCATGCTCTCCCATTAGCTCTTCTCATCTAAATACGCTCTGAGGGCTCAAATGTAGGATCTTTTATTTGTCCAAAGAGCGAACATGAAGACAAGTCCTTGTTAGAACCAAATCAACAGAACCAAGAGAGACACTGTTGGAGAGAAACGCAATGAGTGCACGGATTGTCCCAATGTGGTAAAGGGCCATCCCGCCCTGATCCTGTAAACCCTTTAGAGTTCACAGCTTGAAACAACTTTTCCTTCCCAAGTCCTGGATCCCCGAGTGGCCGCACAATCGGGCTCAGGAAATAGGAAAGAGGGAGGTTAGAATCTTCCCGAAGGTGCTCCCATTTTGCTAATACAGCTCAGGGCATGAATTAGAGTCTAGCAAAGTTCTCTCATCATCATTTCATTCGATTCTCAGAGACATCCCAAGACGCAGGCAGGTAGCTCTCACTGCTACCCTCGCAGGCCCAGCGGGGCCAAGTGGATTATCAGCTAGGGAATGGCAGAGACAGGACAAGAGTCCTGCGTGTTGCCTCTAAATACTGTGCTTTTTCTCTCTACACAGCGCAGCCTTGCCACACTCATACGATTTTTGTTTTTTGCTTTTGTTTCCGGAAGGAAAAGGCTCTCCTCCTCTTTGCCACAACAGGACATTTGGCCTGTGCATGTTTGGTCACCATGCAGAGTTAGGAAAAGGAATAACAAACGATAAGCAGGACATGAGTGTGCCAACACACGTGGCACAGGTAGGAAGCATTCCAGAATGTCACGAGGAAGGGGAGACCATGAACGGTGATCGCTTTTATTCTTCTTAAACACGTGCTTCAGGCAGTCACTTTCTCCAGTGATTGTAATAACCGTGTATTTCTAAATGCGGAGCCAGTGAGTGCCTTTAGGATTTTCTGGATTCTTAGAGGAGTTTATTTATTTTATTTATTTTTTTAATTTTTATTTATTTATTATAGTCACACACACAGAGAGAGAGGCAGAGACACAGGCAGAAGGAGAAGCAGGCTCCATGCACTGGGAGCCTGACGTGGGATTCGATCCCGGGTCTCCAGGATCGCGCCCTGGGCCAAAGGCAGGCGCTAAACTGCTGCGCCACCCAGGGATCCCTCTTAGAGGAGTTTAAACTGTGACACCTTTGTCAAGCTCCGGGGACGGATGAGGGATGAATCACTGTCTCTTTTTCATTCCTCCACAAACGCACAGACAGAGAATATGACAGACCGATCATTACCAAACTCAGTTTAACACAACACTTTAAAGGATTCAACTGTGCAAACTGCTGTTCTAGGCCCTGTTAGGGGAGAGAAATGCACGGACAAACCATGTGCAATTCCTAAGCCTCCCTCAACTTTGTGAGGGTAGCTTCGAAGGTGGGTTTGAATCTTAGCCCTGACACTTAACCATCGCATGATCTGGAACTGGTTCCTTATTTTCTCTGTTCGTCATTTCTTAAAAAACAAAAACAAAAACAAAAAAACAAAAAAAAAAAAGAAAAGAAAAGAAAAAAAAATCTACATTTATGGGCATGATCTGGAACCAGTTCCTTATTTTCTCTGTTCATCATTTCTTAAAAACAAACAAACAAACAAACAAACAAACTACGTTTATGGAGCTGTTAGGAGGGTTTATTTATTTTTATTTTTTTTATAAAGACTTTATTTATTTATTCATGAGAGACACACACGGAGAGAGGCAGAGACACAGGCAGAGGGAGAAGCAGGCTCCATGCAAGGAGCCTGATACGGGACTCGATCCCGGGACCCCGGGGTCACGCCTTGGGCCAAAGGCAGATGCTAAACTGCTGACCCCCCAGGGATCTCCTGTTAGGAGGGTTTAGTGGGAAAACGTGTATATAGTGTTTTGAAAGTTCCTGGTACAGAGTAAACCACTATTTGTTGTCCTTATAATATAACATGTCATTATTTTGAAGCTCTTACACTCTGGAAGAGAAGAGAGACTTAAGCACAGCTAAGTCTGATAGAAATGATCAGCAATCTAACTGAGGCATAATCGCAACGCTCTGCAAAACAGGTGCTTTCTCGTTATGGTTTGTTTTGTTTTAAAGACAACACCCTAAAATTAGCCTTGGGAACAAAGGAATAAACCAAGGGGAGTTGAGCATTTCTCCAGGTTCTATGAATACTATGCCCTTCTGCCACGAAATGAAAAACGATGTCTTCGAAACATCAGTCAGATGCAACACAGGATTATATATGTGAAAGCGGTCTAGCTTTTGAATTCCGCAAGTCAGCCAGCTCAGCAGAGGGAATTCCAGAACAGAATGAAAAAACTAGAATGAATAGCCCTTTAAGGGTCCCTGCGATTTCTGAAATTCCGTGATTCCATGGTCGACACGCTTAATGGACTTTCCAGATATAAAACTAAGACAATACAGAAAAATATCTTTTTCAAAGGGTAGTCCCCTCCCTCTTTTTTTTTTTTTTTTAATTTTTCTTCCTTGAGTTTTCTCAATTACCTTTTGAAAAAACGGCCTTGGAACAGAATTAACGTTTACTTCATGAAGAAAGAGGAGTTATTTTGAATGAGTTGGGTCGAGGAGGGAGGAACTCTGCTGAACAAAGTCCTTGGGGAAGTGAATGGTTTATTGATTCAGTTCGTGGTCTACAGTTGAGGTGCATGTTGACTCAGGACTCAGGCCTGTGCCATCGCGGGGCGTGAGGACATTTAAGAGGAAAGCAGAGCAAATGCACACCTTCGAAATACGGTCTGGGAGGGTGTAAATGGGACTGAGCATCATGTATTAATTACAGTGAGGAAGGGAGGATGGGAAGGATGGAAATCAGGAGAAAAACCTTACTTGAAATTTGCTACAGGTAACCTTTAGAAATATTGGCTAGTGTCTATCCCATCCGTTTTTTTTCCTAAGGCAGCTAACTGTTCACGTGTCCTGTTTTCTCAGTATTCATTCACGCGTGGGTTCATCCAGCAAAAAAATGCTGGTTATTTATAACATCCAAGCCTTGACCAAGATGAGGAGGACTCGGCCCTGACCAAGGTTACTCTTCAGTGATGGAAATCGCCAGAGAGAAAAGAGAAGAGGGGCGAAGGGGAGCCTGGACAACCCCGAGCGAAAACCCACAAATGATACAAACTTGCTGGACAGTCTCATCATCTGAGCCCTCCCCCGGCCCCCACCGTATCCCTGGGTAATAATCTGGGCAGATATTCAACTGATTTCAGTAGTAAAACAACAGCACTTGCTAAAAATACAAGGCCATCAAAAATACAGATGAAACCCTAAGGGGGGAGACTTGAGAATACCCTCCTTCTGAAAAGGTGGACATAGTGTCATGTGGTTAAGATGGAACATTCCTCCCACTTCCCGCGGTGGATCACGCAGCACTTGCATCATTACAATCACTCTCCAGATTGGACCCTGACTCCCGGATTTATGAAATAAGTATTTTCAAAAGAGGTCGTTGCCTCCACACAACTCCTTTAATCAGCAGTGGGAGGACTGACTCGGGCCATGGTGCCAAGCTTTCTTCGCGGCGCCTGCGACTGCACGGGGCTCCCTCGGCCTCCCTCACTCCAAAGGGTAAGAGGATCACATGAATTTTTAAATGCAGATTTTTGGACTATACAGTTCTTTTTCATCTTCTGGCAAGTGATTACGAGACTCAATCAAGATTCTTCTGTGTATCATTAGCTAATTTTAGCTTCCTCCCTTTTTATTTACTTATTTATTTATTTTTTGCAGTGACTTTGGGAGAGCCCGGCCTCAAGTCCTCTGTGGCTTTCACGTCTTTCTGCTCAAGCCTTGAGGGCACCTCAATTAGGGAGTCGGAAAATAGTGATTAAAAGTGATTAGGCCGCGACGATTCGGTGCCACGGAGCGTGGACTCCGTCCTCTCCGTCACAACCCGAACCGAGCGGCAGTTTTTGGTTTTGATTATAGCTTTACTTGCTATTTTTTTTTTTTTAATAAACATGAGCCGGTATTCAAACTTTTAATATCCTGCTGCTTAACTCTTTCCAAAGAGACATCCAGCGCTCTTAAACAGCTTTTGTTTTAAAATTTTAATTTGTTTGGCCGGGTCTCACCTTAGAAAGTTGTAGCCTCATGGTAAACTCTTGTATAAGTTGATTTCCAGAATCAGAGGCAATTCTTTTTTTCTTTCCTCCCCTCCCAACTAAGTGTTTCCTCATGTGCCAAGATTGTTGGTGCTGACAGCTTTTTTTTTTTTTTTTTTTTTGCTTGTTTTCTCGGGCCTTGGTCCGTCTGGTCCCCCAGCAAGTGCGAGGCGGTACTTACAGCTCCTCCAGGAAGCGGAGACGGGCCAGGGCGCTCGGGGGCAGCTGGCTGATGTTGTTCATACTGAGGTCCCTGGAGAGGAAGGACAGACAGCACGTGAGGGGTTGCGAGCGCCACCGCGGGGAAGTCCAGCCGCTTGCTGCACACGCTTTCAAGCAAACCAGCCAAACCACCCCACTCCTCTGCTTGCCAGGTGAGCTGCTACTTTGCCTCTGAAGCACAGCCTCCCCGCAGCCCCGTGCATCCCGGGTGCCCTGTGCCACAGTAGAGGAACTGCAAAGGATCCAGACTGTTCCCGGGCATGGTTGTCCCACCCCGTGGTTTTTTTTTTTTTAATATTTTATTTATTTATTCATGAGAGACACAGAGAGAGAGAGAGAGAGAGAGGCAGAGACACAGGCAGAGGGAGAAGCAGGCTCCCTGCAGGGAGCCCGACGTGGGCCTCGATCCCAGGTCTCTAAGATCAGGCCCTGGGCTAAAGGCAGGTGCTCCACCGCTGAGCTACCCAGGGTTCCCCCCACCCCATGTTTGAAATGACATGAGGCAGACAGCAGAGGGACCAGGCGTAACTCGGGCTGGGACAGAACCCTACGTTGCATCTTGCTCTGAATTTGGCCACAAAGAGCAACGTCTTCAGCATGCAGCTCTGCAAGGCTACAAGCACCTTGTACAAACCACTGTTTTGATTCAAGAAAACTTAAAAAAACAAAACAAAACAAGACAAAACAAAAAAAGGCCTATTCCCTCCTTCTAACATGTTCCCTTTGCAGGTTCTCGGATTGCATTAAATACGTGAAATGAACCATAAAACAAGGGTGTAATGTGATCCTGCTCCGTAGCACACTTCCTGCTGGGCCGGCACAGTAGTTCCTGGCACAGGAAACAAGCCACTTTGGGCAGAACTCAATCAATTTTTGTTTTAAGGGAAACGCCGTGTAATTAGATTTTATTCTGTTTTTTATGTTTCTATTTCTTTACTGTCTCCCACATAACCCCACAGCATGGTTGACATCTGCCATCTGTATCGCAGAGGACAAAAGACCTACGGTGGTGGGACAGATTGTCATCAAGACCGGCTAAGACTTTATGCAACAGTCAGCGGAAGGTTGACTTAAAAAAAAAAAAAAAAGTCCTCCTTGCTCAAACCTGAAGATTCAGATTATATTCAGGATTCATTATGATCTCAGGTCAGGTGTACAAACTTAAAACTTCGCTCAGGATAAGACAATGGGCTTTTTATTAATTATTTAAAAATGGACTCAATTGGCATAGGACATGGTATTAATTTTCGGCGTCCGACGTGATGAAGTGATATATGTCTATACTGCAAAACGATTACTGCACTAAGTTAAGCTAACATCCATCACCGCACATTTTTTCTTGCGATGAGAACTCTTAAGATTTACTCTCGTAGCAACTTTCAAATAAACAACCCAGAATTATTAACTATATTCATCCTGCTGTACCTTATATCCCCCGAAATTTGTTTCTCATATAATTGGAAGTTTGTATCTTTTGACCACCTTCACCTATTTCACCCATGAGCTTTAAAAAAAATCCGAATTATTCCTGTTATTTAAGTGGCCATCCCCATAGCGTCTGACCAGTTGATGTCAGTATGGATTGCTTGGTTCCTTTATCAAATATTAACTTTTTTAAAAAAATAGATTTTTATTTATTTGAGCGAGAGAGAGCAAGAACATGAGTAGGGCAGAGGGAGAAGCAGACTCCCCAAGGAGCAGGGAGCTAGACGTGGGACTCGATCCCGGAACCCCCGGGATCACGAACTGAGCTGAAGGCAGACGCTTAACCAATCCGGCCACGCAGGAGTCCTTAAATATTAACTTTTAATCATTGATGGAAAGAATTGAGGGATTGATCATTTACTCTTTAACAAGTCAGCAATATACAGGGAGATAAATTATTCAGTTTAAATGTTTCAGATGTATGCTTAAAAAATTATAAATTTTATTATCTGCTACTGAGCAGTTTATAGCTGAGCAAAATGCTATATTCTCAAGCACAAGCTAAACCATGCCAAAAATACACACTAAAAAAACCCTTATGTTTCCATTTATTACAAATCGGGGTGATTTTCGGTCGAGGTAAGAGTGCCAAATAATTGATTAGCAATTTAAATTTGTCATGCAGATATTGCTGTGTAGTAGCAAAGGTGTATTAGTTCACTGAACAGACATGGATTAAACTACTCAATGAAGTTTCTGGATTCCTCACGGGGATGTACAATCCCTGCGACGTCTAGAGAGATCTGAGGTGCTCACTTATGTCTCGTTGACAGCCCACTTACGTCCTAAAAGAATCAAGGGGGTTTGCTTTGGGAGCACGTTGATTAGCAACCCTGATCAAACCAGTTCCAACGTCAAGGCAGCTGGTAGGGCTGGCACGAAGTTTCCTGGCCTCTTGGGTTTGCCTGCGTGATGTGCAAATGAGTTTGGGACAACCTTCGCTCTTGTCTATATGCAGAAAGCTCTAACTAGAACAAGGGAATTAAATGTTAAGGAGATTCATAAACATTGTTGTTTTGACTTATTATCCTATTATCCTATTTGACTTATTATCCTATTTCAGGTTCCTGGCAGTGCAACTTATATAAGCCTTTGCTCCCAGGGTTTCCCCTGGAACAAGTGTGTAGTGTCTTGGGTTTGAATCCTGACTCTCCCCCTTCACAAGCTGCATGGTCTTGGGAGAATTAATGTCTGCGTGGCAGGCTTCCTTGTATTTAAACTCTAGTGTCCCTGGATGAGTAGTTTACGCTATTAGAGTATTGCTAGCTGTTTCCAGTCAAAAGAGTGACTTGTTTCTTTCTTTCTTTCTTTTTTTTTTTTTTGAGTGACTTGTTTCTTAAAGAGTGTGTCCCCTTCCCAAAATGATTTAGTAACGTCTCTGTGTTACCTGATGCTGGGGGTTCCTCTCAGAAAATGAGCAAATGCTGCTAAACTGTCCCTTTACCACTATTTTCTAAGACATATGTTTTCTTTTTTAAAGATTTAATTAATTAATTAATTAATTAATTAATGTATTTATTTGGGAGACAGCAAGTGGGGAGGGCGAGCGAGAGAGAATCTGAAGCAGACTCCCCGGCGAATGCAGAGCCTGGTGTGGGGCTCAAACCCGCGACTGCAAGATCAGACCTCAGCTGAAACCAAGAGTTGGATGCTCAACCAACTGAACCACCCAGGCGCCCCGAGTCTGCTTTCTTTTAAAGAGCTTCCAAGCAATGCGTGTAAGCTTATGGCAGAAAAACAGCTTCTAATATCAATAGGGTAAAATGAAAGTGGGCCTCTGAAATATAAATTCAAAGCAGATAAGGTAAAAAAGAATTTGTCTGCATTCCCTTTTTTCTTGTGTTAACCTTTGCGTTGATAGTTAAGTGGAACACGGGGCCTCTAGCTCGGTGCTTCCCAAACTAAACTATCCATCCTGAAAGACCAACTTTAAAGAATTCTGAATTTGCCGTGGGTTTAAAATTCTTTTTTTTAAAAAAATAGTAAAATTAATTACTAGAAAAGGGAACTGAAAACACTAAAATGCATAAAACAGGAGCTGAATACTTTGTTATGTGATTTGACAGAGATTATTCAGTTACTATAAAAATTTCCAAATCTTTACTCTCAAATTCTTATCTGTTGTGGATCAGTAAAAAACCGCCTTGTGCTGGGAAGGACGCTTCCCTGGACCACTCTTTGATTAGCAATGCTCTTCTTGGTTTCATGTCAATTTTGAGTTAAAAATTATAGAATGAGAACATTAAAACTCTGTACAAAAATACTCTCTTTCTTACTTAAATGATTTGTAAAAACCTTTCTTTTTAGTATTTGGTCTCTCTGGCACCCGGAACACATATAACCTTAGCAGGAAATCAGGAGTCTTAAAATAATTTCCAAACCCGTACATGTTTATTTTTCAAAACGATGATTTTAAAAGGCGGCCTCATGTTGCACCATATTTTGTCTATAATTCAGTTTCCTAACATTGGTGAAACAACGTGATGGATTTCTTTAATTTTTTTCATCTTTTGCCAAGATGTGGGAATTAATTTTGAAGAAGTGGCCACCATGCACCAAGATTTCATAAGACACGGAGGGTTTACTGTGACAAGATGCTCAGATATGTTCACCCATCCTGCCCTGCCTCTGACCCCGCTCTTGGTGGTGGTGTGTTGATGACCATGTCTGGAAATCTAGAACCGGGGGTTGCAAGGCTCTATGGGAGCAGTTGACTGTGTATTGGAATCACCTCAGGAGCTTTATGGGATATTGAGGTCTGCGTCCCATCCCCAGAGCACCTGAGTTGATTGGTCTAGTATGGGCACGGAGATATTTAAGACCTTTTGCTGTGATTGGAACATTCAGGCAAGGACCCCCCCCCTGCCCCCAAATTTCCAGGTGAGTGCTCTGAGCTCTGTGACTCACTTAAGAATTCAGGAGGCCTAACTGTTCCCTAGGAATAGACTTCCGTCCAAACAGACGGTAGCTCTCTCCTGCCAATGTCTTCGTTGCTTGCAGCTCTATTGTTTTTCCTCATTTGACAAATATGAGTTGAACATTAATTGTGGGCAGATCTAGGGACCCAGTGGGGAGAATCAATCCCCAAGTCATCTTCAACTTTTCCCTTTCCTGCTTTCCCTATGTCCTTAAAACACCCAGTATTAATTCCATACAGCTTTCTTCTGGATCTGGCCTCCCTTCCTTCTTCCTGGCTGCTACCTTTGGTCAGGTCCTTGTGATGGGGATCATGGTTGTGCTCTCCATGCGGTAATCACTGAGCCCCCTCATACTGGGTCTAGTTCATCTTCTACGCCCCAGCCAGCTAGGTCACCCTGAAGAGCCCATCTATGTGGGCTCAGAGCCACTGTTAGCCAATAAGAAAGGCAACCCCTCAGGTGCATCCACAGGAAAAGGGGCCTCCTCTGTAGGTGGGCATGTGAGCGACAGAAAGCATCCTCTTGTTTGCACTGAAGCAGAAGCACAAGGGGAATAGTTTGCAAGCAGCGCCTGGCCTGGAGTTCAGCCCCGACGGAGTAGTCCCCGTTCAGGGCAGGCCTGCACAGCTGTGGCCATATGGGCCTCCTCCATCTGAGAACTCCTGCAGGCTCCAAGCTTTGTAGAGGAACGAAGGCCTCAACTATTTAGGCTCTTCACGATCTGGCCTTAATGTGTGTTTCCACCTCTATTTTATGTCACTTTCCTCTCTGCATGTGTGGGCCAGTCACACACTTGGAATTCTTAATGTTGCCCTTTGCATCTGTTTTTACACATGTGATTTTCTTTCCCTAGAATGCATTAGCCTCTTTATTTCCAAATGCCTCCCACCCTCCCCTCACCCCGATTCAAGATCTAGCTTTACAGACCCTTGTGTTTCTGACACAGGCTTTTATCTTTCCAGCTTAGTTTTCTATTTCAGTCTCTAGTCCTTTGATACCTCCAGTACGAAAGCTTTGTCTTCGCCCAAGAATCTAGCTTAGACCACACATTGGTCACCTGGATCGCTACCTCACCCACACCCTCAACCCCCTGGTCCCTTGTCTTTTGTTTCATTCTCCTGGCAAAATCCCAGCCCTGGAAAAACACCATAATTCATTCTCTCTGTTACTATCCCAGGGTACTGAGCACTACTAGAAAAGGGAAACTCACAAATGTGCAGACTGGTGACTATAAATTCATGATCTTTGTGGGTTCTCAACACAGCTGCACAATCCTGTTATTTGGGATTGCTCAATTCACTCCCATAGGAACTGTGGCCAATCTTTACCACTTGCCTCAAAACTCTTAATCAACAATGACTCCCATCATGGGACACCTTCCTTCTTACTTCACAGAAACAACCGAGATTCTGTAGGCCACCAAACATGAAATAAATAAATAAAATTCTTATTCTTTTTTTTTGTCCCCTCCTTACTATACCCATACTTTTCTACTTGCTTAGCCTTGCTTATGGGTCCCATCCCCTCTACGATGCTATAGCTCATTACTCCATGAATAATTCCTTCCACTTCCTCTATTTTCCACCTATTTTTCTTCTCTCTCCATGTATAAACAGAATCGAGTCTTTTCCACTATTAAAACAGATGGGAAGTGGGACCTTCCAATTTCATGTCTTCCTGTACTTGCTACTCAGTCTTTCCCATTCCCTTTGGAGTTGTTTATCGTCTACCATAGTAGTCTCCGCTCCCCATCCCTATACCTCAATGAAATTGTTCTTGCCAAAGAAACAGTGACCTCCATATTGTCAGATTTAAGGAACACAGGACTTACTGAGCCTCTTTCCTGCATTAGATTTGCTCTTTCTGGAAACTCTATACTCTATTGGTTTCCAAGTCATCATTCTCTCAGGATTCTTTCCATATTTTCCAACCTTTCTACTTTATAGGCTCCTTTGTGGGATTTTATTCTATTTATTCCGTAAATGTCAGTGTTCTCTGGAATTCCGCCCTTGGCCTAGCGCTCTTCAATCTCTGCCCTTTCTTCTTGGAGATTATTACTTACTTTCATGGGTTCAAGTGCCTCTTAGATGCCCATAACTCCCCACATCCATATTCCTCGTCTTAATCCCTCTCCCCTAAATTTCAGAACCATGTAATCTGATTTCCTTCTGCATACGTCCATTTAGCGATCTTGCAGGAATGCACCATGTCCAAAATGGAAAAATTATTTCCTGTTCCAAACTTGTTTCTTTTTCTGTAGTGCCAGTTTCTAGTGAGTGCCATCACTACCTCCCTGTCAAAAAGTCCAAATCTTAGATACTATTCAAGTTTTCCTTTCTTAAAATTTTCATCCTATCTGCCTATCCTCTTGTCCTCTCTCTTTCCTCTTCCCTGCTACAGCTGCCTCAGTCATCTGAAATTGTCTCCCAACTCTGTGGTTGCCTGCTATCATCAGTCTTATCCCTTTAGGCTCACCCTCTAATGACTAGAGATACATCCAAAAATGCAGAATTAGCCAAATGACCATCCTACTTAAGACCTCTCAGTTACTATAATTTTCCAAATGAAATCCACATTTGTTAGTCCTGCGTACAAGCTCCATTGCGCAGCACACCGATACTTCACTACTCTGGCATATTGACTTCCCTTCTGTTTTCAAGGCTCAGGTAAGATGTCATCTCCTCCTGGGAGGAAGAGGAGGAAGCCTTTGCCCCAACTGCAAGGTTAGGGTAAGTGATTTGCCCTCTGTCCTCCCATATCATCCAGACATTTAATGGCATCATATTGAAGTGATGCGTTTATGGGCCTCTCTCCTACAGTAGGCTGGGACTCCTCATGGTCAGTGGCTGTTTTTTTGGTTTTTGTTTCTTTTCCATTAGACTGCTTCTAGTGTCTAGTTGAGTCTTGCCATAAAAGAGAGACTCGGTGAATGCTGAATTGAACTCTCCTCTACTGTGGCCTTCCTGTAAGTGAGCTGATGATTTTACCTGATCCATTTAAAAAAAAAAAAATCCTGTTTCTCATCAAATGGCTACATTGCTTCTAAGTGTGAGGTATATATCACACTTCTAGTATTGGACACTTTTGGGAACAAGACCCACTTGGAGGGTACCCACCTTCCACAATGATTGATTTTTGCTCAAAATTAGTGTTACCCTTTTTCTCTTCAGTCAGCCTGCTTCTGTCCTAGAGATTCCTCAAAGATTCTTGTTCATTGAAAGTTCGCCTTCTACTCCCATACCCAAGTGCCTCTACCTTGCTACTATTGCTTCCTCTTCCTGTCCTCTTCCCCTCCTCCTCCTTTCTCTTCCTCTCCTTCTTTCTACTTTTCCCTTTCTCCTCTTTCTCCTGCTAAAATATCTTTCCTATCATTTCTTTAGATACATTGTGGGAGGAATGACTGCATTAGGTACTTAATCCACTGTCTTAAAATCCAGCTATTCTGTTTATATGGGAGACTCAGTACATGCATCAGTGAACAAAGAGGACATTCCTTATAGTGTGGCTATTAAACAAATTAAGAAAACAACTCCCCAAAATGGTTCTTTAATCTCGGCCACCGTTGAAGACAAATATTTTCTTCTTTAGCAGCGCAGTGCTATTCCCATTTCTTCTAAGCACAGTCATTTTAAATTCATCTTGGGAGATCCAGTAGCATTTAGCTTTCTGCCAGATACCTTTGCTAACAATGGATCCAGGCTGGAGCCATTCCAGCACTTTTTAAATCGATCACTTTTCAAATATGCTTCTAGAGATAAGCCCTCCTGTGAACTTCAAAGGGAAAGGTGCAGGCTTGAGTAGCATTTTATGATAGTATGAATAATGTTATTTCCACATAATTTTCTCATGTCATTAACTTCAAAATAATGTATCTTTGAAAAACATTTTTTTATTGAAGTGTAACATATATGGGAAAATGAACAAATCTTAACTGTCCAGCCCACTGAATTTTCAGTGTGAACATACCTTCACAAATCCACACAAATCCAGAAATAGAACCTAGTCATTGCCTCAGAAGCTCCCTTATGTTCCCTTCCACCCACTTCTCCCCCAAAGGGAACCAGTCTGCTGACTTCCAACATTTTATATTAGTTTTGCTTGGTTTTGATCTATCTATATATAGAATTACACGGTGCATAATTATTTTTTTAAACACATTTTATTTTTTATAGCGGTTTTAAGAGGACACTGCAGAAATTTCCCATGCGCCTCTTGCCTCCACACATGCGCAGCTTCCCCTGTGATCAACATTCCCCACCAGGGTGGTATATTTGTTACACAATTGTAACAAGCAAAACGAACCTATTGAAGCTTCATGATCACCCAAACTCTGTAGTTTACAGGAGGGTTCACTCTTGGGGTCGTACATTCAATGGGTTTGGACAAATGTATCCACCATTATAGCATCATACAGAGCATTTTCACTACCCCAAAATCCTCTGTGCTCTATCTACTCATCCTTCCATCCCCAATCCTCAATCCTGGTTATCCTGAACCTTCTATTTTCTTCATAGTTTTGCCTTTTTCAGAACGTCATATAGTTGAAATCATACAATAGGTAGGCTTCTCAGACTGGCTTCTTTCACTTAGTAGTACCGAGCCAAGTTCTTGTGTTTTCCTAGCTTCTCTCGCTCATCATGTTTATGAGATTTGTCCATGTGTTGCATGTAGCACTAGTTTATTCCATCTCAATCTAATACAGTATCTTGTTTTGTTATTATACCACAACTCAACTCTTGATGGGCATTTGGGTCAGTTTGTGCTCATGATGAGTAAGTAGTGCCCCTATAAACATTCTTAAATACATCTTTTGTTGAGCATATATGCAATGTATGCATTTCTATTGGGTATATATATATGAGTGTATATATACTAATATGTATACACACATATATACACATATATGTTGTTGCGTATACATGAGAAATATGCATTTCTATTGGGTATAGGAGTTGAATTGCTGGGTCTTGGGGTATGCATATGTTCAGCTTTATTTATTTTATTTTTTAATTTTTAAAAAATATTTTATTCATTTGTTCATGAGAGACACACACACACACAGAGGCAGAGACACCCGGAGAGGGAGAAGCAGGCTCCATACAGGGAGCCCGACGTGGGACTCGATCCCAGGACTCCAGGATCACACCCTGGGCCTAAGGCAGTGCTAAACCACTGAACCACCCGGGATGCCCTATATTCAGCTTTAATAGATCCTGCCAAGCAGTTTTCTAAAGTGGTTATGTTGAGTCATACCTCCACTAGCAGTGTATGAGAATTCCGATGGTTTCACCCCTGTTTTTCTCCATTTATTATCATCAAAATTGGTATTATTTCTCTATTACATTTTAGTCATTTTTGCTAAACGTACAATGGTATTTCACTGTGGTTTTAATTTGCATTTCCCGCATGTCTAGGAGAGTCAAATACCTTTTCATATGACTTTTGGCCATCAGGATACCCTTTCCTGCAAAACTCCAGAAGAATATTTGATTTGATTTGATGACCTTTATTTTTTAATTTTATTAAAAAAATATTTTATTTATTCATGAGAGACACAAAGAGAGAGAGGCAAGACACAGGCCGAGGGAGAAGCAGGCTCCCTGCGGGGAGCCTGATGCCGGACTCGATCCCAGGACCCCGGGGTCACAAACTGAGCCGAGGGCAGACGCTCAACTGCTGAGCCCCTCAGGTGCCCCTGCTTTATTAAATTTTTAATGGAAACTTAAAAGACAGAGCCTCAGAGCAAAGCTCATTTGAAAAAAGTTTACATTGTCATCCTTTTCTAATAGAGATAGTTAACGTGACTGGGTAGTCATGTACCTTACTTATATTATTTAGTAACAAGAGAAGAGATAGATGTAGAGGCCGCATCTAGGCACCCAGGACTGAGCGACAGGATGCGGATGGGGCCCACTGCACCCCCAGGCTGGGTCCATGCAGGCCCCCAGGGACCCACCTGCCAGCACCCAGAGGCCCTAACTGACCAACGGGCCTGCAGCCCCGGGCGCAGCTGCCAAGGAGGGAGACTCCATGCGCCCACACCTGGTCACTGGCCCCCTGGATGCCCAGCGCCTCCCTGGCCTCCCCGAAGTCCCCGCGCTGTCCCGCCCGCAGCCCCCCGGTGTGCTGAGCTCAGGGACCTCCCCTGCCCTTCGTCTGCTGCAGGTGAGCCTCTGGCTGCCGCAGCCTCCTGCACAGTCGCTGCGCTAGGCCCGGCCCTCGGGACACCCGCCCCCTGAGCACCCGCGGGGAGCGGCCACTGACTGGAGAGTCTGGGCCCCGAGCACCCGCTGCACACGGGGGGTAGGCGGGCAGGCGACAAAGGGAACCGCACACGGATGGACAAAGAAAAAGAGTAGGGCCAACCCAACCTTCCAACCTTCACCCGAAGCTGTCGGATCCGCAGCCCACGGTGGTCGCGAGCGGCCCTGCACCTGCCGGAGGGAGCGGCCTCGGTCGGAAGGGAAGTACTCTGGGAGAGTCCTGGGTGAGGTTCTTGTTCTGATTTGAAGTCCAGCAAATCACCGTGAGAAGCAAACGTGACAGGGTTGGCAAGGAGGTGGGAAAGCAGACTTACGAAGTCAAATGCCAGGGTGCCCCGGGTGAGCGCCGGCCGTGGCTTGGGTCACGACCCCGGGTCCTGGTGGGCCCGTGTCCAGCCCCATCTCCAGCCCCATGTCCGGCCCCAGGCCCTTAGCTGGGCCTCTCCCCAGCCCCGGCACGCTTGTTCCCTTGCTCGTTCTCTCTCTCTCTCTCAAATGAATAAATGAAATCTTTTTTTAAAAAAAGAAGCCAAATGCCATCAGCAGCAGCACTGTCGTCATCAAACACACAGGTCTTTGGCCACGGAGTGTAAGAGGTCTAGCCATAGCGTTTCAAAAGGTCTCAACCGATTCGGAACTGAGTTTCCCCTCCACTACAGGGTGGTGCCTTGAACAGTCGAAAGGGCTGTGCAATCACCAGAAATCACCAGGAAAAATTACATATCCAGGAATTCCCTGAGGTTCCATCTCTTCTGTTTTTCTCTAGTCTCTGGGAACAATCTCCAGCCTTGGGTGGGCAGCTGTTTGCAGATCTGTACTTCTCCAAGCTTTATTTCTGAACTTCTCCATGTGGTTAGTCAACTGGTCACTTAAAACTCAGTACGTTTCTAGCTGAATTTATCGTTTTCTCCCTTTCCCCCCTGGTGCTTCCTCATATCCCCAGTGAGTGCATCCTGGTTCTTTCAAGTGACCATCCTGGAGGCCTCAGGCTTATTTATCTACGTATACAACACCCTGTCTACCAGTCACCCCCACTCTCTAAGTGGTCATTAGTCTCACTGATTATAACAGTTGCCTGTGTCAGATAATTAATAATAACTAGCATTTCTCTCTCTTTCTCTCTCTGACACACATACACACACACACCATCTAAGGAATCTTCAGGTTACAATCCAGTTTACAGATGAGGAAATAGAGGCACACAGAACTCTAGCTTTCCTAGGATGACCCTAGCAGTTGAGTGGAAAGCCAAATCTGAACCCGGTCCATGGGACCAGTCCTTTGCAGCTGGAATCCATGATCTGATTTCCTGCCATAGCTTAAGCTCGGGTCCTAATATTTGCTCACCCTTTTTGACTCTTCAGTACCATGTTATCTAAGAAGGCGCCTCGGAAAAGTCCCCTCTCTACCGTTCACACTTCTGTGCGGCACGTCTGGCTGCTTTTACCTCTTAGCTAGCCCCTGGAGTGACTCTATTTGAGAACACCGCCCCCCAGACCATCCACTCTGCTTCCACTTGGCCTTTGGAATCCATATTTTGGGTCCTTCTTGGCTCCATGGTGTGGAGCCCGTGGCCCATTCCTCTCCCAGCCCCAGATTTCAGGATTCCAGTTGGAACCCCGGGCCTTTCACTTATCTGGGAGGAAAGAGAGGTCAAGCAACTTCAATGGAATCTTCATGGTCCTCTCTTCTTCATTCTGTTCCCCCTTTCCAGTCCACCAGAAGTTATCTTGATTGGTTTTCCCCTGAGGGATGAAGGAGCTAATATTTTACATTGTGCTTCCTTTTTTTCCCTTTTAACAATGACTCCTTTTATTTGTCTAAACAGTTTAGGAAGCTCGTTCATGCCACAAATTGGTCTCAGCGTGAGGCAGCTGAATACGGATATTAGTAGAGTCCTACTCAAGACTGTGCTATAACTCACAACAGGAATGTTCATGTGAGTGATATATTCTGTTTCTCTTTACACTAGAAAAAAATCAGACCAACCAAGTTTGGAACTAGAACAGTGTTTCTTAAAATTGGCACTATTGATTTGGGGGCTTGAGGATTCTTTTTTGGTGCAGGGAGGCTATCCCATGCCTCGTAAGGTGTTGAGCAGCACTCCCAGCTCTACCCACCAGGTGCCAGGAGCATCACCACTCCTCTAGGTGTAGGAACCAAGAACTTGTATAGACTGTGACAGGGTGACTTATATTCCACCCCGCACCCCCCCCCCCATTTGTATACTGACGTTCTCAAGCTCCGTAACTTGGTATGTGATTGATTCGGAGACAGATTCTTTCAAGAGGCAATTACGTTAAAATGAGGTCATTAGGGTGGATCCTACTCTGCTAGGACTGGTGTCCTGATGAGGAGAGGACATTTGGACACAGGGACAGAGGGAAGACCATGTGAGGACACAGGGAGAAACCAGCCAGCCACAAGCCAAGGAGAAAGGACTCAGAAGAAAACAACGCTGCCAACACCTTGATCTCGGATTTCCCAGCCTCCAGAACTGTGAGAGCATGCATTTCTGTTGTTTCAGTCACCCGGTCGGGGGTGCTTTGCTCCGGCGGCCCTGGGAACCTTGTGTACAGACATGGCCAAATAGATGTTCCCTGGGGGCCAATCACCCCGGGCTGAGAATCGCTAAACTGGCACACGCCGATTATACACAGGGGACTATTCATTTTGCCTTTTGCGATGACAGAAGTTAGTTCCTAATGACTTTTTTTCTTCAAAAGAGGAAATGTAGGAAAACCTTTCCTCCCCACTCCTCTTTCACACCATACCTGCCTTTTAGCAGATAAACTCATTGCTTAATTATTGGACAACAAAAATATACAAGAAAGAGAGTAAAAGGCTCTGGGATCTACCCTGCATGTGTCTGTGGGTGGATGACACTGGGCCTGTGGCTGTGTCTGATGGCTCCATAATGATTACACTGAAGAGACTCCAGGCCCGGGTTGCAAAGAAAATCTTTCAAGAGCTTTCATTAAAGGGACTAGACCCACTTTATTCCACCCAGGTGGAAATTCCCATTGTTTTTCCTGTGCTGCGCAGGAAGCAGGATGCTGAAAGATCTTGCAAGCAACCTGGTGTGACTAAGGGATCCTTCCACGCCAACAGGATGAGATCTTCCTATTCCATCTAACGTGCTGAGCACATGCGAAGAATCTGGGTTATTATTTAAAAGGCAGATATGATTCATCACCCTATAGTATCCCAGGGGTTCAAAAAGCCTTTGTTGATTATGTACCATCTGCAAAATGGAGCCTAAATACTGTCATCTAGGCGTGGTCCGCGGAGAGGAAAGTGGGTTACAGATTTGGAAGTCAGGGTCTTGAATGATGGTTTTGCCACCACCTTGCTGTTAGATCCTGTCTCCCCCTCCCCCCCCTTTTTTTTGCTTTTGTGGCCTTGACTTCTTCTTTTTAAAAGATTTTACTTATCTATTTGACAGAGAGAGTGAGTGTGCACACAAGCAGGGGGAGCAGCAGAGGAAGAGGGAGAAGCAGGATCGCTGCAGGGAGCCGGATGCGGGACTCGATCCCAGGATCCCGGGGTCACGCCCTGAGCTGAAGGCAGACGCTCCACCAACAGCCCCCCGGGCGCCCCGAGCCCTTAGCTTCTTGATATCCTGTCGTAGCACCTGTTTCATGGGGCCACAGTGAGGATTAAGTGACCTAAGGTGGGTTCACACCCTTGGCCGGGTGGGGCCCTTGGAAGGGCTTCCTGGTGGTAGGCCGAGGTCCCCAGGGCCCAGTCCCGCCTCGCTGGGTTAGGTCAATGTCCCCAAATTTCCCGAGTGCAGATCCGCCTTCCCTATGCTCGAGTCACACCCTCACAGCCCGACCCAAGTGCAAAACTCCGGAGGCCCGACGCCTGTAGGACCCTCGCCTGCCGAGCACGCGGCTTGGCCGGGCCGCCCTCGAGGAGCGGGGTCGTGCCAAGCCTCCCGGTGCCGGCCTGGCCTCTGAGCGGTGGCCACCATGTGGGGCCACGTGGGCCTGTGGAGCTGCCTCCCGCCCAGGGTCCCCAGAGGCCGAAGGGCCCAAGGACCCCCACTCCGGCGGGCTCCCACTGAGCCTGAAGCCGGGACAGCGCCCAGGCCAGCCAGGTGAGCTGGGAGCAGGGGCCGGCTGCTTTGGGCCGCGGCCTGCACCCGGGGTTCGTGCCCCCAGGGACACAGCCGTCACTTCCAGGGGGGCTCGTGCTCCAGGGCAGGGGCCCAGAGGCCTGGAGGCTCCCCGATGCTCCCTCCCCTGTCCTTCCCTGCCCCGGGCTTCCAGCAGGCTCTGCACTGAGGCCAAAGCCAGCCTTTCAAAAACAGACAATTCCCTGGCACTGCCTGGAATCTTCCAGCGGATTCCTGTTTTCTCTTAGATTAAACCCAAATGCCTCAGGCCTGGCTGACGGGCCCCAAGGCCTAGGCTTTCATGCTCGACCTGGCCCCCGGCCTCTCCCTGGCCGCACCCAAGGCACAGCTCCCCTTGCGGCCCCCCACCCCCCACGGGCTTCCCTCCCTGCAGCCTGTCCTGTCCGTTCACCTGCACCCAGGGCACAGCTCACCTTGCAGGCCCCCCACCCCACAGTCTTCCCTCCCTGCAGCCCGTCCTGTCCGTTCACCTGCATCTAGGGCACGGCTATCCTTGCAGCACCCCCCGACAGGCTTCCTTCCCTGTGGCCCATCCTGTCTGTTCACCTGCACCCAGGGCACAGCTCCCCTTGCAGCCCCCCCTTCCCTCCCTGCAGCCGGTCCTGTCCGTTCACCTGCACCTCACCCTCCTCCTTCCAAAGCTTGGCTCCTCTTCTTCCTTAAATGATCCTTGTTTCGGGTGCTCCTCTCGGCCTCTCCCAGTCCAGAGCAGGCCTCTCCCCCTTCCCTGCTCTTCCTCCCGCCGACCCCGGCCCTCCTCCTGCCTGGCTGCCTCCCCCACCCTTCCTTTTTGTGGTCACCTCTTTACTTCCCTTCCTGTCTTCCTTTCCTGAACGCCACGAAGGCAGGGTGTGCTAAATCACCAGCTCTTAGCCCAGCGTCTGGCATAGGGTTGACAATCAATAAATACTCTTGGTGAGTGACTGACCAGCTGAATGAATGCTGCATTCTCTGGCATTATTCCCTTCCTTTCTTATTTCTGGGAGGATTATTTTTACTAAGTATGTTTTTGTGGGTCTCCGAGGAGAGTATAGCAAGCAGATTAAAGAACACTGTGTCTACGCCGTGGTGCCTTTAAACAGTTGGCCGCAGTGTCTTAAAAATAACTTTTAAAAATAACATGACTATAAATGCTAATCTATTTATTGAAAATATATTAATGAACAATGGATAGGAAAAAAATAAAAAGGAACTCAGTCCTGCTGAGTAATTTTTGAATTAGTTCTAGCTGAGTAGGGAAGATGTAGAAACATGACTGCGTTTTAAACAAATAGGGTATTTGTTTTTTTGCATTTTTATTTTGCTATTGGACAGTAAAATAAATAAAAATTGCTGTATTTTTATTTTGCTATTGGACAGTAGCTGAACCTGCATAGACAAATTTCTCCCTAAATTGAATTTTCCCTCCCGCTAAATGGAAAAATCTTTACAGTTCTTAGCTCAGTCATGTGGGGAATGTGAATGAAATATTTATAAAGCATATTCTGAGATCCTTTGAAGTGTCTACTTAATGCTCAATGAGCTCCTGTTATTTTTGCAGTGCTTTTAAGCATTTTTAAGCTCAAAATAGTAAAAACAGAAATCTAAGTCTCCGAAAGAACAAATGCTACAAGATAGACTTTGAATCAAATTCAACTACCTGAAAGTTTGATTTAAGATTCCTCTTCTTTAGACTAACGTAGCTCTCTGGACGCTGCATCACTCTGCTGCTCGCCTTCAAAAGAGGAAAGACGAAACGTGCCTTCATGTGGTGGTGATACTTTTCAATTAAGCAGTGGGAATAATCTAACTTAATGTTTGCCTTTGCTTCTCTCTGGGACTGCTGGGGCAGCTCCAAAGGGACACTATTCCATTTCAGGTAAACCGCTTTTCCCCCTCAACCAACCTTCCAGGTGTGGAGGCTGAGTCAACGATCAGAGAAGAGAGATTTCAAAACCTCGGACACTCAACAGTGAAAAAGATCAAATGCTAAACCAATTTGAGCAATAGAAAAGATTTCATTTTGGCTGCCACTCACGGGGTTTATCTCTTTAGCTTCCCAAGCATCCGTCATAAAGCAAGTGTCTGCTTTTCTTAAGCATTTGCTATGGAACATTCATTTATATGCTCAGAGTTGCCTAGAGAGCCAATAAGTCACCCATGAACTTTTAAAAACAACCCAAGGCGTAATTATTCACTGTTATTGGTTAATGAGTTACAAAGCTTCAGAAAATGTAGATATAAGTATGACATTTAGGGTCTTTCACACCAAGTGCGACTACAGATTATAAGTAGAGATATAAAAATGTCAGTGTAAGCTGTATCAAAGGCCTCATTATTAACTGAGAAAAGATGGAAGAGAAAAAGAAATGGGGGAAAATCCATGCTTGTATTTTTACAATGAATCTTGTTAAAGGCACCGAATATCCTACGTGGGAATTTAACAAGCACGTGCTGATGATTAAGCCAAACAAAAACCAAGGCCAAACAAAAACCAAGGCAAGTAGTTGTACCAACCTCGAGGAGGTGGGTTTACAAGTCTCACTACGAGTTCCAGAGCAAGAAGGAGCGCCCTAACACTCGGACCCTGACCATTGGTGGTCCCACTGCCCATCCCAGCTCCCGTGCTGCTGGGCCGCACACAGCCGTGTGACCATCCTGCCCACCAGGGACTGGCAGCGAGCATCAGGAGAGGAGGTCATCGTGACAATGCCCGGCGCAGCTGGTGGAAGAAAGTACTGGTGACAGGACAAGGATTTTCTTCTTTGGTACAATACTGTGTAGTTTTTAATTGCATTTTCACGAATATGAAACTTATTTTTTTATTTGACTTCCTTAAATTAAAATTAAATTTTATTTTAGATCAAAGTGATCATACATTTGCACCTAGATACATACATATGCATTATAATACATATTGATTATAATATATTATCTATGTGATAGATATATCACATATATATATATATATCATCCATTTGTACATCTGAGGCCAGAGTCTCTCCGGGCTCATTCTTTTCAGGCCTCAAACAGGATTATCGTTTGTGCCGGAAGTTTGGGTGGTGAGGAAAGAGTTGTCGGGCTGTATGAGGTAAGAGATGTCTAGCTGCTTCTTATTAAGACTTTCAATGAACCTCCCTATTTTTACCAGTAGTTGGACTTTCAGAAATACTCTTTTCTAGGAATTGGGTTGCTGCTTGACCAACCGTATGCCATGTCTCTGCTAACTCTTGTCCCAAATTTGTTGAGACATCTCCTGTATTATCATTTTCTCTCCTCTTCTCTTTGTCTTTGTAGGTTTATGCTCTTCAAACTACTTTGCAGCTGTCTGAGGTAAACGCATGTGTAATCTCTTATGTGTTTCTGACATTTTTCTTAAGCTGGAGCCACAGGCCAATTATTCCGATATCTACTTGTGTTAGGAGTAATGTTTCATTATTCCAATCCATGCCAGCCTGATTAGAAATAGCCATGATATATCACTTACAGGGTGTGGTTCCCAGTCACACGGCACTTAGGAGGTTTAGTCTCCAACAGATTTCCTTCCCAAATCATTCTGGAAGTTCCAGCTTTGGCTGGGATGACTCATCTGCAATGCCAGAACTCGTGTTTTTGACCACAGGATGGTATCTGCTGTTTAGCCCCTCTTCTGCCCAAAGTTGCCACAATGATGTGTCAAACAAAATGCTATCAATGATCAATCAGTTTATACCCAGATAATCATCCCAGGCATTTTCCACCTGAGACTACAAAGCATCCAGGGCTCTATCGCTCCCAACATCACCAGGGCCACCACCGTCGCCCATATGCTCTGGACCCAAACTTCTGCAGTTAGGCACGATTTCTTTTCGATACTTCCGAGAAGTTTCCCCCATATAAATAAACCCTTCCTCAGTCATGCTTGAATCCCAAAATAGAGACAACGTGGATGCAGGTTAAGAAATTTACCCGTACTGATTCCGCTTATAAGTCTATATGCCTCCAAGAACAAGTCTGTAAGTACTGCGGGTCCAGAAAGCTGTCAATACATTTAGTTAGAGAGGGCTTCTTGAAGGAGTTAAGATTTCAGCAGTGTTTTTAGTGTCCAAAGAAGAGTAATAGTAAGGTAAAGTGGCTGTTCTAAGGGAGTAGCTGCTGGGGTGCCTGGGTGGCTCAGTCGGTTGAGTGTCGGATTCTTGATTTCAGCTCAGGTCATGATCTCAGGGTCATGGGATCGAACCCAAGTGGAGCTCTGTGCTCAGCACAGAATCTGCTTGAGATTTCTCCCTCTCCCTCTGTCCCTCCCCCCCTGCACTCTCTCTCTCAAATAAATAAATAAATAAATAAATAAATAAATAAATAAATAAAATCCTAAAAAAAAAGCCCCAACAAACCCAAAACCCACAACAAAGGGAGTGGCTGGAGTCCCAACCGAGGAGTTTGGGCAACTCTGCTGTCCACCTACTGATCTGGCTGGCAGAGAGTACCCTAATCTTCCCTCATTAATAGGTCAGTCCCATCTGCTTAGCTCAAAGAGAAAAATCCTCCTAACCAAAGGAAGCCTATGTTTTAAGCATTGACATATTGGTGATTTTTCTAGCCTATTAGCAACTCCAGGCTAGCTCTCAAGATCCCAAGGTGGAAGTAAAATGACCAAAGAGGAAATGAAATGTACAGAATAAAAGTCTTCATTTTCTAAGCAGGGATAAAAATGGTAGAAGTTGCTTAGCCCTAGAAAATCCAGTATAAGCCCAATCTCCCCATAAAATCCCTCCCAGATCTTAGCTGGTTAGGAATGAAAATCTTCTGCGACCAAACTCTCAAAGAACTTCCTTTTATTAACCTATGTTAATCACAGTGCCCCTAATACCAGAGTTCTGAGAGGACCAACACTTACACTGAGGCTTTGAGAGATGTGCTGGCTGAGACCAGGGAGGGGTGGAACAGGGAAGAGCACTTCTGGAGTGTAGGACCATGCGCAGAAGCATCAGGGCCTAGGAAAGCAGGCCATCCTCCAGAAGCCCCCAGTGGTGCGGCAGGGTTGAATGGAAGTGCTCATGTCGCAATATGACCCCACACACCAAGGCCTGGGGTGAGGGCCAATGGCCAGAGCCAAGGCCAGCTGGCCTCATGGGCCATACACAGAAGCTCAGACCATCCTGGAGGCTCTGAGAGCCACTGCAGGATTTGAAGCAGAGAAATCATCTTTGCATTTAGTACATTTCTGGGGCAATAGTTCTTTTTCTTTTATTTAAAGATGTAAAAAAAGGAGTGATGTTTTATGGGGTCGGGGGGTCGGGTAATATATTTTACTTTATGTTCTCTCTTGGGAGCAAGCACTGAATTTTGTGTCATTTTTTGTGCATATTACATATTCATTTTGAGTTAGACACACTAAGAGGCTTAAATCAGAACAGTTCTTCACACGTTATTTCTTTTGTGGCCAGGGATTCCTTCTAGACGCATTTTTAGGAGACTTTACATGTCTGCTAGCCTCAGACTGGCTGTAAGAATCTCCCCAACCTGACTTGCAATTCCAATTAGTCATAGATCAAAACATTAATGTGGACAGATTAAAGCAGAAGTCCTCATGCTTTATTTCCTAATATCATCTGTCTTTGCTTTGAAAAGCACACCAATGGAATCTTCTGCATCTGTACACCCCAAAGGCAATTTAATCTCCCTTGGCCAACATTACAGCTTTAAAGTAACTCTATGCTATGATATATTTTTCCTCGTTTCCCGAGTTTAAGCATTATATAATTCCCTTTTTTTATCAGCCTCATTCCTGCAAATGGTCAGTTGTCACATTGTTTATAGTTTTTACCATCGTCTAAAAGGAGCCTTACAAGCTTGGAGTTAAGTAAATTGATTTTCCACATATTGTCACGTGAAACTGAACATAGGCAAGGACATAATCTAGAGCGTATTAACACATGTGGCTTTAAAATATTTTTATTAATCTAGTATTTTCAAAGGTTTTGAAGGTAAAGAACACTCATGTATAAACTTTATTTTTTTTCATGTATAAACTTTAAATGTGAAAAAATTTCCCCTCATTTGCTGGATATATCTTAGAACAGATATTCCATACATATGAGTTACCCACTTAAATTGAATCTTATCCTTTAAAATGTCTAATTTTTTTTCAATGTTAAAACCACATATAGAAAACTTTAAAAATTTTGGTTCTATACTTTAATGCCATCTTAAATTAAATTGCTCATGGTTACCATTGTAAAAACACCAGTACCTGCACTGAAGCTTCTTTTGAAACGGTTCAGTGAGGGCCACAGGATTCCTTGTCTGTACACCGGGTGATGGCAGATAGGGTTGTTTTATTTGGAGGGCTTAGTTTAGAAATTCTTTCTCCTTTGCTATTGATTGGGTTACCAGTTGATACATCTCACAGTTATCAATGAAAAGTGAAAGACTTCTTAGTCTTCAACTTTTATATAATTGCTGTTTATACTAAACATGCATTCAGAAGCTAAATAATCAACCTTATCAAGATTATACGTGAAAAACCCCAAAGAGAGTGTGAAAGAGAGTCAAAGCCTCCTTTTCAAAGAGGCTTAAGTGTATGGGATTTGTACAGTAATATTTGATGCTCAGAGTCCTATTACATTTCCTGGCTCTGTCTAAAGTTGCTGGAAAACTGACCTCTGGGAAAGAGAGGTGTTACTCATCTGCCCTGTATGACCCCGACTCTGATGGTTCCTGATGAACACAAAGTGTATAGAAGATATGTATATATATACAGAAGATATATATATATATATAAAACTTTCATAATTTCGCTGAGTGCCATACTTTGAAATCACATTTCAATTTCATTAAAAAAAAACATATGCTCAAAATTAAGGAAGACTTAGCTTAGCACCCCAAATTTACCTTTCTTTTTTAAAGCAAATTTTAAAAACATTTTTATCTATCTATCTATCTATCTATCTATCTATCATCTATTTATTTATTTTTGTATATTTTTATTTTTATTATTATTTTTTAAATTTTTATTTATTCATGATAGGCACACAGTGAGAGAGAGAGAGGCAGAGACACAGGCAGAGGGAGAAGCAGGCTCCATGCACCGGGAGCCTGACGTGGGATTCGATCCCGGATCTCCAGGATCACGCCCTGGGCCAAAGGCAGGCGCCAAACCGCTGCGCCACCCAGGGATCCCTATTTTTGTATATTTTTAAATTGGAGTTCGATTTGCCAACATATAGCATAACACCCAGTGCTCATCCCGTCAAGTGCCCCCCTCAGTGCCCGTCACCCAGTCACCGCATCCCCCCGCCCACCTCCCCTTCCACTACCCCTTGTTCATTCCCCAGGGTTAGGAGTCTCTCCATGTAAAAACATTTTTAAATGAATTACACAGACAGGATAGTGAACATTAATGAAAATCTTATTCATGCTTTGGTCTCTTTCCAAAAATGCAGCTTGTCATAGTAATCCATTCATCCATCATTCGACATATTATTTATCTAATTTTTAAAAACTGAAGCGTAGTCGACATACAGTATTATATTAGTTTCAAGTGTGCAACAGTGATTCAACGATTACATACATTATGAAATGAATTACGAAATGCATTTAAAGTCCATTCATTCGTCATTCAATAAATTAATGATGAACATTTAAAAAAGTGTTGAGTAGATAGATGTTAATTTATAAATGTGCCATGCAACTTCCCCCCAAATTCACTCACTCATTTACTCATTTATTGACTCGACCAACACTTAACTGAGAGCCTTCCATGTGCCAGATCCACGGAAAGCGCTGGGAATATAAAATCCAGCAAGACGTGAACACTGTGAGAATCTCTCAGACTAGATTGTAATCCCTTTGACAGCAGAGGTTTAGTGAGAATTAAATACTACACATGGCTCTGACCATATATTAATTATTTATAATCTAGCATATGTGGGGGAAGTTTGACCTATGGATTCATCGAATACTCTTGGAGAGAGAGAATTTAATCTGAAGCCCCATAAACTTTGTTCCCAGATGTTCCAAGTGAATTCTACTATCCACTTAGGATTAGTTTTGCATTGTCCTTTTTGATCATAGGATGTGCTTCATACAATCAACTTGTGTTGCGGTATGCATACGCCATGTGTAACACATTTTTTGCTACTGACTACAGTGATTGAAGTCAGATGTTATAAGCGCTATTCTTAATAGTGTCATAATGCTGGTGTTGAGAGAAAAGGCTCACACTCTTCTGCTACAGACCCCCCAGGCCTACCCTTTCTGAGGTTATATTTATTTAACAGCATTCTTGAGACAAAGCCTCTGCCTATTTTCCATTTCAAAAGAATATTTCTTATTGTAAAACCTCAGACAAGACAGGAGGGCCTGTTGTGGCAGTTTCACGTGGGAGATGTGTTTAAATGAGGAAAGCACTGTGAAGTCCGCCACTGCCACTGAGCCGGTGCTCTCCGTGGGCAACTGCCCTGTTTTGGGGGGGTGTCTGTGGGCACCCCTGGTGTACCGGAAAGGGCACTGACTGAGGGGTCGGATGCCTTCCATTCTGCACTTATGAGGCACGGGAAGTTGAGCAAGTTGTCCTCTCTGTGTACTCCTTCACTTGTCCATAAATCGGGGACAAGTAGTAGTTATCTCACGGGTTGTCCCGTAGGGTAAACCGTAACCTAATGTGTGTATATGCGTGCATTTTATGATGAGCTGTCCATGGTGCATGCAGGATGGCGTATTGACCATAAAATATTCAATATGCTACAGGTATATCACCACTTGTGCAAGAACTACGACAGTTCATATTACAAGTACGTTAACATTTGTCACATTTCCCCCTCACGACTCCGTGTGCCCTACCTAATCTTTTAGCAGTCACGGTACGTGGTGCTTTTTGAGTGCTATCATTTCACAGGCAGTGTGCTAGGTGTGCTAGGCATATTCAGTGTTCATAATGATCCTCTGTGATGGGTACTATTATTACTTTTGTTTTGTGGAAGAGAAACTGAGTCACAGAGAAGCTAACTACCTTGCCCATGATCACTACCTGGTAAATTATGGAGGATCTGACGATCTGACTTGGAGGCTTCACCTTGTTTTTATAAAACAGCTTTACTGAGCTATCATTCACACATCATAAAATTCACCTGTTAAAAGTGTGCCAGTCAATAATTTTTTAAAGTATATCCACAGAGTTGGGCAACCCTCTAAAATCTAATTTTAGAACATTTTCGTCAGCCCAAAAAGAAACCTTGTGCCCATCAGCAGTCACTAACCAATACCCCCCTGCCTTCTCAACCGTGGGCATTTGGGCTATTGCCATATTTTGGTAGGCTGCATTATTTATGAATCATTTACTGTACTATTATTAAGGTTTATTTATCGGATATCTTGCTCATATGCCTTCCAGATAAAAATAATGTGTTGATTGATCAAACATTTATTGACTCAACGTCAAATTCCAGACAGGTGTGTCAGAGACCTAAAGGAAATTCCTGTCCTCGTGGGGTTTATTGCATAGGAAGAGAGGTAAACAATTTGAATTACAAAAGTGACAAATGATGTGGGAACAAAGGCAGAAGAAAAAACATTAAATTTCCTTACTACCTACAGCCCATTGACAAGTCCTTGAAATGGGCAGAGTGATCTTCCTCTAGGGTGCAGCTGCCTCGATGTTGATACTTTGCTCAGGGCAAAAGGCAATGTTAGCTCGAATCCAGCATGCTGTAAATCTACTTTAATATATAAAAATTCCTTTAGAAACTTCCTTCATCTCTAAACCCCCCAGGATATGTGTTGGCGATCATCCCTCCCGCCAAATATATGACCACCGATACACATCCGAAGGGCCTCATGACTCAGGTTTTATGAGATGGCAATAAGTGACCTTTTCCCAACAATAGCCAGCCCCCTCAAGGCCCTGGAACCCTTGCTTCCCCATCCCTTAGAGACTTAGTCCATCCCTCACCCCCTCCCAACTTGAAAGTACAGAACGGGCGGCTCCTCATCACGTGGTGCAGCTCCTCCTGCCCACGGCTCCTGTGCCCCGTGCTTTCATAAAACCACTTTTGTGCACCAAAGATGTCTCAAGAATTCTTTCTTGGCCGTCGGCTTGGAACCCTAACGTCTTTTCTTACATCAATAAATGCTCTAATAAAGATATAACCAAGATGTTGTGGGAGCTCCACGGAAGGGATCCTAATTCAACAAGGGGAGCATGTGCAAAGGGTGGGCAAGATAATGGGGCAGAAAGGCTTTCTTGAGGGGGTGCCCTAGGGCCAAAACCAAAGGGAGGACTAGGGATACGTGGAGAAGGATGAGGGAGACAATGTAGGTAGAGAGACTGCGTGTGCTCTACACGGGGGCCCAGCGTGTACCACGTGTGGTACATGCAGTTTGCCATCCATGAGTTGTTATGACTTGTTACAGGATGTGCATGAGGCAGTGGAGGGATCTGAGCCTCCCGGAGACAGGAGTGAGTGAGAGATTATAGCGGGATTTATAGGCCATATAAGGAGTTCGGACTTTATTTCATAGTTCTGTGTTTCCCCAAGTATCCGGTCATGATTCTGGCATAGAAGGACAGTAGCTGAACTATGAATAAAAACATTTTTTAAAAAATACTTAATTTATTTATTCATGAAAGACAGAGAGAGAGAGAGAGAGAGAGAGAGAGGCAGAGACACAGGCAGAGGGAGAAGCAGGCTCTATGCAGGGAGCCCGACGTGGGACTTGATCCCAGGTCTCCAGGATCACGCCCTGGGCCGAAGGCAGGTGCTAAACCACTGAGCCACCCGGGCATCCCTGAACTATGATTTTATATTCCTCACATATCTGCATACATCTACATCTACAGCTAGGCACATGTGTCGATGTGGTAGGTAGACATATATTAATTGACTCAGATTGCTTAGGTAAGTCTCACAAAAACGGAACATTTCTATCCCTACCTGTAAGTGGAAAACAAGAATCACCTCTCATAAATAGAAGGAAACTGTTAAAGTATATACAATGAAAACCAAATGATGTCATTAAATTCTAATTAGATTCCTCGTTATAACTGCCAAGTCAAACTGAGCCCGAAACTCGTATTCCCTTTGGAAAGAACGGGATGTAGTGGGTTCAAGAGAGATGTGGAAGACAAACCAGGCCTCGTTGAGGTCCTCCCACTGATGAAGCCAGCAGGTTGAAAAAGAATCGGAAAGGGAGTAACTTTCCCACTAGGTGAGGCATTGGTTTAGATTCAGTGACCAAGTACCAATACTCAGATACTGTTGGGTATGGGTACCCAAGGAGTCACCCAAGTTTTTTGGGAGAAACATGTATGATATTAGGATGGCATTCCCAGAGAGATCGTCCCATGTGTGTGTGTGTGTTGTGATGCTACTCTGGTTGTGGGTGAGCCTTTACCGGGTGCTAACTTTTAAAAGAGTAGGAAAGTGAGTACCAGGCTTTTTAGCTGCTGCGGGAGGGGCTGGAGGCTCATGTGTACACATCCTTCCTTCATGGCATTGGGCTCATAACTATTACCAAGGCAGTGAAGTGGGAGCATTTCTTCCTTGGTTGGGGTGGCGTTGGTGGTGGCCAACTGATGGAAGCACAGAAACCTGCCCTTAGCCCTCATGTGTTTATCCTCCCTGCTTCCACTTCACTGGATTTTCTCAGTTTCTCTGCTTTGACCTCATCCCCATCTCCTGCCCCTTTCGGCTTCTTTGTGTCAGTGTTGCTTTCTTCAGATCATTGTCAGCGACGAAAAGGGCAAACGAGGCCAGAGCATAGGCTGCTCCCGACCCCGCCGGCGCCTGGGGCAGCGACGGGGCAGCTGGAGCTGCACAGGCCGCACCCAGCACTAAGTGATTCATCCAGCAATCCGGGGATCAGTCAAGAGGATAGGAGGTGTCATCTTGTTTAGGAAATCCTCTTGAGATTTCACTGAAGTGAGGAGAAGAAGGTGATGACAAAGTATAAAGTGGGGCCAATTCTAATCCACATTGTGACCTGGTATTTTATAATTGCATAATACTTGAAAACTGCATTCAGATTTTTATCCTATGAAGAAACATGTTGAATATAATCTCTTTGGAAATGTTCCTCTTCAGGCTGAATTACATTTTCCTTGCGCCAAAAAAACCAATGGGAAGATGCACAGAAGACTGACTGGCAAGGAAAACGATGCCAATGTTCATTAAAATCTGATTTATAATGTCTATGAGGCCATGACATTCTAGAAGTCTAAGGTAATGTACATACCAAAAAAACCTAAAAAAAAATTTCCAAGCACCTTTGAAAAGCTTTAATTGTATACTTGACAATGTTATTCTGAACTTTCAATACTGGGGAGCTATTTACAGCTTCCATTTTAGTAGAAAGGTATTTGAGAAAGACACTCTGTGTGCACAACTGTCTGGAAGGATTTATCTCATTCTCCCTGATGGAAGCATACGGGTACCTTCCAAACGTGGAAATACGTTAGAGGAAGGTTCATCATCTTCTTGTTCTGAGCCACATATTTTAGGAATTCAGCAAAGATGCAGAGAGGGGTGAAGAAGGCAGGAAAGAGAAAACGCAAAACATCCACACACCTAAAAACCAGAGGCTACCACAGAGATTCTTCAAAGTCGTCTTCTATAGTGGGAGGATTTCCTTTAAATCCTTTTCAAAAGCATATGGCTGGCTTTGAAAGCTTAAATGGCATTTGTCAACCATCAGTAAATCTTTAAAATTGTTTCTGCAAATAGGCCAACTCAGTTTCGGCTTTTCCCATTAATCTTTAGGTAGGACCACTGAAGACTTTTTCAGAACCTAGAGAATGCCTTGATTAAAAGGCTCATTCAAGAGGGAAGGCTTTAGCATTCACCTTGGGTACATAGTCATTTCTCCAGGGTATTCATGGGCTGTTGTTATTTCAACTCTGCAATTGTGCCCCAAACAAGACATTCCCCTCCCAGCAGCCCCCCCAACAAAGCTTTGAGTAGAGACATTCTTTAGTGAATTACTGAAATCTTGCCCTATTTGTCACAGCTTGTTTTTTTTCATCAAGTGTAATCAGTTCAAATAAGAGCCTTAGTTTGACAACTTTACAATTGTTACCATTTAAAAGAGACAACATTTTATTTTATTTCTCCAAGTGTACCAGTAGTCCTGCTCCAACTACCTGTACCTGTCTTGAGGGCTGTCTTGCTTGCTAGTTCATGATTTATAGCACAGTTTCTGGCCTTTAAAGATAGAAACGAGGCAGATGAAGTCTGATGCATGAACAATATTCAGTTTTAATTTTTAACTTTCGCAATGTCTAGTGAAAATTAATCTGCTCATCACACATCACTATTACATAATGTTTTTTGTTCTCTTCAATATTTTTAAAAGTATTTGCATCCAATTTAGAGAAATACTGTGAGAATTAATAAAAATTTGGATAAGACCCTGGGATGTTCTTGCATGTAGTGTTGCTATACGAGTTTAAACAATAAAACACTTCTTAGGATTTTCATGAAATTAAGGCATATCTATCGAGGGATTTCACCTGAGGTTCATCTCTAGAACTTTCAGCATTTTCATGGAAATGACATGAACAGAACAAGTAGTTTCTAGGCACGATATTCAGAATTATGGCAACTAAAATTAGCGTCTGTGTCATTTTCACGGCACCTGCCAGTTTGGCCTCAGTTTTTCCAGTGTCTCAGGTCCAGTGGAAAATATCCACTTTGATATCTACCATCATTCCAAGATATATATTTTTAAATTTATTCATGAGAGACACACACAGAGAGAGGCAGAGACATAGGCAGAGGGAGAAGCAGGCTCCATGCAGGGGCCCGATGTGGGACTTGATCCAAGATATTTTTTGAAGGTACTAACGGTCACTGAAGTTACATGCAGATAACACTGTCCTTAGGAAACAACACTACTAACTGGCCAACAAACAAACCAACCACTTTGATTACCCCAAGAAAGATCAAGATAACCAGACACAGTTGGAATGCCAGCCGGCCATTCCTGATGCAGATCTTAATCATGACAATGATGGAGACTCCATAGCATCTTTGGTCCTGAGATCCCTAGCAATTTTTGGTGCTTCCATTTCTCCAGGCCAAAACCATCCTAAAAGTACTTCCATACCAGTGAAATCTTGAGCAACACTCTTGCAATTGTACAATTGCCTTTACCACCTTTTAAAGTCTCTTTTTATGCATGAAAACTTCAACCTTCTAAAGTAGTCATCATAGCTGACATGAAGGCAAAGTATTTGGAAATTCTTTGTGTAGTCCTGGGGAAAGCGTAGGAATCAGACAGACCTCTTTTCAGATCCTCTCTCTCCACCATTTATTAGGTTTATGACCTTGGAAAATTCTTCAACTACTTTGATTTCTTTATTTATAGAATAGAAATAACAAATCTCACTGGCTTGGCATCAGCGGTGAATAAGATAACATATGGGAAATCTGGCACATCATAAACGGTGGCTATTTTGGTTAAAAAAAAATCTGGTCTACATTATTTTCTTCTTTGCATTCCTCATTCTCCAAGTATTCAGACCCTGCCTCACATAACTATTTTGGTAACTCTCATTATCACTCAGGATCCACTGCAATGTTCAAATCAGTTGCATTCTCCTTATTTCCAGTGAGGACATGTTGCCAATTTCATTTAATAATAGCTCCTGAAAGAACCATAGTTATGTTTCTATTCCCACAATTTCCTTAAATTTGGAAAATCTGAAAATGACAACCAGATCTTAGATACCCAAAAAAAGCCTTTTAATTTTTTAATTCCTTATAATTTGCCAGATTTCCTTAGATACTACTCATGAAAGGCCAGGACAGCCAGAGGATATCATTAATCATATATAGATTCTATTTTTTTTTGGCAGGTAACATAAATGCAAAATAGTGTCATCATTAATGTATTACTTTCTTTTTATCCCCCAAATAACTGGGTGACTTTTATTTAAGCTATATTTATTTGCATTGCATTTCTTCATCATCTTCCCAGTTTAAAGGTATCGATGCAAGACAATTTTTCTCTGTATGATGCCCTCATTTGCACATCATATGGTATTTTATCAAGCCAGAAGTCCTGAATTACTGCAAGCTTAGTAAGAGCATCTCAGATTTAATAAAAGGAAATCTTTGCTAAAATGAAATGAAGGAATGTTAAGCCCTCTCTCAGGATTGATATTACAGAAGTAACATAATTTTATAATCCTCCTTGCTCCTTTAATTCTCCTCTTGATTCATAAAGAAAGATTATACCGGTATATTTTGTCCTCATTAAAAAAATACAAACAAAAAACTGTTCTATTCAATGGATAATCCTCATAGCAGTCTGTCTTTAATTCATGACTTTCTACTTCTACCTAAAGGCACAGGAATCACTCAAGTACACCAGCCATCTAGTTGGTGGCAGCCTGCCAGTCTTCCCAGGTGCAGTGTTGGATAAAATATTATCTCATTCTATTGAGTTCTAACAGTGTGCTAGACATTGTGCAATGGAAAGGCGTGCAGAACAGGTGCAACAATTACTGCCTTTCAGGAGCTCATGGTTGAAGACCAACAAAACGTTTGTCTTTGCTGCTGCTGTTTCACCAAATTATTTTTACTTAGATTTTTCTGAGTAGTTAGGAAGTGGCATCTGATAACCTCTGCGCTGGGTGAATTACCAGGGACTGCTTGTTTTCTCATTTCCAGTTAATCAGTTTATGTTACCTAAAAAGGGAATTTTGAGGTGAGTTTCTACTAGAGGAATTGAGAGACACACCTCTGCCAGGTTTTAAAGGGCATGAGGCTTACCCGATGGGCCAGGAGAATGTAAATATAGGAAGGGAGAAAATGTATGCAACTGTTCGGGAGATGGGGCTGTGCTAGCATGGTAGCATTCGGAGGCTCTTCTATAACTCCCTGGGGAATCTTAGGAGACAGAGATTTGTTTAAAGACAGTGGAGGAAAGCCAAAGAGCATATACACATTCCTTGGGACAGTAGAAATGCAGAAACATGTATACATATGATTAAGATGGGAAACTGGTTAGGACTTTATAAGGGAGCCTGTGGAACAGAAGAAAAAGAAAAAATGGAGGAGGAGGAGGAGAATAATTAAAGTCTGAAAGCATTTTCAGGATCTTGCTGTGGGTTGGCCGTTCTCAGAGTAGCACGGCCTCAATATAGTGAGTCAAGCCCAGTTGCTCTCCTAAGAAGCACGGCCGCCTGGCATGTTCCCTCCCACTTCCAGACTAATTCTTTCTTGACCAGTTGTAGGGAATGTGACGGCACGCTGTCCAGGTGCCCCACCTTCGGGACCGAATGGCTCACCCCCACAGCTAGGGCTCCCCCTGAATCTCCCTGTCGAGCAATTAGAGGGAGCCTCCTGAGGACTTTGCTGCAACCTCATCTCGGTCCTACTTCTCCCTCCCCACTACGGGTGTCACCTTGATGCCCCAGGAAACTTTCTGCCCTCCAATCTACAGCTCTGAGCCTACTTCCCAGGAAAACTTTTCTTTTCTAACCTCCAATCCTGTTTTTTGAACATAGAAATCTCATGCCGATTTTTAATGTTCGAAGAATTTCAAATGAAATATCACTACAAGAATAAATCAAAGCAATGACAGTATTGAACGCACCACATCCTCAAACAATATCCATATCCTCCCACAGTCCAGCTTGTTGAAACTCACTTTGATATGGACTTAGGACTATTTCCCTTGTACCTATTCCAGGGCTATCACTGTAGCTTCTGTGATAGAATTCTGATTTTTCTTAACTGGTTGTTTATTTTTCGGTCTCTTTTTCACCCCCATCTTCAGGATCAGCTTGGAGTCCTACTTCTCCTCTACTTATGTTAACCCCCCTGAACAGTCATCATCTTCCTAAAAACATTTATTAAGTGTACTGGACAGTAAATATTTCTAAATATTTCAGGTATCACTACACTAGTTAGATTTTAAACTTTGGTAAGTTGAGGTTGTCATAGTCTTTATATTTTGTTGTTGTTGTTTTTTTTTAAGTCTTCTTTATATTTCACATGTGGTTCCAAGTTTATTCTGTGCACTGCTCCTGGTTCTGGGATAAATATGTGGGAGTGCTGCCCTCCCCCATTTCCCTTTTCTCATCTTCCTTTCTTGTTCTCACTCTACAAGCATTTTCTTGGTACTTACTATGTGGCAGGCACCACGCTGGGTTCAGGGGATTCAATGGTAAACAACACACACATAGTTCCTGTCTTTCTGGAATCTCACATTGAGATATTTGTCATGGAAACAGACAGTTAACTCATTGTAAGGCAAGTAATTATTTAATTATAACTGTAAATGTTGTGAAGAAAAATAAGATATTTTGGTGCAAAAATGATTTAAATAATCTTTATTAAACTAACATGTAAGCTCCACTACATAATTTTATATTCTGGCAAAGGCTTCTATGTTACTTTGACCAAAGGTGGACACATCAAAGGGCTATCTAGTAACCTCTGAGACAGGGCTTTGTTTTTACCTGTGCCAAAAAAAAGGCCTCCTAACTCTTTTGGCTTAAATGCCAGATAAGGTCAAGGACTTTTATATGGCCGCTTAAAATATTAGAGATTACACACACACACACATACATTACATGTATAAAGTATAATTCATATATGCTAAAACTCATTCTAATAACCTTCAGAGACATAAATAAGAAATATAAGAGATATATAATCTTTACCAGTAGAGGGATCAATTCACTTACGTTAATATTTCCTTCAGTACTGTGTAAATTGGTTTTGAAGCTACCTGGCCGCTTAGACACTTGAAGAGAGGGACTTAAATCATCACCATTGTCAAGAGAGGGACTTAAATAATCATTGTCATCGTCACAGTCAACATTTATTGATTACTTGCTGCGTGGCAGGTGCTGTCTTGAATACTCTGGATTCGATCTGATTTGATCTTCCCATAAAGGAAGTCTCAGGATTGTCTCATTTTACAAACGGGGAAACCAAGGTTTAGAGAGATAAAGCAATTTCCTCCAAGTCCCACAACTAATAAGTGACAAAGCAAATTCTAACGCAAATGCTTCTGGTTTTGCTAAAGTCTGGGTAGCACTCAACGGAGGCTGAGGGACTGCAAGCAGAAACTGTGCCAGGCTGCTGCCCAGAGCTGTGCACTGCACAGTTCCCAGGGTTGTGCGATTCGGTGAGCTTGGCCGCTGGGGCACTGTTCAAACACAGATGCCCAGGTTCATTTCCAGGTCTACCCAGTCAGAATCAGGAATGTGGACTTTAAAAAAAACTCCATAGATGATTCTGACTTTTGCCCCAGTTATGAACTCTTGAACTAGAGTATAAATACAATGAAATATTTATGGGTTTCACCTAAGACCTATTGTTAGGTGGATAAATGTGCTACAACCATAATACTGTAACCAAATTTTTAATAAAATGTAATCACAGTTGAAGTCTTTTTAAGTACATTTTTTTCCTATTTTCTGATTTTATACTAATGTGTAAATGCATTTTCCTGGTCATGATATAATTAAATATTAAAAATTCAGGCTCCTTGCAGCTCAGCTCACTGGTCTCCTTGTATGACTGCAGTTATATTGGCTTAAGTTTGCTGTGAATAGTGGTTGACAGATGAGAGAACAAAGGTTATTTGGAACGTGTCAGTGAAGTTTTCTGAAGCTTTGGGTAAAAGGTGTTGGATTAGAGGCGTTGGGCAATGTCAAGGCCTGGTGGATCTTTAAGCAGGGGGTGGCACAACCAGAGCTGGCAAGAGGAAGACAGACTTGACCAAAGTGCAAAGGTGAGGCAGTGGGGGAAGAGTGAGGAAACAGTGGTCCAAACGGGACTTCCCTAAGGTGAATCCACCGTAAAAGAGGATGATCGATACCCTCTGGGTGGGACAATGACTCCTGGCCATGGAAGAGGAGATGACACCTGAGAAGAGCCTGAAGGAAGAATCTGTACACGTGGAGATGGGAAAGCAGCCAGTCCGGCCAGAGAGATTGGGAAGAGAAGTAGAGAGGCAGGAAAGCGAGGGGCATGTTGGGGAAATGGGGTCCCTTCCCATTGGCCAGAAGAATAGAAAATTTGCCGGGAAAAATATGGAAAAATGAGGCCAACATGTAAAATCACCGACTTTCATGGCCAACTGGAGCATTAGCTCTAAATGAATCTAACATTTCAATTTGCTGATGGAGACACGCGAGATAGAGAGAGATTAAGCGGCCAGTAGAAGCCAAATGGAGCCGTCTCCGGGATTCCCGTTGGTGAGCCCCGCTGGCACACTTGAGCTGGACGTGGGGCCCCGGCAGATGGGGCCGAGCTGCCCCAGCAGGGAAGTGACACGGTTGGTGAAGCTCAGGAAGGTCAGCTTGGCAGCCGCGCACATGTCACAGGAGCGAGGTCAGGGGAGCAATTAGGAGGCTGAGCGTGTGTGCCAGACACAGATAGTAGGCTTTATTAGCCCCATTTCCCAGATAAGGAAACTGAGCTTTGGGCTGTGGCCAGGCTCGGGCCTGGCGGATTCCAAAACGCGTGCACTGGATGGTTGGCAGGGTAGCGCACTCGCTTGGCTGAGGGTGGGAATAGTGCTAGCGGGCAGGGCTAATGCTGCAAAGAGGTCTAGAAGGCCTGAGGGCTGAGGAAAGGTCTCGTGGATTTGGCAGTCGGAGGTGGGGCGGGTGGAAGAGAGAGTGATTTCGGTTGGATGATGGGAGTGGCAGGCTGACTGCACAAGGAATGGAAGAGTGAGTGGGTGGGAATGGAATGGCACCAGCGAAAACCACCTCCCCTTTCAGGAATTTTGGCAATGAGGGGCCCCTGGGGGGCTCAGTCGGGTAAGCATCTGCCTTTGGCTCAGGTCATGACCCAGGGTCCCGGGATGGGGCCCTGTATCCGACTCCCTGCTCAGCAGGGAGTCTGCTACTCCCTCTCCCTTTGCTCCTTCCCCTGCTTGTGCTCTGTCCTCTCTCTCTCTCTCTGTCTCCCTCTGTCAAAGAAATAAAAAAAAAAAAAAAAAAAAGAATTTCGGCGGTGAGAGGAAGGAGAAAGAGAAGCAACCGTTTGGGGAAATAGCAGCACAGAGGGGAGGCATCCCTCCTTCCACCAGAGAAGACATCTGTAGGATGCACATGTGTGTCAGCTGCTATGCTAGGTAGTGGGGACACGACCATACGTAGATGAAAGACGATGTTCCGGAACAACCATCTCTAAAGGGAAATCCCTTTGTCGGATAACATGCCAGGTGACCACATTTATTTATTTATTTATTTATTTATTTTTATTGTTTTTTTTTTTTTTTTAAAGATTTTATTTATTTATTCATAGAGACACAGCTAGAGAGAGAGACAGAGACACAGGCAGAGGGAGAAGCAGGCTCCATGCAGGGAGCCCGATGTGGGACTCGATCCCGGGGTCTCCAGGATCACACCCTGGGCTGCAGGCGGCGCCAAACCACTGCGCCACTGGGGCTGCCCGGTGACCACATTTAATACATAAATTAATACCAACATTTTAGATTTCTTTTTTTTTTTTTAAAGATTTGATTAATTTATGAGAGAGAGAGAGAGAGACAGGCAGAGGGAGAAGCAGGTTCCATGCCTGGAGCCCGAGGTAGGACTCGATCCCAGGACCCCAGGATCACACCCTGGGCCAAAGGCAGGTGCTAAACCGCTGAGCCACCCAGGGATCCCTAGATTTCAAACTTCTACGAGATAATCCAGGGATCTGGTCTTCACCTGTGTGTCCCCTCCAGTACCTTGCATGGCATGCTCTCCATCAAAGGTGCACCGAAGGAATAAACCATGGGTCCCCGAGAAAGAAGGGAACTCGAAGATGAGGGGCAGCTTTGGCAAAGCCTTTGGAGACTCGAGGGAAGGAGGGATGGGGTGGGGGGCTCATAGGTCGACAGAAGCCTGGAGGCCGAGCTAAAGCTCAAGGGTGGATTCCAGATGCAGGCCTTATGGTCACCAAAGGGGCAGGAGTTGAGATTATGACCCTCAAATGGGAGATGCTCTGGCAAGGAGAAGGGATAAGGAGCCATTTCTGGGAAACAGCCGTCGTAATCTGGTTTTCAGCAGGACAGCAGCGATTGACCCTCAGAAGTGGGTGGGCTTGACTTTCAAGAGACAGCAGGCTTGAGAGTATCATCCAGAAACCGTTGGTTCATGTGTTCTTACTCTGGGGGTTTGGGAAAGGACACGGAGAAGGAAGCAACCTAACCCGGTTTTACAGCTGGGAATGGGAGTGGGGTCGAAGGCAGGCTGGCTCGGAAGCCAGCGTGGTGAGGGCTCAGAGCTGGAGGAGGCCCCGGCCTGACTCCACGGCCGCTCTCCCAGGGGGTTGAGGACATGCAACCCCCGTGGCTGAAACCCGGCGGGGGCCTTGGCTTGCAAGTCCAGCCTTCATTCCTGGATGTAAAGTCAACCCAGGGTGACAACTGCACTAAAATGGACACTGGATGGCCTCTCTTACTCAGCAGATGACAAAACAGAAGGTCCCCGTGGGCATATAATCAATCAGTCGCAGGGCAAGATCAAAACCCTGAGCCTCAGGGGTGTGGCCTACTGTGAGGAGCTCCGTCGTTTGAGGGAAAACCTGGATCAAGGCCCAGGGCTTCACCTGGCAGGTGTTGCCCACACTGGAACTGTGCTTCAGCACGTTTCTCCACCCTGAACACTCGGTGTCTTCCCAGGAGCCCTTAGCCACTCAGATGCTTTCTGGGCTCTCGGCCTCTTCAGAGCGCTCCCATTTCCAGGCACAGGTGCCTGCAAGGAACTGAAGGAGAGCTTCAGGAAGTTTCCTCCCATGTGCTTTCCTGCTCGTAGCGCCTCTGCTCCTGTGCCTCCATGGGCCACGTCCCGTCCGTGGGGCAGCATCCTCCCCAGCCTCTAGAAGCAGGGCCCGGCCCATCCTCTCTGGCAAGTCTGTTCAGCTGTAGGGGGGTGAGTGGGTTCCTTGTCCTGCCCCCTCAGGACTCCACACTGACCCCGGAGTGAGGGTCATAGCTGTCGTAGCCGGCGTGTCAGGCCCTGTCCTAAGTGCTGTGCACGTAATGACCCTCATGATCAGGCCCGTGAGAAACGTCCTGCTGCAGGTGGGGAGGCCGGGCCGCAGAGCAGTACAATGCTCTGCCCAAGGTGGCAGGTGCAGCATCAGGACTCCAGCAGGGAGCGTGGCTCCAGAATGTGGCCCCGACCATGAGGCTGCCTTGGTTTCCCAGCCCATCTTCCTCAACTACGCTGTGAGCTCCAGAGAGCAGAGGCTACTGGGTTCATCTTGGGTTCTCAGGCCTAGTCGAGAGGGTAAGGGGCAAGTGGGTGAATAGTTTAAAGAATGAATAAGTGTGCACAGCCGGGTCTGACCAGGCCCCCCGTGAAGAGGAACTGGAAGCGTTTGCTGTGAGCGAGAGAAGGGTGGAGGCAGAGCTTGCCCCCCGCCCCTTGGCTCCCCACCATGCAGGTGGGGACACAGGCCTGTGCAACACAACAACTGCTTCTTCTTTCCAGGTTATTCTTGGGGGTGCAAGCGAGTGAGTCCGTAGTTCTTGAACTATGGGGGCAGTGGGTTCAGCGCGCCCAGTAAAAGGATCGGCTGGCAAAGCACAGGGTACACGGGCGGGACCGGCACACGGCTGCAGAGCCTCCTGCCACACAGACCTCGGAACTACGTCCTTACGGGATGCTTCTCGGTGATGACAGGTCAGATCTGAAAGGAGGATCCTGCCCCCGGAGGGGAACCGTGTGATGACTTCCTGCAGCCCGAGTCCTTGGAGGTCCCTGCCTCCTGCTCCATGTTGCAGCGGCCGACAGCACGGAGAGGATCCAGCCAGTGTCCACACTGGAGTGGGACAGTTGGTCCGGAATGCTCTCCCTCTCCTCCTGCCAATGCCAGCTCGTCCTCCTGTCCCGGAGGCACAGTGACGGTCGTCTCGGTTCCCCTGGAGCGCACTAAAAGTCCCCATCAGTCTTTTCACATTTCTTTTTCAAAGATTTTATGTATTTATTCATAAGAGACACAAGGAGAGAGAGAGAGAGAGAGAGAGAGAGAGAGAGAGAGAGAGAGGCAGAGACACAGGCAGAGGGAGCAGCAGGCTCCATGCGGGGAGCCCAATGCGGGATTCGATCCCGGGACCCTGGGGTCACACCCTGGGCCCAAGGCAGATGCTCCACCGCTGAGCCCCCCACACATCCCCTCTTTTCATAATTCTAATAACATAAATTTAAATAAGCCTTTACTTCATGTTTGTCTCCCCCGCGAGGGCCCCGCGGCCATCCTCTCTGCATCCAGAACAGTCGGCAATAGACGAACATTAATTTCGGGAGGGAGTTCATGAACACGCAGGAACATGATGTTAACACAGCGGAGGATTTGCTCCCCAGCCGTAGACTAAGTTCTTATTCCCGAGACTTGCCATCTTTTCTAGACCTTTCAACAGTCCACAAGAAAGTGAAATAGACTTCTTGGTATTTTTAAGCACTTATGGCCAATAACTTATTTATTTATTTATTTATTTATTTATTTATTTATTTATTCATTTATATGCATTTATTTATTTGTGTGTATGTATGTATGTATGTATTTAATTTTTTTATGGCCAAGAACTTTTTCTTTTTTAAAGAACTTTTAAAACAACGATAAACGAGTTAAAATGTCGACTGCAGCTTTCTGAAAGGAGGAGAAGACCATGAGCAAAAGTCCGCCAGATTGTCTCAAGGAATTTTAAAGGCAGGCTGGAAGGGTGGTTCTAGTTCCCAGTTTCCTTTGCAATCATTCTGTCAACAACAGCTTCTACATAACCTTGAAGGCTGCTGAGCTCCAACCTCACGGAGAGATCCCGTGAAAAGATCCGCTTATTCTCTAAGACACATTGAGGGCGACATGAACTGTACTCTTTGGTGTCTAAGAAGCCCTAGCAAAGGAGATTAGCAGCCCAAAAAGCAATGACGCCTACGGGAGGGTCACAGATACTGTATCAAGTACAACAGCCTGGCAAAGGGAGTACAGCAAAGGTCATATCAACAAGAAAAAAATAAAGTGACATTAAATAGCACATTTATTTATTTATTTTGGGGGGGGTGGTAAGACACAGAATCCCATATTCCCCAAATCTTTCTTTCTCATCTGATAACTAAATGTGTTTGGGTGCTTGGCAAAAAAAAAAAAAAAAAAAAAAAAAGCAAGAGGCGAGGACGCGGCATTCCCGAAGCTGGTAACGGGCACAAACCCCAGGGGGCCAGGCTGTGAAATAGAAGCATCTGGAGCGTCGGGTTCCTGATGAGCTTTTGCAGTTTGATCTCAGCTCCCGGCCGAGTATGTCCAGGGTTGTGGAGCCTCAAGCCAGCTGCGTCTGTGAGCAGCCGCTCGGGGTGCCAGCGGACGCATCTAGGCACCCCAGCTCCTATGTGACCACGTCAAGGCTGAGTCGCTGGCAACACCAGCCAGGTGTCCAGGGCGAGGCAAGAACTGGGCCTTCATGCACCCAGATGAAGGGGTCCCCAGGGAAGAGCAGGCTCCGTACCACGGACGCCAATCACCAGCCAGCCCTTGGTCATTCTGCTCGGCCACACAGCCTTGCAGGCTCCGGCGCTTACAACGGTGGCACAGCCCACGGGGCTACCCTGTGCCAGGGTCCCATTTCTGTGTCACTGTCCTGTTTTGAACCAACAATGCTCCCAGATGGGCCGAAAAGATGTATTTAGCTCCCACCAGTACGATTTCTGATCCTCTTTACTTTGGCCCTTTTGAAATAACACGAAAGCTTTGGCTGAGCTGCTTACTTTGATCCAGCCCATAGAAAAATTAGTTTATCTTCCAATCAAAGCAAATTAGGCAGATCACGGCTGATTAGAATGCAACAGTAAAATCGCCACACTCTCCCTCCCACCCCCTTTCTCTCAGGACGAGGGCCTGTGTCAAATACGTAGGTGTTTCCCACGGCCAGGCTGGACTCTGTTTCCAACAGGGACCGCAGCCCGGACAATGGTCCTCACACAGACACTGAAGTTCTTTAGTCCAGTCATTGTGTTCGAAAAGAACCAGTAACCCCTTTGCCAGCATTTGATGAAACATCTAGATTTACATATTTCCTTAATTGCATTTTTGAATGTGAGTAAGATTTATCTGACCAGAGTTAAATGCCTCTTTTATTCCCCTACCCAGGGCAAAATTCAACTCTGTGCTCTTAAAAAAAAAAAGAAAAAAAGAAAAAAAGAAAAAAAAAAGAAAAAAAAAGAGGGTGTGTGTGTGTGTGTGTGTGTGTGTGTGTGTGTGTATGTGTGAGTCTTACTTAATTCCGATCTGAATAAATGTGAGGGTTTCAATGAAGTGGGACGAGGGGGTTACATTACCCAAGACAGGAAAGATATACCTTTACCTTTCAAAGAGGAAATGGCAACTTCCAAAGCTCTGGCTTGCTCTGCTCTCTGGAAAAAGGCTATTTGGGTTTTAATAATGAGTGCCATTCCTGGTTGCCAGGTTCCCCAAACGAGTTGCTCAAAAGCTGCAAAAATTGTCGTCCCTAATAACTTCTTGTTAGCGTCCCTATGTGACTGTAAGAAGTTGCAAGTTAGGGTTCCTTTCCCTTATTTATTTACTATAAATTAACAGTAAATCTTGTATTTAGCTCCATTTAAACCTCCCTCTGCAGCTGCCCATTTGAAAACTAAAATGGTTGCCTTCTCTCACTTCAGTGGGCACAATACAAAACAGCCATTGAGCTCTCCCTTTATTGCAGCTGCCAATGCCCAGCCGACTTTTAACAAACCAACCAAGCGGAATCACAATGCAGCTGCAACATTTTATGGTATTTCTGTTGGTTCTCTTTTGAGACTGAAGGTGTTAATTAGGAATCAAAGAACACAACCCTGCCAGCTTTCTTTCACAGACCCGCACCCTGGTCACTGCAGTTTTCAGAAGCAAATAAATCTAATAAAGGGATAAAAATGTTGTTTGTCACACCAGTAAAGTGTACTTAAGGCCCTTTGATCAAAAGCTTTTTATGTAGTCTTGTCAGATGGGTTGGAAATATTGTATTTTTCCCTTGCCTCTCTCTTCTTCACGCAGACTTCTCTGGATTTTGGATTTAAAGACTGTCTAGAAGGAAAAAAAAAATAGAAGCGTAGTCATACGTGGGATCATTATTTATAGGGGGTCACATAGAGCAGAATCATTTCGCTTCTTAGAAAATGGCTCATATTCAACAGCCCATCGCCTTACAGCTTCACACAAAGCTGGGCCTTCCTGCGTTGGCGCCTTTACCGAGTTCGAACCGCAGGCTCTCGCGCTTGCACCACATAGACACCTGTCAATACTCTATCTGGGGTAGATCACTTATGGCATAAATCCTTTTCTGTGTTAAAAGGATCTTAGTCTACGCAGAACTGCGGATTTTCATCAGCGTAAAAACCATACACACGCATGCACATGTATACCCACGCACGCGTGCGCGCAGACACCTTATGCAGTGTCAGTTCATCAGACAGCGTGTCCTTTCTACAGAGTTTCTGTGCATCTCGAGTATCACACGTTCAGATGTGACAGCGTGAAGTCATTACCTTTAATCTTCAGTCAAAGTTAAAAGCTTATGGTAAGTTTATGAAGTTAGCACTGCTGGGAATTAGTCAAGGCTGCTAGCTTTCTCAGCAAGAGCTTTTGCTGCTAGATGCACAAATCAGGCCAAAAGCCATTAATCCTGCTGGAGAGCAGTGGAAAGAAGGTCTGCTTGTTGATTTAATGTTAATGAAATGAATGGGCTCCCGAGGCTGCCTACGAGGCCCTCTCGCTGCAAAACAAATACAGTCGCTCCAAGTAATGCTCGTGGCAGGAGAGGAAACAGTGCTCCCGATTTGGTGCAAGAGGCCTGCGGGTGTGGCCGCCCCCGTCTCCTAGCACCTGGCCACACCTGTCCTGGAACCCTCGGGCAAATGTCAGGCTGACAGATTCCCACAGCCCTGGAGGGGCTGCACCTTTCTTTCTTTACAGATGTGCAAACTGAAGCAGGGAGGGTAGGTGTCCTGCCGGAGATGCGCCCCCGGCTGATGAGTGGGGTGACTCGCTAGACCTAGTCCCGTGGGTCCCCAAACTGGGCTGCATATATTAAGCTTCCCTGGGGGAGTAAAAAATCATTCCGAAGTGCAGCTTCCTCCCCCAGAGATGCTGCCTGGGTTGGTTTGGTGCATGATCCAGGCCTCAGGATGCTCAGCATTGGGTTCCAGGTACAGCTATGGTGCAGACAAGTAGAGGACCACGGCCTGGAGTTGGGACCCAGCCCCTGCTCCTGTGCACGTCGGGTGTGTCTCGCTACACCAGGGTGTGGGGTGTGCACCCCAGCTCCTAGGACGATGCGGGGGCGCTCACCATCCTATGGGCGGAGTAGACCCCTGTGCTTGGAGATTTGGATGTTGTTTCCAAAAAGAGTTAGTTTCTTCCATGTGTGAATGCAAAGCCTTGCCCGTGTGCGTGTGTGTGTGTGTGTGTGTGTGTGTGTGTGTGTAGCAGGCGGAGTAGGTATGTAGACACTGCCAGGGACTGACATCTACCCAGGGGTGAGCCCACCCTGCCGCGGAGACGGTTGCTGGGGCCGCACCTCACTTTTCTCCCCATCCTGCAGTTGACCTCACCTTTGAGGCTTTCAGGACTCTTCTTTATTCTCTCCGTCCTTGCCACAGTCTCCTCTGGCCTGTTGCTGTCCTCTTACCTCCTCTCTCTGCCGGGAGAACTGGGCTTTGCTGGAGGGAGATCCTTCTGACTCTCCGTTTGGAATTGTTCGCCTTCTGCTGCCCTCGGATTCGGCCTGGCTTGGTGATTGTCTACACTGCTTACTAACCCAGGCTGATAGAGCCCTCTTGCCCGATCTGAGCTGCTGGGCAACCATCACAGACATCCGCCCGCAACTTCCTTTGGTTTTGGCTTTAGGGCTGTAAAATAAACCAGCTTCCTACTTTAGTGATTCAGTGCGCACTTGAGAATTCCAGAATCATCCTTTCGCACGTCGTAAGATGTGAACGTGTCCTTAGAGGGGGAGATCTCCCTTGTCCCTTTCAGACCTGCTCTCTGGATTTCATTGGTCACGGGCGGGGTGAAGCAGCTTGCCTCTTCTGCAGAGGCGGGGGGTGCGGAGAATCTGTAGAGATGGTGACCCGGGGCTCATCCAGCAGAATTAAAAGGCTGTCTGGTCCAATAACCGCCCACCCATCTCTCCTCTCTGCTGGGGATCCCTGGGCCTAATTCCAAGGTCCCCCTGCTCAGAGACAAGCCTGAGTGGTGCTTTGACTCTGTATTTAACTTGGAATCCCTTCCCCCTCGCAGAGTCAAGTCATTGGTATCTATTCTTCTCCAGGAAATAATTTTAGCCTCGTTGGCATCGCTGACTGCAAAGATCCTTCCCGCAACTGCACGGAACTAACTGCCTGTTTTCAAAGACAGCTACCGTCATTCCTCATGAAAATTCAACTCTTTGAAGGTATTTTCAGATAGACATATTCCTTATATGGGTTTTTTTTCCTTAGAATTATTTTTTTTCAGCTGTTAATGTATTTAAAAAATCGAACTCATTTTTGTTGTGTTGAAGACATAGTTTTCCTGGGTGCCTCTCTGGCTCTGAGAAAAGGCCGGATTCCCTGTGTCTCCTCTGCCCCCCCCCAGCAATCCATCATCTCTCGCCTGCAGCTACAGCAAGTCAACTGCTGAGACTGGGCTTCTGAGAGCCCAAGGAATCCCCACACCGATTCGTTCCTACCTACTCAGGAAAAATCATGGGGAGGGGTAAAATGAAAATGAGAGGAGAAAAATAGTTTCAGCCCAGGACTACAGACTGCAGGCCATTCGCTGAATCCTGTCTAAAGAGTGGGCTTTTAGCATGAGGCCGCTGGCCCGCACTCTGTGACAAAGCGTCTGCCCAGTTACCAGCCACCCCGGAGGTCTGTGCGGCGCCTACAAAATGCCAGGCACCCACGTGAATGAGACTTCATTCAATGCACAGAATCTTTTATCTATTTGATACCGAGGATCAAAGACAACAGAACCTTTTAAACTTAAAACAGGTGTTGGGTGATGCACTATTCATGTGAAGCTGCCCCTTTTGGCTTCCCCTATTCTTTTACCCAGTAGGTAGAAACTCTTGTTTAAGGAAAATTATACAGTTTTAGGGCAATAAATTTAACTACTTGGGGCAAGAGCAATAAAAGGCAACACTGTATTTAAAAAGCATGGGTTGAGGGCCACCCGGGGGGGGCTCGGTCGGTTAAGCGACCGACTCTAGGTTTCCGCTCCAGTCATGATCTCAGGGTCCTGAGATCGAGACCCGTGTCAGGCTCCAGACTCAATGCGCAGTCTGCTTGAGATTCTCTCTCTCCCTCTCTCTCTCTGAGGCCCCCTCTGTGCATGCTCTCTCTAAATACATAAAATCTTAAAAAATTAAAAACAAAAAGTGCATGGGTTTAGTGTTTTAACAAGTGTAACCTCATCGCCAGCAAAGGCAATAGCACCTGACAGGTAACGGGTGCTCTGTATATGAGGTGCCGCGCAGAGTGCTTTACACGAATGGGTTTCCCAATCCCGCGATGTAGATGTACTTATTGCCATTTTACACGTGAGAAAACCAAGACATGGAGCAACCTGCCTGGGTTACTCCAGACAGGCCTACGATCTTTGTCAAAGCAGTTCTCATTTCTAAAGTAGGGAGCACTTGATGGGATGAGCACTGGGTATTATTCTATATGTTGGCAAATTGAGCACCAATAAAAAATAAATAAAATAAATAAAAATAATAAAAATAAAGAAAATCCATAACAAAAATAAAGTAGGGAGAATTACGACTATTTTACCGCCAGCTATGGGGGTCGCATGAGGCATCGAGGGCAAAAGTGTTATAAAAGCACTTTCTGAATTGTTTTTTCCTGTCTCTCTTGGGAGTTTACAAACAATGCAGTCTGCCAAGTTCAGAGGGAAGGACCTCTGCTATCACAATATGAGACCAGAGATTATATCAGCTTGCCCCACTTTCTGCTACACGTCTGACAGCCAGAAAAATGGTGCCCTGTATCTTAGATGCAGGAAAGTGCTATTTTCCATTGAGTTTAGGGGACAGGAGAGTGCCCCCTGGACAGAGAAAATGACTCTCCCTTGAGCATGGCCCAGGATGGGCATGCATGCACAGAGGGTGACTTAAAATGTAGGTCTTGATGTTGTTTAGGTACGAGATGGCCAATAGGTCAGGAGACAACTGCTGGTGAAAAGACAGTTTGTTCCTCGCAGTTGCCAAGAGCTGGGAGCCCCCGGGGCCTTGCAGGATCCACCGGGGCCAGAGCACCAGGGTCAGTCAGGAAGAAGGAGACGAGGAAAGCATGGGCACGATGGACTTCTACTGCGGTTCCCATGTAAAGGAGTAGACAGGTGAAGCAGGCGAGGACCTGGCTAGCTGGAATAATTTCAGCAGGCTCTGGGGTCCAGGGGCTGTCCAGACTTGTCTGGGACCTGGCCCTGGGGTCATTAGGGTAGGAAATATTGACCTAGAGTGTAAAAGCCCTGTAAAAACCGAAAAATGAAGGCGCTGGGTCTGGGCTTTGGATTGGTTGGTTTGCATATGAAAGGCACACTTGCAGAGGAGTCATCTCTATCTCCAGGGGGTTTAGGCAGCCCTGAGAGTTAGGAGCCCTCTCTCCTGGGTCAGCACGTCCATAAGAGAGCAAAACATCACAAAACACAGAATATGAGACACATGATTAACACACAGGGATTCCGAAAAAAAAAATACATGGGGTTTGTATGTTCTGATCTAAATCCCTTTGGTTCAAGAAAATCTATAATTCGGGGAGGGGGGGGTTATACATAGCCTAGTACTGAAAACAGACAAGTGTTTCAGACAAGCAGACAGGTAGGATGACCACGTGCGGTGAGGTCTATCCCGGAGGTGGGCTCAGCAGGATGGGAAGCTAGAGCTTCCAGATTCTTGTTTCTGGAGCGGTGGGTCACAGGTGGCCTTCCAGAAGAGGTATTGTTTGTTTGAGCTGAGTATGGAAGACTCCCAGAAGTCGGCCAAGTGACACAGAAAGGCCCCGCAAGGATCCCTGGGTGGCACAGCGGTTTGGCGCCTGCCTTTGGCCCAGGGCGCGATCCTGGAGACTCGGGATCGAATCCCACGTCGGGCTCCCGGTGCATGGAGCCTGCTTCTCCCTCTGCCTGTGTCTCTGCCTCTCTCTCTCTCTGTGACTATCATAAATAAATAAATAAATAAATAAATAAATAAATAAAAAGAGAAAGGCCCTGCAAGCAGACACCAACACATGTGAACAGCGGAGGAGTGCAGGCCGCGTCCAACAAGGCTGCAGTGAGGAGAGTGGGCGGGCCCAGGTGGGGGACCTGGCCAGGTGTGCAGGAGCGAGGCAAGAGAGGCCTATTCCGTGGGCTAAACTGAGAAGTTAAACTTCATCGTGAAAGCCGCAGAAAACCGTTTGGAGGATTGAATAGAAGAGCGACATGATCGGAGCTGCGGTGTAGACAAGAGTGTGCTGGGAAGGGACGCGGGTGCAGACAGCAAAGGGAGCCCGAACTCAGGTGATTTCGGTGCCGAAGCAGGTGGGGCGCACCTTCAGGGGACACGAAGACAATCTGAACGTGGTCGGGTTAAGGTCGCAAAGGAAATTCCGATGACACTAAACACACGTTTAACCACTATGAACAGAAATTTGGGGAACTATTATTTATTTATTCCTCAGACTAAATCTGATTGTTCCCTTCCATGTGGCAGATTTTTTGGGTGATACAGAGACACTTTATCTGTACCCACAATGGGCCCCCAAAAAAGACGACGCAGTTAAAAGCTAAGCACACGTATTTTCCGTAGGTAGCACGTGTAAGCAACGGTATGATTTGGCGACATCTGGAAAAGTAACTGGGAGTTTTAGAGTTCACTGGGCTATCTGGCATCGGAATAAAAAAGTGACAAGAAGGGACAGTCAACCGGGGTTTTCAGGAGAGCTGGGGCCCGATTGCTCCTTTGCCAGCCATGTGTTTTGGGGAATGTCATCAGCTGTGAAATGAAGGTGCTGGATTAGGTGACCTCACAGGCCCTTCACGTTCTAACTCCCTCAGGCGGACACAGCACGGGGGACTCATGAGAACACGGCCACAACCTAGCTCAGGGACTTGCATTCCGTTATGTGGGCAGTTGGGGCAATGCTCCCGCAATCACGATTAAACTCCATTTTTGCACAGTGTAACGTGACCCTGGGTACACGGGTCGGTCCTGCTGGTAACCTGCGCATAGAAGATGATCCTCAGTTCCTTACAGCAGAACATCCTCTACACGTGGCTCACCCTCTGAACTTGTAGTATAATTAACAGCAATCTATCAAAATTAGCCTTTTCTTTCCCAATATGCAATCAGCTACGTTTTGAGGAGTTTCTACCGTGAAGGCCAAGGGGGCTTCAAATTACCACCTACTGGTCACTGGGGACCAGGCTATGTCCACCTAACACTTCTTGTGATTACAAGACCCTGGGGAGCGGACTTGATGCCGCACGGCCAGCAGCTGTAAGGTGGAAGGTACACACTTCTTGTCACTTAATCATGTTGCTAAAACTTTTGAGATCTTCAAATGAGATATGCTTACACCCTGGGAGAATCCGGTTTAACTAGGATTTCCTTCTGCGACCCGAGCTTGAAGAGTCCATGAAAAAAGATCTGGAACTTCCTCTGTGGCCCTGAGCCTCCGAGAACAACAGCTGCCGAGCGGGGCTGCAGGAGTGCAGGCCTCCCGCCTTCTGCAGGGAGAGGGCTGTGGCTTCCCCGAGTTAAAATCAGAGACCCCGATTTCGGTGCATCAAGAGTTGATACTTTAATTCCAAGAGAGACTCTTCTCTCTAAACCTCCCTTCATCCCGCAGCTTGAAGCCCTAGGGGAAAGTGTCTGAGATAAGGAAGGTGCAGGCTTCCAGGCCTCTGATGCCAGGTGGAAGCGAGGGATGGACAAGGACAGGGAGAGACACAGACGTGCATCCTGTGCGTCAGGGACCCTAGCAGAGGTCTTGTAGTCTCTCAGTCCCACCCCAAGTTTCTTGGGTAGCAGATGTCCTCACTTGTCTTTCCACCTCTCTTGGCATTTCCCCCCCCCAGGCTTTACTTTCTTGGGCAATGGACACTCTTAAGGGACACAGAATAGGTCTACAGCCACATGCAGGCATGTCTGCTAAGGATCTCCCAGGACAGGAAGTTTGAAGGGAAAATAAGGAAGATTTCTTATTTCAGGTTTCACGAGAAGACTCCAAACTCATTCTGTAGATTCAGTCAACAAACATTGGGAAATAAATGTTTATTACAGAAGTCTCAATATATATATACCAAAAAAAAAAAAAAAAAAAAGTAGATGACTTAGGAATGTGACTCCTTCCATGGACAGTTTTACTTGGTTTTTATAATCAAATAATCTTCACCGTCCGTATATGTATACAAAAAGTGAGAAGTGATTTTATGCTGATAGATTTAAAGACCAACTGATTATGTAACAGAGTTACTCCAACGAAGCGCCTCACAAGAAAATTTATAACCTGAAAGCTTCAAGTGCCATGTGGTGTTTTGTGTGTTGAACCAATAAACTCATTAAAATAACATTGGGCAAACCCAAACACAACACAATGAAATTTCTAACACAGCCCACATTAACCAACCAACTTTAAAATAATATCTTTGTTATGTACTAAGGTTAAAAATTCAGCAAATTCTTTATATTTTTTCCACTTGAGATCATGTGTGGTTTTCTACTTCCCTGAGAAGTACACTTCTGTGGCTTTTTTGATCAAAGGCAGGTTATTTTTGCAAATAGACATCTTTTGTAGAGGTCCCTTGTTCTCCTTAATCAAGGTTTCAAGAAAAAAAAAAAAAAAGAAGCACAAAAATATTTACTGTTTTTTTTTAAATTTTTTTATTATTTTTTTTTTTTTTAGTGACACATCAAAATTCTTAGCTTCCTTTCTGAGTATAGGCTTTGGAAAGAAGGCAGGGATGTAAGGTTAGCCATCACAGTGCGTGTGTGTGTGTGTGTGTGTGTGTGTGCGTGTGTGAGGGAGAAAAGGAGGAGGAAAGAGGAAATAAAGGAATTTGGCTGCAAAATTGAGTAACAGTTTGAAACACTTGGCTTCCAGTTGTGAAAGATGAGCAACACTGGGGGAAAAGGCTGGGCTGACAAGGGACCACTTGAGGGAAGCTTAATCTCAGCTGGCAGGCTGACCACGGAGGTCAGCTCAGTGCACGCGTTCTCAGCTGGAGCTGGGCTCCCTTTGCCAGGACGATTGTCTTCTGCATTTCAGCTTCTGAACTAAACTGAAGGTGCCTCCAGACAGCCAGCCACTCAGTGTCTTCCCTTGAAAGCCTTGGCCCTGCACCGCCAGGCCATGTCAACCTTATGTATCATTTCCATTTGTGCGACTGGGACAAAGGACACGGTCTCTGATTGGTACGTCGGGGCTGTGTGTGTTGGTGTGTGCGTGACAGAGATGGCCCTCCTGCCCCTTGACAACCACAGCCCTTGTTAGAAGGCGAAAGCAAGCTCCTCCGAAAGGCAGGCAGGATCACCCGACTGCAGATACAAATGTGCAGGCCTCACAAATGAGACGCCTGCAAATGACTGCTGCAGAATTTAATTTAAATTTTTTTTTTATTTTTTATTTTTTAAGAATTTTAAATTGTTGATGTTAATACAAAACTACAATGGAGGGGCATGCGAGGGGGATTTGGAGATTAAATCCGTATGCAGCTGACATTTCCTAAACATCAATTCGTACTTGATGGGGTGCTCTTTCTACTGAATACAGTTTATAATTAATTGGCCAGTTGGGGGTTTTTCATATTGTTGACTTTGTAGTACGGTGAGTGATTAACACACATTAGATTTCCAGCAGCAAGGGAAATGAAAGACTGATGAACTAGGATGGACGGTTTAGGAAGAGTTTTTCTTTGTCCGAAGGAGGGAACTTTTCTCCGATTTATCCAGATTTCTAGTTCACACAGAAGTCTGTGTCCCTGGCCTGACTGTTAAAGCATGCAGTTTCCAGATAGATCTAAGTAGAAAAAACGTTGAAATAATTTCCATTCTGAATCAAATGCCAGTAAGGCAGCCTTTATGACATCAATTCATCTTATCGGTTTTAAAGGTGAATACAAATTCAAATAAAATTTGCCTATTAAGAAAGTTCATGTCTCTCTGAATGGAGAAATAGTTCCAAAGAGGTTGTCTACTTTATTTGACACACAGCTCTGGTCATAGGAAAAAAAATCTGTTTTATCCTCGCCTTGGAAGTTATTAGTCAACTGATCACTCCTTAAGATGCTGGGGCAGCTACCACAATTTATCTCTGACTTGGAGATGAGAAACATTGTTTTGGTGGTAGTAGGAAAATGTATCTATGGAAAGATACCTACTAAACTGCAAACACTGGTCGTCAGCTATATAATGTTATTCTCATTCTACTAAAAATTAAAAACTGCCATTTCCCAGCCAGTTGAAGAAATATTTTTGGTATTAGACCTTCATAAATTGCGTTCCTGGGGAAAAAAAAAAGTGCTTAAATATTTCAGCACCAATTATAATTCCCGTGAAGCATGACTATGAATTAGAAGGCCGGTATTCTTATGCTTCTGGTAAACTGGCCCTGAAGATGATTTCAGAGAGGCCCCCAAACCCACGGAGCAATGTAAATACCTTGGAATATGCAGACAGGCCTGCAAGTTAGGGATGATGATAGTATCTGCCTCACAGGGCCTCTGCAGGGCCTACGGAAAAGTCAAGTACTTAGCATAATGCCTAGTACTCAGGAGAAACGATATAAATGTCAGCTCTTATTACAATAAAAGTGATTTAGATATGTAAATTATGGTGTGTTTGTTAAAATCAGCAACTCGTTGCATCCTTTAAGCTGAATACAATTTAATTGTATTTCAAGTGGGGCTCGGCCAGACAGGCCTCTTTTAGCCACTGGGATTTTAGCAGCTGGCTCAGCCAACTCCAGTCCTTCAACACCATCAATGCTTCGGGAACATCCCGGGAGTGTCAGGCACTGGTGTGGGCGCGGGGCTACCAAGTGGAAAATTTCCTCCTCCCTGGAGAAGTCCACAGTCTAGGGGGGAGGATAAGCCGGGAAGGGAGGAGAGCTCATCATCACACCCTGGAGTGTCACACCATCTGACCTTAAGGGAGATGCTTTCACGGACATGGTCAGTTCTTCTGTGTCCTCTCAAAGCCAACCTCTGCTTCTCCAAGCCCAGACTTAAACACTGACCACAGGGGTAATAAATTTACGAAGGGATGAGGAAGGAGTCCAGCTTCTTCCTGGAAGCTGGGGGTCCCTTAAACAGCTCTTCTACTAAGGCGGACACCCTGCTAACAGTCCTTTAGTGTCACCGGTAGGTCAGGTCACCCCATCGCTTGAAATCAAATGACTTCCCCCTACCAGTTTCAAATAAGGCATTTCCACTGGGCTTGCTCCATGTATTTAAAAAAAAAAAAAAAAAAAAAAAAGAATTGGGAGAGGTAGGAGAAAATACCAGGGATTTCAAGAACGAGCCTGCTTCCCGCCTCTGGAGAACAAGATTAATTTTGAATCATGAAAAATTTTATGAAAATCTCCCCCTACTAGCCCATGAAATATCTCCCTTTACCGTAGAAAATGAGTTGCCTGGGTGAAACGGAGTGTGGAAGTTGGCGTCTATAATGAGTGAGTACAAATGTGGATTGAAGCTGACAGATATGGGAATAAAAGAGTTGCAGCAGGTTAGAACTCGTGGATACATTCAACACATGAAATTCTGCTAAGATACATCAAAAATAGCAACAGGACCAGATATTCAGCTTGTTTTCTTTGGTACGTAATAGATCAGTCGTGGCTCCGATGCCAGTCTGATTTGTCTTTCTGCTAGAAAATGAGACTCCATAAAGGAAAACATTGCCAATAGGATTGAAGAGGTTGAAACTCATAGGAAGGAATTTGCCTTTTCACGAAGAATTCAATTTACCAAAAACATCCACTTGTGGGGTGTTTATGAGGAAATGTACCATTTAGCATTATTCTAAATTTATAGAAATAACTGAACAAGAACAAAAATTTACCCCACAAAATGCTCAGTGCAAAGCTCACTACTGTTTTTCATTTCTATCTTATGGCATATGATTTGGATTAATTGGAGACATACTTCAATTTATAGCTAAAATTACTTAAACGTATGAGTTTAATAGAAGAAATATTTTAAAATGCTTTACTAAGGTAGGTAGTTATTAGGTATCAGTTTTAGAACTACAAATATTCTGCAATGCCTTTAATTATATATTTGAGGTTTACATGGATACTAGTTCTATGCCTTTGACAGATACCTTGAAAATTAAAAAAAAAATCAAATCGTTCAGATAAAAAATTTAACTATAAGAAATCATAGACCAGCTTAGTGTTTTTGAAATTCTTCAAACACATCCAAGTGGGAACAGTTCCATTATCAAAACACATTTTATTTAACTACGAAAGTTCTTTTTAATTCCAATCTTCTAATTCATTTGTGATTGCTATCAGAGCTCCTTTACTTTGAAAAAAACGCATAAGTACAAAAAAAAGATTGAAGATCCTATTGAAGATCGTATTTCTTACATGTAAAACTTCATTCTCATCACACAAACTCTGTTGTGCACATGTTGATCATATTCAATAAAATACTTATTTTAAATTCACGCCGAAAAATTGAATCAGAACTACTGCTTTAAAATGAAAAATCACTCGGAATAATTTAGTCGATTAGTTTCAGTAATTGCCCCCATAACAAAAACACGACTGAAGCAACCCTGGGAATCCTGGGGGAAAAGAAAGAACTTCTTCAAAATGAAGAAAAGTCACTGACATCATTATACTTTCAACGAATTCTGAAAGCAGTCTGTAGAGCAAACTGTATAAATTTTGCAATTGATCTAAAATTTAAGACTGTTACAACAGCTAAAGGCTTTTGTAACCATTTCTAAGCTACAAACATTCTCCTTGATTTAAAATACTTTTCTTTGCTTGAAGGGAAGCAGAAATATATTAAACCATTTCAAAGAAGATTCTAAAAATATTCTTTAATTTTGAAACTGCATCTTAAATGCTTAAAACATATGTATGACACCAGGGCCATACTTAATTAGTTATAATTGAGGTTTTTGATCAGTTTTTATTAATACCAGTTTTGCTAACTATGTGTAAAATTAAATTTTGTTATAAAGTTACATATGGAAAAGTAAGCAAGCTACATAAAAATAAAAAATAAAAAAAAGTCATTCTCCCGGTTGCTTTGGTTCATGTGACATGAATTTGCTTGTGGATGAAATGTTCACATCTTTAAGCAACAGCAGGGAAAAACTCAGTTTGCATTTACAAATAAAATAGCTGCTCCAGGTCAATAAAGAAAAGTATATTTTCTCTACTAGAACTATATTAGGAAGTTCTTAAGGATTTAGTTTTCTATCTGGATGTCACACTAACTGGATGAAAGACACATCTAAGTGGCAGAGGGGAACTTATTTTTAAGACTGGATTAGCAAAACACATCCACGTTTCATGCATTAAAATAATTTCCCTATAATAAGATCATATGCCGGAGCTACTTTATTTCTGACAGATCATTACTGGTAGATAGAGATGTATTAAACATTGTAAACAATTATTGCCTGCTTTTATGTCTCAACCTTAGCGTTTTTCCGTATTTTATGCAGAGTGAGCTTTATTAGCCTATTTATTAAGCCTATTTATTGTTTTGTGAAATCAGAGCCCAAAATGACTGGAAGAGAGAGAGGGAAAGAGAAAGAGAAGATTGAAATTTTCCAGTGTTTCCACCATGTTCAGTGGCCCAATTACAGATCTACTGGGGAATGCAGTTCAGTTAAAAAAAAAAAAAAGAAAAAAGAGAATTAATATTGATGTTTAGACTGGCTTAAGATTGAGCTTTTCTGGGGGACCAAAGCTTATGAAACTGCACATAAATAGCCCTTGCCTCCTATGAAGAGGTTTAGGAAACTTTCTTTACCTATGAGTCTGACTAGCCAGCCAGCTATCGGATTATGGCAAATCTACTGGCCGAATGTGTACAGCTGCAATCTGTACACACAAATTTGCCATCATCAATCTGTTTGAAGAAAATGAAACGCTTGTTCTTTTGTGGGGAGGGGAGGAAGATTGAGAGATAATATTTTGACTCAAATAAATGGTGATAACCTACTACAAACAATAAAAGATAGTAGTCTGGCTTTTGACCCACATCAGTCCCTGCGCATTTTGAAGTTCTTGCCAAAGCTTAATCACGCCGGGGCCCCAGCGGTATGGGGCTATAGCCTAGTGGTCTCTTTCAAGAGCAAAGGGAAGTTATTTCTTTAAATAAGTAAACCGGTATAACACATACTTTATTTATTTGCATATGAGTAAATAAAAACTTCTCTTTTAGGTTAGGAGAGCACATGTGAAGGCAGACACGGTCAGATTATTCTAGGTGTAACCAAAAGAGGGCACCATCTACCCTTGATGCTTGCAGAGTTCCTCTGGTCATGAAAACAAAATCCCCCCAAAAAAACCCCAAGCCCCTGAACCCCGGAAGAAAGGGCATCCCACGGTTCCTGACATTTTGTAGCTCTCCGTGGAGACCGAATTCTGGAATCGCCCCTTTATGCAGCACAGCACTTTGGTTGTTCACTTCAGGACTGATTTAGCACGAGGAGCAAGTATTTAACATTCCCTGAGACACGTTTCAGAGCCTTCAAGATTAATATTTTATAGGGCACTGAGACAATTTCTCCTTAGGCTGGAGCACAGGCTGTCATCAAGCAGCACGAGAAAAACGATGACAATTAACTTCCTAATGCTATCCTAACGCCAAGAGGTTATCTGTAGTGATAGATAGATAAGGAACGGTGGCAGAAGGATCTCCTGACACACGGAGGACACAGTTAAGTGCATCTGAGGTATGTGGGAAATAATTTGAAACCGCATTTGATGCCAACTTTTAGTAACAGAAGCCTAACAAATGTTCATTCTTGCAAGTGGGAGAAAAAAGCATCCCGACGCGACTCATAAATGTATTTTCTGTATTCTCAAACATGCTTTATGACAAGTGCACGACTTACATAGGTAAGTGTTTGGGGGGGGGATTGTACACCTCCCTTGTATCCAACTGATTTCTTCAGGGAGGTGGAGAAGAGTAGTTTCGGGCTCGTAAATCTAGTTGCCAAACTGCTCTCAAAAATTCACCATTCAGAAGACCGCATGATTCTCGAAACCACGAGTCTTGCATTTTTAAACCAGAGGCTGGGGTATGAGCGTTTCACTGGGCAGCACAGACAAGCTGTTGAGGGAGAAGAGATGTGAAATCCTAGGGAAGGGCCATCTCCGTCTCCGTCTCCATCACCAGTGAACAAATACGTCACTACCTGTGCTATGGGTGCCACTGGAGAAACCTGGTGGGGAAAGAAATAGTCCTGGAAGCTTTTCAAGTCAAGCAAAGCACCAACAACAGCTTTATGGCAGATGACAAGGGGACTGCCCTCTGCTGATGCTACTATCCCGCAGGAGGGTCCCCTCTTTTCAAAGCAGTAGTAAAGCCAATAAAAACAAAAAACAAAAAACAAAAAACAAAAAACAGAATTTTTATTTTCTGTCCTATTCTGTCTCTGTAGAAAGAGAATGGCTAGGTAGTGGAAGGTGTTGTGCAAGCCTCTTCATGTTTCTTTTCTCCAGAAAACAACGGAACAGAGGAAGGAACGAGTTCACACAAACATCCCGACTGGCTCCTGCCAAGGGACATCAGAGAAGCCGCGATGGGGATTGCGTGGGTTTGGGGGGGGGGGGCTCCGGACGGTGGCTCCCATTAGGCCCTGAACGTGCCACCTGTGACCACCCCGTGACCCACCGTGACCCGCTGCCCCTGGTCTCGGTGCCTGGAGATACTGCACGGGGCTGGGGGCGAGCAGTGTGTGGGTCCCTGCAGCTGCACAGACACCTGTTACCTTCGGGCCGGGTTGGGGTTGGGGCTCATCCCGAGGGTGTCGCCCCCCCTCCCCCGCCCCACTTGCCCCTTCCTCCCCGGGAGGGGGAGACGGTTAAAGATTACACGGGCCGCGGCCACTTCAAAGGGCGGCGCGGGCAGCCAAAGGTGGAGATAACACTCCTGTGGTTGCCACACTCTAATCACTTCATTTAAAAAAAAAAGAAAAGAAAAGAAAAGAAAAAGAAAGGAAAGAAAAGAAGAAAAGAGAAGAGAAGAGGAAAAAAAAGATCCCATCCCGCGCTGGCGCAGGGGATGCACAGTGAGTCCCTCCCGGGCTGGGCAAGTCGGGGCTCCCCTTCGGGGACAGTCGCCTTCGGCTGCCCGCGGGGGCGGGAGGCCGCGGAGGGGAGGTCGAGGCAGGGGTCGTCGGGCGCCCGCCCGCTGGGTTCCAGGCGAACCGGCCCGCGACCTGCCTGCAGCCGCATCTCGGCGCCGACGCCCCGGCGCTTCCCGGGCTTGCACTTGCAGCGGGGCCTCCGCGGCCCTAAACCTGCGCTCGGGCTGCGCCCCCCCCCCCGCCGCCGACCCCGCCACCCTGGCCCTGCGGCCTCGCGCGTGTGCCCGAGACGCCCTCTGCGGACTCGCCCGGCGCCCCCGGGACCCCCCGGAGTCCCCCGGTGTGCAGCTGGCAGCTCCTCCCCGATGTGCACCTCCCTGGATCCCCCCAGGTGTGCGGCCGGCAGCTCCTCCCCGATGTGCCCCTCCCTGGGCCCCCCCAGGTGTGCGTCTGGCCGCTCATCCCCGATCTGCACCCCCCGACCCCCCCAGGTCTTCCCCCAGGTGTGCGTCTGGCCGCTCATCCCCGATGTGACCCCCCCCTCGGTGCGCGGCTGGCCTCTCATCCCTGACCTGCACCCCCAGCACTCCCACCCCCCCGTGCAGCTGGCCGCTCATCCTCGATGTGCCCCCCCAGCAACCCCCCTCGCTGAGCGGCTGGCTTCTCATCCCCGATCTGCACCCCCCCTCGGTGCGCGGCTGACCTTTCCTCCCCGATGTGCCCTCCCGGGCCCCCCAGGTGCGCGGCTGCCCTCTCCTCCCCGATGTGCCCCCCTCGGTGCGCGGCTGCCCTCTCCCTCCCGATGTGCCCCCCCGGACCCCCCAGGTGAGCGTCTGCGCTCTGCTCCCCGGTGCGCCCCCCGCCCCCGCCGCGGCCGAGCGCGGCGCACTCACAGGTAGGAGGTGAAGACGCTGAGGTTGGAGGGCAGCTCCGAGAGCCCGCGGTCGGAGCAGTCGGCCCGGAGCAGCGTCCTGCCGTCGGGCTCGCACTGACAGCGCGCGGGGCAGCCCCGCAGGAGCGCGCGGGGCCCGGGCGAGCCGCCCACGGCCGCCAGCTGCAGCAGCGCGGGCAGCGCCAGGAGGGCACCGGCGGGGGCGGCGGGCATCGTGGGTGCGGGGCCGCGGGCGCTCAGCGCGGGCTGGGGCCGGGGCCGGGGCCGGGGCCGGGGCTCGGGCTGCGGGTCCCGCCGTGCGCGCTGCCGCCGCCGCGGGGGCCGAGGGCGCTGCTGCGGCGGGCCGCCCGCTCGGCGAGGAGCAGCATCTCCGCTCGCACGCCGCTGTTTTAAAGCGCTCCGGCCCGAATCGCGCGCGCGGTGACGTCAGCGCGGCCCGGCTCCCCCCTCCCCCCCCGCGGCCGCACTTTCCCTCCCGGGCCCCCTCCCTCCTCGGGGCCGGGGCGCGGGGACCCCACCCCCGGGCGAAGGGCCACGTCAAATAAGGGATGGGATACACGGAGTGATTTAAAAAAAAAAAAAAAAAAGGACTAAAATTCAATCCAGAAACACAGTCCCGGTCACCAGGGTAAGGAGGCAGGCATCCCTGGAGACGGCAGGGCCCCTCCGAGCCTCGCCCACAGCAGTCCTGCCCCCTGGGGCCCTGACCCCCAGGGGCGGGGGCACTGGCTGAACCCGGCGCCGGAGGGCCAGGGGGCTCCTTTTCCCAGGTGCTTCACGATCCCTGGGAAGGCACCTTTAGGTGCACAGGGAGCTGCTTGCTTTCGTCCAGCGAGGGGCCTTAACCTGCCAGGTGCTCCGGGGTCCTCCGAACGCAGCACCCCTCCACCTCCACCCCAACCCGGGGGGCGGGGGGGGGGGCGAGAGCAGGACGTGCGTCTCCTGCAGTGAGACAAGTGAGACAAGTGAGCGGATGGGAGAAAGGAGGAAAGGGACTTAGGGCTTTCTTGCAGAGAAGGCCTCCGTGGGGACAAGTCAGTGCCCAGGCCTGTCACATCAACCTACAAACACGCACGATTTGCTCTCTGGGGCACAATGCCTCCTTGTTTCAGGAAGGTGGAGAACCCTTTTGGGTCTCAAGGCCTCTCTTAATCTTCTCCCACTTAGCCTTTCCCACCGAATTTCCCACATAAACTTCTGAATTTTACAGCTGGGAAGTGCTCTTCCTGTTTGGTTAGGCATGTTTACCCTCCTTCGCTGAAGGAGTGATCCCCACACCTGCCTCATCAATCACCTGTGCAGCTTTTCCGATTAAACAGGTACCCGGACTGGAATCAGTATTACGGATGTGTCCTTTTCTGGAGTGAATCCCTTTATTGGCAAGTTTGTGAGTGTCCGGGTTAGGTGGGGGCTGGGGGGTGGGTGGGAAGCAGAGTGCCTAGGAATTATAAACTCCATCCTCCTCATTTTGCAAATAAAGGAACTGTGGTCCAGAGATTTTGGAAAATTTGACAGCGGCTGCTGCAAACTGTGAGTTAAGCCTGGTCTTTGGCCGTCAGTGCGGTGCCCAGCTCTGGACTGTGTTTGGTGCACACCACATCCCCTACCATCACTTTGCTTGCTCTCCCCTCATTCCTGTTCCTCCTAGCCATCCCTTCCACAGGTAGAGAATGACTTCTAATTGCTAATTTTCCTCCCCGCTTTTTTTTCTTTCCCTAGATTACTTAGGCTGTCAGTGCAACTCAAGATTTACTTTTTTCTATGAAACCTCCCATGCCCACAGTCTGCATTAATCATCAAGCAAGCAGTATTTGTAGAACAGCGAGGATCGTGATGCGGCAGCGACCAGAGGGGCAAGTTAGCTCTCCGCAAGGGGCTTGCAGTCTACAGGGGACCTTAGGCTCCTGATAGGAATCCCACAGAAGATGAGTCTCACTGAACAGTATGTTGTAAATAGCACAAAATGTAGTTCTGCAGCTTTCTTGAAAGCATATTTGTTTCATTTGGCCAACTTTATTGTGATAACTTTGGAGGCAGTGACCATGCCATTTGTTTTATCTTTACCTATAGGACTGGAGCTCACGGTCGTGACCCCAAACCTAACAAATATTTACTGACTGATTGATTTATCAAGATGGGCATCCAAATACGGTTGTGTCCACCGTCTGCCTGAAAACTTTTGGCAATACTTTCTTGACTTCAGCGTTGCCGAGGAGAGCATAACACTTCAGTTTTGAGTGAACGGGGCAGAACCAAATTTAAATGTAGGCTCTGCAAGTTTCAGGCTATTTGATCAGAGGCATGGAATGAGCCCACCTGTCTCAGATGCCTTCTCTGTAAAAGGGGGATAATTATTTGCCTGCGTCGTTCTCAATGTGAAAATGTCTGGGACTTGGCCTAGAGCAAAGTAGATTTTCAACCCGCGTTTGCACCTTTCCTCTTCTTTTTCAGGAATTGAAATTTCTCTATGAATTCATGTAGAGCAGAGGCTATTTCTGACTCAATTAAAGGGGTAGGCAGCTGTGCTTAATGAAGCCAGGTGTAATGAGCATCTGTCATAGATCTGTCTGTCTGTCTTCATGCCAACATTTCTCCCCTTTCCCATAGGTAGGAACACTCCACACTTCTCCTTGGGAAACTTTAAGTGGGTCTGGTGATGCTGTCTATTGTGTGGCTCTGCCTCCCTGCCCTGGGCAGGTTTACGACCCAAGCAGAGCAACCCGAATCTGTTTAGGGGATTTTCGTAGACCCCAGGGTGGACAAGATCCCTGGTTTCTTGAGTTGTAAGGACAAGGAGATTTAGAGTCGGGGGGTGGGTGGTGAGTGGGTGTCATTCTGCTGTAGAGAAAACTCACTGGACATGATTAGCACTAGCAAAGCGAGAAACAAAATCCTTGGGTCATCTTTTAAACACCTGGATCTAAGGCTGTTTCTACCCATCACCTCTAGGTTGGTGAATCAATCAATTTTGTTTTGTTTTGTTTGAGGTAGTGAGTGAGGATTTAGTTGTGATCACTTACAAGCAAGAATGTTCAGTAAAAACCTGAAAGCACAGGAAGTATGAACATTTAAGAGTGACTTGATAAACCCCCAATGTCTTGTAGATCTTAAAAGAAAATCTCATAGGTTGCAAATAAGAAAGATTTGGCTAATGGTAATTTTATTGATTGAATGCATGTAGGTTAGTTGTTAGTCACTTTGTCTGAACTAATAAAGATGAAAACATAGCAAATCAGATTCCTTGCACACCAAAGACAAAACAACAGTTCTAGTGAGAACACTTTGTCTATTTTGTGGCAAATGCCATTTAATTTATAAGATCAGGCTCTCAAATTGCATCATAATGACCATCAGCATTGACTCAGCCCTTTATACATTCATATCCTCCCTGGAACCTTATGAGATGATAGTATTCTTACCCCAATTTTAAGGATAGGAAATGCAAGTAGTTTTCCTAATGGAGACCAGCAAGTCAGTGATAGAACTAACATTCTGAGACTTATGGCTTTAGATTCTTTTCCAAATCCCTTGAGAATTCTGAGCACCACCACCACCACCGCCACCCCACCCCGACCCCCAAACATGTATGTATAGACTTTAACTGGATAAGATCTTGGGTTTACTGTCATTTCTTTAAGAAAGAAATTCACATTTAAAACAATTTCTTAAAGATTTAATTTTTCAAGCAATCTCTACACTCAGTGTGGGGCTTGAATTTACAACCCCGAGATCAAGAGTTGCATGCTCTACTGAGTGAGGCAGCCAGGGACACCATTACATATTTTCTTTTTTTTTTTTTTTTTTTTTTACATATTTTCTTTAATAAAAAAAAAAAGTATAGTCTTTTGGGCTGCAGTGGACCCTACTGGAGCTGAGAATGGTGGCTCTTTATGTGCAGAGTAGAGGCAAGTATACATTCAAACTTCTTCGTCTTAAATATATGCATTTCTGTTCTCTCTTGACAACTCACAGGAATACATACAGGTGAGATGTCAGAGCAAAACAACAGTACCTTTACCTGTGATAGCAAGCTATAGGCTAAAGCAGATTTGTTTAGTATTTTGTCTGGGTGAAATGTTCTTATTGATGATTTTGGAAGGTATCTCAGTGTTAATGAGCTGGTATGTAATGGAAGATCTCATGCCAGAATTTAAATCGCTTATTGCTTCTCAGACTCTTTGATTGCAAGTTCCTAAAATCGATTCTGGTAAAGCGCAATCTGGTACGTGTCTACTTTCGGGGCTTGCTAAATGGATGATTTCCTAATTCTTTAATCTTTGATAAAAGTCCACAACTAGAAACATTCATGTACACCACAAGAATTACTAATAAGCTTAGTTGAAGCATGCCAGGATAATTTTAGTTAACAGGTAAGTCAATATTTCTTTTACAAGTATAGTGAAATAGTGTTTACACAACTGGTGGGCTATTATGGACTTATTTAACTTGTTTGAAAGCGTATAGAGCCCATTATTTGCCCTGCTCATTTTACATTCATGATATAATCAGGCTTATGCTGAATTTCTTAACTTCCTTTCACCAACAAAATCTAATTAATTGGGAAGGGAGGAGGATTTAAGAATAGAGATCTATTTTTCTTCCAGAATTATTTATTTTGCAAGAAAGCATTAGTTCGGCTAGTTCATTACTTTGAAATAGCCTGTTGTATAAAATCAATTGGATCTGTCTTTGATATTATCCAACAAAAAGGAAACCTTTAAATATATCCACATGCTCACAGCAGGCTAAAAGAAAAGACAGTGGTGTATGATATTATCAATTCGTTAGCTCATTTGATCCTCTTGTCTTATTTCATGTATGATAATGAACATGGTTCTACTGGTATGAGGCCTACTTCCTGAGAACGAATGTCTAATCAAACTCACATGTAAACCAGAGATAGATTTTTCTCTTCAAACTAAAAATAAAGTAAGTGAGAAAAATATAATAAAATACTTCAAATTAAATGAACTTACTGCTTATTCACATGCTTTATTTGATTCTGCTAAGGACTACCTGAGTATCCAGACAAAGCCTTCCATTTGCCCAATATGATGGATCTTTTCCTGGTCTTTTTAGAAGTAGACTTTTCAGATTTCTAACCGTCTACCATGTACACATGCTCTTATTTACCCGGCAGGGCTCAGATAGAGCGTAGACCTTATTCCAAAACGATGATGAGGTGCTAATAGGTTCCTATTCCCAGAACTGCTTCCCCCAAGGCATGTTGCTAGAGTATATAGAAATCTACAACCCCTCATCCGCAATTCCGAAATCCTAAGAGCTCTGTAAACAGAAAGGTTTTCTGAACAAATTTGGTGGCACAATCTGAACTGAGTGGATGTGAGTCTTTCTTGCATTTCCTGTTAACATTCACTCAGTTTGCTGTAGAAATATTGATGTCCTCGATTGCAGCATGCTATCCCGGGTTCCCCTGGGAGTTTCATGTAATATATGGGGTCTCCTTCTCAATATAGTTAAGTTTTTAAATCTTTCAAAATTCTGCATTTGGCAAGATCTGGGACCCTGGCATTTTTGGCAAGGGGATTGTGGACCTATATTTATATTTGGAATATTTATTTCATAAACAATTTTCAGGGGAAAAAGAAAGACAAAAAAGGAATATTAGAACCCATATCAGTGGGACACCTTGGTGGCTAGGGGGTTGAGCGTCTGTCTTCAGCTCAGGGCATGATTCTGGGGTCCAGGGATTGAGTCCCGCATCGGGCTCCCTGCATGGAGCCTGCTTCTCCCTCTGCCTGTGTCTCTGCCTCTCTCTCTCTGTCTCTCATGCATAAATAAATAAAAACTTAAAAAAAAAACACATATCATCAAGAGCAAGACTTAGAAGAGAAAGGGAGTAGCTCAGGTGAGTAAGTGGCCATCCCTGAACATGTTGTCCTTTGCAGAGACGTAACAGGAAGTTACGTCTCTTGTTCTGGGCATACGTTTGGGAAATGGCTAGTAGAAAACATCCTATATATTAGAAGTTAGTTCTCTCAAGCACTGAAGAATAAATAACAAATGGTAAGCATATTTCGGACAAGAAAAACCAGAGATGTTAGGCAGAAATAGTAAAAGGAGAAGAAAATGTGGAGCTTACCTAGAAGAACGAATTTATGGATTTGCAGGATTTGTAAAGTAAAATAAACGAATACAGAGTATGCTGTTTCCCAAAATGCTTTATTTTGATAAGTCTGGTGTATTTTAATTGAGTATGCATAGTAGCATTTCACTGCAATTACAATCCCATAAAGCGGGGCAAAATATATTGCACAAACATTGTGGTTCAAGTAAATGAGTCATAATAAAACATTGTCCAGATTGCTGCAATTAAAATTTACAGAAACCTTTTGTTGAGTGTTGTTAGGTTTGTGGATTAATAAAATGAGCCTGTTTGTTTTAATTTTTCTTTAACTAGGGCTAACATTTTAATTTTAAGTTTCATAGATTTTTCTTCTTTTGCCTAGATTGTTAGATCAGTACTTGGCAGAAAGAACTCTCTTTGCAGTTTCAAGAAACAGTTATTTTCTAAGAGTTGATCCCTTTCATTTCCTTATTAACCTTCACTCTCCTTTGTTTACGGTCTCTCTGTTTTTCCCACTCCCATTTTCTTCCTAACTTCCCCTCAAGATTGCTGGGAGAGGGTGAATAGCATGAGGGCCATTGGTTGGGTCACAGGGGAAGGGCAGCGTGGCACAGCAGTGCAGTCTGAGTTTGGGGTTCTCACAGACTAGGCTTCAAGTCCCTGCTCCGTCATTTACCACCTGTAGGGCTTGGAGCAGCTTCATCCCCGAAGCCCAGTTTCTCATCTGCAAGGTGAGGACAAATAAATAGTAGACCCCTTAGCAGAACAAGGGCTAATGCATTACAGGGCTTGACATGCAATAAGTACTTAATATATGGCAATGATAGGGGACTTTCCATGATTAGAAGGTAAGAATCACTGAACTCTTCAAGAGTTGTCGAGTTGTCCCCTTAACAAAGTCTGTTCGACTCTATAGAGACGGTAGAATAGGAAGTAGCAAATGGGTCTTTCACTTTTTTTTTTCTTTTGCTAATGACTTGAGTACTTTGAACGTTTACTGTGGTTTCACATGAGAGTAGAAATATATCATGAAATTTTGAGTTCACCTTGATAGGGAATATTTGCTAGTGAAGCAGCCTGGGTTTCATTCAGCATACCTCGGTTTTCAGTTGTAGTAAAGCCTCAGTTCCCAGTTTTAATTAGAATGTATTTAATCAAAAGCAACTCTTGCATATGGAGAGATGCCCAGATCTGGGAATGGGGGATAAATACATATGGCACCCGCTTTCAAGTGATTTACTATTAAGTTGAGAAGACAGATACAGAGAACAGATCATTAAAATGCAGTATGTAAAATCCAGAGATGGGAAAAATGCAGTTAGGGTGAAAAAGGAGGAACAACTAAGTGAGAAAGCCTTCCTAGACAAGGGCACCAGGAATTTGTGAAGTGAAGAGGAGTAGAAGGATATCCTTGGGACCGGATGGGGACCAAATGTAGTCTGTAGGTGATGATTAGGGCGGCTCCAGCTTAGGGTGAATACACGTGAAGCTTGGGAGACCAGCAGAAGGTAAAGCTGGAGAGACGCACCGAGGCAGGGGGATTGTGAGAATGGGTACTAAATACCATCTTCCTAAGCTCAGGCTTGATCTTTGCAACTAGGGGCCCAGGCCCATTACTGCAGGGGAATGACATCGTCCTATTTCATCTCTGGGAAAAGAGAACAGTGGTGTCTCTACAGGGTCCTGTTGGAGAAGTCAGAGATGAGAGGTAGGAGCAAGAGTAAGGAGTTAGTCCTGATTGGCGTCTGCAGAGCTGAGCAGGAGGCAGCAGTCAGCGTATTAGAGGTGGGCGTGGGGAGGAGGCGGATCTTAGATTTCTGGAATCTTCTGGGGGCACAATTGACAGAACTTGGTGATTGGGTGACTCCAGGGAACAGCACAGCAGTAACACCTCTGGTGTCTCTGGCCTGGGAGGCTGGGTAGATGCTGATTATTGACTGCAAAATATGGTTACCATTCTTGAGTCCTTATTTGTGCCAGGTGCTATGCTGGGTGACTTAAGCACATTCTTTTACTCATTCATTCCTCTCAACCTGGAGGTAAATATAGTTACCCTCTTAAACAAATAAGGAAAATGGGGCTCGGAGAAACTAAGTAACTTTCCAAAGTCACTCTGCCAATAAGTGGCAGAGTTAACGTTGAATCTGTGGTCTCCTGGACTCTAACGCCATGCTTTTAAGCCCTGGAAAGGGAGCAGGCTTTGAAAAGAAGGTTGTAAATTTAACTTTGGATATGTTGAGTTTGCAGTTGAGAAAAGTTTCCAAAATCATGAAAGGTGCTGACTCTTAACGTGGACCTTTGCAGCTTCAAATCTTTCTTGATGTGGACTCTTTGATTTCAGCCAGACATAGATTCTTGATCACAGGCTTGACACAATGGCCTCTCTGTAGTGCGTTCTCCCAATGGTAGACTGGATGGATGCAGGGCTCTAAAAAACAAAAACTCAGGCACTGCCTTGGTGTCCTGACCAATTATGGGGGCAAATATTTTTGGTACATTTTTTTTTCTGAAGTTCTTTATGGTACTTGAGCTTTTCCAAGTCACAGTGTGACTGAAGTTTGATGCATTTTGAAGGTATAAATATCCCCCTCCCTTGATTTTTTTGGATGTTACTAAGCTTCATCTATTACCCTAGTAACCTGTCTTAATATTTATTCTTATAAAATGTCTCTCTTCTTAATCCTTTTTATATTATTGGGCCATAACATAGTTTCTATAAATGCTTGTTTGATGAGTCAGTTACAAGACGAATACAAGATGTGAGGTGAAAGACTATTCCTTAGGAGGCTTACTAGGGCAGCGGGGTGGGTGGCGCACTGAAGGGAGAAGGTGGCTGAAAGACCATTGACTCGGTGTGTGCTTGCTGAGCACCGTTATGTGCCAGCATGCTGACTAGAATGCAACCACAGAGAAGTTTCCAAGTTGGTTGTTTGGAAGAAGGGTCATGCTACTTAAAAACGAGCAGACTTGGGGAAGAAGAGTCCACATCTGGTTCTGTTGAGTTTGAGCGACTCAAGACTCAGTTGGGTATTTAGGCTGGTGGTGCCTCAGAGAGAGGGCAGGGGTAGATGTCTTACGTCTAAGAATTTGGTTCATGAGGTGGTCCTGGTTGATACTGATATTGAAAGATGATGGATCTAAGTGTAGGGACTGATGAAATTAAGGAGGGAGATGGTAGATAAATAGCTAACATTTGTTGAGCACTAACTACTCGTTGGGAACTGTTCTGAGCATTTTATAGCTACTGTCTCATTGAATCTTCACAACAACCCAATGAGAGAGATACTGTTAACATCCTCACTTTATAGAAACTCCCGCTGGGTAGATGAGGAAACTGAGGCCCAAGGTCACCCAGCTAGAAAGTGTTAGATCTGGGATTTTGCCTCAAGCAGGCTGACTCTAAACCTATGTCGTCAGGCCCAACTTTATGCTGCTTCCCAGACTGAAGGGAGAGAGGAAACAAATCTGAGGACCATTCACCCATAGAGGAGAAGTCAGGAAGAGGAGGGAGCAGAAACCAAAAAGGAGCAGTTAAAATAAAGCACGGGAAAGAAGCCAAGAGAGGCTGCTGCCAGGATGGTGGGGAGGCACAGTATCAGATACTGTGGGCATTCTGTGTCCGTGGACGGGTTCGTCATAGTTGTCACGAAGCAGGTGTCTGTGGGACACCAAGGCTTCATCTACATGGTTGGAAACAAGGTTTTCTTCACTTACTTATCCAGGAGGGATATTCAGAAGAAATATGGCAATGAGGCAACTAGTACCTGGTTGGTTGAGAATACTCTCTATCTACATTTAAATACTCCTAGTTTTTCAACACCACGACTAATTACTAATCGCTGGAGATTTGATGTAAGCACACCCTCTAATAATTTTGAATACCTGAAGGAATAATTTATCCAAGGGAGAGGAGAGTCTGACTTGTGTGTTTTGCTGAAAAGAAATGCATTTAATAATTTAGGGCATGAACAGAAAAGAAAACTATAACCGGAATTCGGTTTAACAAAATTATGTCAAATTAAGCACACGCCTGAAGGGAAGTTACAAATGACTTCCAATTATTATTTCAGTGTTTTAATGAATCAATTTGTAATTCCAGAACCACCTCCCTCAAGACTATCCTCTTAATGCAATTCAGTAAGAATTTATTAACCGCTGTTACCGATTCAAGTATGCCGGGCATGGAGGGCCATAAAAGGCACAATTATTTATTTGTTGAATAAATATTTATTGAGAACGTACTCTGGGCTTGGCACTGTGTTTGGCACTGGCGATACAGGGAGAGTAGACCAGAAATCTGGCCTCCTGAAGCTAGTGGCCTAGTGGGAGTCACAGACGGTGATTAAAAACAGACACACACAAACATTTGTTTACAAACTGACCTGAGTGCCATGAATGATCTTTTCGGGAAGCAAGATTTACCAATGAAAGAATAAAATAAAATCACAGGCAAAAACAAGCTCCATTCCTTAGAATGGTTTTTATATCATTAACTTGTTGAGCCGTCCTCCTTCTCATGGAAGATGAAGCAGACACTGAATATTAATTCAATGATTCTCCTTCTCAGTTAGTGGGGGTACAGTTTTACTTTTCATCTGCCTTTTTAAATTTAGGCAATTTTTTTCCCTCTCTCTTTTTATTTTTCCATGGCTTATGAAGCCATATCATTGCGGTGAAGGCCTGTTAGTTGCAAGTTCTTCCTAGCGGCAAGGGGACGTTGAAAATGGAGCAAGGAATCCTATTGATAAATGGGGTTTTTACACCTTACTTTTCTGGCTGCTTTGAGGGTTGTAAGAGGTGTGTGTGTTGTCTTCAGCATGAAGATGGGTAACTCTGTTACATCGCTGAACTTCCTTAGATACTTATTAAATTGAAATCTTTCAAGAACAAGACTGATGTTTTCTACAGAGTGTTAAAAAAAATCTATAGTGACCACTCTAGTGCCCAGTCACAATGGACAGTCAATTGTTAATTGACACAAATGTTGACTTCTAACGTTGTTTTGTGCTGTGGATTTGTCTATATATAAAATGTCGGAACAGGTCGTATTTTTCCATGAAATTCAAAACACTGGACAACATGCTTTTCTTCCATTCCAAATGCTTTCAACCTTCACACTGAGAGCCTGTGATCATCGCCCCAAACAGAACATGTGGCAAAAATCTGGCAAGTCTTCTTCTTTTCGAGGAATAGGTGTATTACTTACAAAGAAAAAAAAAGTGAATATTACAGACCTTGGAAATGGAGAGAAATCCCAAAGAAGAGACTACTTTGAGAAGAAAATAAATAAATAACAACTTAGCTTGTTATGCAGCGCAAATGGAAAATATATACACTTAAAAAAATTAGTCTTTCCTTGGAAACTGCTGAAATACGTAAAGTTTTTTCACTAAAAGCCATTTAAAATGTACAATCTTTATTTTATGTAATATGGATAAGACGACAGAAATAATTTAAAAAGTGTATGATGAAAGAGTATTAAAAGGAGCACTTCTTTAACTGGTAGAGTTAGAAGAGTGAAAGAAAACCTTTATTCTAATAATAATATTTCACTGATACTAGAAGAACATAGGATCTTATGCTGGTTTATGGGCCAGAGCTCCAGGATAGCTTCTTATGAAGATCAGAATTTTTTTTTTTTTAAGATCAGAATTTTTTGAAGTACTAGATGGTAGTAAAAACAAAAAGCAAACCTGAAAATAAAAAAAAATGTGATTAATAAAGAGCTTGTAAGGGAATTTCGCCTGCCCTGTGACTTCCTTCCCTCTTGGCTATTTCGCTTGGGTTCTAGAAAGAAGTAGTAGATTATTTTCACTCTGTTGAGGACTCTCCTGAAGGAGGGGAAGCTGCTCCCTGACTTCTAATTTAGATTCTTATACATTAACTATCCTTCCAAAAAGGGGCTGCTTTGTGAGTAATCGCTGTTACCCTCAAAGAGAAGCAAGATTGGTGGAAGAAAAAGAGCAGCAGCGGATTGCTAAGTCTTAAATTCTAGTTTGATGTATACACTACACTTAGTGAGGTACTATAAAAGGAATGTGTTTGCCTAGTGGGTGATATATATTTACGTACGTATATGTATACACAGACACAAATACAGACGCAGACACACACCCCACACACACCCCACACACAGACTACTGGATGTGAAGGGACCAACTGTTATGTGTGCTACACTAGATTTTGTTTCGTAAGCAAGTTTTTAAAATTTAAAACTGATCTACGTAAGTGCCAAAAGCCTTAAGGCTTTAATTATATTTAGGAGGTTAATTAACATCTTTTCTTGGCCTAGGAAACCTACCCCTTCATCATGTTCACTTATTCAACCAATAGTTGCTAAGTGCCTGCTAAGGCACGATGTTGCTCTTGGTTTTGGAGACACAGCAAACAAACAAAACAGACCAAAATTCTTGCCCTTTTACATTCCAGAGAGTTTACATTCTAGAGAGACAATTAACAAATACATCACTGAAATATATAGGGAAGCGGGAGGTAATTAGCTAAAATAAAGCAGGGATGGGGAGCTAGGAGGTGTGTGAGCAAGGAGGGTGGATGCAATTTGAAGGTAGAGGGGCCAGGGCAGGGTTCACAGAGAGGGGACGTGGAAGCAAAGACCTGAAGGAAGTGGGAACTGGGACTTGCAGACCTCTGCGTGGAGGACCTTTCCAGGCAGAAAAGATAACAAAGGCAAAGGGCCACGAATGGGCAGGAGCAGGCCTGCCATGTTTGAGTGCAGGAGGGAGGCTAGGGCAGAGGACACTGAAGAGGGAAGGGTCATTGCAAGGACTCTGGCTTTTACTCCGAGTGAGGTGAGAGCCACTGGAGGGTTTGAGCTGAGGAGCCATTTGGTGTCATTTACATTTAAAAGAATGATTTTGTCTGCTAGGTGGGGAAAAGATGATTTATGAGGAGAGCTAAATGAAAAGGCAAGGCTGTTGTAGCCCAAGTGATGGCTTGGGCCAGGGTGGTAGCAGGGAGGTGATGACAAGGGACAGGATTAGGGGTTGCCTCCTGGATATGTTGAGAGTACAGCTGACTGAACTTACTGATGGATTGGATGTGGGCTTTGTGAGAAGGAGGGAGGAATCAGGGAAGAATTTAGGGTTTTTGACCTGAGCAACTGGACGGATTGAAGTTGCCATTGATTGAGATGGAGAGGCTGTGGGAAGAAAAGGTTTGGGGGACGGAGGAGGTTGAAATTGAACATGTTAACTTTGAGAGGATAGTATATGTCTAGATGGAAGTACTGAATGTGTAGTTGTATATATATGTCTGGCATCCAGAGACTCTAGGCTGGAAACTTAAAATTGATAGTAGTCAGAAGAAAGGAGGTATTAAAAACCACAAGACTTTTTGAGATTATTAAGGGAGTGAGTGCAGATAGAAAAGAGAAGAGATCCAAGACCCGACTTGAAATACTCTGAAGTCTACCCTGTAACAGGTCAACTGTAGAGACTGGGACACAGAAACATTTCCAGTGAAGGTCAGCGAGGGAGGAGGAAAGTCAGGAGAAAGATGTGTCCTGGCAGCCAAGAGAATAAAACATTTCAGATGGGAATGCATGATTAACAGTAAAATATGCTCCTAATAGATTGAAGAAGAAGAGAGAGAACTGTCTATGGAGTTCAGCACGGCGCAGGTCATTAATAATTTTCATAAGAGCAATTTTGATGGAGTGACGGGAACAGAGTCTACTTGGAATGATTCGCTTAAGCTTTTTGAAATAACAATAGAAGTCATTTAATCCACTTGAAAATGTGAGATAAATAGCGCACTCCAAAAATACTCTGAGAAAGACCAAAAGCAGACTTTTAGGAATTGAGACAAAAAACAACTGACATTTATTTAGCACCTACGTGAGCCCGGCACTGTCAAGCAGAAGTGCTGAATTTATCTGACCTTCACAGTAAATCTATGAGTTAGATGCTAGTTATCTCCATTTTATGTGAGGAAATTGAAATTTGCAAAGGTTAAGGGGCTTTTCTAAGGTCATATAATGAGTGACTTGATGGACCTAGGATGTTGAATGTACTTTCATAATTCTCTTAAGGTGATTATTTGTTTCCAAGATATAACTTGTTTGTTAGAAGTTTAATGGTCTCATTCTTTAGAAACGAAGTATCATTCCTTCATTTTGTCCATCCCATGTATTTCAGGTGTCTCTATTTTCCAGATATGGAGCGCTATGGAGTGCTTCTACAATATTGAAAATTTATATCCAGTTGCTTTAGTAGTTGTTTCCCCCCCCCTTTTTTTTTTTTTAAGATTTTATTTATTTATTCATGAGAATGCACAGAGAGGAGAGAGAGAGGCAGAGACGCAGGCAGAGGGAGAAGCAGGCTCCATGCACCAGGGGCCCGACGTGGGATTTGATCCCGGGTCTCCAGGATCACACCCTGGGCCAAAGGCAGGCGCCAAACCGCTGCGCCACCCAGGGATCCCATGTTTCCCCCTTTTTTAATGCAAAAAAAATGACCCCAAATGCTTCAACTTCTTGAATTAGATTTACATGGTCAATCATACTAAAATGTTATTAGAATGCAGTTCTCTAGAATGATTTCTATAGAAGTTTGTTGTATAGAAGTTTACTCGGAGGAACTTGATTACATTTTTGGAGGTACATTCTTACCATAAAGATCTGGAAGGAAAACCACTGAGCATTTACCATGGCTCTTTCATGTTCACAAGCGCTCTGTGAGGTGGAGGTTGTCATCATATACATTTTACAGATGGGGAACCAGAGGTTTGGAGAAGTTGGATACGTTGCCCAGGCACCGAGCTGGTAAGTGGTGGAGTAGGGACTGACCCCACGTCCTCTGAAATTACATTCCATGCTCTTTCCACTACAACATGCATACAAATTTAGTTAATTCCAAAGAACGGCTTGAAATATTATCTTTCCTCATCTGTGTAAAATTGATTACCCTCATCTGATGCACCATTGTGACTCTAACAGCTGGCGCAACCAGGGCCGAAATTTTAGGAAGCACGTATACATTTTTTAATTAGACAAATTTTCTCTGGGAAATATGTTCAGTGGGTTGATTTTTTTTTCCTGTATTAGGATTGGTTCTACCTAAACCTATAGAGGGGGGAAAAATCCCCACCAGTATTACTGTTTCCTTGGCTATACTTTCCATAGTTGTTGATCTTTTTTGAGGATGTAGCTGGGATTGGCGTGGGGAGAGAACTGCAGTGAACACAGGGTTATGCCGCAGATCCTGGAGCCTGCCATGAAATGGGCCAGAGAGTATGTATTGTTTTTCTAGAATAATCTTACAATTTCCCATTGCCCAACACCCCCCAACCTGCCCCAACCTCACATCGCATTCACAACAAAAGTATTGGTTTCTTTAAATGAGCATGCTCTTCCCCGTGTCTACCTTTGAGCCTCTTTAGTCAAGCTGCCACTTTATGGCCAGAATGGTCTATTAAAAATGCAACTCTGGGGGATCCCTGGGTGGTGCAGCGGTTTAGCGCCTGCCTTTGGCCGAGGGCACGATCCTGGAGACCCGGGATCGAATCCCACGTCGGTCTCCCGGTGCATGGAGCCTGCTTCTCCCTCTGCCTGTGTCTCTGCCTCTCTCTCTCTCTCTCTCTGTGTGACTATCATAAAAAAAAATGCAACTCTGATAACCCACTTACGTGCTTACAGTTCCTCAATGACTCTCTGTTATATTTAATATATAGTATAAATACTATAAATATATAAATATAGTATAAATACATAAATATACAAATTATAAATATATAAATATAGTATAAATACTATGTATTTAGTATAAATACAGACTACTGTCTATAGCCTATGGGGTGTGATGGGACCTGGCCCTTGTCCTACTCTCCAGCCTCAGGCTGGCACCATTTCCCGTCAGCCCATTGTGTTCCAGCCCCCAGGCCTTCTTGAAGCTCCTTCAAGGTTTTTCTAAATTCAGGTCTCCCATAATACTATTTCATTTGCCTAGAAGTTTTGCTCCTTTATTGTCAGGGTAGCTGATACCACCTTAGAGGTCCTCCTTGATGACCCAATCTAGATTAGACCCTTGGTTATCATTTCTCTGATGACCTTGTGCTTTTACTTCCAAGTACTTATACCAACTTAGGATTGCATTTTATTTGTATGTTTGCTCCATATCACTTTTCCTTCACATGAGCATAAGCCACAGGAGGACAGTTTCTATACCTGCCTCCCCTGCCCCCCGCCACTACTGTCTGGCTTATAGTAGATACGCAATACAATTTCTTAAGTAAATGAATGCACGTTCACAAACTTCTCAGCCTGGAGCACAACAAAAAGGGTAAAATTTATTTTGTACTCACACCCTAAGCACCACAATGATATACAGCTCGAGCCAAGACAGCAGGTACATGTATATAGTCAGTAACGGTGAAGATGTTTTATAGGTAGTTACACTAACTCGAGTTTTCTTCTGGATTTCACAGACTGCCTTAAAAGCAAGGGATAGGGAAGGGGCATCGAAGGATTGGGTCAGACGTCATGGTCTGTTCTGTTCTATCTAGACATGTTGCAGAGAACACCATGCAGTTGAGAAGCTGGGGTATGTAAGTGTGTCGGTATGGGTTTCTTTTAAAGAGGCTAATATTCATATCAACTCATATTACTTTGATGGGATAATTAAAGATGAAAAAAAGTCATCTATCCTTTATTTTCTCTGAATTTGGACATAATTCTTTTTCTGTCCTCCCAGGAAACAGAACTGGGAGCAGAGACTGGGTAAAGCTATTGTGTTAGCCCCCCCTGCTGGTGGTGAGTGACTCTTCTAGCAGAAGGCGTGTTGAGATACAGTTTAGTGTTACAAAGTTCACCTGTTTAAAGTAGTTTTTTAGCATATTTGTAAAATTGCACAACCATCCTCTATAATCTAATTTTAGAAACGTTTTCTTCCCCCCCAAGAAACCTTCCATCCATTATCCATCACTCCTCATTTCTCCATCCATTTCCTCCTGCCCCTAGCCTCCTGGCAACCACTAACCTACTGTCTGTCTCTATAAATTTACCTATTTTGGACCTTTTGTATAGATGGGATCATATTATGACGTGGTATTTTGTTATTGCCTTATTTCACTTAGCTTGCTGTTTGGAGGTTCAAACAGCATTGCTGTTTTGGAGGTTCAACACGTATCAATACTTCATTGCTTTTTATTGCTAAACAGTATTCCATTTTATAGATATACCATGTTCGTTGATTTTTTCTGTAGTCAATGGACACTTGGGTTGTTGTCTCCACTTTTTTTTTTGCTATTATAAATGATGCCACCGTGAATGTGAGTGTACAAGTAGGTTTTATGTGGGCACATGTATTCAGTTCTATAGTGTGTATACTTAAGAGTAGAATTGCTGGGTCATATCTGTATTTAGCAGTTGAGGGACTGCCAAATTACTTTCCAAAGTGGGTGCACTGTTTTACATTCTCACACACACGCTCTTTTGGATAGTTTAAAAAACTAGTACTTAAGAGAAAGAGAACCTCAGTTTAGTAAATATCAATTATTCTTCCATTTTCCTTAAGTATTTTTATGTTGCCTTCATTTGCCTTTTTATTGTGGCTCACTATCTCTTTTTCTCCATTACTATTGTGAAATCTCTTTAGTTTTCTCTCCTGAAGGGATGGGTGATGAAATAATGTCTAAGCTTCCACTCAGCTAAAAACTATTAGGTGAGGGAAATACAAATCAAAACCACAATGAGATACCACCTCACACCAGTGAGAATGGGGCAAATTAACAAGGCAGGAAACAACAAATGTTGGAGAGGATGCGGAGAAAAGGGAACCCTCTTACACTGTTGGTGGGAATGGGAACTGGTGCAGCCACTCTGGAAAACTGTGTGGAGGTTCCTCAAAGAGTTAAAAATAGACCTGCCCTACGACACAACAATTGCACTGCTGGGGAATTACCCCAAAGATACAGATGCAATGAAACGCCGGGACACCTGCACCCCGACGTTTATAGCAGCAATGTCCACAATAGCCAAACAGTGGAAGGAGCCTCGGTGTCCATCGAAAGGTGATGGATAAAGAAGATGTGGTTTATGTATACAATGGAATATTACTCAGCTATTAGAAATGACAAATACCCACCATTTGCTTCAACGTGGATGGAACTGGAGGGTATGATGCTGAGTGAAGTAAGTCAATCGGAGAAGGACAAACATTATATGTTCTCATTCATTTGGGGAATATAAATAATAGTGAAAGGGAATATAAGGGAAGGGAGAAGAAATGTGTGGGAAATATCAGAAAGGGAGGCAGAACGTAAAGACTGCTAACTCTGGGAAACGAACTAGGGGTGGTAGAAGGGGAGGAGGGCGGGGGGTGGGAGTGAATGGGTGACGGGCACTGGGGGTTATTCTGTATGTTAGTAAATTGAACACCAATAAAAAAAAACTATTAGGTGAGAATAAAAAAAAAAACAAATATTGTCTTGATCATTAGCTTCCTCAATGACATTGCTGTAAAAGTCCTTCTGGAGAAGTGGCTTCAAGTGTTGACTCTTGAGTCAGGCTATCTGAGTTTAGATCCTTGGTCCACCACTTTCTCATTGGGCAAAGATTTAATTTTCTAAGTCTTGTGTATAAAATGGAAATAATGCTAGTGGTAATCTAATGGGATTGTTATGGAGATTAAATGGGACAATGTGCTTTGCATAGGGCCAGGTTCATATGCAGGGAGCTCTCAGTAAATACTGGCTATTATTATTAGTCTACCTTTTCCCTCTGAGCTCTTTGGACCTGGAGGTGGAACTATGAATAGGTCGGTAGATGTAGAGATTGCTCCTGGAGAAGAATGGGTACTTCATTTAATAATGGCTCCTTTAGAAAACAGGAAGAGGAAAAGAGTAAACAATTAGGATGATTGCTGTTGTATGAACATGCCCGTATGTTATGTGGAATCTTCAGTCTATACCTGTATCTTTAAAAGCAAAATGCTCAACCTTGGCAAAAATTTTGTGGCATTAAAGGGCTGAAAAATAGGATGAGATAGGGATTTCGAACTTCTTATTAATTTAGCTCCTCTAAAATTTTTTGAGCCCATTTACCCTATTTAAAATCTTATAAAAGCAATAAACCCTGTCTACAAAAAATACTCACACATGTATATACCCAAAATTTGCATAAACTTTCAGGGTACATACACTGAGGCCCTAAAGACCATGGAAGTCCATGCTAATAAGTGCATTGAGCATGAAAGATTATGTAGCTCCCTTCGGCATTATGAAATTCCTTATTTTTACCTTAAAAAATTCTATTTTCATTTTCCTTAGGAAAACTTGGAAAATGCATGTAAAATTGTTGTGCTTGAACCATTAAAATGTTCAATTTATTTTTACCCTACAGGTTTTTTTTTTCAGATTTTATTTATTTATTCATGAAAGACCCAGAGAGAGAGAGAGAGAGGCAGAGACACAGGCAGAGGGAGAAGCAGGCTCCAGGCAGGGAACCCGATGCGAGACTCGATCCCAAGACCCCGGGATCATGCCCTGAGCCGAAGGCAGATGCTCAACTGCTGAGCCACCCAGGCATCCCTTTACCCTATAGTTTTAAAAAAAGATTATACTCGTAGATTTTAGGGAGATAGTATGAGCTTAAGCTCTTGGTCCAACAGAGACAAAAAAAAAAAAATACTCAGAGAACAATGTCATGGCTCCCAAGTATGTAAGATTCTTGAGCTTCACTGTGATGAGACCAGGTTTGTGTTTATGAAAGCCTTGAACATTTTGTACACAAACGCAGGAGAGCAGAATGGAGAATGTGATGGCCTTTTTCCATGCTGGGATGGACGGGGGAGGCAGCACCTAGGGAGGACTGTGGTTCCTTCTGATGTTTCCAGGAGCCTTGAGTTCTGCGAATAGTCCAAAAGTTTCTCCTAGACCTTGGAGCTCTGTCCACTTCTCCAAGACTATGAAGACAAAAGAGTTGGAAAGTGGCTCGTGCTTTGAGGTTCATTCCCTACTGGCTGAGGAGTTCCCCCTTGATCTCTAGAACTTGCAATATCGAGTTGGGCTCAGGTGTGAAATGAGGGCACTTTACGTAGATGCTCATAATCGAGGATGATGCCTCAAGATTTCCCCTCTGTTCTGCCCTCTTCTTTGGCTTCGTTCTCTTACCTGAGCAATTCCTCTGCTTTCTTCCCACCTCCCCAAATACCCAGCGCCATGTGTATCGTGTGAGATATACTCTTCCTACACCTACAGGCTTAGTTGGATTCATCATCTAGTGTCGTACTACAGAGATGAGGTCAAATTTTAGCTCTTCACTCTTACCCAGAAATTTAAAATGAATTCTAAATCAAGAAGCTGAATCTCTGATTGGAAAAAGTGCATGGGCATTTATAAATTGGACTATTTTTATGGCTAGATATGTTAACTTTACTCTTAAGGAACTTGAAAGTTATAAACTGCAACTCCAATCTGCTAGTTGAATAAGATGCTAATCAAAGATTTTGTTGTATTTTTTTTTCATGAGGGCTTTTTGGACCTGTAATGCAAAAGGCATTTCAAATTTTGGATTGCCCTTAAAAAGAAAATGCCAAGTATGTTAAATTGCGCACTTAGTTTGTAACGTGGAGGGACAAATTCCAGATTCAATGAATTAAAATTTTTCAGAGCTCTAAGGTGTACTTGCAATTAAGACCCTGTGCTTGCTGTACACTGGCTGATTCTTTCCCCTGGAAAGCTTTGTTTCTCTGTGAAACCAAAAATCCTGCCATTGATCTGTACTCACAAAACCCTGTTGATTTAAACAAGACTCCCAGAGGTGGAACAAGAGCAAAACCAAGAGACTCAATTTACTGAGCTTGGGTTACAGGAAACATATTTAATAGCAGACAGTTCCTGTTTTCATTGTTTTCCATCTAAGTTCCTACAAAATCAGATTGTCTTTAAATAGATGCTGCTGCCATTGGGACAAGGTTCAGTTTCACATCCCTAAAGAAATAAAGAGTTTTGTAAAAATCCACTCTACCTTGGCCTCACATATAATGAGCCTAAGTCAAGCCAGAAGGATCAAGATGGATATCACGCTAAAACAGTGATAGAATAACAACACCAAAGATGTGAAACACATACTTTTTTTAGACTTTTTAATGTAGCCCTCCGTAACCAAGGAGTGATTGCTGGTGGATGGAAGCGAAAAGGATTTTCAACTGAGAATAATAGGTTTTGTCTGCTTGAGAAGCACAAGACAGGTTGGTCTTAAAGATATCTGAGGCGAGAAAGGAGGGGAAATAGTGTGAGAAAATTATCACTTATGGTTATTCCCACTGTTTGGAAAGATCCTGGGTTTGTCAGGATTCCTGGAATTTTGCCCCCATGGAGGTGAGCTCTGCATAAACAGCAGCAACACTAATGCTAGTGATGATGATGATGATGATGATGGCTAATATTATTGAGCACATAGCGTATGTCACAAGCCCTATGCTGAGCAGTATATATGTATACAAACATACATACATATATGATCTTATTTACTATAATATCAGTTCGTAATGTTTGGATTAACACCTCCATCCTGGATGGCTGCATAGTATGATGGTTAAGGGAAGGTATAGGGTTTTTGTTGTTCTTCTATCACTAATTTAGTGACCTTAAGTAAGTTACTCTCTGAGTCTTCATCTCTTAATCTGTAAAATAGCTCAGTACGGCTTACCTCATTGGGTTTCGTGAGATTAAATAATACAGGCCAGTAGAGGAGATAGAGAAACAACCCTGGAGTTGGAATACAGTGATATCCATGGGATGTAGGTATAGAGCCCTGGGAACAGCTTGCAGGAGGATTTTCTGCTGTTCCAGGTCTTTGGGTATGCAGAACTTCCTCAAAGAGCTGCCCTCTACGTGGACACTTGGGTTATGAATGGGAATAAGTCAGAAGAAAATAAGAGAGGGATGTGCTAGGTTGAAGGGTTAGCGGGTTCTTGGGGAGTGGTCTGTGGATGAACAGCGGCAAGATCAGGAGTGGGCAGGTTGGGAAACCAGAAAAAGTAAGCAAGCTCGTTTCCTGAAGGAGTTGGGAAGGCGTTCCAGGGAGTTTGAACTTTCTCCTGAGGTCAGAGGGGAGCCACTGAAGAGTTTTAAGTGGGAGAATGACATAATTAGATTTGCTTGCAGTGATGTTCACTCTCTTTGAGATTAAAGATATAGTGTGAACAGAGACCCTTTCTTGACCCCCCAGTAGAGCGAATCTATGACTTTGACCTCTTTGGTTTTAGGATTGTCATCAAGTGACCACAGTATCATCCAGCAGGTATTTGACTTCTGCTGCTCTGATTTCTGTTATAACCCTATGGCTCTGAATTATTTCCTTCTCAAAGTGGGGTGGTTCCTAGGATGAGAAAGGAGCATTTCTGCTTGCACATAAGGCTGGGGCCCTTGATGTGGGCCACACAAATACATTTTTTCTAGATTTGCCTTATTGCCTATACTTAATGTATTAAATATAGCTAAAATTTAGTCTTCAGGTTGAGTTTCAAGGGCTTTCTTCTCGATTGCAACCATTTACTGAGAGTTGGTTAGGCAAAGCAAACCATTTTCTCATGGTTAATCTAAGTAAAACAATGGGAAAGAACATTTGTAGACACTTCATCTCTTCTTACTCTCAACCTGCTGCTTGTTATTTGAATGAAACACACAATGAAATCTAATTGCATACATGATTTGGGAGGGGGTTGTGGAGTGGGGAGAGGGCATGAAGGTTATCCATGCTGCTCACTCTGAATAGAAAATTGATTCTGGGACACCTGGGTGGCTCAGTGGTTGAGCATCTGGCTTTGGCCAAGGTCATGATCCCAGGGTCCTAGGATTGAGTCCCCCATCGGGCTCCCCATAGGGGGTCTGCTCCTCCCTCTGCCTGTGTCTCTGCCTCTCTCGGTGTCTCTCATGAATAAATTAGAAAATTGATTCTATTTTAAACATTTTATTTTTTTAAAGATTTATGTATTTATTTACGATAGACAGAGAGAGAGAGAGAGGCAGAGACACAGGAGGAGGGAGAAGCAGGCTCCATGCACCGGGAGCCCGACATGGGATTCGATCCCAGGTCTCCAGGATCGCACCGTGGGCCAAAGGCAGGTGCTAAACCGCTGAGCCACCCAGGGATCCCCGAAAATTGATTCTATTTTATGATCACAATCTTACATTCCTTGAAAAGTCTAAATTTGATTTGTTTTAAAATCACCTTTAAAACAAAATTAGATAACAATAGCTTTCTAGGGCACATTTTATTAAATGGTTTGCAATTACTATTTTATAAAATATTTATTAAAATATCAATAAATGCATAGTAATAAGTTTAAAGTTAGGTAGGACAAAAATAAAAAGTCACGCTGGATTGTTTGAATTTCTGGGGAAGCAAACATTTAACATGTTGAAATCAAGTAAATGCTTATTTAGAACTCCATATGTTCTAGACTTGTGATGAAATTAGAAAGTTTTTAATATACCCGCAAATAGTAACCTATACATAATACCCAAAAGGTAAATAATTATAATTTAATTTCAAGAGAAATTAAAATGTTAGAGGACTACGCTACAACTTTTATTGGAAAATTTTAGAATTCCTTAAGCAAGAAAAATGTGTATAATGGAAATCAACTATATTTGCTTTGAGTTGTTCATGAAGTGACTTAGCACTCTTGGAGCATTTCATGTTTTACTAACGTTGTTAAATCCCATCTGGTGTTTGTAAAGTCTTTTACTATCCCCTGCTGGGACAGGCAGACATTGGTTTGCATGACTGCGTGTTCCCAAAATATTTTTAAAAAGTATCTAGTGGATTTTTACCAACTGTAGCAGGATGATAGAAGACCACATTTCCATTATGATGCCTTTAGGAATGGAGACAAATGTCATCAGGTCACAAAAGATTCATCAGTTTTATACTGTGTGACATTTGGGGAAGAATGTAAATGATTAGTGGTTTTCAAAAGTTGTTTGGAATTTAACATTCTGTGTAGATATTACTTGAAAAATATTTATAGGTTCTGAGTCAGTGAGATGCAATTTATTCCTCCATGGAATTCATTCGAGAATGTGTGGAATATTGCCTTGAACCTTAGTCATTCCAACATATTCCCTGGAAGTATCATTATTGTCAATAAACAGGTTGTTCTGCCTCCTTGAGTGATTTTTATTGTATTATGATCACCCTGTATTTCTGGAAATCGACAGGATCTTTGCATGGAGAGAAAATAATTCAGCAAGAATTTATTGAATCACTCCTATGTTCGAGACAGTCTTATAGGTATTGGGAGAAATGAAAAACAATCAGACATGATTCCTAGTCTCAAATAACTTATAGTTTAGGTGAGGGACAGATAAAAAGCAAGGCAAGCTGTTTCAAAAATGGAATATAAGTATCTCACTGATACTGAGAAGGAAATATGAAACTTGATTGGGGGATGAAAAAAAAGCACCATGGTGATAATAAACCAGGCCTTGAAGGATAAGCATAATTTTAAGGAGGTGATAAAGGTCATATATGTAAAATAAGTAGTAAAATTCAAAATATATTATATTCCAAGAAAAACTGATGTAAGAGTCAGAATGTAGTCAGAGGAATACGTCGATGGACACCTAAATTTTAATCCTTGCTCTGGAACTAGCAGTGTCAGCTTAAGCACTGCTCAACTCACATTTATTGAGTCCTTATAATATCTTGGACAGCGTTTTAGGTGCTGGAGTTACAATGCTAAATGTGACAGGCAGGGCACCTAATAGCATGCATTTTAGTGGGAGGATACAGGAAGAAAGAAGTACAAAATAATAATAAAAAAAAGGAAACAGCAAGGAGTAATTAGTACTGCGATAAAATAAAACTGGGTAGTGTGATAAGATGATGGGAATGGGCTGCTTCAGGTTGTCATGAGAAAAGACTCATCTGAAGAGGGGATATTCCAGCTGCAATATCAATGACAATGAATTTTTCATGTGAAGAGCTGTGTGAAGATAGTTGGAGAACAAGAGCCCTAGATTAGGAGCTAGCTCACAGTGTTCCAGAAAATGGGTCTTGATGGCTGGAGAGAGGGAAGAAAAGGCTTGAAGTTAGAGTTCTTGGCAGATTATCCAGGGTTTTGTGTACGGGATGAAATAACGTGGCTTCTATTTTAAATATGGTGGGGAATCACAGTTTATGTTATGAGTTATGTTTTCACAAAGATCACTCTGGGTGGTGGGCTGGGGTATGGAGTGGACAAGTGTGGAAACAGGGACATGAGTTAAGAGGCTCTTGCAGTAGTTCAAATAATAAATGATGGTTATTCTGATTGCTGAGAGTAGTGGACATGAAGACATGCATAAACTTCAAGGATGTCACATAGGTTTTTTTCTCTTTGGGCAACTGAAAGGGTGGTAGTGACATTTACTGAGGTGGGAAAGACTTGGAAGCTATGGAGGTTTGGAGGGCATGGCTCTCGGCACCCTTAAGCCCCTCTCCCTGGTTATAAAATGTCAGGGATAATATCGATCTTACTGGATTGTTGTTGTAAGAATTAAATCAAATGAAGGAACCTATATAGAGTATCTTGCAGGGCTCAGCAATTGCCAGTTACTTTTTCCATATCCAATAACAAGTTTAAATAAACAGTTCCACACGAGGAGAGGTGGAAATCAATTACACATTTTTCATGACTCTAGACTTCAAAATGTAGTGTTTAAAAAAAAATTCTCAAAAAAAAAATAAAAAAAATCTCATTTCATATGTTTTATTCTAAACTGATTATTTGAGATCTTGTGTTGGATGTGCTTGCAGCCAGGAAACATTCTATTGAGGCAATTACTCCTGGAAGGAGATATAAATGGAGCCATGAGTGGGACATGGGAGATTCTACTTAATGGAACCTGAGAGTGTGGGGTGTGAGTTGCTTTCTGTGCACCTGTAAGGATATTCCCATCTGAAGATATGCCAGTGATGGTTGAGTTGGATCTTGTTGTAATGCCCGCAGGCTTCAACTTAACCTTAAATTACAGTGGGATACTCATGTCACTCCATTGGATGGCTCCGAGGCTTGGGCCTGTGATAGAATAATTTCTCTATTGCCTCCTTTAGGCCCCTAAATCAGTAGGCTTTTGATTACATTGTTTGCTTTGTCTCTGATATCAAGATTAAGTGGAAAACATGTGGAAACTTGAAAAATAAGGATCACCAGGTTGATTACCGAGTATCAGGCTGTGGTAAGAGGGAGTGGGTCCTTGATCTTAGGAACTGAGAAAGGTTTCTATTTTTGACATGCAATGAAAGCTTTTGGACACTAGAGGACACTTTGCAGACTATATGCTCAGGACAAAGCAACAGCCTTCCCTGTGCTTTGTCTTCCGCAGTACCGGGTTAGGATCCCTGAAGCAAGGGTTTGTCTAGCTGTTGCGAAAGCTCTGTGTCACATCGTAGACTCCTGTTGTCTGTGTTGGAGTCCTACCTTTGTCTTAGGGTGACTCCATGCTGGAGTTGTCTTCCAAAACTCAGTACGGGCTTCCTGAGCCCTTTAGGACCTTCTCCTTTTTACCCAAGACACCTGTCCTGTGGGGAAATCTTCCAGATATTATTGTACTTTCTAGTCAGGCTAAATGAGGCCCAACTCTCCATTGGCCCATCAGTGTCAGGGAACTGCCTATGTTCTAAATTTAGATAACTTAATTATTATTTGCATTTATTCCTCAAAATCTGCTCTTGAGTAATTATCATTTAACTATTAGAAAAAATTTTAGTATTAGCTACTGTTCATTTTTTCCCCTGTATTTTTTCTTTTTTTATGGTTTCCAACACATACAAGTGCTTAAAATCTTATTTACTGATGAAGCTGATCAACATTCATAATTGAAATCGAACAAGACAAATTATAAACAAGAAATACAAAATTTTTCTGGATTAATTAGACTTAATTCCATTTATAGGTTCACAAATACTCTTACCCTTATTTATAAGATAGAGAAAGGCAGAGTGACAGTAGAACTCTTGGTGGTGCACTTTGGTGAGCGGGGATGTGAGGTGCCTTGAGGTCAGGGTGTAGAGCAGTCATTCATTTCTCAACCTAGCACCTGGGTCTGCTTTGAGGAAAGAAATTCACAGGTATTTAAGTGCATACTAACTTAAATTTTAAAAATAAAGATCATCCTTTTGTTAAAAATTTTTGCATAGTCTCATACTTAGATTGAAGATATGGTATTTATGAAATTAATAACAGACACTTTGTGAAGATTAAAGTATAGATTTTAAAAAGATTTACAATTTATGAAATCTTATAATGGAATATCTTATCTATCTTTTCTTTTATATTTTGGCCTTAAATAGGACATTATTATTCCTTAATCCTTAATTCCATTTGTTTTTTTAAAGAGACCTGAACCTTCTCTTAGACCTATTTATGACCTCTTATCAGTGACTTTGCAAATTAACTTGTCTTTTCCCCCCACCAGACTCTTCCCTCTCCCTTGTTGTTTATAGTAGACATGAAAATCTTGAGGATTCTCTTGTTGTAGACACTTCACTTATGTAGTTGTTTGATAGGAGAGTTAACTTGCTCTTGGTATAAATAGCACCTCCAGGCACAACTGAGAACACTGTATTGTTTCCCCAAGGTGAAGGGCAGGTGCCAAGAAGGAATAGTAAATGATTCCTCAGGCTGTTTGATATGATAGGCTTTAAAGAACATTCGATGATGAGATAGTGAGTAAATCACTGTTTTTGAATTTTCTTTCCATTCTTCTGATTAATTTAAAAGTCAGTCTTAGTTTGATGTTAATTACAGTTATATTTTTCAAACACTGACTTTTTCATCTTAAAGAAGAGGAGCAGGATTCATACTCAGTCTCAGTAGGTATTAATGTATCATTAGAGACTTTTTTCTTATTCTTTTTGGTATCGTTAAAAAGAACATTTCTTAAAAAGAAGTTATTTTAAGGTAAAATATAAGTAAATAATAATAGAAATACATTTTGTAAATAAATATTTCAAATAAATGAAAATTGTACTTCACTGATTAAAGCTTGTGAAGTATTGGTGTAACTGGTAAAGGCACAGACTTTGGACTTAAAGTCTCTTCCATTAAGTTCATGACTTGGATGAGCATAAAATCTTTTCTAAATTTCGGTCTCCTCAACAGTAAAATGTGATAATAACAGTACCTATCTCATATGGCTATTTTGAGGATTAAGTGAAATTTAATATTAAGTCCTTAGCGCATTATGATCATTCAATGAATATTAGCTTCCTCTACTTCTACTATTTCAATTACCACTATTACTTTTGTCTGTATTTTTGACTAATCACATACACATATTGAATAGAAACTAAAAATAAAAAATAATACAGATATAGTTTCATTACCATAGCTTTATTTTTATGAGCACTATAAGGCTCTCTACTTCCTTTTAGATAGCCTAGTGACTAAAATATATTGAATTATGATTGCTAAGGTTAATGAGATCTCGGGGGATAATAACAGTAAAGTATGAGGGTGAATGGTAGAGCAAAGGAAAATTAAGAAGGAAAACACAAAATCAATATAACTCTTGGGTTGACTTTGAACTGAGTCTAACTAATCTAGGAATTCAGAACCATTGACTTAAAACTCTTCATTTTCTCCATCTTAGGTAGATTTTATTTCCTCTGCATTCTACTTTATTATATTCTTCAAAGGTTTTCTATATCTATTAGGTACAAGTGATATATAATGAAATGTACTGCACCTTTTAGAGTCAAATACTTTATTTATTTATTTATTTATTTATAGATTTTATTTTTAAGTGATCCCTACACCCAATATGAGGCTCAAACTTACAACCCTAAGATCAAGAGTCACACGCTCTACCAATTGAGCCAGCCAAGAGCCCTAAGAGTCAAATAATTTTAGAAGTAGGTGAATGAGACAGCAAGTGTATTTATTATTTATGTAATAAACTGTAACTTTATTAGATAATACTTATAGCAGAATTCATTACAAAGTGACTTAATTAAAATGTCCGAAGTACAGTGCCAAGACTATTGAATGGATAAAGGGCAGTTTTTTCAACAAGTGGTGCTGGGAAAACTGGATATCCACATGCAAAAAAATGATGTTTGGGCCCTTTCATTAAACCATATATAAAAATTAACTTGAATCAAAGACCCAAGCATGGAGCTAAAACTATGAAACTCACAGACCAAAACAGAGGACAAAGAACTCATGACATTGGATTTGGCAGAAATTTCTCAAATACAATACCAAAACCCCAAGAGGCCAAAAAGAAGGTCAGGTTTCATAAAAATTAAAAAGTTTTGCACATCAAAAGATACTATCAAGAGAGTGGAAAGGCAATCCATGGAACGGGAGGAAATTTTTCCAAATCACATTTCTAATAAGGGATTGATATCCAGAATATGTGAAGAACTCCTACAATTCAACAACAAAGCAACCTAATTAAAAGTGGTCCAAGGACTTGAATATACCTTTCTCCAAAGAAGGTATATAAATGACCAATAAGCACATGAAAAGATGTTCGACATCACTAATCATTAGGGAACTGCAAACCAAAACCACAATGAGATAGACCTCTACACACATTAGGATGGCTACTATTAAAAAATCCAAAGAAACAGAGATAATAAGTGTCAACTAGGATGTAGAGAAATTGAGGAACCCTTGTGCATTATGGGTGGGAAAATAAAATGGTACAGTCACTGTAGAAAACTGTATGATACTTCCTGAAATAATTGCATATAGAATTATCATGTGATCCAGCAATTCCAGTTATATATATATATCTATATCTATCTATCTATCTATCTATCTCCCCCAAAGAAATGAAAGCAGGGACTGGTACAGATATTTGTACACCCATGTTAATAGTAACATTATTCACGGTAGCCAAAAGGTAGAAACGAAGGAAATGCTCATCAATAGATAAAGAAACAAGATGCGGTGTAACATACGTTAGAGTATCATTCAGCTTTAAAAAGGAAGGAAATTCTGCAACACGGATGGACTTTGAAGACATTATGCTAAGTGAAATAAGCTAGTCACAAAGGACAAATATTGTGTTGTTCCACGTAGATGAGGTACCTAGAACAGTCAAATTCATAGAGACAGAAAGTAAAATGAGGGTTACCAGAGGCTGGGGGAGAGGGGAATGGGAATTACTGTTTAATGGGTACACAGTTTGTCGGGAAGATGAACAAATTCTGGTTAGGATAGTGGTGATGGGTGTACGATAATGGGAATGTACTAATCCATAGAACCATACACTTAAAAATGGTTAATATGGTAAATTTTATGTGTATTTTATCACAAAAAATAATAAAGTCGGTAAATGTGTGTTTCACGTCTACTCTGTGTTTAGTCCTGAGCTGGGGGAAGAGACATTTCCGTAAGCAATATAAGACCTGGCTTTTGCCCACAAGGAGCTCAGGAAGTTCCTCTGCAAGTTCTGTCGTAGTTGCTAAAGATAATGTATTGACTTCATTTATATCCCAATTGCTTATGGAATGCTTGCCATGCATCCGGCGATGATTGGTTTTGAGGGATCTTTAATTCTTGTGGGAGAAGAGAGGCAGTGAACAAAATGAGTAACATATAGGATGCACGTGGGAGGGGGTGATTAGTACTCTGCAAAACAAAAGTAAATTAAAGCTGTAAAAGGAGAGTAATGTGCTAGAGGTTGGGGTAGAGAATGTCTACTTCTGAATAAGGTGGTGAGGAAAAGCCTACTTAGAGGTGACATTTGAGCAAAGACCTGCAGGAGTTGAGAAGGAAAGACATGAGATTATCTGGGGGAAAACTATTCTAAACAGATGGGCTCTGCTGAGCCTAGAAGTGAGAAGGAGCCTACCGGACATAATAGGGAGCAGTGAGGAAGGGGAAAAGTGGAGCATAGGGAAAGAGGAGTCGGGAGGGTGTGGCGGGTAGGGTGAGGAGTAGATTTGTATGATCTGGAAGGTTGGTCTAAGGTCTTTGGCTTTTTGCTCTGTGTAAGAAGAAGGAGGACAGCAACTGGACTGGAGGTTTTTTTTTTTAATTTTAATGATTTTATTTATTTATTCGTGAGAGACAGAGAGAGGCAGAGACACAGGCAGAGGGAGAAGCAAGCTCCCTGCAGGGAGCCCGATGTGGGACTTGATCCCAGGTCTCCAGGGTCATTACCTGAGCCAAAGGCAGAGGCTCAACCACTGAGCCACCCAGGTGCCTCTGAACTGGAGAGTTTTAAGGGAGAAGTGATATGATCTGACTAATGTTTTAACAGGATCACTCTGTCAGATTAAAAATAAACTGTAGGTGCGTGTATTAGTTTCCTATCTGTGCTATAATGAATTTCTACAAATTTACCAATACAAATTTATTACAAGTTTAAACCAATACAAATGTATTGTCTTATAATTCTGTAGGTCAGAAATCCCACTGGGCTAAAATCAAGGGGTCAGCAGGATTGCATTCCTTTTGGAGGCTCTAGGGGATAATCTATTTCCTTGCTTTTTCCAGCTTCCAGAGGCCACCTGTATTGTTTGGTTCCTTTCTCCATCTTCAGATCCTTCAGATCCTTCTCACTATCTCTTAAGGACCCTCATAGTTATGTTGGGCCCACATGGATAATCCAGGATAATCTTTAGAAAGTCTTTAACTTAATCACACCGGCAAGGTCCTTTTTGCCATGTAATGTAACATAGTCACAGATTTTTGTTATTAGGATGTGAATATTTTTGGAGGGCTAGTATTTTGCCTACCACCGCCCACCCTCTGGCCCCCAAAAGATTCAGATCTGTCCGACATACATAATGCATTCTTCCAATCCTAACATCTCCCAAAGTCTCAACTAATTACAACAGCAACTCTCAAAGTCCAGACAACCTCATCTAAATCTCACTAGTTTACAAGTCCCAGATCTCATAATCTAACCAGATACATTAAAGGCTCTGAGTGTAATCCGTCCTAAGGCATAATTCCTCTCCATCTGTGAACCTATGAAACTCAAGAAACAAGTTAGCTGCTCCAAAAATACAGTGGTGGGATGGGCATGGGATAAAAGTTATAGACATTTCCATTCAAAAAGAGAGAAAATGGAAGGAAAAAGAAGTCACCAGTCCCAAGTAATTTTGAATCTAGGTGGGCAAACAACATTGTTTCAAGGTCTTTGGGTTTATGGCTCCCCCTTTGAAGCTGTCCATACTCTTCCATGAAGAGTAGTATGGGTTTGTATCTGAGTAGTTTTATCAGTCTGCTTACTGTTTGTAGAATTTTGGAAGTCTGACAGCCTTTCTCATTTGTTGTCTGTCTTTTTCAGTCCACACTAGTTCTGCTTTTATAAAATTTTTGAGTTTTGCGTGTGTCTTGTGTACATTTTGGGATTTATTCCATTAGACAAGAGTCCCTTCAATTGGTCTCTCCTAGATAATCCCATCCCATTGTTTTATTGAGATGGTCCGGGGAAATCTATGAGTAATGTATTTAATCTTTTAAGAGTCCTTTTTGTGATCAAAGACCCTGGTCCTTTTGACCCTTCCAAGGCATATAGCACACATGTATTATAATTATTTGAAGTATGATCTGTATACAGTAAAATTCATGAATTTTAAGTAACCAATTTGATGGATTTTAACATATTTATGGATCCTCATAACCATCACCCAGATCTGACTATAGAGCATTTCACCTCTAATATTTTTTTGTATGACTTTTCTTTTTTTTGTATATTTTTTATTGGAATTCGATTTGCCAACATATAGCATAACACCCAGTGTTCATCCTGTCAAGTGCCCCCCTCAGTGCCCGTCACCCAGTCACCCCATCCCCCCGCCCACCTCCTTTCCACTACCCCTTGTTCATTTTGTCAATACCCTCAGCAGCTTCCCAGAGGTAATGACTATTCTGATCTCTCTCACTGTAGAGATAGTTTGGAGCTAATATTTTCTGATGGTTTGGATGTGGGATGTGAGGGAAAGAGGGAAATCAAAGATGACCTCAATGTTTTTCTCCTGAACTACTAGATGTTGTTATTAATGGAGGTGGAGAGGATTCAGAAATGGGGACGTTAGAATATCAGGCACTCAATTTTGGACACATAAACCTTGAGATATATGGTAGATGTCCAAGTGGAAGTACTGAGTAAGCAATTGTTTATGTGCATTTGAAGTTTAGAACTAGTGACATAAATTTGGCCATCCTCAGCATTTTGATGGTCTTTAAAGCCCTAAAAGTTGAAATAATCAAGGTATATAGAGATATTGGAAGATGGAATGCTGCAATATTCCAAGTAAGTGTTAAAAGATCAGGAATTTGAGAGGAACAAAGCAGACCAAATAGGAGCAAACTGAGAAGAGGAAAACCAGTAGCATTGCTACACTGGAAGCCATCTTAAAGTCCTATGTAGCATTATGACTACTCTAAATATTTAACATAAAAATCATTTTTATGGTTCTTTTTTAAAAAGATTTTATTATTTATTTATTTATTTATGAGACAGAGTGAGAGAGCACTATATATAGAGAGAGCAAGCATGAGTTGGGGGCAGAGGGAAAGTGAGAAGCAGATTCCTCACTGAGCAGGGAGCCCAATGTGGGGATCCATACCGGGACCCCGGAATCAGGACCTGAACTGAAGGCAGACACTTAACTGACTGAACCATCCAGGTGCCCTCATTTTTATGGTTCTATTATTTTTTATTTTTATTTTTTTTAATTTTATGATAGTCACACAGAGAGGCAGAGACACAGGCAGAGGGAGAAGCAGGCTCCATGCACCGGGAGCCCGACGTGGGATTCGATCCTGGGTCTCCAGGATCGCGCCCTGGGCCAAAGGCAGGCGCTAAACCGCTGCGCCACCCAGGGATTCCCATTTTTATGGTTCTTAAAAAGCATATGAACAACTGCATTAGTAATATTTTCCAGAAATACAGGTAATGAACTGGTGGCTATTATAAGAGTGGACAAGAAATTGTATCACTAGTACTTTTGAATGACTAAGCACAGATTAATCAATATTCTTTTAAGTTGATTGCTTACTTTGGACTTTAATTTGATACTTGGGCTTTGTTTGTCCCTAACACTGAGCTTCTCTCATAAGAAAATTGGCCTTGGGATAGGGTACCTAGGTGGCTCAGTCGGCTTAGCGTCCGACTCTTGATTTCAGCTCAGGACATGATCTCAGGATTGTGAGATCGAGTCCTCAGTCAGGCTCCATGCTGCAGCATGAAGTCTGCTTGAGATTCCCTATCTCCCTCTCCCTCTGCCCCTCCCCTGACTTGCGTGCTTCTAAACAAACAAACAAACAAATAAATAAATAAAATCTTAAAAAAAAAAGAAAAAGAAAATTAGCTTTGTAAACTTTACAGGAAACAGATTATAGAAATAGAGACCAAGAAAAATATCTCGGTCAGCCCAGGTGGCTCAGTGGTTTAGCGCCACCTTCAGCCCAGGGCCTGATCCTGGAGACCTGGGATCAAGTCTCACATCAGGCTCCCTGCATGGAGCCTGCTTCTCCCTCTCTGCCTGTGTCTGTTCCTCTCTCTCTCTGTGTCTCTCATGAATAAATAAATAAATCTTAAAAAAATATCTAGAATCCATACAACATCAAATAGAGGTTATTAAAAAGCCACACGATTCCAACTTTCAGAGAGTCAGGAGTTTCTCTTTAAATATCACCCTAAAAATTGGGCTTTAGCTGGAATAAGCTTAAAAGATGTGCTTGGATCAGCCAGGTCTAGACTAATTTCCACCTGGACATCCACTAACGGTCAGTCAAGTGATACCCAAGTCATTCAGAGTTTCTTCCAAGCAATGGTTGTTGACTCTGCTCGTATCATTGCTGACTTTGGTTTTCTAATGAGTGAATGACTCCTGGAACTAGGTAGCTACTATGAAATTCTTTTTGATGTGACAAATTGCAAGACCCTTATATTACTTATGATAACATTTATGAAACTTCTGAAATTCTCATTCATAAATGATGAGAATACCATGTGTGCTAGTCTGATACTGTCAAACTGCAAGTGGGAGATTATACACCATGTCATAGTCTCCATCTTAAACATTTTTCAGATTTTTCCAGAGCTGCTTAACACAGTGGTGCTATATGACCCTCATGCCTTTAGGGACGAAATTATAGAGAAAATTACTCTCAGCAGATTGCCTGATGACTTGTTAATGATGGCAATGTAACCTGTTCTAACGGAATATTTGTCAGCAGCATTTCAGGTGGCTGATCATGTGTTATTGTGGTCTTAGTTACAGTTCTTTGTTGGGTTGGTTGACCAATGCTTGTCATTTTATTTTATGTATTATTATTTTTAAAAATTTTATTTTATTTTTCTAGAGAAAGAAAGAGAAAGCTCTCGCATGAGCAGGGTGGGTGGAGCAGAGGGAGAGGGAGAGAATCGTAAGAAGACTCTGTGCTGAGCATGGAACCATCATGGGGCTCGATCTCACCACCCTGAGCAGAAGTTGGACGCTTAACCAACTGAGCCACCCAGGAACCCCTATTATTATTATTATTTTAATGTTTGCAATTTTAAACTGGTTCTTGGGGGGGGGTAGGTGAAAGAGAACATTAAATTCTCTGAGCTTTCCCTTCTGTTTTTATATATGATTGGAAACCAACCTTTATTTATTGAAGAGAGTAAAGTGTGGCCAAATTTACAAAGATCTGATCAGTAAACTAATCAGCAGCAATTTTAGGTATGATTAACCAATAGGGGCCTTTCGTTTTGTACCTTTTTCTCCTTAGTTTTCAGCGTGAGTGTGTGTGTGTGTGGCGGGGGGGCACATATGTATGTTTCCTAACGAGTAGCCCTGGAAATGTAGAAAGTTGCTTTCATTTATGGAAATATTGAATGTCAAATAAGGAAGATGTGGGAACTCAAAATGCATTAAAAAACCCCACAACTCGTAGTGAATGATGATTAGATGACCTGGTATTAGTATTACATTTGGTGTTGTAGTTCTTGTACTGTTATAATGTTAGAGTGCCTGACTCAAAGTAAATGATCAATAAATACTTTTTTAATTTCACAGGGGAACGAAGGTGGGCTCGCCCAGAAGTTTCATCATGGATCAGTTTACTTTGCTAGTTTGTACATTAATGCATCTATTCATTTATTTTACAGTTAATACCTGCCATCTGTCATAGATTGTGCTGAGTCTTATAAAGAAATATGTGGAATATGATGTGGGTTTTGCTGTCAAAGGATTTACAGTTTCAAGTGGGAAATGCTATAGATGCAGGGAACTAAAAGATAGATTTAAAAAATTATTACAATGGGAAAAGATATGCCAAGTTCTAAGTTTTTAAGTTCCAAACCCTAGAATTTTGGAACCCAAAATTGTGGTAAGCTCAGGGCTACCTGTGAATATTTATATGTGTATCTTTGTTTATTTACCTGTTATAAACACTTGAAAATGATGTAATAGGAATTTTTATTTAATGCATCAACATAGTTTTAAATTTCGCTTCCATAATACAAATGCTCTAGTGCCTAATGACATTGATACAAAACTCACAGGAGGTTGGCTTCTGATGCCTGCTGTGTTGTAGTAACTGAGAATCTCTGAATGAGCTCTGCCTACTTTCTCTTACAGGTAATATAATATAAAAATATAAAATAGAATTTTAAAACTTTTTAATATTGGAAATTCTAAGCATAGCAATATGGTTTTTTCCCCTTCAATACCCGAAGTTCTCCTAAATTTCATGCTGAAAGTGCAACATTTTTCAAAATTAAGATGTACAACTAAACCGGCGGTTGCTACCATGATTCTGACTGCCTTTGTAGGGTGTTCCCGATGCTTTGGCATAACAGCAACTAAAAAAGCAATAATAACTTCATATTGTATTGTAAAACATTTAATTCTGTTAAAAATATTTAAAAAGCATATAATAAATACGGCATTTGTGTCTTTTTATTCATGTTCCATCTCTGCTGTATTGTACTTTAAAACATTATTTGGTTGATTTATTTTTTTTTAAATTTTTTTTAAATTTTTATTTATTTATGATAGTCACAGAGAGAGAGAGAGAGGCAGAGGCACAGGCAGAGGGAGAAGCAGGCTCCATGCACCGGGAGCCCGACGTGGGACTCGATCCCACGTCTCCAGGATCGCGCCCTGGGCCAAAGGCAGGCGCCAAACCGCTGCGCCACCCAGGGATCCCTATTTGGTTGATTTAATTTTATCAGTAGGAAGGCACTATTGACATTCTTTCCTTTCTTCAGGATTTTTTTTTTACATATTTTTACTTATAAGAAGCATATGCACAGAGACTGTGGTCCATGTCTGCCTCCTTATTTAGTCCATTATGTTTATTAGACCTTGGTCACAAAGATCTGGGTTTGAATCTTAGGTTTGACAATTGCAATAAACAAAGAAGATATTTAGAATATTTAATATTTGGGACTCATGGTTACCAAGCAGTCTGTCTTCAAGTCCTTCGGCTAGACAGGTATTAGCCTTAGAGTTGCTGGATCACGGAGAGGTCCATGGGTCCAAAGGGAGGAGCTGGAGAATGGGGGAGGAGGGTGGTTGGTGGAACATGGGATGTTTTCTCAGTGAATCCTTGGGAGTATTTCAACATTTTAGTACCTGACAAGAATGTACCATTGCGTGCTCACTGAACACTAGCTCTGTCTATAGATTTAATTTCACTTTCCTCATCTGTAAAATAAGTAAAAAATACCTACACATAGAGGCTCTGCCTGCCTTATCGAGTTTTTGTGAGATTCAAATAAAATGTTTGTAAAATACTAACAATAGCTTTAGGTCAAGCACCATTGAAAGTGCTGTAATCACTGCAGCATACAATTCTCACAAGAATCTTATGAGGTGAGCATTCTTATTCCTGTTAGAACAACTGCCTGAGCCAACATGTTTACAATCCACATTTTACAGAAGGAGAAACTGAACTCAAAGATTGGGTAATATGCCTAAAATCACATCACTGGGTAATTCCTGGATGGAGAGAGGATTCAAACACTGCTCCTCATTAAAAATATGAAAGTAAAACTTACTGATAGTAAAAATCAGTTTCATAGATCACACACCTGATAGAGTGGTATGAAACTTGGAGATTTGTATTCCAACCATAAATTATTGTAGTCCTTTTTCAGATGGCTAACTAATACGTACACTCTATCACCCTGGTCAAAATTTGGCAAAGGGAATTGAGAGAACATAGGAGGTAAAAGCACAATTAGAACTATGTTAAGTTGGGAAAATTTGTTCAAACACGGAGTTTAGTTTGGAGCTCAGTGTTACATTGGCAAGAAATTCAGTCTCTCAAAATGAGGTTTTCAATTTCTTTATTAATAAACACACCATGAGACATGGTCTTTCCTAAGTGGCAGATAGGGTAAAATGTTCAAACATCATACTTAATGGAGAAACCTTGGAAGCCTTCCCTTTAAGGTCAGTAACAAACAGGGATGCTTGCTGTGACCCTTTCTGTTCAACAAAGAACTGGATGTCCTGGTCAATGAAATATGAGGAAAAAAAGAAATAAGGGATAAGACCATAAGGGAAGAGACAAAACTGTCAGTATATGTAGAGGATTTACTTATTTACACAGAAAACCTAAGAGAATCAACAGACAAGCTTTTAGGGCTGAAAAGAAAAAAAAGTTCAGTGTGGTTGCGTGAGAACAAATCAATAAATAACAATCAATGGAATTCTTTTACACCAATACACATTAGAAAATGTAATAGAACATAATATGATATTTACAATAACCAGAAGGAAATCTGTAAGGATCTAGGAATTGACTTAAAAAGGCAAAAGTTATTACGGAGAACATTTTAAAACATTATTGAAGGATACAAAAGTAGATCTGACTATGAAGAAATATCATACTTGTGGAAGGGAGATTTAACATTGTAAGGATGTAAATCCTTCGCCAATTAAAATATATATTTAATGAAGCTAAAAGAAGGAACACAACAGAAGTGAAATGGGCATGACAAATCCGCACATACCTAAAACAGTTCTTTTTTTTTTCTTTTTAAAGATCTTATTTATTTATTCATGAAAGACAGAGAGAGGCAGAGACACAGGCAGAGGGAGAAACAGGCTCCATGCAGGGAGCTGATGCAGGACTTGATCCCGGGACCCTGGGATCACACCCTGAGCCAAAGGCAGACGCTCAACCCCTGAGCCACCCTGGGGGCCCCTAAAACAATTCTTAAAAAGAAAAGTTATGTGGGGAAATATCTTACCAAATACTAAGATATGTTAGCTAGCTATAGTAATCTGATATTGATACTAAAGATTCCAAGAATAGAAGAGACTCTAAAATAAATCCACATGTATATGGGATTATGGTGAATCGTTGGTAGATAATTGGGGAAAGTGGTTTATTTGATAAACGAAAGATTATTTGATAAACAGTATTGTGAAAATTGGCAAAATATTTGAAGAAAAAACAGGCCCAAAACTTATCACCACAAAATAATGCAAAAATAATCTCCCATTGGAATAGACATCTAAAAGTAAAAAGACAAAACTCCAAAGCTTTTATAAAAAAGATTGGAGAATATCTTTGTAACAATAGAATGGGAAAGTATTTCTTAAATTAGGTTAAAAAAATAAAAAGCACAGACCATAAAGAAAAAAATTACTGTCATGGATGACATCAAAATGAAGGATTTCTGCTCTGTGCAGGATACAATAGACATTGTATGTGATGTGAGGAACCAATAAAGGATTAAGCTATAAAATCCTACAAACTAACAATACTGAGCCAGGCAATCCAATGGAAGAATGACCAAAGACTCTACAGAGACAAATCACAGAGGGGGCAAACCAAAATAACTAAAAAAGCACACGAAAAGAAGCTCAGATTGAATAATTGAAAAGTGAAACTTTACACGAGAATGTCAACAATTAGAAAGTTAGATAATATGTAGTCTTGCCAAAATGGCTGAGGTACTAACTACGTGCTCCTTCATGTGGCTTCTCTCCAGCAGAACCACTGGTCTTTCCCACATGCCCCTCGGAGCTCAGAGAGAAAGGAGCAGAGGCTATAGGGTCAGATAAGGGCTGCGTCCTAAGTAGCGGAGGGTGTGTGTACAGGACTCCACCGTCCAGGCAGTCACAGGGCTGAGATCCCAGGGGGTGGAGAAATAGATTCTACCTCGTGGCAGAGCAGGGAGTCTGCATCACTGATGAGCTTAGGAGAAGGGAGATGATGTTGCATATTTGAAAACTTGTTGCTCATTCATTTTTTTAAATTACGCTTTTTTCCCATTTAAAAAATACTTTCATTCAAATCTCAGGGGCTGGAGTATTTCTTAGAGTAGTTGTTTCACAGGAGAGAGACCCTTCCTGAATCTGTCTTGGATCTTTTTTGCCCTTAGATGTAAGTGATAATGTGAATGCATACGGAGTCCCTGGGTCACAGTGTTTGTCTTTAAAACCGATCTGGAGCATTTAGTGTTGTAGAGAGGTCTGTTTCTAAATGTTTTTCACTTTGTGCATTTTCTCTTGTTTCCCACCTCCCACCCTCTAGTCTAGTTTGAGCATACTAGTTCTCCTTTCCTAACGTCTTCAAATTCAGGAATTTCGTCAGTGCATGTCCAACTTTGTTTCTTTCCACATAAATTTGACCTGGTGCTCATTAACCCATTTGGGCTAAAAAAATAAGCCTTTTAAGCTAAAGGAAAACTTATTCTATAATGATTAGTGATTTTTGTCTTATCTTCATATGGTCTATTTCTCTACAGAATCCCTATTATAAGTAAATTGTATCTCTTGGATTTGTTCTCCTTATCTCTTATTTTTTGCATTTTTAAAACAAATTTACTGATTCAATTTTTCTCTAGTAATCTCTTATAAAATGTGTCTTTATGATAATAGTGATTTTGAATAGATCAATATTTGCACCCTTTAGATTATTCCTCTTTCATAGATATAGCATATTTTAAATTTTTGCTTAGAATACAGTTGAAAGATTTTGTAATGCTTTCTCCATTTCTTTCAGTAAGTCTATTTATTTTATTTTTAAAAAAATATTTATTTGAGAGAGAGAATGAGCAGTGGGGAGGGGCAAAGGAGAGAGAGAGAGAGAGAAAGACAGAGGGAGAGAGAGAGAGAGAGAAAGAGAGAAGCAGACTCCTTGCTGAACAAGGAGTCCGACTTGGGGCTCCATCCCAGGACCCTGAGATCATGACCTGAGCTGAAGCCAGAAATTTAACCAGCTGAGCCACCAAGGTGCTCCGCAGTAAGTTGTTTAAAGGGAAATTTTTATCTAGTGCTTCAGGTTCCTCGTCCTCTTTAAAACTACTAAGTAATGTCGTAAGTTGAGTGATCTTTCTCTTTTTGCAGATTCCCACGCTGGGGATGTAGGAGTTGATGCTTCCCCAGCATTCGGAGTTATGCATTTTATAGATTCTGTAGATTGTCATTCAAGTCTTTCAGATCCTAAAAACCTAATAGCAAAACATTTGTTGCCATGGGCCAAAGAAGGGTGGGTGTGGTTCCTTCTCTCTTTCAGGTCTCAGTTCCAGTGCTGTCTCTTCATAAAGGTTTTTCCCGGTTGACCCTTAAATTTAAAGTGACCTACCCTGATTTTCCTTTTTCAAGGGTTGACAACAAAACTATGGCCCACAGGCTAACTCTGGCCTGCTGCCTACTTTTCAAAGTGAAATTTAGCGGAAACACAGCCACACCCACTCACTTATGTATTGCCTATATTCATTTTTGTGCTGTAGTATCAGAGTGGAGGAGGAGTTGCATCAGAGGCCATGTGGCCTGCAAAGCCATTCCCTTTCCAGAAAAAATTTGCTGACTCCTGCTCTATCTCATTATCCTATTTATTTCCTTTGTGCCATGTATCATACCTATAGTTGTCTTATGTATTTCTTTGGCTATTTATTATCATATCGCCACAAGGAGGAAAGCTCCATGGGGCCCTTAATCTGCCTTGTTCATCTCTGTACCTCCAGTAACCTGGTACAGTATTTGGAATGTAATAAACATATAATGTTTGCTGAATATATAAATTAATTAGATAGATATTAAAATGTTACATCATTCTACTTATTTCACTGAGAATTTGAGGAGCAGGATGGGGAGAATTAAGTGTATTTTGGTATTTTGGCCCTGTTAACATATTAAATTGGAGGTAGGTGACAAAAATATTTAGGATCTGAAACACAGATTTTGAAAGGAAGGTTGGGCTAGAACAGCCTAAAAGATAGGAGAAAACCAGGAGTGCTCAAAGACCAAGGGCAGGAGGAGTTCAAGGGCAGGGAGTAAACAATTTCATCAAATGCAATAGAGAGGCATCAAACAAGACTTGAAAATTATCCTCTGGGTTTAGCAACAGAGACCTTTTGACATTGGCAAGGGTTGTTTCAGTGGAATGGTTGGGGCTGTATTAGTTTGCTAGGGTTGCTATAACAAAGTACTACAAACTTGGTGACTCCAAATGACAGAAATTTATCCTGTCACTGCAAAGCAAAAAATCAGACGTCTAGAGGCTAGAAGTCTGAAATCAAGGTGTCGGCAGGACCACACAGACTCTAGGGGAGGGTCCTTCTTTGCGTCTTTCTAGCTTTCGATGGTTGCCAACAATCCTTGGTGTTCCTTGGCTTGTTGTTGCTTGACTCCAGTCTCTGCTTCCACCCTCACAAGGTGATGTTCTTTAGATGTGTCTCAGTTTCATTGTGTCTTCACATGACTTTCTTATAAGGTTGCCAGTTATTGGGTTTAAGGGCCCATCCTAATCCAGTATTACCTTGTATTATCTTGATTCCATCCTCAAAGACCTCATCTCCCAGTAAGGTCACATTCACAGGTACTGGGGTTAGGATTTCAACATGTTTGAGGAGCACAATTAAACTGGTGACAGGAGCAGATGTCAGATTGCAGTGTGTTGAGAAATGAACGTTGCAAGAAAGTAAAGACAATGAGTAAAATCTTCAGAACACTTGGTGGTGAAGAGAAGAGAAGCAGAGCAGTAGTTAGAGAGACCCAAGGTTTAGAAAGATGTTCAGATGGCCCAGGGAAAGATTCACTAGAGAGGGGAAACTAAAAGATATGGAGGAAGGAAAATGTGAACATAATGAGGAGGAGGAGAAAGAAGAGGTAGAGACTGTTGCTTCTGCCCCAAAATCCATTCTCCCTCGCTTTGCTTCCCTTCAGTTTTAGCTGGGTTCATAATTGTCCATATGAAGAGTACTTTTCCTAACTTCCTTTGTGGCTGGGTGGGCCTTGTGATTAGATTCTGGCCAACGAGAGGAAGGTTGATGCCTTGTGTGCTGACTGGAATGTCTACACATTGGCTGGAGCTTCAGTGGTTATCTTGGACCATGGGGTGGAAGCCATGTGCTGAGAGTAATGAAGACACATGTTTAAAAAGGAGCCACCTCTCTGATGACTGTGGAAGTATTATAATAGCCCTGATTTGCTTAGGTAGAGTCTTACATAAGCAAAAGAGAAATAAAGGTCTGTTGTGCGTAAGCCACTATCATTTTGTGTTTTCCTGCACTTTCAGCTGAACTTAATTGTGACAAACATAGATAGATCTAGGGTGTGGTGTATCAATTGGGCTCTTTTCAGGCAGAGGGTAACCTAATTCATTGAGGCAGGAGGGGAGGATGGTATAATGGTTGTGGATGTGGATGCACTGGTGAGTAGATGGTGGAAAGTTTGGAGAGTTGGTGTCTGAAGGCTTTGGTTTTCTCCGTAAAATAAGTGCATAATTACTTTGTTGAGACTAATGGAAGCAATTTTAGTAGAGCAGGTTTGAGTTGGATGGTGATGATTTAAAAGAAGTCATTATGTCAGAGAGCTGACAAGTAAGGGTTCGGGAGGGGGGACACTGAGGTTAGAAACTACATAATTACAAAGATCAAGTGAATTCCTCTTGTTCAGTGGATGGACGAATGTTCATAGCAGAGGTATGCATGATTGGACTTTTGCTTTATGGGAATAAAGAAGGGACCGGGGCAGGGGTCAGGGGCTTTGCAGAAACACCTGAACCACTTTCTATTTGACAGTTCCCACCCGGCAGATGGACTGCAGGAATGTCCCGAGATGAACAGTACAGACCTCACTCCAGCTGTAAGAGGAACCTGTTTGGAAGGTCTGGTCCTTGGGGAAAGCTCCTGAACTCAAGGGCACAGTGTGTGGGGAGGTGCGTAGATGCCACTTGTGAACATGTTGAGAGGTGAAGAAATGTCCTAACATTTCACAGGCCATACTGGAATCACCATCTTGAAGACAAAGGGACATAGATCTGTCTGGGCAGCTGACTCACCGCTGCTCCACATTCTACTGACTCTGCTCAGAGACATGAGGACCGTTGTACGATCGCACGACACAGGGAGAGAGTGTGGCAAGCCCAGCTTTTAAACCTAAAGAATCTTTGTTAGACCAGTAGTTTGTCTCGGATCTATCACTGTCCTGAAAAGTATATCGTTCAGATGGAAAAGTCCGTACTTCAACAAATAGTGATATCAGCGTCCTGAAATTTGTTACTGATTTTAGAACTTGACAGTTTTCAAGATACGCTCTGAACATATATGTTATCTCATTGGATCTACAGACAACGCTGTAAGGTGGGTTTTCATTGTGACTACTTACCTTACAAATGAGGACGTTGAGGCTCAGAGAGTTTGATGATTTTTCCAGGACATGCAACCAGCAAACATTAGAATCAAGTTTTGACTCCAGGGCCCCAAAGGGGGGCATTTCACCATGTCCATCCTTAATTTGATGATTACTCACAACAAGTAATTAGTCTGGACAGCTCCACTGTGAAATAGGCAAGGTTTTCATTTTCCATAAAGGTTCTCCAGGAGTCTGAGGCTTTTTCAAATTATTATTTAAAACTTCAATTTGTGGTTTGTGGTTGTTAGTTCAAGGCAACATATCCACCTAAAATGGAACCTCTCTCCTCTTGAATTTGCTTTATTTTCTAAAGCCTATAAATCTCAAACTCCTGAAGATTGTACTTGGAGGCACTGTTGAATGAATAAAATATATCACGTTCATGTTGGCCTCTAGAGGTCACAAATGCAACAGAATCTTGTTCCCTTCTCTTCTCTCCAAGAGTGTTTTTGACAGCCCACAAACCACTATGGTTCTGATGCATGTGTGTGGTCACCGTAAATCTTATGATTGCATTACAAGAATAAGCTTGCTTACAAATATGTCCAGAACTCTACTTTTTGTATTAGCATTTTCTGAGTATTCATAGAATAGGAAAAAAACAATAGAAAGGAATTTTTTTTTGAGTCTCAGCAAAGTTTTTTTTTTTTTTTTTTTTTTTTTTAATGCAGAAAGTGAGGTAATATTATTCTGAGAAGACCCCTTGGGATGATTTACTATCACTTTTGGAATCTGGGTAAATCAATGTACCAATGACAAATAACACACTTATTTTAGAGGCCTAGGCAATAAAAATTTTTGAAAAATAATTCACTTGTGTATAAAAATAAATGAGAAAGTATTGTCAGCTGTTTACATGAAATAGTTAAAACTTAAAATTTAAATTGGCTTAAATATTATGGCAACATTTTAAGAAGCAATAAAGTTGGTGGTCAGTAATGCTTTTTAGTATTTGAATTTTATGGCATTTTCCTAATAAAAATCTCTGCCACTTACTGGTCATTTATAACCTGCTGGGCATCGTGCTAAATATTATTTAAGCTTATTATCCCATTTATTTTCATGACAACCCTATGCAGACCTTTGTTGAATTTAAAAATTAATGCTTTTTATTTGCTTGTTTCTTTCCTAGAAAATGTTTCAAACAGTTCCCACTATATATTAATTTGGAGAAAATAAGCACAGCTATTTAAAATTTCAAGTGACTGCTTTTTTTTTTTCCAAGTCGTTGGCAGTGGGTGTCACCACAGCCTGAGCTGAGGGTCTTGTGCCGAGATGCTTCAAAGCCTTATTAAAAATGTTTGGATCCCCATGAAGCCCTACTACACCCAAGCTTACCAGGAGATCTGGCTGGGAATGGGGTGGGTGAGTGTTGTCATTTATAAAATCAGGAGTGCTGATTAAAGAAGTAAAGCTTTGGAAGCTTCGAGTTCTGGCCCTGCTCATAGCCATCATTAACCAGCTTGGGGCACACATCAGGTGGAAGATCAGTCTGGCTGTAGGTGTTGGCCTGCTCTGTTAGCCGGGAACACGGAGCTCTGCTGCACACTTGTAGGCGAGCTGTGTCCTTGTAGTGTGAATAAATGTGACTGTGAGGTGCAAAAAAAATTTTTTTAAATAAAATTTCAAGGGACTACACAAAATGAAAATATTTGTCAGCCAAGTACGCATGTTCCCATTGAGAGACAACTACGGAAACAAAAGGAATTCCAGGTAATCTATAAAATATACAGTGATTATTGCTGTATCACTACCTAATCTTTGTCGGCGTTTCTTGGAGATGACTTCATAAAGTCACTTCTCAATATACTGTAGGCTCTGAATTACAATCATGAACGGCTAGTATGTAGCTGTGGCTCCGACCAGGAAACAATATTGAACGTTACTCATGACGTTAGTTTTACAGAGGAAGAGGCAATACTCAATGGGATGGACGCCTGGCCTCAGGACAGCTGTCCTCTCCCTTCTGAGCTGGCTCTGCAGCGTGGGAAGAGCATGGCTGGGCTTTGGGGGGACACAGGGCTGGGCTTAAATTCTGACTCTGGGCAAAATATTTATCTCCTCTGAGCCAGATTTCTCTGCATGGAAGGGGATAATTCTATGTCCTTGGTTTGAAACCACTGGCATGGTGACCGCATGGCCATCCTTCATCCTCTTTACCTTTCTCTGACAGGCAGTTGTGACTCCTTAGCGTGTAGGAAAGAAGGAAGGAAGCAAGGGTGAGATGGAGTCTTCCCTGCTCTCCATTAGCTTCAGTGTTTCCTCTCTGGCAGGCGGGTTCTATTACTGCTCTGCAGTCCCTACTGTTTATTTGGATGGTTGGAAGAGGAAGGGGAGCACGGTGACTGCAGCCGGGCATCTGGATCAGTTGGCAAGAGCAGCTTGGAATAACACACCCTATGAATCAGGGGTTTTGCACATCATGCCCTAGGGGTCACAGAGCAATTCCTCAAATACAAAGGACAGCAAAAGAGAAATACCATTTGTAAAATGGGTAATACAGGATCCGGGTTGTGAGAACAGGTTCCAAAGCCAGGCCACCTGGCTTGAAATTCTACCTCTGCCACTTGCCATATCTAGAACCCTTTGCACATTACTTCACCTTTCTGTGCCTCAGTTTCTTCATTCCTCAATGTGATAATTATTAGAGCCCTTACCTGATATGAAGTTTCCATGACTTAATATGTAAAGCAGTAGAGTGGAGCCTAAAATGTTGTCAGCCCTGCCAGGTGTTTACTGCTGTTATTAATGATTACAAAATAAAACAATGCCAGCTTGGCTGCCTACATTAAGAAAGTGGAAATTAGGCTCGTTAAAAAATGTAATTAATATGGGTTGTTTCCCTCCACACCTTAAATTTTGATCCTGGTGTGTGGGTGTGAATAACTGAAAACAATGCACAGTTGAAACCAGCGTGTAAGTTCCAGGAGATGAAATAGAGCAGAACCATCATATTTATGGTTTTCACACCAAACCTAAAATGAAACCAGGTTTGCTTTATACTGGCACCTGCTTTGTTTGGTTTGGTTTTAAAGAGTAGGTGGTCTCTAAAAGACAGTGTGCCCTTTGCTAAGTGTTTCAAAATGTCTGATGAGGATTCAACATTTGAACTAAGACTAGGCCAGGTGATTTCCATTATAAAAAGTAGGCTTGATTTGTAAAATGCAGTTAGAACCTCTGAAAAAGAGCACTAAATCTTTCTGAATCTAGTATCATAAAGACACAATGATATGATGTATCGTCATTTGTCTTTTCTTCTTTTTCTGTCTTTTCTTTTTTCCCACTGCAGGCTAACTTAGGAAAAAAAGCTTGAAAAGTAGAGGAAGACCTGACTTTAGATTGCCTTTAATTGCTTGTGGGTAGATAACTTTCCTTGCATCTGGATGAATTTTCTTTTTCTTTTGTATTTTTTTTTTTTTGAAAGAGAGAGGGAAAGAGAGAGAGAATTTCCAAGCAGGCCTGGTGTGGGGCTCAATCTTACGACCATTAGATCATGACCTGAGCCAAAATCAAGAGTCAGACGCTTCACTGATTGAGCCACCTGGATGCCCCTGGGTGGATTTTCATATCTATAGTTACCTCAACCTCAACACAATTAGGAAACATTCTCTCTCAAGACTCATTTATGGGGCTCCTCGAGTTCCGTTAAGAGCACATCGTTCACCCAGTCCATCCTCGATACCTTTGAGTCATTGTTTTGATCATAGACTCTTGTTAAATCTACATCTGGAGAAACTGTGAAGCCTCTTTCATTCCCAGAGCCAGGCTCATCCTCTGTCACTCTTCACCTTACAGCTTAGCTTGGCCATATTGGGTTTTAGGCATTTTTATGGTTTTGGGTCTTAAATATAAAATTTTCCAATAAGATTGCTTTAAGGTATTAGTTACTTATAGGATCTCAGTTTAGATTGATTAGAGAACTCAGCATTTCCTTCTAGCAGCCCAGGAGATCTTCTCTTCATTTCCTGAGCAAGTGTGTGTCCTAGAAAATGGGAGATGCTCCATGAATGTTTGTTGATTGAATGGATGAGGCCCCCAAAGGGTGCCAATTTACTCATGTGCCAAAATGGCTTCGCATAAGGTGGTTTCAATTATGAAGTAGTTCTGAGAAACAAAATGTAAACATAATTTAATTGAATTAATGGCTAGGAGAGATTCTAGTTTCAAAAGTATACATAGCTTAAGAAATCTAAGATTGGAAGAAAAGTATTAGTGAAGACTAAGTTTTTCTAATACTCAGAGTGATTAATCGATTAGATCTGCAATCAGGTATTTTTTTTTTTAATGGAATAGGAATAAGAGCCAATTCCTCTCCAGGTACACTCCCCTGGGGTAAACAAAACAAAACAAAACAAAACAAAACGAAAGGCAGAAATGGCCAGCTGTCCCTTGGAGACTTTTGCTCCATCCTTCATAGTGTGGAGCTATTTCTAGGAGCTAGCTGTGCAGACAGCCCTTCCAGGTGTTGGTGGTGCTATGTCATTAGTTCCCACAGTGGATAATAGGGCATGTGAGTTACTTTACCCCTGGACTAAAGAGGTTAAGAAGTGGTATACCTTCTCTTTTCTGTCTTTCTCCATTCACGAGCTTTCGTCGGAGGACTACAAGACTTCTAGCAAATGGCAGAGAAATAAGGTGGAAAGAGCCTTTGCTAAATTAAGATTGATTCAGTAGAGGCTAGGGTGTTTAATAGTGAACCCAGATTCACCAGAAGACCACAAAGGAATTGAAATAAAGAAGTGTATTACTCACAGGTCTTGAAGAGGTCCTCAGCAAGCCTCAAGGGTCTTGAGAGGAGGTAAAGGCAGGGTACTGGTAGACGGAGCAGCAGCACTTGAACACATGTTTTTACAAGGGTCTGTGGGTGGAATGCTTTGGAGTTCACAGGCTAAGGCCTTTTCAAGCAAAAAGAGTAGAGGAGAGTGCTTATCCTAAGGTGGTTGGGGAAATCATGTCAGGAGCTTAACATTTACGTGCAACTCTGTGGGCTGTTATCTAGGGCATGCACTGGAGGGAGAGGCAAATGTCATCTTAAGTTCTCTGCAGGCCACTTAGCCACACAAAATTGTTGTTGAGGCAACCATGATATGGAGTGGTTTAGCTAAACTTTCAGTAATCATCAAATGGAAGAAAACCACCTTCACACCAGGAATATATGCAATGGATTCTTATTGAACATGAGATAGACATTTATTAGGTTAAATCACCAGAATTTTGGGGTGCATTTGTTATAGCTGCTAGTATTTCTCTAGTACATTGTCCTACTCCCACGTGTGCATTTATTGACTCTGTAGTAATAGTGCATGTCCTGCATGGGCTGGCAATATGTCAGTCTATCGGAGAAGGACAATCATCATATGGTTTCACTCATACGTGAAATATAAGACATAGTCAAAGGAATTATAAGGGAAAGGAGAGGAACCGAGTGGGAAAAATTAGAGAGGGAGACAAACCATGAGAGACTCTCAGAAACAAAGGATTACAGAAGGGGAGGTGGGTGGGAGGAGGGAGTGACTGGGTGACAGGCACTGAGGAGGGCACTTGATGGGATGAACACTGGGTGTTATACTATATGTTGGCAAACTGAAATTAAATAAATAAAAAAAAGAATGGTAGTGTGGATGGTAAATCTTTTGACTTGATTGCTAGTTGTTGTTTTTTTTTCTTTTTTTGAATAACAAACTCCACTGAAGAATTTTCAGGGCAAGCTTTGACTTTACAAAGTTTCCTGACAGTTTTACCTCATATTCCCCAAGGCAAAAATGACCAGCCCCTCTTTTACGCTTATAAAGACATTTTCTATAGTAACTGCAACCTGGTATTGCTCTAAGTTGCTTGTATATCTGTCTCTCTCTACCATAAACTCTCTGAAATAGGCACCATGGCAAATGCATCTTTTTTATCTCAGCAGTCTAGAAATTTAGCAGGGACAAGACTTGACTTCTGCTCTGAAGGTGCTATCTTTCACCTACTACTGAGTGAGGAATGGATGTTTCAATTGTTAGCTGTGTGTGTTACCTTCTCTCCCTAAACGAAGATGGCTAAAGCAGATGGTGAATTGTATCAAGAGGAAAAATGTCTGAAATGAGATCATGATAATAAAATAATAAAAGTAAAATTATGTCAAAATCTTGCCCATATGCAAATCTGAAAAGAATCATATTTTAAAACACAATGGCTGCTACTGTTTCGAGAGATGGATTCATAAATGAGAGAAGGTAAGAAGGACACTCATATATTTGAAAAAAACTGGTATTACACTGTATGTTAACTCCCAATGTTTTATTTTCTCTTAGTATTTTTAGAGAGGAAGCATGATAAAATAGATTGTGAGTCTTTATTCTAAAATGGATTGCCTATATATTACTGGGTAAGTTACTGGTCATTTAACTTTTCTGAGCATGAAACTTTCTTATCTGTGAAATGGAATGTTGGATCAGACGTTCTAATTTCATGGTTTAATTACTTATTTTGAATGCAGGATGGTTAAAGAATATGATGTTCACTTAAAATGTTTTGCCTAGGAATTATTTTACTTGAATATATTTTTTGAGAGATTTATGATATTTTAAGTATTTGTAATCACATTAATCTTGTGTCTTACTTTCTTGTTTTTTAATTACTTTTTAAATAATGTAATTTATTTTACTTATTTTGACTTAAAATTACTTATTTGATCTGATTTAAATATATATAAAAAATAAGAAAAAAGCTTAAATTACTATAGTCCTTCACCAAAAGAAAGAAACCTCTATTCATATCTGGTTATAGATTCTTTCAGTATTTTGATTATATATATTCAATTGTTCTGCATATAAATATATTCCTTTTATTTCCTTCTTTCTTTTTGATTTTAACATTATCTTTTTTTTATAATAAATTTATTTTTTATTGGTGTTCAATTTACTAACATACAGAATAACACCCAGTGCTCATCCCGTCAAGTGCCCTCCTCAGTGCCCGTCACCCATTCACCCCCACCCCCTGCCCTCCTCCCCTTCCACCACCCCTAGTTCGTTTCCCAGAGTTAGGAGTCTTTATGTTCTGTCTCCCTTTCTGATATTTCCCACACATTTCTAACATTATCTTTAGAGCATGTTTCTTTGTCATTGATTTGATATTCCTTTGTATGGAAGATCCAGAGTTCATTTAACTCTTTCCCTGAGATTAGTTTAGTTATTTAGTTATTTGCACATTTTCAGTTAGAAAAAAAAAAGCTATTCTAAAGAGATATCATTCTCCTCAGGCTCTGTTTATAAAAGCTGATCATGAAATATTGTGAAGTGCATTTCAAGTAGAAAAGACTAAAATTCCATATTCTTAGGTTAGTTTTCTACGTATGAGAAGTCAGGTTGACATTTATCATCATATATAACTTTCGTTTTACTCTTAAACGTAAATGCCTTAATTACTAGTAAAGCAAAATAAACTGGAAAAGTCAAATAACATGAAAGCACCTTTTACAGATCAGGAAGTGTTTCTAGGAACCTTCTTAAAAAACAATTAGAAGAGCTTATGCCTTATTCTTTTAAGAAATTATTTATTGAGGGGTGCCTGGTGACTCAGTGGGTTAAGGGTCTGCCTTTTGGCACAGGTCTTGATTTCGGATTCCTGGGATGGCCTCCTCTCTGCTCAGCGGGGAGTCTGTTTCTCCTTCTCCTTCTCTCTGTGCTCTTTCTCTCTCAAATAAATAAATAAATAAATAAATAAATAAATAAAATCTTTTAAAAAAGGAAATTATTAACTGAAGTGGCACTGAGTTAAAGTAACAAATGCATTTTTGAACTTTTCTTTCAAAGGCATATCATCATATTTAGTCCCTATTATCTTTTTGTTTCCACTAAATAATGAAGGATAATGATGGATAGAAAGAATCATTTGAAAAAAGTTGCTTCGCATTCACAGAATTTCCTGCAAATGAAGATTTCATTATTTGAATAAAAAAAAAACCTTACACATTTCCAAATATTGTTCTGAAAAAAATTTATCCTGAGTGAAAAGTTATTACTACACATTATTTAAAGAGGTTGAGCACTCTGTGGGGCCAGTGGCATGGTGTGCTGAAAAGGCATGATCCTAGAACTTGGAAAACCTTTTTATCTTGGTTTTGTAACTGCTTAGCTGTTTGACTTTTGTTTTTCTTATTTATTTTTTATTATTTTTTAAAGATTTTATTTATTCACTCATGAGAGACACACTGAGAGAGAGAGGCAGAGACACAGGCAGAGGGAGAAGCAGGCTCCATGCAGGGAGCCCAACGCGAGACTCGATCCCGGAACTCTAGAATCATGCCCTGGGCCTAAGGCAGGCACTTAACCGCTGAGCCACTCAGGGATCCCCTGCTTAGCTGTTTGATTGTGAATCAGTAAACCCCCTTGTGCTTCAGGTTCCATACTGGTAAGTGAAAGGATTTGGGAGCATCACCACTCAATTCACTTTCAGCTCTAAAATTTTATGGATCTCTGTTTCTCTTTCTCTAAGGTGAGGAAACAGAAACAGGCTGTATCAGAGAAAAATAGATTATGATTCATGATGCGCTGATTGCAGCAATGGCCCTAATTCTTCAGCGTCCATACCCAAATGTGACCTTGAATTTCTCCTCATCAGAAAGTAGAGTCTAGTTCCCTACTCTTTAAACCTTTGTTGATCTTATAATTTGCTTTGGCTGATAGAATTTGCAGAAGTGAAGCCGTCCACAGTTCTGAGCCAGGTTTCACTAGGTCTTGTGAGCTCTCACTCTCCCTCACTAAGTCTTACCACTGACTTGAGAATTAGCCTGTTGAAGGATGAGAGATCACACAGAACAGTGCTTGGGTCAGCCCAGCTGTCACAGCCTAAGACCTGACCACAAGAGCAGGAGTGAGTCTAGCTGTGACCAGAAGAACCACCCAATCACCAGCAGAATCCTGCACTAAATAACTGCTTATCATTTAAAGCCATTGAGTGATATCATTGTTTGTTACACAGCATCATTGTGGCAAATAGATAGCTGGTACATAATCCTCTAGGGCTTTTTCATATATCTTGCATTTTCCCTTACTCTTGAGATTTCAAGCAGGGGTATCATTTTCTCTTACTCTCTCCACTCCAACATCTCACCCAAAGGCATTTGGTCCTAGAGGTATTTTGCATGATTTTTATGATTGAAGTCATCATTTCTTCCCTCTCAGTCACACCAGAGCTATTCCTTATGTGTTTCCTATCTTGGTAAATATAGTATCAAAACTCTCTCAGGTTTCTCCCAACCAGAAAAAATCTTGGACACATCTCTAATACTTCTTTTTCTTCTCCATTGTCTCCTCTCCCCCGTCTCATTGTTGCTGTCTTAGCTTTAGCCTTAGCATCTTGCTTCGGAAAAGTTGCATCAACTTTCTAACTGATTGCTCTTCACATATCAACTCTCTCATGAGCCAAACCAGGGGAGCCTGGGGCAAACAAAGGCACATGCTGAACTTTCCATAGAGAAATCTATCATTGTTGGAAACCCAATTGAATTCTCAAAAGTACACAAAATCAGCTATATATACAGTACAGGATCCAGGTCAATAGTTTTATTGAATCTGCTATAGTAATAATAAAAGAAAAAATCCTTAAAATCTCAGCAGTACAGAAAAGAAAAACCAACCATGGCTGTATCTAAATAATTTGCTTTGCTAAAATATTGTTTCTTTGGGGGAACTTTAATACTTGCTGGAAAATTTAATGAACAAATTCATTAATCATGGCATTGAAATGCTATTTTTTAAAAAATAAAAGTTTTTGTTTATCTTTCCACTGCCTGGCACATACAGACACACTCAGCAAATATTTGTTGTTGTTTTGCTTCATTTTAATCATTAGTGCTTATCTGCTTGAATTTCACAAGGGTGGTAGATTTCACGTTGTTGCATTGAATGCCATACTTAGGTTCCGTAAATATTTTCACATACCAATGTGTGCAATCAAGGCAGGAGATATTTAAACTGACACATGGTTTTTCTTCAATCAGGACTAGAAACAGTCACTTTATTTTGTGGCTTTCTGAAAAGTACACTTCTGTGTGTGAACATCAGCCTCTGTTTTCAAAGAGTGGAATAGCTACAAAATGAAAACAGGGTCTGTGGTTGTGAAGACAGATGCTGGGCTTACAGTAAAAGTAAATAGGATTTTGTGGCTGGCACCTGCTTTTTGGTGAAGATCAAAAGAATGGAAAGAAAATCTACTCACTGCTGAGAAAAGGAATCTGGGGTCTTTTGAATTGTCATTAAAGTGTTGACCAGAAGAAGTAGATTTGCTGGGAAAGAGTCCTCTACTGTAGTGCAGGGGTTCCCAAATCTGCAAAGTCACGAAGCCTACCTGGAGAGTGCTCAATAAAAGCAACAGATTCCTCAGCTTGACCCTTGAGTGTGGCCCAGTCATCTGCATGCTCTGAGAGCCGACCAGGTGATTTCAATAGTCAGGCATATTTGGGCCTGAGTGTAGGATCAGTAACTATATCCTATTTTTTGCAGGACAGTGATGTTTTCCCAGTGCTAATTTTCTGAAGTCTCCAGATAATTTTTTTTTTAAGAAAAAAAGGCATTATAATATTACTTTTCCCAAAAGCTATGTAAGAAAAAGGATTTTTTTTTCTCCCCTGAAACTGACTTTTCTAGGGGAAAGGGTTGGGGGTTGTTAAGAAACTATATAGACCTCTGTTGTGAAATATAAAAATGTCAAGGTCACAGAAACAAAGTGTGGAATGGTGGTCACTATGGTCTGAGAGTTAGGGAAATAGGGAGATGTTAGTCAAGAATACAAGCTTCTGGGTATAAGAAGAGAAAGTTCTGGAGATCTAATGTATGACATGGTGGCTATAGTTAATAACATCTACTTGAATTTTGCTAAGACAGTAGATTTTAAATGTCCTTACTACATACACACAAAGAGTAATGATGTGAGGTGATGGATATGTTAATTAGCTTGACAATGTATACCTATATTAAATTTTTATTTGTCAATCATACCTCACTAAAGATGGTAAAAACATTTTAAAAAGCTAAGCTAAAAATAAGGGAAATAATGTAGATCATGTCTGCTTATGACAAGTTTTGATTATAAACTTTTAAAACCGAATTTCTCTATTTAACCAGAGGAAAAAAGTCATTTATTTTGCATGATTATAATTCTTACTTCCTTTATTTTGCCATCTGGGCATCTTATGACAGGGGATATTGTGAAAATACCTTTAAAAAAACATTATGCTTTTGTTTTGCATTTTGTTTCATAAGGCTTATTTGCAGTGCCATGTTGTCTATTTTGTATTGAAAGTTAAAAGCTCCCCTTATAGCCAGTAAGTTATCAACTGTGACAGTTGACTGCAAAAAGAGAGAGTTCTTAAAAAAGAAAGGAAGATATGAATCCTTTCTGGGAATGGTTATTCTGAAAACAAGTTCTAAAAACTCAAGAATTTCTCTAGGGACGATGGGTTGATGATGGGTTGGATTTTGTCAAAACATTGGCTGCCTTTGTTAAAAAAAAAAAAAATCAACTGCCCAAGGTTTAGCTACAACCACTGAGAACAGTCAAGAAGCAACCAAAAGGCAACCTACCTGTCCTGATAAAGCTGAAATGTTAATACGCATTTGACTGGGAGTACACTCAAAAGCCCTAGTTCTTCAATATGCCTGTTTCTACTTGGAGCACTTTTTAAAGGAGCAAATATCTCCAGGGTCACAGCCTAGGTTTCATGCATCTTTTGATGATATTTTGAACCAAGAATAAATTCCCAGAAGACAATTCAGTGGGTAAGTCAAGAATAAAAGATAGAGATTGATGTTGAGTATGAAATAAAGTTAAGTTTTACTTATTCAGCAAATGCTTCTCTACTGGCACGTTACTCTGTACCACACCAGGAGGTGTGAAACGCTATGTATTTGCTATTACGAATGATCCAGAATAGTTTCGTGGTCCTTTGAAATTAATTTTTATTCATTTAGTCGACAGATTTGAATACCCAGTGTGTGCTGGGGATACGGGAAGAGCTAGTTCCTTGCCCTCATCAACCTTTTGGTTTAGATAAACTCATGGCGAAATCTGACCTGTGACCTGTTTTGTAAATAAAGTTTTATTGGGAGACAGCCACAGTTCATTTGTTTACATATTGATCAGGGTTGCTTTCACAGTTACAACGACAGAGTGAGCAGTAGTAACAGACTGAATGGCTTTTGCCCAAAATGCTTTCTGACCTTTTACAGAAAAAAGATTGCTCACCCTGGCCTAGGTTCTTTCGGAAGCAGTAAATCTAAGACAGAGAAGGTAAAAACACAAATACGTCAATTCCATATATTAAAAAAAAAAAAAAAAACCCAAACACAATTTTATACATATAATGGATACTGAAAAATCTTTTAACTGGATAGAAAATATCTTTTGTTGACTGGCTCAAACGGTTATGACACCACATTAACAACCCAAGACCATGTACTCGAACCTCACATGAGAGATGATTTTCCCTTTAGTTATTACAATCTAGTGTCTAGGCTAAAATATCGATGCCCATGGCAAAATCATGGTGTTGGTTAGAAGGGTAACAGGTTGAAAACGTGTGATTTAATCAATGCAAAATTCTTTTAACATGGCAAAATAACTTGAAGCATATCCCTTTTTGGTGATGGGCTCATAGTACTTTTGTGTGTTAAGCTTAGAAAGAAGTGTTAGGGAGGAGGAATGGGAGATGGGAAAGAGACAGCAACCAAAATGGCAGCACCTTGAGTCTTTCTGTTCAGTGGGAGTGGCTGATGTCACAACCAGATCACTATCCACTTGGGAGATGTTTTAGTCCAAAAAAGTCAAGAGTCTCATCTTGTCAGATAAAACTAAGGGATGGGGCATAGTGCCACCGCCGTGCCACTGAACTGCTAGATTATCTCCAGTATTGCCCCCAAGTGATAAAACGGACAACGCTTAATTTCACTGAATCATCAAATAATGCAAATTCTTTTTTATTTTTATTTATTTAATCTTTAAAAAAGATTTTATTTACCTATTTATTCATGACAGACACAGAGAGAGACAGAGAGAGAGGCAGAGACACAGATAGAGGGGGAAGCAGGTTCCCTGTGGGGAATCTGATGCAGCACTCGACACCTGGACTCCGGGATCACGACCTGAGTCGAGGCAGATGCTCAACCACTGAACCACCCAGGTGCTCCTCTTTTTAAAAATTAAATTAGTGTTACTTGTTCATGTTTTGATTTATAATATCAAGCTTGTTGAATCATATAAATTGTCTGGTTTTCAACAAATAGGGGTGACCAATTCAAGCAAATGACTTCACTTGATCCAGGAAAAGTTGAGTCAAGTCCCAGTAAGAGGACTAGAGAAGAGAAATACCATTTTAGTAGAGTAAATTTACTTAAAATTATGAAGCTTTGTGAATTAGGCAAACTATCTGGTTTCAAGACTTTGGCCTTCAATCTGGGCATCAGGAGCTCATTGCTGTTTCACTGTAAGTGAGTTTCCTGCCTTTGCTTTGTTTTGAAAGTTTATTTTTTAAAACATAATCAAACTTTTCAGTTGACTAAATATATAGCTCTGTTCATTTTCTTCTTCTACTTAAAAAAAGAACTGTGATTTTAGGAAATTCCTTTTTTTTTCTTAGAAAAAATATCTCCATAATAAAATGGTTGTTGAGAAGTGCAAATATATACTGATGTTATAAATACAAAAAGAGGTTTTCTCCCTCTTCTTATAAGCTTATTCTTATTGGTGGTTCTTTCTAGTTCTTAGGTCCTTCAACTCTCTGTCCAAGATGGTTGGGTGGACAGCTAGCATTGCCCCAACTTCCCATCCCTCCTGGGATTGGGGGAAGGACATTTTCTCCGACACTCTTTCCCTTCTTTTATAAAGTCTAGATTATTATAATGCATAACTAGGTTTCTCATGAGGAAACAACACAATGCATGTAAAACACCCAAGTGTCTAGCATATAATAAGTGTTAAATAGATATTAATTATTATGATTCAAAGTTCAGAATAAAGCATGGCAAATATTTCCCTACCCAAGCAGTGATTGTAAATTGAAAGCATGTGCCCTTTGCCAGAAGTCAGAGTTTGTGGGTTTAAATCTCAATATGGGATTCTAAATGTTTAATTGAGGAGAATCCTTTCTTTTTTTTCTTTCAGTTTTTCCCCTCTTGTATAAATTTTACTTTATTTTAATTTAAATTCAATTAATTAACATACAGTGTATTATTAGTTTTACAGGTGGAGTTTAGTGATTCCTCAGTTATATATAACACGTAGTACTCATTACATCATATGGCCTCCTTAATGCCCATCACCTTGTTACCCCACACCCTCCCCTCTTCCCCTCCAGTGACCCTCAGTTTGGTTCCTATAGTTGAGTCTTTTATGATTTGTCTCCCTCTCTGATTTCATTTTATTTTATTTTTCCCTCCCTTCCCCTATGTTCCTCTGTTTTGTTTCTTAAATTCCACATATGAGGGAGATCATATGATAGTTGTTTTTCTCTGATTGACTTGTATCGCTCAGCATAATACTCTCTAGTCCCATCCACATCATTACAAATGGTAAGATTTCATTTTCTGATGGCTGAATAATATTCCTTTGTGTGTGTGTGTGTGTGTGTGTGTGTGTGTGTGTGTGACCACATCTTTATCCATTCATCTGTCTATGGACATTTGGGTTCTTTCCATAGTTTGGCTATTGTGGACATCGCTGCTGTAAACACTGGGGTGCAGGTGCCCCTTTGGGTCACTATGTTTGTATCTTTAGGGTAACTACTTCGTAATGCAATCGCGGGGTCATAGGTTAGCTCTATTTTTGACTTTTTGAGGAACCTCCACACCGTTTTCCAGAGTCAGCCTTTTTTTCTGAGCAGGAATAATTTCTTTCGAAGTCCCAGGTCCCTTGAGTGTGATGGGATAGGCTTTGTCTTGTCAGGGCTGAGCAGAGAGGAAGTAGAGAGGCCTCATCTTCTCCGGAAAGGAGACAGTCGTTTAGAGGTTCTAACTATCCAGTAGTTTTACATTATGCCTAGGACCTAGGCAACAGACATGGTGATAAAGACCAGGAGAAGCTAGGGATGGCTATTGCAGGGAGTGGATGTTGTGAATATAGTGTGAATCAGAATGGATATGTCGTAAAGGGGATATGACACAGTCTGGGAAGGCAAGCTCTATTCACTTACTGTAATTTGATGTGTTGACGATGGAGTGCAGGTGAGTGGTACACCCAGGACGTATGGATGAAGATGTATGGTTGAAGATGTCGGGAAGCCCTGCTGTGCTGTGTGCTGGAGGTAGGTTATCTCAGTGAGCGTCCCAGGTGGTTATTATTCCTTCAGTTCACAGGTGATTCAATAGAGGCCGTGGGAGGTTAGGCAGTCCTCTTGAGACCTGAGAGCAAGGAAATGGTAGGGCTGGGATGCAAATTCAGTTCTTAGGCTCTACAGTTCATAAACTTGTATTTTATTTTTTAATTAGAAAACACTGCCTTCCTTTAAAATAGCATGTGCAGACAGAAAGAAGCAAACACACAGAGAAAATCCATAGGCTAAATACCTGGGATTATGGGATTGAGAAAGAGCCTCAGAGAAAAACCCTAAAGCTTAGGGCACAAGAAACTGAAAGTGGAGACTGAACCATATTAACCAAAAATGGGATTTGTGATTGGGAAGTCAGCCAGAGCCACTGTGCTTTCCATCCTTCTTCCTACCACCTCTGACACACCTCTTACTCACAGTGACGTGATGGGGAGACAACATGATGTCATGGAAAAAGCCCAGACGTCAGGGCTGGATACACTCCGCCTGGAATCTCGGCTAGGCAGTTGATGGCTCTGTCGCATTAGGCAAATCACTTAACCTCTCTTAATCTGTTGAATGGGCTAATCTCCCATGTAATCGAAAAGAAAAACTGCAAGCAGCCTAGTATAATTGATCTAAAACTCCTGCTTCCTCACAATTAAACTAACCCTCCTCCCCTCAGTTACCTTTTGTCCCAGGGAAATAGACCCTGAAATGGAAATTTGTATGTAGATTTATTGGGAAGTGACCTCAGAAACATCACCTGTCAAGGGAAGAGGGAAGCTGGATGGGGCAGGAGGACAAGTTCATCGGTGATACGTCTGCAGCGTGTCTCTGTTGATCCCTTTCCTCTCTCGAAAGCTGAGATGATGCTTCAGAAGTGCTCTGAATGGAGCCTTTGTACCCATGTCCATCTCCGGTCATGAGGGCAGCTACCTCCAGGAACAGAGCAGGGCTTTGGGCACACACCCCTCGTCAGCCAGGGGCCGTTCTCTGAAAGGGACTCAGCTGTGGGCTGGGGGCTGGCAACCTTGTTGGCCTTCTGGGAAGGGGCCCTCTTGAGCACCCTTTGTGTGTCCAGCACCTTGGCAGGCATGTCGCATACATCATCCTATTAAATCCCCCAAAACAATTCTAAGAAGTAGGAGGAAACTAAAGTTTATGGAGTAACTTGGCCAAAGTGGCCAGAGCCAGGTTTCTGATGCGAAGTACTTTATGGCCAAAGGCCATGCTCCTCCTGTAACATTGCTGTTATTCCTTGCCCATCACCCTCCTTTTACCGACAGTTTTCAACATTGGGATTTCTAGTATCCCTTCAGCAGATGTCTCAAAAATATGCCTTACCACATCACTTTTTGGAAATGTGTATAGTTTATTTTTTTCATGTATAGTTTATTTAAAAATACCAGCATCCTCCTCCTTTTTAATACCCTGTATTTAATTTGCCAGGAGTTATACAGTTCAAAAGCCAATAATCATCAAAGATCTGTGCGCGTCGAGGTGAAGACGGAATAATTTCATTATATTAATCAGGAGCTCACTGATTTATTGTTTTGAAATTTTCCATCAAAGATCCTTACAGTATGATAAAAATGTAACTTTACTTTTATTTTATTTTTTTAAAAAATGTATCTTTATTTTATTTTATTTTATTTTTATTTTTATTTTTTTAAATGTATCTTTAGATTGGAATTCGTTTCTTAGACCTGACAGGAGTCACTAAATTCTGTCCTTTATTTTCGGTGGAGACTTGGGAAAGCAGTAATGTAATTAAAGAAATTTGTTGGACTATATAGTCAATTGGACAGTTTGTTACTTTTTTATCTCTAATTTTCTTAAGTTTATTATTTCTTGAAAATGAGGATAGTAAAGTGATGTCAACTTAGTAACAGATAAAGGGTAATTTTCTCTTCTTGATATCTTTTCCCTGTGAAGTTTTGCAGTAGTTCCTAAAACATATCATAGGCATTTTTCCCCCCTTTTAGAAGTGAACAAGTTTTCTTGGTCAAATTTATTCCTTCCAGAACTACTGACACTTCAATGAATCTTAAACCAATTTTTGTTTTTTTCCTTACTTTCACTGAAATATTTAAGATATATTTGAAAAGCTTTTGTGTGTTAGTCCTACAAATTATCTGAAATATATTTCTGTGAATCCAATTTTCATACCAGCAGCTTTTTTCCCCCCTACCTTAAAAGGTAAGGTAATTCTTTAGTGTTCTCTGGCCACTAAATTTCCAAGTCCCAGAAGCTACTGATTCTCTACACCCATCCACTGCATCAACAAATCCTGCTTGTTATAGAGATGCCTCCATAGGATGTTGAAAAGATCTTACTGTTTCTTTACCTTCAAAGAGGAAGCTATTTTCTTGATTTAAGAAACAAAACACACGTTTTCAAAGTCAAAGTCATGGTGCTCAACATAGAAATTTGACGAAATCCTTCTGCAAAGCCCACAGCCAAGATGTCACCTTTCTTTTTTTTTTATAATAGATTTATTTTTTATTGGTGTTCAATTTGCCAACTTACAGAATAACACCCAGTGCTCATCCCGTCAAGTGCCCCCCTCAGTGCCTGTCACCCATTCACCCCCACCCCCCGCCCTCCTCCCCTTCCACCACCCCTAGTTCGTTTCCCAGAGTTAGGAGTCTTTATGTTCTGTCTCCCTTTCTGATATTTCTCACACACTTCTCCCTTCCCTTATATTCCCTTTCACTATTATTTATATTCCCCAAATGAATGAGAACATATAATGTTTGTCCTTCTCCGATTGACTTACTTCACTCAGCATAACACCCTCCAGTTCCATCTACATCGAAGCAAATGGTGAGTATTTGTCATTTCTAATGGCTGAGGAATATTCCATTGTATACATAAACCACATCTTCTTTATCCATCATCTTTCGATGGACACCGAGGCTCCTTCCACAGTTTGGCTATTGTGGACATTGCTGCTAGAAACATCGGGGTGCAGGTGTCCCGGCGTTTCATTGCATCTGAATCTTTGGGGTAAATCCCCAACAGTGCAATTGCTGGGTCGTAGGGCAGGTATATTTTTAACTGTTTGAGGAACCTCCACACAGTTTTCCAGAGTGGCTGCACCAGTTCACATTCCCACCAACAGTGCAGGAGGGTTCCCCTTTCTCCACATCCTCTCCAACATTTGTGGTTTCCTGCCTTGTTAATGTTCCCCATTCTCACTAGGGTGAGGTGGGATCTTATTGGGGTTTTGATTTGTATTTCCCTGATGGCAAGTGATGCAGAGCATTTTCTCATGTGCATGTTGGCCATGTCTATGTCTTCCTCTGTGAGATTTCTGTTCATGTCTTTTGCCCATTTCATGATTGGATTGTTTGTTTCTTTGGTGTTGAGTTTAAGAAGTTCTTTATAGATCTTGGAAACTAGCCCTTTATCTGATACGTCATTTGCAAATATCTTCTCCCATTCTGTAGGTTGTCTTTTAGTTTTGTTGACTGTATCCTTTGCTGTGCAAAAGCTTCTTATCTCGATGAAGTCCCAATAGTTCATTTTTGCTTTTGTTTCTTTTGCCTTCGTGGATGTATCTTGCAAGAAGTTACTGTGGCCGAGTTCAAAAAGTGTGTTGCCTGTGTTCTCCTCTAGGATTTTGATGGAATCTTGTCTCACATTTAGATTCTTCTCGGCTAAGGTTCCCTAAAGGTTTAGTTCATACAGACTGGCTGCCTGGCATTATAGCAATTGAACTTCTGCAAATCTTTCTTTGTTTCTTTGATACCATCTCTTTCTCTGTTCTTTTATGTAATTTAAAGCCAATAGTATTTTTTCAGCACTTTACTGGTTAAGCATTTTCCATCAGTTCCTCAAAAAAAAAAAAAAAAAAAAAGGAGTTTCTGAATTTTGACCACCCTGATTAGTAAAAATGTTGAAGCACAAAATGATTTAAAGTTTGTATGCTTTAAAGATCAAGTAATTAAAAAATATCCTTTGTTCTTAGTTTTATGTGTAGGAAAATGTTGAGGTTAATTCGCTGACCATGTGGGATAATTTGACTCTCAATCAGTAAATTTAAAAGATCTTTCATAACATAAAAAAGATCCAGCCCTGCCAAGGACAAATGACTGGCACTGAAATTCCTTTGTTAGCTTAAGTCATTGACATGTAAAACAAAAGAAAAATTCTTTGGCAGAAAACACAAGAATGTCCAGATGGTTTCTATCTATTTTCTCATTGATTGTATAATTAAAATCCCCTTTAATCATCAGAAAAATTGAGATAGAATGTTTGTAATAGAACAGTACTGTGTTTTGAAGAAATCCTTCTTCTGTGGTAGGTTCACTAGTAATGAAGTACGGGCAGCAACTATTTTGTGAATTTGCCCTATGGAGAAAAAAATATCCAGATAGTTCCTGAGGGGATATGATTGCCTATTTGTAGCATTGTTGGTTGTGTCAGGTAAGCTCGAACTCTGATCCATCAAAATGAATATGATTTAGTGGTGATCACCTGCTTGTTAGGTGGTATTTCCCTTTACCTGCAGCAGAATTCACACCTTCGATGAATGGAAAGGCAGACTAGTTCATTGGGAGGCTAATTACTAATGAAAGAACCAATAAACTAGTCAGCAAACTACTTATAATTCATGTCATTATGGGATGTAATTTATATGCCCAGGAAACCCCGACCTAATCTTGCTAAACCATATGGAGTGAATGGGTGATGGGCACTGGGGATTATTCTGTATGTTAGTAAATTGAACACCAATAAAAAATAAATTAAAAAAAAATTCTGTGCTATTGATCCACCTAAACGATACCGGTCCGGAGAAGTACGTTCCCGTGGGTTCCTTCCTTTGACATTTGAGCTACTGATCACTCGGTTATATATTTTTACTCTCTACGTATAGAATGTGCATGGATATGCATGTTGTAGACTTGATCTTGGTTTTATTTGGAGGATGGCTTTTTCTTTTTAGGTTGAATGGCTACTTAGAACTATATGGTGACCTTACGTGACATTCTATCTCTATGTTCATGTCTGTGTCTATAGTATCCATACCTAAATCTATCTTCTTGGTTCATAAATGGAGAAAGTAATGGTTTTATTTTTTATTTTTTTAAGATATTAGTTATTTATTCATGAGAAACCTAGAGAGAGAGTCAGAGGCACAAGCAGAGGGACAAGCAGGCTCCCTGCAGGGACCCTGATGTGGGACTCGAGCCCAGGACCTCGGGGTCATGACCTGAGCCAAAGGCAGATGTTCAATCACTGAGCCACCCAGGCGTCCCAGTAATGGTTTTAAAATGGAAAACAAAACAAAACAAACAATAAAATGGAAAACAAAAACCAAAAGTGCTAGTGACTGGCCAGCAATTTCTGGGATTTTTTCTTCTTTTCTTCTTCTCTCTCTCTCTCTTCTTCTTCTTCTTTTTTTTTTTTTTTTTTTTTTGATAACTTGATGGTTATTTTCAAGGATTTTACTTTGGTCTAAGTAATGAGACAGTATTGTCATGCTTTTTAGGATCCCAATGAAACAAAAAACAGGAACATAGAATCTCTCTCCCAGCAGTTCTGGGAAAAGGCTACAGAGTAAAGTAATGGTGGACCCAGGAGCACAGAGAAAGCAGTACTATTGTTCTAGTTGCTAGGTTCAGAGAGAAAAGGTGGGGAGAATATGGTGAGGGTTTAGTTTTCTATGGCTCCTTGCTAGCCTGTATGAATCCTGATGGGTAATGAGTCACAACCAAGAAGCCTCAAGACACAGGAGGGTAGGGCAGGAACCATAGGTTCAAATAACTGCTGTGCTTATGATGTACTTACTATAAACCAAGGATTTATAGATGCTAAGGACTTCACACAGAATATCTTATTTAACACTACTACCCGCATTCCATGCATGAGGCTGGCAGAGGTTTAGGGAAGTTGGGTAATTTGAGGGATCATATATTTTGACTTGACAGGCAACCTTCCTGGGCCATTACATTGTTCTCTCTGGAGGTATAAACACCATCCACATTGCATAATCAAGTAAAGGTCTTCATCACCATTTTAGTTACGTCCTTGAGGGGCACCTGGGTGGCTCAGTCGGTCGAATGTCTGCCTTCTGCTTGGGTTATGATCCCAGGGTCCTGGGATGGAGCTGTGCCTTGGGCTCCCTGCTCAGTGGGAACCCCTCTCCTCCCTCTCCCTTCTGCCTCTGCCTGCCACCTCCCTCTGCATGTGCCCTCTCTGTTAAATACATACATACATACATACATACATACATACATAAAATCTTCAAAAAAATTTAGGACCTTGAAAGATCCATATCAATGTCAGGGAACATTCCTGCAGCAAACATTTCAAGAAGAGAAATTGTTCTGTTTCAGTCTGCTAGTTTCCTTTCCTCTCTCCTGAGCTTTGGTTGTTCAAAGGGGAGTGATGGTTGTAGGAAAGATTGGAAAGGGGTGGGTGGTACTCAAGGTTTAACCTGTCCTGATTCTGCGTGACAGTTGCAAGGATGTTTCAATACCTTCTCTGTATTTCCAAACTGAAGTTTGTTTTTGTGTAGATTTTGTATGCCTTTGGTGGGTATGTGACTGTTTTTTTGGTTGGCTGATAGAGTCCTGTGGTGACCCTGAAACATGACCTATTATTTACAGCTTTGCTTTTTAAAATTTTCCAGTAATCCAAGGAGTCAGGTATTAATTAGTCTATGTCATGAATTTTGATGTCACACATCTCTGGTTTATAGAGGCAACCATAGAGGTTAAATAACTTCTTCTGAGTTACCCAACTAGGGGTTGGTAGTGACATGTGATGGCTAATTGTTGAGAGAAATAGTTTCTCTCTCTCTTTTTTTCTCTTTTCTTTCTTTCTTTCTTTCTTTCTTTCTTTCTTTCTTTCTTTCTTTCTTTCTTTCTGACTTTATTTGAGAGAGAAACAGTTATATATAGAGAGAGCAGGATGGGGAGGAGAGGGAGAAATAGTCTTCCCACTGAGGAAAGAGCCTGATGCAGGACTCAATCCCAGGACCCTGACATCATGGCCTGAGCTGAAGGCAGATGCTTAACTGACTGAGTCACCCAGACAGCCCTAGAATCAACTTCTCTTTCATCCTGTGCACGGTTGGTCTACATTTTTCAACCTCCCTTGCAGTTACATTTGGCATGAGACACACTTATAGAAGGATAGCTGGAACCACAGAAACCAATTGTTTTTCTCCACTTTTTTCCTTTTCTGAGTTGGCTAACTGGATATTCATGTCCAGAGCAACCTTGGGAGCCACCTGTAAAAGGCGGCCAATCTGATTCATGAAGGACTAGGTGAAGCACAGCTGCTCCCTTCCCCTTTCTCTAATCTACCGATTGTCTTTCCATGAGTGAGCGGTAAACTTAAATTGTGTGAGGCCATTGAAATTTTGGGATTAATGTGTTAAAATAGATTCTCTTACCTTAACCAATGAATTGGTAGAGCTGGGACTCAAACCTTGTCATTCTAATTCCAAAACCTGTTTTCCTAACTAGCATTTCTTAAAGTTAAGTGGTATTATATTGGATAAAGGTTTTCATGGTGAAAGAAGTTTGGAAAATACTTAGAGTAAATTTTGTGATGTAAGACTTCTTGGAGCCATGCAAGTATACATTGTGCATCTCTAAAAAGTGTCATGTGCTTTTTTTGGACGCTGACACTGACTGTATGTCAGACTCCCTCTAATGACATTGAATCATGTCTCTGGAAAAATGTGTTACTCTGTATGGGGCCATATTCTTACTGGAGCTGGTAAATACATTTTGAATTATACTTAGAAAGAAATTATTTTTAATGATTTTCTGGTGTTATATTTTTCAGTCTAGTCAGTAAATTTTGCATCCATTTGAAGGACTTAATTACCATATAACTTATTTTGTATGTTATTAAGTGATAATTTTTATTAAAACTGTTTTGAGGACAGGGCCGGAAGTTTTCTTGTTCATCACTGTACTCACAGCTCCTTGGCACAGCGCCTCATGCGTGCTTAGGCACTTGGAAAATACATGCTAATGTAGTTAAGGAGGGGGCATGGTATAGTGCAATGAATGTTGAATTAGGTGTTGAAAAGTGTCCTTAGTAGGGGATCTGTGAGCCTCAATTTCCTTACTTATAAAATATGGGTAATGATATTACCCCTTTTGCTTAAAAGGATTCTGTGATGATCAAATGGAGTCATGTACGTATGAGTACTTGGTAAAACTTTAATGCAACATATTAGTACTACCATTAGAATTAAATGCTTAGTGCTTGGTAGACTTTATTTAAAACCTATATTCTCCCAGAATTATTAGGCTTTGGTACAGACTTTATATTACATGTAGTTGGTAAAATGGAATCATATGTCTCTTCCTTATATTTTTTATTTATTTATTTATTTATTTATTTATTTATTTATTTATTTATTATAGTCACAGAGAGAGAGAGAGAGGCAGAGACACAGGCAGAGGGAGAAGCAGGCTCCATGCACTGGGAGCCCGACGTGGGATTCGATCCAGGGTCTCCAGGATCGCGCCCTGGGCCAAAGGCAGGCGCTAAACCGCTGCGCCACCCAGGGATCCCTGTCTCTTCCTTATAGAACATCAGTAAAACTTATGTGCGCATCCTTGCTCTGTCTTTGGGACACACCAGGTAGTTACATGGAAATGCATTCAGCAAGGATCTGAAAGAAGGATATAAAGAACTCCAGAAGAACCCCCCCCCCCAAAAAGAAGTTAGCTAGAAACCATGAAATGAGTAATCTTTTAGATTATTTATCTGGGAAAAATAATTCAAGTTTGGAAATCTTTGTTCTTCCTTTGAATTTTGCTATGGCTGTTTGTCCTAGAACGAGCAACACATTAATAATCAAAAACAGATTAGTGTTGGAGCAAGTGTCCTTCGCGTCAACCCCCGATTTCCCTGTGCTTCTATGTAAGAAAGGGTTCATTACTTTCACTGGCAGAAACTTCTCATTTTGAAAAGTACTTGGATGAAATGTGTCCTGTGGTCCTGAGTTTTCTCCCTGTTAATGTACTTCGTATATTGGATGTGTTGTCGGGTTTATTTGGATCCTCTTGAAGTGTTAGCAGTGAAATTATCTCAGATTGCTTTCTTTCAAACATTGATCTTTCGTCACCGTTGGATCAGATATTTTTATTGCCAAGTGACAGGGCCACATGTGTGGAGTATTTTCAAGCAGCGATATATGGTACAGCAGCAAGGGAAGGAAATAAAGCCCTTAGATTTTAGTAATGTACTGAATGGCTTACTCCCTTTTCCAAGAAACAATTCCAGAAACAAAATGTTTTCTCCTGAGCCTAAATGAAAAGCAGATACAACAAAGGCTTTAACTGAGAAATAATAGATTCACTGGCATCAGGTACTGAAGGAATTGCACATTATTTAGACTTCTCAAAAAATTGGCTATGCTTGTTAGCTGGGGGTCCAAAAATTTTCTGGAAATTATTGTCTATGTTAACCATAAAACTACTAAACAGTTTATTATTGTCAAATTCACTTAAAATGGATAACCTTGATCTCTGAATAATCCCCTTCAGGGAATCGCCTGTGGTAAGAATATATTTTAGAAGTCCATTGTGAAGCGTTTCAATAAATCAATATGATTGAAGAAAATTTGATATTCCTATGGAAATTTCCATGCTTTCATTGCTTTTTCCCCTCCTCATTATTAAGACTAGTGATTCCTATGCTAAAGAATCTGGGACTAACATTTTCTCAGTTTAAAGTATAGTTTATGAATACGGATGGAAAGAATGTGACTGTGGAAATTCATTTGTTTCCTTTAGTCTGCATTATCTACCTTATTCCTCTTCAAGTTCACCTTAAACTCCTGTCACCCTAAATTAGTTTGGTTATCCAATTCAGATAGTCTACGTGTTTACCAGGAGGGAGATGTAGGCCCTAAATATTTAGTTAACCCAGTTTTCTGATGGAGCCTTATGAAAGTTGTGGTTGAGATCATATAAAGTCTGTGATACAGGTTTTAGCTGTAGGTAAACAACCATCCTTGTTTGCCCAGGACTGAGGAGTTTCCTGGGACACAGCACAGCTCTCTGCAGACTGGAACAGTTAGCCGTCCCAGTGCCTTAATAACATATACATACAACATTATATAAAAATACCTAACCCAACAGTACAACATTAATTGTGAAATATATAAAACCCCAATGGGTCATTTTTCTAGGACTTGCATTGGCATTGAACTCATTCTTTGAAAAGTTGTATACTTGATTACTGATCATTTTAACAAAAAGAGATCATTGGATGTTTCTGACTTTTAGATAATATAATTTATTTTTGTTTTTAGATTGATTTTATTATGTTCAAAATACAGAATTTTTTGTGACTTTCCTATATTCTTTCCTAGTTTTAATTTAATAAGATATAGGAAATTACAAAAACTTCGTTAAGAATTATTTTTTAATAGTTTATTTTCCTGTTGCTTATTTATTTTTTGCTGAGATATTTACTTTTGGAGGTCGTTAAACATATTTCCACTTCTCTGTGAATTTGAGCAGAATAATTACAAAGTTCCCCATGTATTGTTTTTGCTGAAAATCAGACAATCAAGTTTTACATGTTTGCAAAATAAATATCTTGTCAACACTCTTTACTTCCTTTTATTTTCTCAGAGCTCTGATTTGTAAAGCAAACCTGATGTGAGTTGGCTTTTTCCTATAAGATGACTTCGCTCCTTTTCATGAAATGTAATCCAAAGCTCCAAAGAGCTCAAACTATCCCAAATATTAGGTATTTTAGGATTTGTTCTAGTGAGACAAAGCATTACAGGACAAAGACTATCTACTAGATTTTTGGAGAATTTGAGCTTGAAGGAACAATCGTAGAAAACCTCTCTCTTTTTTTTTCTAAGATTTTATTTATTTATTTACTTATTTATCTGAGAGAGAGAGAGAGAGAGAGAGAGAAAATGAGGGACAGCAGGGGTGAGGAGCAGAGAGGGAGAGACAAGCAGACTCCATGTGGAGTGTGTGGAGCCAGATGCTGGGCTTGATCCCACAACTCTGAGATCATGACCTGAGCCAAAAGCAAGAATTGGATGTTGTAACTGACCGAGCCACCCAGGTGCCCCCCAAAGTATCCTCTCTTAAACTTTAATCAGAAGGGCTCTCTTTCAGAGTTGCGAAGGGTCAGTTTTATTCTAGAAGAGTAAAATGGGTCATAATATTGAACAAGGCAACAAAAGCACATTAATTCACTCTGGTGGTAGCTAATAGATGCATCGTAGACATACCTACCTAGTTTATTTACTCCTGCTGATGGAGCATAGAATGACAAATGTGTTGAATGCCCATTTCATTTTTGAAGGAAGTGAGAGGAAAGAGAAGATCAGTTTGATCCCACTGTCTGGGAACTTTTGGAAATGGATGTTCTAATGTTACACGGCAGGAATGCCAATAGGTAGCCATATTAAGTGATAGAATTTGTTGTACGTATTTTTCCTTTCTTGGTTTACTTCATGGACTGTTTTGCCATATTGCACATTATCAGGGCCTCAGATGCTGTCTATGGTCTTCTACTCGTCTTCATTCTTCAACAGTGAACAGACTCTTATATAAAAAAAGGGCCAGGAGTTAAACTGCATGTCATGCCTAGTATGAGGTGAATCCTGCTTCCAGGAGGAACGATTACCATTTCTTTGTAGGTCTTTGGTAATATCTATCTGTATTTAATTTTTAAATAATTATTATTTAATTATTATTTGATTATTTTAAAATATTTTAGTATTTTTAATATTTAGTATATTTAGTATTTTTAACATTTCATATTATATTTATACGTTTTTTTCCATTGGGAAAAGACACATTTTAATTATATCACAAATAGCTTTTCATGGTATTAGTCTATATTTACAGATCTTCTGGCTATACAGCTATTCCTTGAGTATGAGATATAGATAGATACATAGATACATAGCTAGATACACAGATAATCTTCTATGAGGCAGGAAAGCTGGGTACTAACTCTTAGCAGTATTGCCTACTGTCTTTCTGTACTCAAAATGATTCAGTTATCTATCCAAGACCCATACCTGATAGCTGCATAAGAAATGCTATTTGTTTGACTTTTGAAGACTAAATTTCTTTTTCTCTTTGAATGGTAATCAGAAAATCTAGGAATGTGAATTTTCGTCCCTAATGACCATCCTTAAGATTTCACTTCTAGGCCATTTTTTTTCATTGGTTGATGGTCTTCCCTACCACCCTCAACAATGCACAGCAAGTCATGTACACCCTAAGAAATGGAAATCACACATTATGTTTATTCAGAATTAAAACATCTTTGGGATTTTTCTCTCTATAGTGAATCATGCCTTAACCATATGCGCTAAATTATTCATTCCCACCCATCAGCAGGTTTGCAAATGGAACTATGAAGGAACCCTGAAGTGGTCCATGGTTAGCTGTTCTCTGGACAGTCATGAATGTCTAGTGTGTGGACCTAAGTGTTCATGACCAAATGCACAGTGTCAGAAGAAATTAGGTGTCAGGGGTGCAGAAGTAGGCTGAGGTTCTAAAAAGACAATAAATAAACATTGCCTGTCCTTCAGAGGACATCTTTTTTTCCAGCATACCATTTCAAAAGAAGGGTTTGAAGAGTGAGGATAAGACTTTAATACCAAAGCAAATGAACCATCTTTTACTTGTACAGTCCAAAGAAAAGGATTCTGAATCTTTCCACCTAAAATAATTCAGAGCAATGAATTAGACATGAAAGTCCTCTAAGAGTTCACATTGTTCATAATTTCTGCTGAAGAAAATCTGAGGAGTTTGATATTTGTGAAAGGAAAACTAGCAAAGCACACAAAAGCAAAGCTGCGGGGGGGCAGTACAGATAGTGGGCTCTGTGATGGAATACATTCTCAGCCCTTCAAATCTCTTCTTAACTTGTCTTTGAGGCTGTGGAAGGATTTGCGGTACTTCAGCACCCTCACCCCAGCTTTATTGGGGTATAAATGACAAATAAAAGCTGGATATATTTAGGTTGCACAAAATGATTTTTCAGAAGGTGTACAATGTGAAGATTTAATTTATGTGTACATCATGAAATGGTTGCCACAATCAAGTTAATGAACACATCTATTACCTCACATAGTTACCTTTCCTTCCTTCCTTCCTTCCTTCCTTCCTTCCTTCCTTCCTTCCTTCCTTCCTTCCTTCCTTCCTTCTTTTCTCTCTCTTTTTTCTTTCTTTCTTTCTTTCTTTCTTTCTTTCTTTCTTTCTTTCTTTCTTTCTTTCTTTCTTTCTTTCTTTCTTTCTTTCTTTCTTTCTTTCTTTCTTTCTTTCTTTCTTTCTTTCTTTCTTCTTTTTTCTTCCTTCCTTTCTTTCTTTTCTTTCCCTTTCGAATGTGTATGTGGCAAGAATACTTAAGATCTACTCTCAGCAAATTTCAGGCATACCAAATGGTGTTATTAAAGACCTATAGAATGAGAGAGAACATTTGTAAAACATATATCTGACAAAATATATAAGGAACTCCTACAACTTGATAGTGAAAAACCTCTTAATAACCCAATTAAAAATGGTCAAAGGACCATTTTTGGAATAGATATTTTTCCAAAGAAGACATACAAATGGCCTATAAGTATAAGAAAAGCTACTCAACATCACTAAGTCATCAGGGAAATGCAAATCAAACCCACATCTCACACCCTTTAAGATGGCTATTATCAAAAAGAGCAGAAATAGCAAGTGTTGATGAGGATGTGGAGAAATGGAAACTCTTATACACTGTTGGTGGCAATGTAAATTGGTGTAGCTGCTATGGAAAACAATACGGGGGTTCCTCAAAATATTAAAAATAGAAATGCCATATGATCCAGCAATTCCATTTCTGGGTATATATCCACAGGAAATGAACTTGCTATTCTTTGAATGTGCCAAGATCCTACACTAAGCTTCCAGGACTTTGCATTTGCTGTTCTTTCTGCCAGGAATGCTCTTTCCCCAAATCCCAGATTGGGTCTTCATTCCAGTCTCAGCTCAAATGCCTTCTCAAAGAGGCCTTGCCTAGCAGGTCACACTGCTTTAATGTGTTCACTAGAGCATTAGAGACTCCAGAGACTAGGGTCTGAGGTTGCATAATAATTCATTATTTGTCTCTGGCACTAGAATGTGCGTTCCATATAGGCAGGGCCTTTGTCCAGCTATGGCCACACACCCAGCTTTTTCTACATGAGGTGCTTGATAAATGCTTGTTGGGGAAAGAGTGATTGGATTTAGGGTAAAGCCAAAAATGTCATATAGCTGTTTTATTATGAGAAGGAGATATTTATTTTTCAATTTAGAAGCACAAAGAATCTACTTCTGGCTTTACCATATACTAAGATCAGGTGAGCAGTGCAAATTGTTTATAATAGACACCTTGTGGTGAGTTGTATTGGAATAAAGGCCCAACTGGGGAAAAAAATGAATCTCTTCCTAAGTTCCTAAAATCTAAATCAGAAGCATACCCTGGACCTACCTGATGCTTCTTAGGCAGGCAGTCAACATCATTATCATCACCACATGAACACATGCTTATTGAACAAAGTGTACCTCTCAACAGGTGGTACCTGGACATGAAAATGAACATGAGAAATTGCATAAAGATTATGGGGACATCTTGGCTCTACATCTCTTCTCAGTCTAATTTTAGTTAATCTCCTAAAAGCATATGGCACTTATCACTCATTACCTCTTGAAAATACTCCTCCCTCTTGACTTTTCTTAAAATACTGAAGTTTTCCGTCATTTGTCTACTGACCTCTTTTTTAAACTAGCTCCTCTTCCTTTGTCTTCTCTGTAAAAATGGATGTTCCCTAGAATTCTAGCCTTTGTCCTCTTTTCATTCAACATCTACCTAGGGGAGGCTACGCATGATGCTGCTGTTGATTCCTTAACATAATGCTTGTAACATTGGCCTTTCTTTCAAGTCCCAGGCCCAAATACCCCACAGTTACAAGACATCTTTGTGTGGATTTTCTTTCCTTTAGGCACCTCAAAATTAGCATGTTTCACCCCAAATCTGTTATATCATTTTTTCCTCCTGCTTTTCTTATTTTAGTTTCTAGTCCTCTAAGGAGCTGTCTTATCTCCCATCTCGCTAGCTGTCTTCTTGTTATTTTCCTCCTACCTTTTTCCTCAGTCACTGCTCAGTTCAGACTTTCATCATTTCCCACACTGGGTAGTGCAGTAACTAGTGTGACTTCTCTCATCGTGTCTCTGATGCCATCAATTCATGTCCTTCTGTAAAACTCCCCCCCAGAAGGAATGTCCAATTTCTTTATAAAGACATAGAAATACTCCCAAATCTGGCCGCAAGATATCTTTCTAGCCTCATTTGCCTCTACAGTCTCCATGTACCCAGCCCCATTGGATGGTTTGGGTCCATTGGATTCTCCCCATGTCTATTTCCTCCATGCCTTTAATCGTGCCCTGCTGTCAGTCTGTGTTCCTTTCCTTCGATTCTTCACCTTAAGAAATCCCATTCACTTTTCAAAACCCCACTTAAAAATTTCCTATGAAGCTTCTCTCTGCCCTTTGAGAGCCATGCTTCTTTCTCCATTTATTTCATTCTTCCTCTCTTTCTAGACTATAAACCCATTGAGATCAGCTGCCTTATGTGTCTCTCTTTATAGCCCTCCTTAGCATCTCCTAGTGTAGAGTCTTGACTATAGCAGACACTCAATAAATATTTTTAAGTGGTATATGTTGCATGTCTCAGGTTGAGAGTAAAGTGCCTATTCTAAGTGATACATAATGAACAATGGAAGACTCACCATTCTCATGTTTGTAAGATGTTATTTATAAGCTCTTTATATTTAACAAAGTGGTTAAGACATGGGGTATGGAATTTAGCAGATACAGGTTAGGGTCCTAGTTATGAAGGTTAGACAAATTACTAACCTTATCTAAGCCTCAACTTATTTGCATATAAATTGGGCATAATATTCTTTATCTAACATAAGGTGGCTATGAGGATTGAGGTATTATGAATGTAAAGTGCTTAGCACAATGTCTCGTACATAGAAGGTTTTAGGTAAAAGCTACTTATTGTTGTTGTTATTCCAAGCCTCTAAGTAGTCATGTCCAGTCCTAAGATCTCTTCATTTTAAATATTATCTGGGGAGCAAGCTTTCCATGTAACTCCTTTATGTCTTTGGAAACAGATTAGACATGTCTTATGATATAAAGTCTTTGGTTATGTAATTCCTCAATATGCCTATTGTCACTCTTGCCTTTCCTTCCATCTTTTGAAAAAGCGAGACGATACATATAAACATTGATCATGGCACAAACAATGCTTGTTAATGATATGAAAACAAAACAATTATAACCCGATGTGGGTTACAAAGATAACACACTAAAGTCATCAATATTGTCCTCTTCACTTTCGTTTTGAACAACCATTTAAAGCTAAATTAATCTAGATGGCTGAAATATAACCTTGGCTACAGTTTCTGGCATCTTAAAGCCAAAAGTAAAATCACAGTTTAATTGGCTTCCCTGACTTTGGCAATAAATAGTCTGATAGATTTTACTTAGGAAATTTTGACATTTTCGGAAGAATCATGATTTGTTTTTTTTTTAGCAGTCCCTTAAAGAAAAAAATTTAAACCTGGGAAAGGGCAAGAGAGAGAGAGAGAGAGAGAGAGAGAGAGAAAGAGAGAATAATGAGAGAAGTATATATTTTGGTTTAGGACAAGTATGATTTTTGGATAAGAATTTGGAGATTGAGGTGATGTTTGTGAGGCAATTTAAGCTTCATGAAAGAAAACTGGCATGACAAGCACAGTGTTATTATCTGCATATGTGTTTATGTGGCATCTATCAATATGCTGTAAAAAAATTAGACAGAGACATTAAATGGGTGTTATTGAACATTAAATGGTGTCAGGTGAACATGCTGAGAACACTGTATCCTGGAGTTTCTAAGGAACTAACAGGGTTGCCTAGCCAGGTCCTCCCCTCTGCGTGGAAACGCACCTAAGGCCTATGAGGAGGTTGCTTAGCTTGTTTTATTTAAAAGCTTTCCACAGGTAAAGCCCATTGGCTGATTTCAATGTATAGTAGACTTTGCTGGGAAAATTGCTTCCATTTCGTGAAAAGTCTAGCTCTCTTTAAGTCATCATTTGGGCCTAGCTGCTATCTTTGTACTTCTTTCATCAGAGCACCACTGTCTTATTTATGGATGCACTTAACAATTGTTACTAAAAAGTAACTAAAATTATACCATTTATTGTGGTGATCACTTCACAATATATATAAATATTGAATCATCATGTTGTACACCCAAAACTAATGTAATATGTCAATCATATCTCAATAAAAAGTGACGTACACAAATGTGAATATTTAAAACAGTATGGAGATGTGCACATGAGAAAAAGGAGTGTTTCCTTTTCTCATGCTCATCGTACCTCTCAGAGAAAGCTTTTTGGTCTTTAGGACCCGTTTAGACTCTTGAAAGTTGTTGAAGAGCCCAAAGAGTATTTGTTAGTCTGTCAATATTTATCATATTAGAAACTTAAACTAAGGGATCCCTGGGTGGCGCAGCGGTTTGGCGCCTGCCTTTGGCCCAGGGCGCGATCCTGGAGACCCGGGATCGAATCCCACATCGGGCTCCCGGTGCATGGAGCCTGCTTCTTCCTCTGCCTATGTCTCTGCCTCTCTCTCTCTCTCTCTCTCTGTGACTATCATAAATAAATTTAAAAAAATTAAAAAAAAAAAAAAAAAAAAAAGAAACTTATACTAAGAAAATGATAAAATATTCATTTTTCAGTTCATTAAAAACAGCAATAATAAGCCGATCGCATACCCACATTTTTAAAAATGCCATTTACCAGCAGATGTGTCCCTAGAGCCTAGCACTGTGCCTACAACATAGTGATAATTCAATAATTCTTGACCATAAACGTATGACCTTGAAGCTTTTATTCCAAAGCCTGAAAAGGTAATCAAACACAGCTCAGCCCAAGAAGAGCATATTTCAAATGACTGTCAGGTGGACTGTGTCTTCCCACATCTTGATTTTTCCTTCAACGCATAGCTGTAACTCCTCTGGTCTCTATCCAGGCCCTCATTAGTCTCATCCAGTTAAGCAGCCTTCAGACTAAAAATATGAATGCTAATTGTGAAAAGCTAATATTCTTTCAGCAAATATGCATAATGTACTTCGTACATGGGGCATGGTGCCAAGCCCTGGAGGTCCCCAACTGGATAAAACTGACACTACTATTCCACTCCTCCTCTCCTAGTGGAAGGAAACCAATGGATAAACACTTAAAATATTTTTTAAAATGCCATTTCATGAAAAATGTCAAAAGAAATTTTTCATGGTAGTGAGAAGAGTGGCGTTGTTCTGTTTTTTTTTTTTTTTTGTAAATCTCTTTAATGCCGGGATTGATACACGAGAGGATTCTCATCACTCATTCTGTGTTCAAACTGTTGCAGTAGTACACATCATGTAGCCGCCAGAAAACCTCAGTGTACAGTGATGACAAAGTGAGACTGGAAAAGGTCAATAACATTTTGGTATTATTATGAAAAGAGTTTTGACCTTGTGGCTCTCAAAAAGTGTGGACTCACCTGGGTCCTGGGACATATTTGGAGCATCGTTGCCTCAGACAAAATAATTTTGGATCATTTCTGGGTTTGTCTTTTCTGATAATTATAACCACAGTATCATGCTTATGCTTCTTGCTTACTTTCTGCTTAAATTTCTATTTAATCGCTCCCTGCTCCTTAAGTTGCCTCCTAATAAAGCTGGGCACTCCTCTTTCCTTCTAGCTACATGAATGGTGCACTTTGGTGCGCTTCCATGGGCTTCACCTCCCTCGCTTCTTCTCCTTTATCTCTTTTTAAAACCTGCAAACTGTACCAATGTTTTATATCATTAGGTTTGCCTGCGCTGGATTCTTTGCCATTGCTATAAATAGAGCTTCCATGCTGCAGACGAAGGCTTTCCATTTCTGTAAATGGGATTTAAAATGGAAAGTAAAATGTGATAATTGTGTAAATATTTCTACGTGTAAAAATCCATATGAAAAGAAATAGAATCTTACATCTCTAAATATGTAATGTTTAGAAGACGATGTTTCAGCATAAAGTCAAATAAGTTCTTTTTCTCAGATGCCTATTGCCCCAAACAATGACATTGTAATATGCTTCTTATTTGGACCATATATTTCTTGTATAGTTTTTTTAATTCTTCTTAGAGTTTCTAATTATCTTTTGTGGGTCTTTTTTTCTGCAGAAAGAACTTGTGTGCCTTAAAAAAATAAACAACAAAAAATTATATCCCTAAGATAATTCAGCTTCACAATTATGCTACTTGCCAGATGCACCAGTATGTAACCTAGGCCTGCTGCAGAGGCCTAATTCTGGGTTCTCTGGGATCTTATGTCTTTCTTTTTGTTGTTTCCTTTTAAATTTAGCTGCAGTGCATCTTCAAGTAATTATTATTATTGTTATTTTTAAATCTTCAAGTAATTATTATTGTCATTATTTTTACAGAAAAGGAGATAAACATACTGATTATCTGTATTCACAAAAATGTCTTTATAATCTCTTCACATTTTGATAGAAAATTTGGCTAGGTGCAGAATTCTGAGTCAAAATAATCTCCTGTGCTACCTATGAAGATGTTGTTTCACTAGTATCCAACATTCAGTGTGGCTGGTGAGAAATGTGCTACTAGTCTGATTTTTCTTATTTGTGTAACTTCTTTGTTGCTGTGGATACTTTCTGTTCGTTTTCTTTGTCTTCCATTCGAAAGTTTTGTGAGTGTGTGCTCAGATGTGACTGTGATTTTGTTGATCTTACTTTGGTGTTTTAATTTGAAGGCTTCTGTTTTCAGTTCTGATAAATATTTTTCTGTTTTTATAATAATAATAATTATTATTATTATTTCCCTTCTCTCAATTTTTTACTTTTTCTCTGTTTCTGGAACTTGTAACAGGAAATTGGATATTCTTGATTGTTTCTTATTTTTTGTCAGTTTTCTCTCATATTTTAAACATTCTACCTTTTTCCTTAACTTGTACATTATGTTAACTTTTCCTTCCAACTTTCTACTGAAAATGTATTTTGGCTTTTGGATTGTATATTTTCCAAGAGCTCTTTCTTTGTCCTTATTCCTCTTTTAAGATTTTCTTTATGTATTATGAAAATCTTTCTGAGTATCTTTGATGATATTAATTAAAATTTCTCTTGGATCAGAATTATTTGTGGTTCTTCTGGGGATAGTTCTGTTTGTTCAGCTTGATCCTTCTCTTCGATGTTGCCAGTCTTCAAGTGTCTGATGACCTTGGTTTACTATACATATTTGTGAATGAAGAATGAGGCTGATTCATATACATACATGCTTTGTCGTTCCTTTACCAGCCTGAGTCCTGAATGTTGGCCGGGTTCTGTGTGGCCTGGGTAGCTTACTGGCTGCTGTTTCTCACCCTAGGTCGTATAGGCTTGGACAGGAAAGCAGAATTGTTCCCCCCTCCAGCCTCACACAAGACTTGCCAAAGCAATGAGGGCCCTGCGATGCAGCTCTAGTCTCGGAAGCCCTAATTCCTCCAAGGCAGGTAGTGCACATTTTTCACAGCATTATTTCCTGCTTCAGTTTAGGTGTGTATGGCCTTCCAGCACGTGAAGGAATGGGAAAGTCAACCAATCCAAGTATTCGGCCGGCAGATCTCCAACCAATTGCTCTGTTTTCTTTCTTTCTTCTTATTCTCTGTGTTTATTCTTATTTCTGCTGTCTCTTTGTCTGCTGCCTGGATGGGGATAGGGCTGTGGGGGCTCAGCAATGATGTCCTCTCTCATGGAGCTCTAGGGTGGTATGACCAATGTTCATTAGAAGACTTTTGGCCCCGGTTAAATGAGGTGGTCATCAAGTTATCTTTTAGCCTGGTCCATTCTCATTCTCTACGAATAGCTAGAGAAGACAGCTTTGAGGGCTCATGACACCCAGAGGGGAATGCAGGCAGCCACATCTAGCTGACAGATTACTTGGCGAAACCCTTAAAAGGTCTGCTTTTTATATTTCAAACATTATCTGAGGAAACCTGACCCATAGACTTTGAACCTTGGCTCCGTTAGAGAGAGTTGTGGAGTCGCCTAGAGGCACAGGGAAGGAACAACTTGATTCAGTGGACGGACGCCTGTGTTACATTTTCCTAACAGCCTTCTGAAATGACCCTCTCAAGGATGTACATGAGCCTTTATGAACAAAATATGAATATTTGCCAAATGATATTTTTAGGAAGCATTTAGTGAGTGCCAGAAAGCCTACAGGACACTGCAGGGAGAATAACAAATGCTGCATTTTATTGATGTCAGCAATAGCTTGTAAACCTCAGACGTGACTTCACACCCAGAGATTGCTTCACTGCCCAGAATGAAAAGCCATTTTCAAGGGAACTCCTGGCATCACTTTCAAGAGTGCTTGGTGCCTGGCCGTCCCACCAGGCTTCGTGTGAAGGGCACGGAGCAGCAGCTGGTGCGGACATAAGGCTCTCACTTCTGGAGGTCTGAGTCCATAACTTAGCCTTGCTTTGGCCACAAGAAAACGTTTACTGGGTTCATTCTCTCCCTGCTCAGCTTCATTAGAAAACCACCACACCATGTGGCTGCGCTCACTCCAGCTGGCAGGGTCTGCTGAGGAGGAAGCCAGGGGTTGGGTAAACAGGGCTTGGCGAGGTGTGCTGGCTCTTCTGAAGGGAATTTTGCCTGCCACCTGCCTGGGCTTGAGCTTTCCTCAGGCCAAGTGCTATTAATTCTTCTCTGTCATGAACATTACGTCCATGTCAAACTTCTGTTTTATCTTAAAACTAATTCATTAGGTGCCGGCTCTTCTGAAGCTGGAATCGGTGAGGGTTTCAAATATGAGATGGATTGGTAAGAACTGACTGATAAAACTATCGACTGGGACGGACAAGGTTCTGTTTTTGAAAACATTTGTTTTCATCTCACCAGGGTATTCATGGACTCCCCGGTGTGTTACTGTAATTTTTTTTTCTTTTTTCCTTTTCTTTTCTTTTTTTTTAAATGTGGACTGGAAGTAAGGCGTGGGTGTTGTTGAAGGTTTTCCATCTGAGACTTTAAAAACATTGGGAAAAGGATAAGTGGTTTGCTTGAAGGGAAAACAGGGGTTATCAGGTCTACAGGATGGAGAGATAGTGACAAAGTCTGTCCTTTCTGTATCATGAATCCTAAGGAGCTTCTTGATCCAATAACAGTATTAATCTAGGAAAGTTTTAGATTTGAGGAGAAAGTTCCTGAATGGGCTTTTCTGCTGCTCCGTGTCGGAGCCCCTCTCAAGCCCAAACAGGCCTTCACTTTCTGTCCTCCTGTGGCCACCAGTAGCTACACCATCCCTTCTTGCCTCTGCCCAACTTGGCTCCTGCTCCCCAGCATGACCACACTGGCCCTTTCAGTTCTTTTTTTAAAGATTTTATTTATTTATTCATGAGAGACACACAGAGAGGCAGAGACACAGGCAGAGGGAGAAGCAGGCTCCATGCAAGGAGCCCGACTCGGGACTCGATCCCAGGATCCCGAGGTCACCCCTGGGCCGAGGGCAAGTGCTCAATGACGGAGCCCCCAGGCATCCCTGGCCTTTCAGTTTTAAGAGGGCCTCCAAATTAGCCTCAAACCTCCAAATGCTTTACAGGAATTTAGAATCTTTTTCTGAAAATGATGTAGTAAATTATACATTGTCATGAAGTCAGAGCAGAGAGCCAGGGATGATAAAAATCTTTTTAAATCTTGGAAAAAATTAATTTCAGCATTTTAAAGTAATAAGCCCTGATTGTCCTTGACAGACGGGTTTTTTTTTTAAGATTTTTTATTTATTTATTCATGAGAGACACACACAGACACACAGAGGCAAAGACACAGTCAGAGGGAGAAGCAGGCTCCATGCAGGAAGCCCAATGTGGGACTCGATCCTGGGATCAGGCTCTGGGCTGAAGGCGGCGCTAAACCGCTGAGCCACCCAGGCTTCCCGACAGACAGGTTTTTAAGGTGAGGTGCAAATGACCTGTCGTTCACTGTGCTGCTCCAATCCTGCCATTTGGAAGAGAGGGTGAAAATATTTAAGAAACCAAGATTAAAGATGAAAACACACACACACACACACACACACACACACACACACACACACACATTCTAACTTAAAGAATACAGACTCTCCGAGGCTCCATTCTATGATCCCCTAGGAGCAAAAAAGTAAAGATTGAAGGCGTGTTTCTACTGAAAATCTCAAAGACAAAGCACTTTTGGAGATGCTTGGTCTCTAAATGATCTTTTCAAATTCTCATATCAAAGTAGAGGGGAGACTGGATGAGGGGAGCAATCGAAGTTCACCTTAAATCTCACTTCTTTTCTTGAAACTTTTGTCACCAGGGAGCCCCAGGGATCGCCACCCCTCCTTTTTTGAACTTAGAACTCTACCTCACACTCAAAAAATATTTACTGAGCACCATTTCCTCACCAGCTACTGGTCCAAGTGCTGGGGAGACAGTGATAAATAGAGCAGCTCTGATGGCAGCTTGTAAGGAGAGTCTGTACGAGTGGAAGAGACAGTCTGGGTGTTCTGAGTGTTACCCGACGTGCCGCAGTTTCACAAATGTTGCTGGAAGAGGTGAGACACCCGGGTTGGAGACGCAGGACCGTTTATTACTCACAGTGATAATGACAGTAGCCAGAGAGTCAGCATTTATGAGCAAGTTCTCCGAGCCCCAATTCTCACAGGGTGGCTGTGAGGAGAGTCAGATGGCACCTGCCGAGGCAGAAGAGGAATGCTCCTGTTTCGGAGGTGAGGAGCCTGGATCCACAATAATGGGATAATAATGGGCAAATAATTTTATCCAAATAATGGATAAAATCCATAATAATGGGCAGCAGGCCTGCTGGCCCTTTGTTTTGGAGAGAGATCTCATTTTCATTACGCTGGGCAGTAAACACCCCAGCCCTTTCCTGCGGAGGGAGACCCTACCTCTGACTTTCAAGACTGTTCATTATACAAGCATCCTGGAGAAGGTGGCCTGGAACTGAGAGCCGCCAGCACCTCATTTGCAAGACAGGCAGAAACAGGAGAGGTCCGTGGAAAATTCTTTTCCAACAGTTCAAAGCAATGGCTTGATTTGTCAGAGTAGAGACAGCTCTGCCTACAAGAGTGAGAAGTAATTTTTTTCACATGCTGCCTTCTGGGGCTTATGGATGTGACCACAATACTAAAAAGGGCAAGTCTTCGGGAAGGATAGAGGAGGACCAGGGCTGAGCCAAGGAAATCTCTGATGTGACAATTCATTGGCAGCTTCTAGAAACCTGTGCAGTCCTGTGACAACATGAAACATTAGCTACGCATCTCATGGTTCGAAGTGTTGGGCTGCAGGTGTTCGCCAGGCTACCAGGGTGACCAGGCATCCATATGGGGAGGGGCGGGTAAGGGGTGTGAGCCACTTGGAGGAGAAATGAGAGCCAGTCGTGGAATAATTGTATTAAAAAAAAAAAAACAACAACCCTGTTTTGAAGTGAATTAGCCTAAATAAGTGTCTCATGTTGGCCAGGATTTATTTTATTTAAGCCTGATACACAGGAATTTAGAAACAGCCATATGGATTCTCTTGAAGGTTGGTAAAAACAAAATGTGCTTCTAAGCTGTCTGCCAAGTTTCAGCCTTAGTTAATTTTTATGGATGAGTTTTAAACTCCTAAAAAACAAATGTATAATACAAGTACTGACGTAGAAACAGATTTAACTATAAAAACATGCAGTGGAAGCTGAAATATATATCACAGAATTTTTGTAGGAAAAATTTGATAAAGGTGTATTTGGTATAATAATAAATTCAAAGCAGTAGCAAGATGTAGTTAAAAATAAGAAACTAGTGATTGTTGGTGGGAAGAATGTATAAAATGAATGAAAATGTCTCTTAATCAGAAACTCAGGAATAAATGGTGTATATTTCCTGAAATGCTCAGTGCATGTCTGTCTGGAGTAACTAATTGACCTAATGCAAACTATCTTTGAATTCTTGGACCTCCTGTCTGAATCCTTCCTATTGTTAATAAAATAGTAGCTGGAAAACTAATTGTCTAGACTACCTAGGAGAAAAGCTGTTATGCATTTAATTAGTCTTATTTAAATTTTAATTTTAATTCCTCTTCTCTACACTCCCTGTGCCAATACTTGCCATATGTATGCTGGAAAAAAAGTATTGGTGTTAAAAAAAAGTTTACATTGTTCTTTTGTATACATTGCTGTGTTTGACCCCATTTATTCCTAACAATTACATTTTGCATAGAGGAATTATTATGCTTTTTACAGATGGAGAAAGTGAAAAGTCAGTGATAGTCTAGAGCCAGATAACCGGTGAGAGCACAGAACAATGAATTGTCAAAAAATACTGATTTGGTTCCTCCTGAAACAACGTGGTTATGCAAACAACTTATTTACTTGGTGGGATTGGAATTTCTAGTTTAGATTACGATGATAATGGAACTACCTCTATTAAAAAAACAATAAAAATATATAGATCAATAACAACAACAAGGGAACCCTGGGTGGCGCAGCGGGTTTAGCGCCTGCCTTTGGCCCAGGGCGCGATCCTGGAGATCCAGGATCGAGTCCCACGTCGGGCTCCCGGTGCATGGAGCCTGCTTCTTCCTCTGCCTGTGTGTCTGCCTCTCTCTCTCTCTCTGTGACTATCATAAATAATAAATAAAAAAAAATAACAACAACAACAACAACACACACACACACAGTGTTCTCTGTGATTCAGTTTTGAATTAGACCAGTTTTGCCAATGCTTCAGAAATGAAGAAAGAAAGAAAATTAAAGGAAAAGAGGAAAAGAGGATGCCAGTCAATGCCTTCTTTTTGGACCTTACTTTCCAGCTTATGATGACCTCAGAAGTAGGATCAGAACTGCTGAAAGATTTAAGATCCAGAGTGACTTTATTTTAAAAAAAATCGAACATTTTATTTTGTTGAAAAATTATGGGGGAAACTTTGAGAATTCATTTACTTAATAAATATCATTTAAAAAAGCAAATGTTTTTAATAAGGAGATCAATTTTAACTACTCAGGAGGCAGTAAATACATTAAAACAAATTTAATTCTGGCCCATACAATTTTGAATTACTTCCCTTTCCAGTTTAAAATATAAACAAACATTACAGTTGGTATAGTACTAAACATAATGGCAACTGACATTTTCATGGTGAAGAAAACTTCACCATCAAATGGGTATTAAATTCAGCAATAACCTAACAACTAGAGTTAGAAAACTATGCCTGTATTAACAAAATCATGACGTTTTGGATCTTTATGAAAAGAAAGTTGAAGTCAAAATGGATATGATATAATTGCTATAACTCTTTTTATGCATAGAGAATAATGACAGTCATAAAACAAAAAATAATATGAGATCATGGAGATGCACTCAGCCTATGTTTCTATTTCCGCTAGTGGCCAAGAGATATATTTGCAAAGTCCATTGTTTTATGCAGTGGCTATGGTAAACTTTTATTTTTATTCTATTTTATTTTTTTTATGGTAAACTTTTAAATGAAAGCCCCCACTCCCCACCACTTCCTTAACCCCTCCTTCTATATACAGATGTAGATAGGTAAGTGTAAAAGGGATAATTTGCCTTATCCTGAAAACTTGTTCTGGGAAAAAGTAGAAGGAAGTTGAAATTTAATAAGGCTTATGGGATTTTCCAAAGTTCAAAATACTATTGTGACTATTTTTGTGATTCCCTGACCCCAAATGCATGCCCTACCAGATACCCGAGTGCTTAAAATTTCACAACGGATTTTTCACTTTGGGTTTTAAAATGTCTTTGGGTCATTGAGAATCTCTCTGGGAGTGATAACACCCAGTCTGACACATAATGAGTGTTCACTAAATGATTTCAAATGGAAACTTCATTACTTTCTCATGGGGATTAGTTGACAGCCAAGTGAGGTTAAATTAGGTCCTCAGTTAAGACAGGAGAGCAGGGATGCCTTGGTGGTTCAGTGGTTGAGTGTCTGCCTTTGGCTCAGGGCATGATCCCGGGGTCCTGGGATCGAGTCCTGCACTGGGCTCCCTGCATGGAGCCTGCCTCTCCCTGTACCTATGTCTCTGCCTCTCTCTTTGGGTCTCTCATGAATAAATAAAAAATCTTTTAAAAAAAAGAGAGAGAGAAGGATTGCATATAGAGAGTACTTCAGAGGCTAGGAGTGAGGAAAATGAAAAGGAAAAGAGAGTCCCAAAACACTCTCTTCAGTTTATAAATTCACTGAGGCTTTGTCTTTCCCATAAATAATTTGCCAGAACTTACTTTCTCTTCCTTTTATTCTTCCTCCTTTTTCTGATTTTTATCTTTCATGTCCTCTTCACTTCCTTTTCTTCCTCATCTGTCTATTCCCAAAATGGATTTAAAGGTGTACTAAAAACATTATTAGAATCATAAGAAATATGAAGAATAATTTGTACAGATGATAAATCAGAATTATTTCATGGGGCTATGCATCAAGTCAAGAATTTTTTCTACCCATTTATATATTTATGCTTATCTACATTGTTCTTCAGGATATTTAGGGACGTTAAACACATTTGCAAATAGTGTGCATTTTACTCTGAAATTCACAAATGAGCAGCAAACTTGCCTTACTATTTTAAACTAGTAGTTAGCATGAAATAAATATTTATTGTTAGCATGAAATAAATAGTTAGCATGAAATAAATATTTATTGAGTGTCAAAGGGTGGTGAGATCACTACTTAATATTTGAAATTAAAACACAATACTGAATTTATTTCTTATAATAATGGAGGTCTATACCAATTGCACATAGTCCCTTTGAGAAGAGTAGACTGCTGATCTTATGTAGGGCTTTTGAACATCATGGGGTTCAGGAATTGGCATACTGTGAGAGGCATAAATGAGTTGACATACCTGTTTCAGCATGATTACTCAGGTGCGATGGTTGTTGATTGGTTGACATTCAGAGGCATGTTTCTTGGAGCAAATCTGTTTCTCACTGGCTGCCTTTCAGTAGTGAGGAACTGTTATTGATTGGTTAGCTTGTGAAAGCATGCTAATTGAGGCAAAATTGTCAGTGATCAATTAAGTAGACTTAAAAGTGGTTCTGATGGCTACTTGCTACTATGGCTAAAGAACAATCATTCTTTTCCCTAAGATCGTGTGAATGTTTTCATTTGCACTCCCACATTTTGGTCCTTATCCAGATAAAGCTGTAGGAAGTTTGCCAAGAAACTTGCTACTGTTGTTTATTCTCATGAAGATGAGATTTCATCTTTGATCAGCATGTTTTCATTTTTGAATCATTTGTTAAATCATCTGTTTGGATAGTGGCAGTGCAGAATCATTCAAGACAATGGACAACAAATATTGAATAACTGTGACACAAACTAGTATCAGAAGTGTTATAAAAAAGGCCTAGAAGACACCATGGAACCTATACATATAATTTCTTAGTCAGGAAGACTAATTTCCTGAGTCTAATTTAGGAAGTCAGTATACCTTTTCTTTTTTCTTTATTTTCTTTCTTTCTTTCTTTCTTTCTTTCTTTCTTTCTTTCTTTCTTTCTTCTTCTTCTTCTTCTTTCTTTCTTTCTTTCTTTCTTTCTTTCTTTCTTTCTTTCTTTCTTTCTTTCTTTCTCTTCTTTGATTTTATTTATTTATTTATTCATGAGAGACACACAGAGAAAGGCAGAGACATAGACAGAGGGAGAAACATGCTCCATGCAGGGAGCCTGATGTGGGACTCGATCCCAGGACCTCAGGATCACGCCCTGAGCGGCGACAGATGCTGAACCACTGAGCCACTCAGGCATCCCAGTGTATCTTTTCTTTTAGCTTAGATGTAGATTTTTCCATCTCATCTGTAGCATTAATCCAGGTATAACAGGAGGTAGAAACAATGGTTTAGAATCCCCCCATTGACCAAAATAAATAAGTAAATAAATCAATCATGCTCATTAATAAATAAAATCCAGAGCTATTATATTGAGTCAAGGAATCAAATTGGCTTATTGTGTCCACCTTGTCTGGGCTTACTTGTTACTGAGAGAATGAGGAAACAAATATTTTTGGTGACTACACCAAGTTGCCTAGCTGCTATTGATGGAGTCCTTATCAGGAAAGTTATTATCTATTTTCTCTGTCATTATTTGCTATACGTTTATTAAAAATACCATATAGACCAAATAGATATACTAGCCTATTATATTCTAGTCTATTTTGATTTAAGAACAAAGAGAAAAATTATATAATATTAGGTATGATAAACTGGTTATAAAGTAGAAAATTTTAAAATTTGGGTATAGTTGATGCACAATGTTACGTTAGTTTCAAGTATACAACATAGTGATTCAGGAACTCTATACATTATGCTATGCTTAAATTAGAAATTGTATTATATAATTTGTTAGATAATTTATCAAGCAAAATAAAATACCAGAATTTTCCCCAGAAAAGATAGAAAACCTAAATAGATCAATTGCTGTAGAAGAAATTAGAAATGTTGTTATAAAAGGTTGCTGCAGAACACTCAGTATTTTTAAACTCATGAAAATCAGATGGTTTTACATCTGTATTCTAGGTGACATTTAGAGTCTTTTGAGGTATCAGTCAAAAAGAGATAATTCACATATTAATAAAATTATTCAAGATTATGGGAAAAGTGTACACACCATTTACAAAACTAGCATAACCTTAATATCAAACTCAATACTGAAAGTATAAAAGTTATAGACCTAGACCTATATAGGCAAATCAAATTTATCAGTGTATTAAAAGAATGAAGTAAGTTTTGTTCCAGGAATGCAAGGATAGTTCAACAAAAAAAGCTAGCAACATAATTCATTTCATTATCAAATGAAAGAAGAAAAAAGCATTATCAGTCTATCAATTCTATCTAAAAAGAGAAAATTGAATCAAACTTAAAGTTAGCTACATTCCTAATAAAAATGCTAAGAAAAATAGTGACAGAGAAAACTATCACAACACAATAAAGACCCCTTATCAAAAAGTTCAATAGCATGCTTCTTAGTAAAAATATTAGTTATTTCCATTAAAAGTAAGACTAACACTGGAATACTCACAGCTTTCTCATTATTAAATGCTATTTTGGAGGTTCTAGAGAAAGCCACGAGACTAGAAAACAAATAAATGGCATATATATAAAAAGAGACATATTTTTATTTGCCTATAATCCAAATGATTCTACTAAAGGTATTAGGATTTGGTAGAGTAGCTGGATATATGAGCAGCATAAAAACAGATCAATTGCTCTTCTTTATATTGGTCATCAGAATAAAGGAATGCATTTAAAAGAAATTTTCATACTGTGTGTGGACAAAATGTTATTGAAGTTTCTAAATAAATGAAGAGACATGCTCCATTCTTGTTTTGAAAGAGTTAGTGTTATGGAAATATCAGTCACTCAAAAATGAATATATAAAACCAATTTAGATATATCCAATCCGAATTTCTATGTGTGCTTTTTAAAGTTAGATATAACAATTTTGAAGTTTATCTGGAAGGCTATATATTGTAGAATTACCAGCAATTCTAGCAACAATGATAGTGACTGGATTCTTGCATTACAGGATATCAAACCTTACCATAAAGCTGCTATAATCAAACCTCTACTGTTTGGCACAGACATAGATGAGCACAAGAGGACCCAACAAAGAGTCCATGTATATAGCAGAGTCTAATATAAAATGAAGATGACATTTCAGTTTGGTGGGAAAAGCTTGTATATTTAATAAATGGTGTTGGCAGAATTGAAAATCTTGTTGGGAAACAGAAATCTAGATTCTCATGCGATGTCATATACAAACATTTTTAGATATATTAAAGGTTTAAGCTATAAATAAGTGAACAAAGAAAAGGAAAAAGAAAAGAAAGAAGGAACACCAGAGGCCTTAATGAAATAGAATACAGAAAACAATCACATTTCTCTATGTGTTGAGCTATATGGCAAAAGAAGTCAAATGACAAATTCAGAGAAAATTTTTTTGATACTAATGACAAAGGGTTATTATTGCAAACATTTAAAGTATTGCTGAGCTTTGATTAACAAAAAGACAAAACCTAATAGAAAAAGAAGAGTAAATTTTAAGTGTCCAATAAGTACTTGAAAGTATGATCAACTTCACTAGTACTCAAGGAAATATGTAATAAAGCAATAATAAAATATAATTTTTCACCCGTAATATGGAAAACATTGAAGAGCTTTGTAACATCAACACTCATTTGTTAAATCATTTAACTCTCTGGGAAAGCTGTTTGATAGCAAATACCTCTTTTGGAACTATGTCCTAGATAAATACTTGCACGAGTGTATAAGAAAATATGTATATGGATGTTTGTAGTGGAAACAGCTGGAAAAAAATCTGAATGCCCATCAATTTCGAGAAGTATTGAAAATGTTTATTTGATAAACCTGTGAAATACTATGCAGGTATCAAAACAGAATAAGATAAATTCATATATCTATATATTCACCTACAAGCATTTCCAAGATATATTTTTAAGTGAAATAAAACAAGTTGTGAGTAATTTATAATGAATAATCTGAATTTTTTAAAAGATTAAGTGAGCAAAAATCAATATATGGGTATATATATATGTTGGTATATACCTTGATGAATATAGAAACAGCTTCGGGATATCACACAGGTTACACTGGCAATTCCTTGAGATGGGATCAGTTGAAGATTAGAGGGGATAATTAACTTTTATTTCTATAGTTTAATTTTTACAATGAGCCCATACTATTTCAAACTTATGATAGTAAAAAATTTCAAATTATGATAGTAAAAAAACAAAATAGATATTGACTCATAGATCATGTAAAGCATTTTGAGATATTAAACCTCTTAGAACGTTAGGAATTCTAGGGAAAAGAATAAATGCCATAAACCAAACAGGCACAGAAAACCAAGGGGACTAAGGGAAGGAAGAGAGATAATAAAAATCCTATGAATTTTAGGAGTTCCTGTAAACCATAGCTCTAAAATTATTGCAACACGATAACTAGTGCGACCAGATGTTAGTTATTATATTCTACATCTATATATTCATGGCCAACTTGAATTAATATTAAAAAAAAACAAGCAAGCAACAGGCAAACAAGAACCTTGAAGACTGATTCTTTGAGATTTATCTAATGCTAGGGATCTGGAATTATCAGTACTGACTCTTACGTCAAAAACACAACCTCTGGTTCTCTTGATTCTCATCCAGCGTTGCTGTCTGTATACAGATGTGGCATTAAAGTATTCTCTGAATCACCAGAACTTGACCAAAATAATTATTACGAGAAGTTAACAATAGGAAATTTGTGACTCAGAGTTCCTAGCTTGCCAAAGTTCAGGTGAGTCAGTGGTGAAATTGAGATGGACCCTGGACAATCTTTTTTTCTTTTTCTTTTTTTTTTTTTTTTTTGACAATCATTTTAAAATAGAATCCTCCCGTCCTTCTAAATTTTAGGCACTAAGGTTAGGTCTTGTAAGATAATACCTTTTCCCCCAGCAAACCATAAATAATGCCGTTTAAAATAGAAATGAACACATGTGATACGACTGTACTTGTTGTTTGATTTTTTTTAAATATCTAAAGACTGTCTTATTATTCATAGTTTTGGTTTTCAGTTTGCTTTCTACAGCCAATGTATAAACCGACTAGATTAGCAGAGATTTAAATCTCACAGATATCCTGTTCCTGTTTTTTCCTGCGTTGACATTTTACAGGAGACAGACCCAGAGATAACAGAAATGTAGTATAAATAACAATGTGGATGCTTATCTGAACTCTGTAAACATATATAGTTAATTCATTTAGATTCTGTACATGCGTTTAAAATGCACACACACACAAATATATCATGAAGTTTAGGCTCCCTCGGGAAGGTCTTTTTTTTTTTTCTTTCTTTCTTTTTTTTTTTTTTCCTCGGGAAGGTCTTGATGGGTACCTGATTACTCTTCTAGTCACAGAATAACCATTGATTTTTTCCAATAAGTGATCATTGGGAAGAAGAAATGTGTATATATGAGGGAATATTTCTCTTAACATAATATATTTTTCTACTTATGTTCACAATCAAGACCTTCATGTGTCTATGTCATAATGTAGGGATAATAGGTCATCCATCCACTAAGGGTTGAAAACTAGAATAAATTTACCATTTGTATGTATTTTGAGTTTGGGCCCATGTAAAAAAAATATTTAGGAGCTTAGAAGAAATCACTTTAGACTCATTCCTACTAGAAATAATTAGAAACAGCTTTGCATGGAAACATTCACTGATGCTTGTTGCCTGGACTAGAGTCTAGGACAGCTCACTTGTTTTTCTATGGTCCATGAACTAAGAGCGATCTTCACATTTTTAAATGGTTGAAAAAAACAGAATTTTTATTTTATTTTATTATTTTATTTTATTTTATTTTATTTTATTTTATTTTATTTTATTTTATATTTTATTAAAATGTTTACTGTATGGCTCTTTACAGAAAAAGTTTGCTGACCGTTGGATTAGAAAGTCCCTGAATATATATGCTGTGTGGAGTTTATATGCAATGTTTCTTTTGTGGGCAAGCTGAACAATGTTCAGTAATTCACTTATTCAACCTTTTATTCTTTCACTCAGTAAAAGCTATCTTGAATATTGACCCTGAACCAGCATTAGGAATAGAGAGAAATGTAGGACAGGTTCTTTTGTCCTAGACATTATAATGATGGCACATTAATAAGACAGTTGTACTAAGAATTTCCACAAATAAATGCCTTACTGGGCAGAGGACCGTAGTAATTTTGGGTCTTCCAAATTCTTTCCCAAGATTTGGAGCAAATCATGCAGATTATGAACTTTTCCTTATATCCTCCACGCCAGCATCTGGAACTTCCTTTTCCCTGCCCGCAGGGCTACACGAGTTCCTGCTCTCTGGAGATAAGCACTGTGCTTCCCTATCGGGACAGTTTTAGAGGCCCAGATGAGCAACCACGATTACTGAGCTTTTTCCATGTAGCAAGTATGAAGCTAGGAGCTTGACTTGAAATAACGTCACAGAGACCTCACACTTTGCAAGGTAGACATGATCATCCTCGTTTTTGTAAATGAGAAAACAGAATTTCAGAAAAGCCAAATAAACCGCCTCAAACAGTGGCAGAGGCGATGCCTCAAACATAAAGTTGCTTGTTTCCAAAGCTAATCCTTTTAATGACAGTTTACTAAGTTGGCCTGTTCTTGAGACTCAAATTGTGTCCACACAGGGCTGTCTTTTGGTTACTCTTGAGATGTTAATTGTTAGCTAAGTCTCTCGGGCTGTGGCTAAGCAATAGAAAATAAATATTTTCTGGTAAATATGCTGTTTCCATGTTTGTGGGTGGCAGTGACTTTACACAAGAACTAGCTCACCCTGAATTCCACTTTTTTCCCTACCTTTGTTTCTAAAACATTTGTGTTTACTTGAATGAGAGGAATTTTCCAGGCAGTTGTGACTCACTCTAGGTTAAAGCCACAGGGTAGGTAGCAGAAGACACATGGGTTCAAATTTACATTTTTTTCTTGGTGGGAGCCCTTGTCAATATTACTTCATTTTCCGAGTCTCAGTTTCTTCATTTGTGAAACTATTCATGGTGGAATTTGACTTCCCTTTATGCATAGGGCCATCTTTATTTTTTTTTATTATTTTTTTATTATTATTTTTTTTAGATTTATTGCATAGGGCCATCTTTAGATTTCATTTCCCAATCAGTCCTGTCAATAGTGATGTTGGGCTGGTAGGACCATAGAATCTGAGAGTTGGGATGAGTAGTACAATATATCCTTTTTTTTTAAAGATTTATTTATTTATTTAAGACAGAGAAAGAGAGAGAGAGAGGAAGAACAGAGGGAGAGAGAGTGAGAATCTCAAGCGGACTTGGTGCTGAGGGCAGAGCCTAAAGTGGGGCTCGATCTCATGACCCTGAGATCATGACCTGAGCTGAAATCAAGAGTCAGACCCTTAGTTGACGGAGCCACCCGGGAGCCTATACAATGTATAATCTCTGAAGACAGATAGACTGGAGTTATTACTAGTTAAAGGATCTGAGGCAAACTGACTTCTTTGCCTTGAGACTCAATTTCTTTATGTAGAAATAGGGGAGTGATAGGACTACCTCATATTAATCATAGACTTGAGTGTTTATTGTGTGCCAGGCACTGTTCTAAGCACTTTATATGAACTGAATGATTTAATCCTCATAACGACCCCGTGAGGTTGCGAATATGAACCCCATTTTGCAGAAAAGGAAACTGACACATGGAAAAGTGTAGGAGGTGAGGAAGCCAGGGTTTGAAACTTAGCAGTCTGATTTTGGAGTCCAAGTTCTTAATGATTATATCACAGCTCCCACAGAACTGTGCTGAGGTTGAATTAAGGAAAAAAAGGAAAAAAATGTATGTATAAAGCCCTCAACATAGAGTGGGTTTTCAGTAAATATGGGTTACTTTCCTTCAAAGAGTGCTTTAAAAAGTGTGACTCACATACACCTGCACTGGAATCAAGTGTTGTGAGGGATGCATTTGTCAGAAATGCTGATACTTGGACTGCAACCTGGACCTACTGGATTCTGAGAATCCTGCATTTTTGGCAGGCATCTTTAGACACTTGGGTTTGTCGATATCCCTCTTAAAAAATGGGGTCCTCAGAACTGAATACAGGGTTTTGAGGTGGCACCACCCTACTGAGCACTGCAGGTCCTCCACCTCTCTTGTTCTATGTGTGAATTCACCACCAATGGCCACACCAAACTGCTTCTTAATTAAATAGGTTATATGGATATCGTAAATAACTCACTTCTGCTAAGGCAGCCTAAGATCACACGAGCTTTTCTAGCTGCCAAATCACGCGCTTGGCTCATATTACAACTTCTGTCAGTGAAATCCCTGCAGTTCTTTGTCACATAAAACACTACTAAACTAAAACAAATTTGGTTTGTATTTGTGCAGTTGAGTGTTTGAACCTAAGTTCAGGATTTTACATCGATCTCTGTTAAATTACATCTTGTTAGTTCTGGCCCAATTGTCATGCCCATGGAAATATTTTAAAATTCTACTTCTACCATTCAATATATCTAGCTAATGCTTCCATCCCTGTGCCATTTAAAACATTGCCACGCCTTCTATACCCTTGTCTAAGTCACTAATAAAAAGTATTTCACAATAACAGGCTTGCTGTGTTTTCCAAGGATCCTCTTCAGGATCCAAGGATGGATCCACTGTCCAAGGATGACATTATTTCACTTGTTGATATTCTCTTAGGTACCTATTATGTGCCAAATGTCATGTTACATCCTGGAGATAAACGTATGAACATGGCCCAGACCCTGGTCTCAAGAGTTTCACAATCTAATGAAGATTAACAAGTTAGTAGACAAACGCAATACTATGTGATGAGGGATGTAGCGGAGGGATAAATGAGGGATAAGGGTAAAATCAGGCCTTTGGTAGAATAATCATAGAATGATGGAAATCCATCTGGGGTCTGAGTAGACCTCCATAACTTAGAAACACTTTTCTCATGTAGTTCTAATCTTATGAACCCTTTCTATCGCTCTCTTTTATTTTTCTTTTTTTTTTCTTTCTATCGCTCTTATGTAACACTTTAAATGTTGCCACTACTTTTTCTTTGGGTAATAACCAGTAGTGGAGTTATTGGATCATATGGTAATTCTCTTTTTAAATTTTGTGAGGAACCTCCCTACTGCCTTCCACAGTGGCTGCACCAATTTACATTCCCACCAACAGTACATGAGAGTTCCTTTTTCTCCATTTTGCCAACACTTGTTATTTATTGTCTTTTTGATTTTAGCCATTCTGACAGGTATAAAGTGACATCTCATTGTGGTTTAGTTTGTATTTCCCTGATGATGAGTTGATATTGAGCATCTTTTCATATGTCTATTGGCCACCTGTATGTTTTCTTTGGAAAAAATGTCGATTTAGGTCCTCTGGCCTTTATAAAAATGGATTATTTGGATTTTTGTTGTTGAGTTGTGTAAGTTCTTTATGTATTTTTGATATTAACTATCTTTTGCATCTATCATTTGCAAATATCTTCTCTTATTCCATGGGTTCTACTGCTGGGTATATACTCAAAGAACACAAAGACATTAATTCGAAAATATATATGCACCTCTATGTTTATTGCAGCATTATTTACAATAGCTAAGATATGGAAGGAGCCCAAGTGTCCATTGATAGATAGTTGAGTAAAGAAGATGTGGAATATAGACACCATGGCATATTATGTAGCTGTAAAAAGGATGAAATCTTGCCATTTGTCACAACATGAATTGACCTGGAGGGTGTTATGCTAAATGAAATAAATCAGACAGAGAAAGACAAATACCATTATGATTTCACTTATATGTGGAATCTAAAAAGCAAAGCAAATGAATAAACAAACAAACACACAGCAGAATCAGGCTTATAAATATAGAGACCAAACTGAGGATGGTTGGGGAGGAGCCGAGGGAGGTAAGACGGGAGTAGGGGATTGGGAGATATGGGCTTCCAGTTATGGAAAGAATAAGTCATGGGAATCAAAAGTACAGCATAGAGAGTATAGTCAGTGGTATTAAAATCCTGTAGTATTGTGACAGATGGGAGCAACGTTTGTGATGACCATAGCATAATTTATAAAGTCATTGAATTGCTATGCTGTACACCTGAAACAAATGTAACATTGTGTGTCAGCTATACTCTAATTAAAAAATAAACTACCACTACTGGGTTTTGGTTGACCATTAAATTGAAGGCCCAGCTATGGTCCTGTTAACTCTATTCTTTATCTGGATTGGGTGCTCTTACCAGCTAGATAGAACAATCACTTACTGCCCTCCTGTAAAAAAATTTTTTTATCCTTTTCCTTTTACGTAACTTATTTATGCTCCCCCCACCTCCCAAGTTCCACCTTATACCCATGATTAAGACTTCATTTAGTCACAGATGGCAACAATTAGCTGTGTTTCCATTTCAAATTACAGTGTGTTCGTGTGTGTATTCTTTAATGCAAGTGGCTCTAGGGTCCCACCCTACAGTCTTGTTTAGCTTAAGTTGGGTACAATGCCAAAGCTAGTTTAGAGGAGTTCTCATCAGGTCTCCCACACAAGGCAAAATCGTTGGAAGAACAGTTAGCCTGCTGCTCCTCACCCACTTAACATCGTTTAGTCCAAGGACTTGGCTTCACGTTTTCATGGAAAATATTAGTTATTTTTATATATACAAGTTTAGAAACTGATTTTTCTTTTTTTTTTTTAAACCATAAAATGAGGGTAGGGAAATTTGGAGAACCACCAGATGAAAATTGGGCTAATTCTTAAGTATGTAAACTTGGGTCATTTTAGTCATTCTCACTTGTTAAAAAATAAAACAAAACAAAAAAAAAAGAGGCTGGGCTCCTCAGGATTGAGCATGGTACTGGGAGGTGAGAGCTGATTACGTACAATTGAGTCTCATACAGTAACTTATTAAGTCTTATTCTTACCTTTTTGGGGAATTGCCTTTAAATATCCTCCTCTGGTTTCTAATTCCTTGCTATTGTGGAGGATGCCAGGGGTTAAGGGTTTGCTTTTGGAGTCAGAAGCAACTGGGTTTGTATCCCATTCCTCGGTAGTTATGTGACCTGGGTGGGTCATGACCTCCCTTTGCCTCAAATTTCTTTACTGTAGAATGGTGACAATCAACAGTTTATTCCTCTTTGGGCTGCTGGGAGAATTAAACAGTATGTGAAAATGCTTAAGATAGCACACTGTAGAGGGAAATTGCACAATAAATGTGAGTTATTTTGTTGTTGATGTTAAGATAATTCTTTGAGGCTTTGGATGGTGAAGCTGGCAAAAATTGAAGTGAAACCACTGGGTTCCCATAATTGCACTATAGTAGCTTTAGAATATTTCTAAAAAAAATGTCTCAAGGATGTTGTGCTCTGAACTATTAATATATTGGACCAGATAATTTTTGTTTTGTTCTTTTTGTCCCATTTGGTGGGATGTGGTGCTGTGCTGTGCATTGTAGAATGGTCAGCAGCATTCCTGGTCTCTACCCCCTAGATGCCAGTTACACCCCCTCTCCTCTCAGTTCCAACCAAAACTGTTCTCAGACATTGCCAAAGTCCCCTGGGGACAAATAACCCCCAGTAGGCCAAGAATAATCCTAAATCACTTTCTTCAGCCCTAGGGTCACTTGGTTCCCCTTGTCTTTCCTGAAAGCTATGAAATTGAGTTTAAAGGAATCCCATTGGCTTTGATTGAGTGGATGCCTATAACATTTAAGTAGGTGTGTTCTTTAGAACCGAGACAAATGCTTTCTTATGCATTTCAGTGCAACACTCCAGTGGGCTCTCCTGTGTGATTCTGGAGTAGGGAATAATGGCGCATTGTATTTGCATGCTCTTTCACTTGCTACTTTCAATCCAGCATTGAGTTCTGGAGGAAAGAAGGAATTCTCGTTAACAGTAAATACCATTTTCAATAAGTATTCTTAGGGCTCACTGAAGACAAAAAAAATTGAACTAGGGAAAATAAATGGCAGAAAAGTTTTATTCATATAAAATAAATGTTCTAATTGGCAAGGGTGGTTCAAAAGGACTTCTCCGCTCTCTGGACACTTTGAGCTTTGCCCATTTTCTCCTTGGCAATGCAGTGTAAAATGGAAAGGGATTCTTTGAGCCTCTTGTTGACATTTTGTTGGAATATAAGACATATTGCGTTTAGATTTGTGACCTGCAAGAATTCCATCTGCACATTCACTAGGGACAGTGCCACTGATGATGATTCCAAACAGTCTATTCGTATTATTTATTTACTTGCTTAAAAATAGCAAATTAAACTGAAAGGACTGTTTGATTTGGAGACCTCAGTCAATTATTTTATTTCCTAGAATGGCTTGCGTGGAACAGCGTGGTCCACATTTTGGACAGAGGCAGTTAATTTTTTTCTTCCTGAATACACTTCAGGGATTTGTAAAGAAACCACTATCCAAGGACCTCATCTTACCAGGTGAGTGCTAGAGGAAAACAGCATAATAAAATCCACAATTCTTTAAAAACTTTTTTTTTTTTTTTTGCCTTCATCCCAACCCAAGTGAATAGAGTCAATGAATTGAATGAGTCGACATTGTACCATTTCCTGGATTCTTTCAGGGACGGCCCTCATGGAAATGAAACATGAGTTGCGGGTTCAACCTTGGGGGACCAATTACGTAGCTTCAGTTGGCAGCTATTGTCATGGCCACTTAAGTGTCAAGGCTTTTGATATCCATTTGTAACCATAACCTTTCATTTAAAAATACTACTACTTTCTTTGGCAGTCATCCTAACTTAATTAGGAACTAACGGAGACTTGTACATTTCTTATAAACACATCAGCCCACCAGAGGATCTGGCCAGGGTTAGAGCATGATTTGAGCTTGATTGAGGGGTTTATCTTTTCCTCCTTCCTATAACACACGTATAGGTCTGGATTATATTCAACAGAGCTGCTTTTCCTTTTATTTCCCGGCTTTGACATTTTGAATTGATTTACTCCTCTTGCTCTCATTCCCCTGCATTTACTCCTTTCTGGCATTGTTTTTTTTTTTTTCTCTCCTAAAACTTGGTTTTGCACTCTTTTCCTTGTCTTCTTTTTGATTATTACAACTTTATCATTTAAACATTTACTGAAGAACTAGTCTAACAGTGTCTGGACAGTAAGGAACAAGATTTAATGATGACATCAGACAGGATCATTATTATTTTTTTTTTAGTTAATTTTATCTTAGAAATTTGATTTTTTAAAGACTTCTTTTGAGAGGAGGTCTGCTTTGTTTCTTGCATGGGTCTAGTGGTAGCCTGCCATCAATAAGCCACAGAATAAGACACCAGGCTTGATGGAAGCTGTGGTGAAATGGGTACTTACAAGAGACCAGAGGCATGCAGTTCTACCTTAGAGATGAGTTGTGTAGGCTCATGTATTTCAGATTTTGCAGATCATCAGTAATAAGGACATGATTGTCAACTGGGGCTATAAAAGGTAGTGATTATATGTAAGCTAATTTTAAGTGTCTATTATGTGTTAGGTTCTATGCCAAGTACTTGGCCTATTCTTCATATAATCTTCACAACCACACTACAGAGATAAAAAATTTTCCTCACCATTTTAACCTCAAGGAAGTCAAGTAGCTTTCATACAATCTTGCAGCTACTAAGTCTGATTCTGAAACCTATATTATCAGCCACCACATTTGATAATCATTTCCTACTAACTTGAAGAGAATTCTTTTTATAATCCTCTAGAATGAGAGTATGAAAAATTGCATTGAATAAGATAAGGAAGAGCAAACACTCCTCATGGCAACTGTTCCCTGGGCCAAGAAAATTCTTGTTGAATTTTGGTATTTTCTGTGTCTCATATTACTGGGTGGGTGTATTAATAGTTTTTAGCAAATACAGGGCTGATATGGCTTTTCTTTTAAGTTTTGGTCCATTTCATCTGTAAAACTTGTTCTTTCAACTAGTTCTTCTACTAACTTTGGAGACAGGAAATTCTGTTCAGCACAGAAATGAGCATAACATGCAAATAAGACCTTTTCTTGTGGCCCCTTGTCTTGAGAGTGAATTTTCAGCTCATGAGAAATTATAAATAATGAAGCTGGTTGAAGAACCTCAGATGGTGGATGAGATGGTATTGCTATTGGACAACACATCCTCTAGGTTTTGGCTTTTAAGGTAAAAGTGTTTCATGACTGAATAATTGTTTAGAAACTTGATGCAAAAACAATAAGGTATAAAGTTAAAACCAGGGTTTTGTTGTTGTTGTGATATTTATGGGATGATATGCCCTAGTACAGAGATCTAGTCCTTAATGCCACCTTGGGAATGGCATTGGGAATGCTTGTGGGCCCAAGGGATAAGTGAGGACAAAGGAAAAAGCAAGAGAATAACAAAGGAATTGAGAGAACCAAGCAGAAGAGGGGAGAATGGAAAGAGGAAGAGAAGCCAGAGAAGACATAAGAATACAAGGAGACCGGTAGAAGAAAGCTGTCTCCCTGGTGGGAATAACTAACTGTTGTCTCAGGCAGATTCCAATGCCATAGTTTAATTCTTCAAAATACAGGTGTAGTAGAATTTATTTGATCACTGGATGATATACATGATGGAATAACAAACCATTTAAGGAACTATTTTAAAATGTCCTTTCTCTTTCATTAAATAAAAATGCAGCACATAATATACAGTTATTTGCCCCTTTCTTATTACACATCATGATGTCTTGGAGGTCTTCTATGTCAGAACACTGAAGCCATCCTCAGTTTTTTAATAAGTGGCTTAGTATCCCATTGATGATATAGACTGGTACATATAATTGGTCCCCCGTGTTGTTTCTACACCTTATATATTTCAAACAATGCTGCCTTTACCAATATTATACATACCAGGTTGTCCATGAGTAGGTTTATCTGTGGGACAATTTCCCAAACACAGGATTACTGAATTAACAAGAGAATGCCAAAGTGAACTCCACTGAGTGCTACCATTTGGGGGCTTCCAATTGCAGTGTAGGACTATTCTTTAATCCATTGTATTAACACTGAAGGCAATAGACATTTAATGTTTGCTTTCTATTTGCTATATATTGTTCTAGAGCTTTAAATGCATTATTGTATTTACTCTGTAATATGAGATAGGTGGAATTATCTCTATCGTACACTTAAGGAGGATGAGACTCAGAGAAATAAATCACTTGCACAGTGTAAGATATTGTAAGTAGTAGAGCTAGGATTCAAATTCTGGTGTCCTGACCTCAGAACCTACATTCTTCCTATAAACCTTATGCTCCACCCAAACTGGGAAGGTCAGCAATGGGCTTCTTGTCTCCAAATCTAACAATTCCCAGCCCTTATCCTCATCTTTTTTCAACTTCATGCCTCCTATAGTCAATGCAAGGGAGTACAGGCTTTGAAGAGCCACACCTAAATTACCCCCCATTATGTGTATTTTAGAGTTTTAAATAAAAACAGAAGAGAGAAAAGAAAAATGCGTCATTTAAAAAATTATTTAAGAAAAGAAATCATATGTAATACATCAGTTCAGATTTGACAAAAAAGCCCTTGAATAAAGATTAAAGTGTCAGCAAAAGTTCTTGAAAATGTTCTATCATTAAATAATAATGTTAAAAGTTTGAAGAGTCTCTACTAAGGCTAAGGATTTTAGAATTTGGAAATATATTACTTTTAAGATTTATTTAATGAGGAAATTTTAATGGCATTCTTAAATATTTATACTTTATTATTCACATAATTACTTAAGCAATATTTATTTGTAAGAGTAAAATTTTTGACACTGTGCATCAACCTTTTGAGCTGGCCTTGAGATTCAGATAATAAATAGGAAAATAAATTACACTACTTTTGACTCTGATTTAATTTGAGCAGAGGAAGTAGAATTAATGAATAAACATAGCATGTTTCGGTATTTAAAAAATTTCCATTATTAGGTGGAAAATAGAGGAAAGTATAAAGTGTAGTTATCAATGAAACCGTATGTTAACTAGTAATTAAAAATTGCTTAACATCACAAATCATCATGGAAATGCAAATCAAAACCACAATGAGATATAATCTCACACCAGGTAGGATGGCTATCATCAAAAAGACAACAGTGGTAATAAGTGTTGGTGAGGATGTGGAGAAAAGGAAACTTTCATGTACTGTTGGTGGGAATGTAAATTGGTGCAGCCACCTTGGAAAACAGTATGGAGGGTCCTTCAAAAAATTAAAAATAGAACTGTCCTATGATCCAGCAATCCCACTTCTGGGTATATATCTAAAGAAATTGAAATCAATATCTCATGGAGATATCTGCTCTCCCATGTTCCTTGCAGGATTTCTCCCAATAACCAATGTACAGAAACAGCATAGGTGTCCATCAGCAGATGAGTGGTTACATAAACAGTGAAATATATTTCAGCCATGAGAAATAAAGAAAATTTGCCTTTTGTAACAACATAAATGGACTTTGTGACCATTAGACTAAGTAAGGTAAGTCAGAGAAAGACAAATACTGTACATATCACTTATAGGTAGAATCTTAAAAAAAAGAAAGCAAACTCAGAGAAACAGAAGAGTGGTAATTACTAGGGCTTAGGGTGTGGGAGAAACAGGGAGAAACTGATCAAAGGGAAACAAATTTCCAGCTATAAGATTAATGATCTAATGTACAACATTGTGATTATGGCTAATAATACTGTTTACTTACATGTTCTCATGAATGGTAAATATGTGACAGGATGGAAGTGCTCAGTAATACTATGATTGTAATCACGTTGAAATTTATAAATGTATCCAATCAACACACCTTAAGCTTATATAAAGTTATGCACCAGTTATATCCTATAAAGCTAGAAATATATATATCTATATATAGGTATACATGGAATTATACATAGACCTACATGGAAATTCAAAATATCTATATTTCTATAGATTTATAGATATTGATAGATGTATAGATATGTATATCACATATAGATAGATAGATAGATAGATAGATAGATAGATAGATAGATGATAGATAGATAGATGATAGAAATATAGCTATTTTTAGGAGAAAAGGCCTTAAAAAATTGACTACAGTTTTGAAGTAATTGTTCTTTTTCTTTGTTTCTAAGAAAGTAAATGGACTTCTCTCGAAAGTATAAAATATTCTTTAGGTAATTGCTGAGAGTATGTGAGAGGACCCCTCTGCTTCTCTATACTCCTCTCCACAGTCGGGGCTGAAAGCCCGGAAGCTATTTTCCCCAGGTTCCCTCACCAGTCGCCTTCCTGTTAAGTTCAATCAGTGGGACACACTGGCAGGTAATTGGGAACCAAGAAGAAGGAAGAAACTTTTTTTTCTCCCCCTCGGCTTCCAGTAGGTGCTTTTGGTAGTGGAGGCTGCTGGCCAGTGTGAGCTTGGGGTTCTGACTCAGTCGATGTGGCTCCAGCGGCAGTGGTGGTGGGTGTTGGAGTGGGCCCTGGCAGCAGAGTTCTGGATAATTCCATTTCCCCTCTCACTTCCCTGGTTCAAAGCATGAGAGTGATTCTCTGTAGTTACTAATCTTTGGTTGAACTTACCTGTTCTGGCTCATGTAGCTCTTCCAATATCTCTGTGACTAGTTTCTTGTATTAAATTCTCTATGAACAGAGTGGTTTCTGTAATCCTGGCCGGACATCGACTGATACAGTTTATGGGAGTTTTTCTCTTGTCTATAAACTAGAGCTTATTATCTTTAAGACGGTGGTATCCAGACAGGGTGTGTCACGTTTTTATGGCAATGGAGATATTTATGGTATAACTGACAAGCCAAAGCAAGTGACTGCAAAACTAAAATGAAAAGAATCACAGCCTTCTTGTGCCACTTCCATATGAATGCCAGTGTCCCACTGTGTCAACATGTTCTTGGATCCAACCTCCAGCAATTGATAAAATCTTTGATACTGCACAAATTTGGACTTTTTTCCTTATCTGAAGAGCAATAAAGTTGAGGGGGGAAAGACCATGGAGAACAATACTAATTTTTATCTTTTGTAGCCACCTTTCTTGTTATAGGAGCTCACCAAAATTATTTCGTAAGAGGATTGTCAACTACTTTGTAAAATCCATATATACATAGGAAGTTATTGATAGACTTTTAAGGCACATCTTTCATTTTTGTTGTGTTTTATGAAATAAATGGTTTGTTTCTGGTCTAAAAAGTGTTACAGGTCTAGCAGAGGATAAGACACCTATGTTAGCATGTAAATCAACCACATCGTTAAGCACACAAATTTAGTTCATCAGCTTTATAGCAGAAAGAAAGAAAGAAGAAAGAAAGAAAGAAAGAAAGAAAGAAAGAAAGAAAGAAAGAAAGAGAAAGAAAGGAAGGAAGGGAGAAAGGAAGAGAAAGAAAGAGAGAGAAAGAAAGAAAAGGAAAGAAGAAAGAAAGAAAGAAGAAAAAAAAGAAGAAAGAAAGAAGAAAGAAAAGAAAGAAAGAAAGAAAGAAAGAAAGAAAGAAAGAAAGAAAGAAAGAAAGAAAGAAAAAGAAAGAAAGAAGGAAACTTTTGGATCGTGATGATGGTTTCATAGGTAAAAGCATATGTCCAAACTCATCAAAATGTGTATTAAATTTTACTTCAATAAAGCTGTTAAAGAAGCTTATATAAATGATTTCACACTTCATGTATCATTCTGCAACTAGATATTTTTCACTCAACATTTTTATTTTTGGGCATATATTCAGGTTGATATATTTAGCACTCCTTTCTTTTTTTTTTTTTTTTAAGATTTTATTTATTTATTCATGAGAGACACAGGCAGAGGGAGAAGCAGGCTCCACATAGGGAGCCCGCCGTGGGACTTGATCCCAGATTTCGGAATCTCGACCTGAGCTGAAGGCAGGCGCCCAACCACTGAGCCACCTAGGCGTGTGTCTCTCCCTTTCTTTTTCTTTCTTTCTTTCTTTCTTTCTTTCTTTCTTTCTTTCTTTCTTTCTTTCTTTCTTCTTTCTTTCTTTCTTTCTTTCTTTCTTCTTTCTTTCTTTCTTTCTTTCTTTCTTTCTTTCTTTCTTCTTTTTTCTTTCTTTCTTCTTTCCTTCTTTCTTTCTTTCCTTCTTTCTTTCTTTTTTCTTTTCTTTCTTTCTCTTTCTTTCTTTCCTTTTTTCTTCTTTCTCTTTCTTTCTTTCTTTCTTTCTTTCTTTCTTTCTTTCTTTCTTTCTTCCTTCCTTCCTTCCTTCCTTCCTTCCTTCCTTCCTTCCTTCCTTCCTTTCTTTCTTTCTTTCTTTCTTTCTTTCTTTCTTTCTTTCTTTCTTTCTTTCTTTCTTTCTTCTTTCTTTCTTTCTTCTGATTTTATTTATTTGAGAGAGAGAGCCCGAGCAAGGAAAGGCAGAGGGAGACAGAGAGAGAGAGAGAGAGAGAAGCTCAAGCAGACTCTGTGCTGAGCACAAAGCCTGATGTGGGGCAGGATCTCATGACCTGAGACGAAATTAAGAGTCAGACGGTTAACCAACTGCACCACCCAGGTGCCCCAGCACTATTTCTTTTTTATTCACTTTCATTGTCCTATACTATTCTATCACTTAGTGATGCATTGTTTTTTCATTAAAATCTTATGATTTTAAAAACCAGGGTCTTCATTGTAGCTATGGTTTTCTTTATACTAACTTCCTTATCAGATTGCATGCTGCAGTAGTAGAAATAAGTGAATCCTGATTATTTTCTTTTTAAAAAAAAATTACCCCATGACAGAGGAAACCCTAGGTAATGGTATTTTCCTCTCTTTGTACCTGCACTTTCAACAGTTAATGTACTAATCTATGCAAAATACTTGGAAGGGAATCTGGCACAAAGTAAGTGCTAGAGAAGCATCGTCTGAAGGACATGGGGGGCATGAGGGTAAGGAGCCAGACTATTGGGTTTGAATCTCAACTGTGCTACTTAGTACCTGTGTGACTTTGGGCAAGTTTCTGAGCCTTTCTGCACTTCAGGTCCCTCATTCTGTAAAATGAAAGTATGACAATAGTTCCTACCTGATAAGGTTTTTTTGAGGATTAAATGAGTAAGTGAAAATATGTAAGGAACGTCTGTTACGCAGCCAAGAGTAAGTTGTTGTGTTTGTTATTTTGGGTTCCTGGTGTCCTTGCTCTAGGCCTCATGCTCTTGGACCCGACATTCTCTGGTGCCTTCGAATTTGGATGCACAGCTCTTGCTAAGGTACTAGTGAGTTGATGAGTCATTCCTTTCCGTGATATTTCCCTTTAACCCACTGAGGCTGAAGGAGCCTGAAATATCACGTGCACGTCTTCCTGGCACCGCCTGACTTGCACCTCATATCTATTTCCGGGCTAGGAGAGATCATCGGCATCCCCCCTTCCCTCATAAGTGTTATGACATGGAGGCTTTCAAACATGTTGTTTTCTTTATACAGGAGTATACATGTTTGTTGAAAAAGCTGCTGGCTACTGAACTGGGACTCGACTTGAACTTGTAAAGATTTGTTTCTTTCCTTTCAGCTTAATGCTTGTTCCTGATACAACTTGTATTTTCTCTCCCCGGAGGTGGTGGGGTGGGAGCCAATGTTCTGAGCATTGTTTGTTTGGAAAGCCAGCTTTCCTCACCTCATTGAGTTCTCACCAGGTTGGGGAAGGTTTCACACAGAATTAGAGCTGCTGCCACTCCTCCTTACTCTTTCTCTCTTGTATCTGCTGTTTCATGATTCCTTTGTTCCAGTGAGCAGCACTAACCTGCTGCCACCCTTATTGCCCATTTGCTGGTAGCCCGGGGGTCTCCTGCTCCCCTCCCTGCCGTGGTCACACCAGGCACAGACCCAGCAGTCAGACCGAGTTCCTGGACTCTGGCTTTCTTGAAGCTCACTCTGTGCATTTGGCCAGGCTTTGTCTCCACTTGGGCAGTTTTACTTTTGATGACCCTTCCTTTCCTCCAGTCTGCTCTTTTAGGGAACCTCAATCACCTCTAATGGGAGCACCCTCAAGCCTCAACTGTTGGCCAGGTTTAAGTTCTTTCCTACAGAGCTCTTGAACCCCGTCTGGATTAGGGTCCCTGGACATGCCATGTCAGGAAACAGTCCAGACTGTTCAGAGCACCCAGGAGACCTCTGGGGTGCAGTGGCTTGACCCCTCAAGTCATCCCAATGGGCTACTCTTTGTATCTAAGTTAACAGCAGTTCCTTGAGTTCCCATGTGGATGTGGCAATCATTTTGGAAGCAGAAAAGCCCAGAACCTATAAAGCTGGAAAATGACAATTATTTGAGTATTCAAATAAGACTGTTCTTGTGAAACCACATGAATGTAAAATATTAATGCTGAAAAATTTAGGAATCACTATTATATAAAAATCTTAGACTATGTTTTGTCTCAAAGGCATGAAAGGAATATTGGAGTCTTTCAGTTTACAAATATTTAAAAAGACTGATATAACACTATTCCCTTCGTATTGTTGCATATTAACAAAGTGTTCTTCAAGGAACAAACATTATTAAGACTAGTACAGACTATTGCCAGGCACTGTTCTAGAAGCTGGGATACTTTGATGAACACAAGGGAACTCCTTGCTGTCATGGAGCTCATGTTCTAGTAGTTTTAGGATTTGATTAGACTAGATTCTAGAGCATTTGGGAATCTAGTTATTTCATACTCAGAACAGATGGATATTCCTAGTGTGAAAGCATATACTGTGAGAGACAACTGTCCAACTGAGGGCAAAAAGCAAAAATACGTTCACAATCTAGAGGGGGAGTCAGATGTGGGTATAGCCAAAATATAACATGAAAAATGCTGTGTGATAGCATATGAACAAAGTATAACTTAGAACAATGGGTATTAATCAGATTTCACAGAAGAGAAACTTAAGCTTTAATAATAAGCTAATAAATTAATTTCAAACAGCAAAAGACTGGACCAGACTATAGTCTTTTAGGGCTGGGAATCAAAGATACTTCCAGGGGGTAATTACAGGATAGTGTAGGACATCTGAAACATAGGTGAACATTCCCAGGCACCAGACATGGGAGGACCTTCTTCCCTCAGAGTCAGAGGTAAAGGTGGGTCATCCAAGTCATAATGTCAAGGGGGAGAGTGGAGTCTCCAATAATGGCTATTATTATTTATCTAAAATAATAAAAATAGCCAGAAACTCAGTTTCATAGGTTGAGAAGCTCTGCTTTCTGGTTAGGCTTCATGACATTGCAAAACAGAAAGAAAAAGTTAAAATAGTTCAGATTCTTGCTAAAAGTAAGCGTTATCAATAACAGAAAACTCTTGCAATTCAAAATTTATTAAAGGAAAATTACCCAATAGTTGGTAGGATTTAGAGGGATGATATATGTTCCTTTTCCAGTTTGCACTTAAGAAAAATACCTTGGTCAAGTTGGAGGGGGTCAGAATAGGCAGGAAAACTTCATTCAGCTCCAGAACACTCTTGATTTAGTTGTAATAGTAACTCTGTCTTTCACATATGAAGATGAAACTACTGAACCACACTAAGGAGGGAATCATCTTTTGAGGTTTCCAATAACCATCCCCTCACAGGTGAGGCCATCGGATGGATGCCCTGTCCTCTTCTGATGGCTAACACGCTGTCTACCAAATACAAATGTGCAAGTTTCCGGAGGAACATGAAGAGTTTTAAGATGTGGTGTATGGTCCCAAGTTTCATAGAAGTTTAAATCTTGGAAGAAGGACATAAGGAAAGGGAATCCTAGATAGGATAGGGTTAAGGTACAGACTAAGGTCTTGAATCAGAGACCAGCTATCATGCAGGCTCACAAACCTGGCACTTTGGTAGACGAATGTGTAAGCAATTGAGGCTAGATATTTATCCAAACTAGAATCAGGACAATTCCCTGAAAATCAATTTCCAAAAAGTCAATTTGTCAAAATTGATGAATTATGGAAGATTTTTTTTGAAGTTTTAGTTTTGCTACAGCCTTAACACCTCAGCTATTTTAGTAAGAGTTTATCTGCTCAAGTTAGCTGGATGCTAATTTCATGCATATTTTATAATTCGGGTGCCTGGCATTGCTCGATGCTTTATGTTTTATCTGTGAGTGGGCGGTCTTTTTCTTAAACTCAGTTTATAGCCTTCTCTATTTTGGTGGGCTCACGTCCCACCCCTGAAACTGCCCTCAAACGGTTGCAACCAAGTTTCCTGTAACCTCAGGATATCAAGTTGACAGTTTCCTCCAGATGGTCTTTTGGTGGGTTTCCCATGTGCTGAAATGGTTTTGAATTAATTGACTTTCAACAAATTAACCCAAAGTAGTTCAAATGAGTCCAGAGCACTCGAAACTTTCTATCTCTTTAAGTCTTCATGTCGTGAATTATAAAATTGGAAGCCACCTATTTTTTTAGTGATTTAACAACTTTCCCATTATGTTTTCTCCCAGCTCTGATGATAAACAGTAGTAAAAAGAACCCTTAATATATTTTTTAAAGCTTCCCCTTTAGTCCCTTCCAGGAAAAGAATCCTGGGTCTAGTATAATCTAAACAAACACTGAGTAGGTATCAGGAGCATAGATTCCAGTCCCAAAACACTTAAACGTCTTAAATCCTTAACATCCAGATATTTTTTCTATAAAATAGAGATAAAACATCAGCCTCTACCTTCCTTGTAAATAACATAGTAAAGGGAGTTGCAGTGATAAAATAGCTACTGTGATCATTGAGGAGAAGAGTAGACTGAGCCTCACTAATAGTCATCGGTTTAATATGTTCTAATTTAATATTTACCTAGCATCTCTGCTCAAGAAATGGTGTTATGTACTATTAAAAATAAAAAAAAAAGTGACCAAGATGCAGGTCTGACCATCAAGGAGCAATTGTTTTAGTCCGATGAATGAAATAAATACAGAAACCTACAGGGCACGGTACAATAGGGCTGAAAGATAACAGAAATGAAATACACCGTTGATTCTAAGGAGAAAAGTTACACTGGACACGTGTCTGGAAGACTGGAAAAGTTTGAGTAGATGAAAAATAAAAAGGACATTTCGAGGAAGGGCATAGAGTTGGGAAACCATAGCACCTATGTGTAAAAGATGTGTTCATGGGGGAAACAGGAGATGGTGGTGGAGATCCATTTGGAGATGTACTGTGTGGGGATTTCTGCTGCATCTGCTATGCAATGAAACTCTGGAGGTTTGGGGATATAAGAGATAAAGTACAACAGTACAGGTAACCTGGCGGTGGTGTTTGGGATAATTTGGAGAGGTCGATCACAGGATTGGTAGCACAGCCTGGAATCAAAGGAGCTTCAAGTAGAGAGCAGCAGAAGGCAGATGGCAGACACAACTTTGAGGCTCTTTCCGGGTGCTTGTCAGAAGTCTGGTCCCTACAGTCACACGTGAGTAGCGGGGTGGGATACAGGGCGAGCTCTTCAAGGCCAGGCAAGGTCCCTTCTAAGCAGGCTCTTACCGCTTTCTTAGCTTCATCTCCCACCGTCTTCCCAAACCTGCCTCTGCAGCTGCGTGGCACCATGCATACCACCCCAACCATTGCACAGAAACCTCAGGACACCACTCGGCTTTGCTTTCTCTCTGCCTGGGACACTCTGTCCTGCTCTCTCCTCTGCCCACAGAACTCCTACTGGTCCTACTCTTTCCATTATCTCCTTTCTCCACCATCTTCTTACACTGATTTAGGGCTTTTCTTTGCTAATTCCATATCCTCCTGTTGTAACTATCTATTTTCTTGTTTTTCTTTTTTTCTCCAGACTATGAGCTGTTGGAAGCTGGGACTACTTGATTGAGCAGGTAGCACAGTGAACGACACAGAATAGGTGCTCAATAAATGCTAAATGAATGGGATAATGGCCAATTTAATACAATTGGCCTCAAGCATCGACTCACAGTTGCATTTTCAGTATTAGTATAGACAGAAATCATGATACAAAAGAAGAAAGGGACCTTTGGTTGTTGAGTCAAGGCAATGATCTGCACCCGTGCATGCATACATGTGCAACCCCCCTCTACCCCCATCTAGCAATATGGTTACAACAGATACACAGTGGTTGATCCCAGTTTTTAGATGTAAATGCCAAGGGACTTAGAAACAGAGGGATGGTTCATGGTGCCGTTTAGTTAGAAAAGGCTTCAGGTGCCTGGAACAATCCAGAAGAGGGGGAATTAAAGCTTGAGAAAAAGGAGAACAAAGGAAAGCGTAAGGTCAGTGATGTGCAAAGAGGACTATTCAAGGTTCATGTTTATTGAGACATGAGAGTGTATTTTCCTTCAGATCTCTCCAGTTCTCTCTGAGATTGAAGTAAACAAAGAGAAGACCAAGATGAGAGAGGGAAAATCTATTCAAAGCCATTAAACACAGACATCACAGAATTGTTTCAGCAACATTTTATTGTCAGAAAGGTTCAAAAGATAAATCAGCCTGGACTGCCTTGGGATTCTGGTAGGGGAGTTTGGACAATCAAATAACTGAGAGTTACTCCAAGAGTCATATTTGTAGTCATTCCTTGCTAGGGATGAAAGAGGATGATGTAAGCTTCAAGAGTAAAGTAACGTGTGATAAATTTTGGAAGAAATAACTGGAAAAAGAATAAGAACTTCTGGCTTGATGCTCCAGGAATACAGCTAAGCAGGCCAAGATTTTATTAGAAGAAAAAAATGCATATTACAGAAATGAGAAGACAATGTCGTGTGGATAAAAGAAGCGCCGTGATATTTTAAGCTGGCTGAATAAAATAGACCATGGCAATGGAAATGTGAATTAAAGGCACAGAAATGGGGACTAGAAAAAGCCAGGTGGAGACATTTTTTCCCCCCTCTGGGAGCAGATAGAAGTTAATGTAGATAAAGGAAACTACTGTGAACCTGCTTTATAAGAAGTGACTTTGTGAATATTGAGGAATTAGTTGGCTTGTACTCACACTGTTGGCTCTCCAATATTGGAAGAATCACATCTAATGCGGGCTTAGAAATCTTAATCTTGAGCAGGAGCGTATTTATTCTAGGCCTTTCACAGATTCGAATAGAAAACATAAGATAAAGAGAAAATGGAAAAATCAGAGGCAACAAAATTTGATCCTGCCTGTATTTTTTAGAAGTGGATGAAAGAGCTCCTAAAGAGAAAAATAAAAATATATATTTTTTATCAGTTTAAAAAGAGAACACTTATTCAGAGGGGTTGGAGGACCTAATTCTCCAGTATGATACAGCAACCTGATTCTGATCTTGTAAACACGAGCCTGCTGGAAGGTACTACTGTGTTAATATGGTTTTTATTTTTTATTTTACAAGAACCAAAAGGACATTGCTATACCTCTGTTTGGATGGCAATCTATGTCTTGGACATAGCTTCCAAGAGCTGTATTATATATGGCAAGGCCAAGACTCCATAAGAATAAGATATGAAAAGATGAGAGAAATGGTGATAATGGCCACTTTCCCTTCTGGAGGGGACAGGAAAAGTTAAAATGGAACACCGGGGGAAGCAGTCTGGCTGAGGCCCAAGTTGCCAGAGGAAAGCTCTAGAGAACTAGAGGATTCAGATAGGATGATGGGTCAAGTCTTATTTCATATCCTGGTAAGTAATGGCCTAGTGGGCAGTGGAAGGTTAAAGCATCTTTATATTTAGAGGGACAATCCCACGATGTGGTGTCCACAGGCGAACTGCGTCTGCTTTTAAGCGGGTCCCTTTGTACCCTGCAGTGTTACATGGGTGCCGAGCCGGAGGGTCACACCTTCTGTCAGCACTTGGTTGATGATGCTGGCTGAGGTCTTGCAGGACCTTCTCCAGGCCCCTTCCCAGACCTCTTTGCCTTCACTCTTGTATTTATTTATTTTTAAAGATTTTATTTATTTATTCATGAGAACACAGAGAGGCAGAGGGAGAAGCAAGCTCCCTGTGGGGATCCCGATGTGGGACTCAAATCCAGGACCCCAGGGTCACACCCTGGGCCAGAGGCAGGTGTTCAACCACTGAGCCCCCTCCCAGGTGCCCTCTTTGTCTTTAATCTTATTATTTATTCTTTACGCCGTATCCATTCTTGCCTGAAGCTTCTCTTTCCACACAAAGTGGGTGACCAGCTGGACCATGGGAAGCCCTATTGCTTAGGAGGATTCCCTTCCTCACTTCCACTTGGGGGCTGTGGAGGGGCAGCCACCTGGTTTTGGCTTCCTCTCACTAGTGGGACCGACCAGTCGGTGGGAACAGCGTTGGCCTGTGTCCTCCTCTCCTACTAGATTGTCATGGTGTTCCCTGGCTGCCGCAGGCACGAGCTGGGGGACAGGTGCTGGGGGGACAGAGGCAGGGACACGAGGGCACCTGCTGGGCAGCGCTTGCAGGCCCAGCGGCAGCCCACCCCGAGGTACCCCCACCACCCTGTGGGACACTGCCCGCCTGGGCGGCCTCGGGATTTGGTGCATCTGGTAGACCTCAGCTTGCGGTGGACACGTGAGTCCCTGTACCCTCTCACGTCCTCCCTGTGACAGGACCCCTGCATTCATCTGTACTTGGGTCTCTGTGATTAGCAGCTGGTTGTAATTTCTAACTGACCAAGACTTGACATTTTACAACATGCTGTTCAAACTGCACTGTGTGAGCTCCTGTCAGGCCACAAACTTTGGTATCAGTTGCAATAAAATTGGAAGCTAACACCAGAGTAGAGACCAGTATCTTTACTCCACACATTCTAACTCAACGGACATTTTTCTTCTTTCTGGGGTATGTGTGTGGCTCAGTGAAGGAACAGTGTGCTGATGGTGCTGCCGTATGAGGTCCTTATCTCCTAATGCACAGTCACAGACAGCTTGGACACTGACACCCTAAGCAGTGGCGATCTAAGACTCACATCCCCCCAAAGGGGACTTTTGGGGAAGATGCCATGGGATATGAACAAAAGGCCCTTCTTTTAATTGTTGGTTGGTTCTGTTTTGAAATTTAAACCTGGACTTATTGACAGGGGCCACCGCTAAGTCTTTGAAGGAGTCTCTTAACTACTTTATTATCCTGGTCGTGGATTCAGGATAGTGAAAAATTATGACGCAAGATTTGGTTTCACAGGCTTTTGTAATCACAGCAGTGCCTGACATTTTGTTTACTTCAAAGCAGAATAAAAACCTTTCATTATGTGCTTCTTTGTATGCTGTTTATCAGACTTTGCTGTACCACCAAACAACTGTTTCACACATCGATTCTGCTTCAGATTCAGAGTGGAGGTTGAGTTAGATGGTCTACCGATACATGCAGTCAATGCTAAATGGATGCTGGCTAGCATTATTAGTTGTACTTGGGTTTGTTCATTCAGTTTCCCCACTGCCCCCACTGCCCCCACACCCTACCCGAGGTCCCACATCAGCAGATGTTTCGTATGGTAGCAATAAACAGACAAAGATGAATAAACCCTTACGGACAGTCTTTATCAACACTAGAATTTCTTAGTTAAGCCCCAACCAGATCCCTACAGCTCTATTTTCACCTGTAGGAAATTGTGGAATAAAAACCAATAGCTACTCACTGCCGTAGATCCCATAGCTCTAAACGTCCTTGTGAAGTTAAAAAATGCTCTCCTCCAAGATCATATTATTCCTGGGAAGCATTTTATTCTGACTGTATGCACAGCTTTTCTTATCATGTAAATTCAACTCAACACCAGTTAATGCCATTAGAAATTCTGGGGTAGAAACCTTTCCTCTTCGCAAATGATTGAATGGTGCAATTCTCATCATCCTCATAGTCTAAGGAGGACAGCCTGACAGATATGGCAAGGATAATGCTTTTTAACTACAGAACTTGATTTCCTTATCCTGATTTTCAAGGGAATGTACTCTTGGACAGAGCTCTATGACTGGTCAAGTAGAAGATGGCTCACTCATCTGCCAATCAGTGGAGGTCGCTAATGTAAGGAGGGACAATAGCTAGAATTTTTCCACTTTTGAACAAAAACCGTCTGTGACAACTGGGCATGACTAAGTTAGGAATTACAGGAATTTAGATGAGAAGATACTCTCTTGAAAAATGACCCACCACCACCTTCCTTCCCTCCAAAGCACTAAGAGTCGTAAGTAAAGAATGAAACGGGCAGGGGCACCTGGGTGGCTCAGTGGTTGAGCATCTGCCTTTGGCTCAGGGGTCCTGACTATGGGGTCCTGGGATCGAGTCCCACATCAGGCTCCCTGCATGGAGCCTGCTTCTCCCTCTGCCTGTGTCTCTGCCTCTCTCTCTGTGTTTCTCATGAATAAACAAATAACATCTTAAAAAAAAAAAAAAAAAAAGAGTGAAAAGAGCCAAAGAACAAGAATGGCACCCTAAGGAACTGGGTTATTAGGTGGGAGAGACAGCTTCAAAGAGACAAGGAGATCAAGATTTTGGAAGATGAGAGAAAGGACAGGAGGGAAATAGGGGAAAAGGGCAAGACAGCTGGCGAGAAAGTGAGAGGGGGAGGTGACGGAGGGAGAGAGGAGACCCATCCCATCTTCCATGTGTCCTCTGTTTTCTTTGCCCAGTTGTCTTGCCCCTGCAACTATTCACCATATCTTCCCCTTTGCTTCCTTCCTGCCTTTCACATGGTAAATGCAATTACCTCAGTTTACCTGTACTCTTGAAAAGGGAAGCGTGCTGCAGTAGGACACAGTCACACCAGAGAAGTCTCCACTGAGTTGTGGTCTTGTTGACAACTTCTTTTCATCTCCTCTCCTCCTGAGCTTTGGCATCCTGATTGTCTTTGAGAAGGGTGACAAGTGAGACTGAGGGAAGGGGAAGGAAAGATGCATTTCAGTTGGTGAATGTGCAATGACTGATCATTCGTTTAAACCCATTAGCTTCTAACTGAGTCAGTGTCCCATATGTGAACTGATGCACACGGAATCAGGTTGAAACTGTTTTTGCTCTTCACTGTGCTTCCTTCTTGTCATCTAGTTAAATTTTCTGTCACCTGTCAACTACCCAGGCTGTCTTTTTTAGTAGAGGAAGGAAAATAATCCAATTTTCTTTTTCAAAGACAACAAACGTTTACCATAGATGCAGTGAAAATGCAATGTTTATATTTACATGGGAGTTAAAGGGGGCCTGGAAGAAGATCAACATCTGAAAAACGTTCGCTATATTTAAAGCATCTTGGGTGTGAGCAGTGGGAGCTCAAAAACCATACATAACTCTGTCATTGGGGAGATAAACATCCAGAATCAGGTTTTTACGGTGTGAGAAACTTAGACATTTTTGTTTGCTTGTTCAATAGATAAAAAAGCTGAAGGAAAGAAAAATGTAAGTGAATTACTCTGGATCTGAGAAAATTAGTCTTTCAGATGTACTGGAAAGTGTGAAATTTTATATTATCATACGATGTTTCATACAGTGGGTATTAAGAAAATGGTGTGTTAAAAGGTAACTTTCAGTTAAACATATGTAACTTGCAAAGGTTGGTTATCTCAAACAAGAGTTTGAATGTTACTGGAATTAGTTTGTAGGGGCAGCCATCAGAAAGTATAGATGAGATGACTCGAACTATAGTAATTTATTTTCTCAAAGTCTTGGAGGCTAAAAGTCCTAGATCAAGGTGCTGGCAGCATTGGTTTGTTCTGAGGCTTCTCTCCTCGGCCTGTAGAAGGCCACCTTCTGTCTATGTCCTCGCCTGGTCTTCCTTTTGTGTGTATCTGTGTCCTAATTTAGGTTGTATTGGATTAGGATCCCCCATAACAATCTCATTTAACCTTGATTACCTCTTTAAAGACCTTCTATCCAAATACAGTCACATTCTGAGGTACCAGGGGATTAAGACTTCAACATATTAATTAATTTGGTGCGGGGGCCAATTCAGCCCATGAGAATATGCTTGTTGATTTTGTTTTTTGGCCTGGGAACACATTTATAGAAGTATCAGGCGACTCTATAAGAAGACAGAATTTATATATAATAGAAAACAAGATTCATAAATAAGTCACATCAATCTTTTTAGATATGCGGTGACAAAACGAAGCAGGACTGGATAGAATGTTGAGAAAAGTTAAAAGAAGAAACAAGTGAACTATGATGGAAATAAATAGGAGAGAGAAAGAGAATGAACAGTTCAGAAAAACAGAAGATAAAAAAAGGTAAGACTATAGAAAGTGACCAGGAAATAGAGCAGCTTTGTTTGTACATTTGCGTCTGTGTTTTTCTAACAGTGATGTTGGAAGCGCTCCATGTGGTTCAATTTATTCTATTAATAAAATCTGATGATTTAAGACATTTGAAATAGGGAATGGAAAAATATTGTATTTTCCCAGCCAAACCAAATCCATCCCTTGACTCTTATTTTCTGAGGTTGGCCCCCCATAGACATTACTTTTGCCAACTGCCAGTATCACAGAAACCACCAAAACCTTAGATTAAAAAAAAAAAAAAAAAAAAAAAGAGCTCTAATGATTTTAAATTAGAAAAAAATTCAAGTTTGAAAACTAAATATCTTTTTGAATTACAATGTAAGTATAGATTACTTACATTTCCAGCCTTTTCTTAGGATACATTTAGGATAACATTCACTGGACAAAAAAAAAACATTTTAATTTAAGTATTAGGAAGATTGATCAAAGCAAAAATTCTAGGGTACAAAAGCAGAAAATAAGCACATCCCTTCATCTAGGTTTTAGACTGAAAACCACCCCACCCTAAGGTAGAAATAATATGTGAGGTACTTTTTCATGCTTGACACACACTAAGATTGTAAGATTCTCCTACAAGAAGCTTCTAAAGAATAGAAATATTCATAAAGCATCTTATGTGAGTACCATAGAACTAATCCATGAATAATTTAGTTCCACTCAGGCATTTAGAAGGTAAATGTTATCCATTTCCATATATTTAAAAATTTCAGCCAAAACTATTTTAACCATATAACTTTGCAGCACACAGAAAAAAATACACATAAAAGTGAAAAATGTGTTTTGCAATAAATCTGCCACTGATCTGATATGAGTGTGCAATTAAATGGGCCGTGCTGGAGAGAGGCAAGATTGGCTACTGGGCGAGTGCCAGTGACATCCTCTGACGCTTCCCAGCCTCATGTGTTCCTCATCAGGCAGCCGGGGCTCTGGCAAATCCAGGCCAGGAAGGCAGAAAACAGAACAGACCTTACTTCCAATTATGGGGTTCAGAGAGAATGGGGTATAGGACACACACTTGATCTGCTGTGAAAGATTTCATTTCAAAGCCGAACACTAAATTGTAGCATAGAATTAGATTACTCTTAAGGAATTATTTTCCGTGTTTTTCCTACTTGCTTATTGCTGACATTCACAGTGGCATTTTATGGTGGTGTAGCGTAAGGAGCACTAAACTGAAAGACAAAAAAAAAAAAAAAACAAAAAACAAAAAACCCCCCACCGAACCAGGTTTGGCTAGCTGTGAGACCATAGGCTAATCACTTATTCACTCTAGGCCTCTGTTTCCTTGTCTAGAAAATGAAAGGATTGCTCTCGATGAATAGAGATCGTATTGAGTGACCCTTGAGCTGATCTGGCTTGCAGATGTGTTTTTGGCCTTCACAATATCATTAGATGTGTTCTCTAGTAACCAATATCAAAAAAGCAGGAGATTTCACTAAAATATAGATTTCTGGCATCTCTTGAAAAATTGGTATGTGGTAACATAGGGCCCACAGCTTTGCAAAGCAGCAGTACGTTGGCGTGGAGTGCAGCAGACCCTTTTTGATATAATTGGGAGCGTTTTCTTGAGGTGGTTCCACTGCCAACCATAGGTTGCTACATTTACCTACTTTAGCTGCCCCACCTTTTTGGACGTTTTAGGCTTTCCTTCTTTGTCTACAGCAATGGTTTCTAAATGTGTCTTACAAAGCCCTGGTTCTTCAAGGAAACTCATGAGGAATCAAGAGGACATGGATGGAGGTCCAACTTCTCTTCAATCAGAGTTCAGTTTTTATTTGTGTTATATATTAGGATCTAAAATGACCTCTGGGGCATAGACTTTTAGTGAATCTTCTGAAATTTCTCCTGTTCTTCCGTAATAATTGAATTTCAGGGGTGCACATGAGTTTTTAGAATAAACACTACTCCTAGCCTCCTTTGCAGGCAGGTGTGGCTGGTTGCCAGCCTCCTTTGTGTCCAGGTGTGACATACTTCTGGCCGGAGATAAAGGACCAGAAGTGATGTGTGCAATATTCAGGTAGCGCCTGTAGTAAGAATCTGATGGTGACCAATCTTGACCATTTGGACAAAAAGTATCACACTAATGATGGCAGGGCAGTATGATAGACAGATCCTGAGTCCCTAGATGACTTCACAGACCAGAGTAATCCTACTAGCAATGTTTGCCTAAGTCTACATTGTTATATGAGAGAAAAATTAACTTTCATCCTGTGTAAGCCAATGGTAACTTGGGTCTCTGTTACATATTTCTAAAACTGTATCTGAATTAAAACAACCTCTGAAATTCTTTCAAGTTCAAAGATTCTCTGATTAATTTACCCCTGGTAGATTTTGCGTTTAAATATGTTTGAGTAATTTTGACGGAAAAAATACAAATCATCGTTTTTTAAACCCTTTGAATTACTTCCTTGAATGCTTTTTTTTTTTTTTTTTTTTTTTGCTTTTAACTGAATGGAACTTAAACAAATTTACTTTCAGTCATGCACATGGTTATATTTTTATGAAATCATTATGCAAAAATGCCAGTGACCTAATGTATATTGAATAGGGAGTGTATGTTCTATTTCCTCCTAAATGATCAAGTGTTATGAACACCCTTTGCAGTTCCATTTCATCCAGAAAATGATTTTGTCCCAAAGGAGTGGAGTCAAATGTGCAAAATAAATGATGTGAGTTTGTTCTGTTTAGTTATGAAGATGGCTTGAGTAGAAAAAGATAAAGTTACTAAACTGTGAGGTAGGTTGTTTCAGGCTCAATTTAAAAGCTGGCGATGATGGTCCCTAAAGCTTGTATTGCTATAACTGTTGTTATAAAGAAACAGAGAATTTCATTCTTTGAAGTCTGAGGAAACAGATTTTATGTGGCAATGAATTTTATTTTGTTTTAAGAATAACGTACCTTAATGGAGATGACTAATGTAGCTCATCATTTTGAATACATGTACTGCCTAAGAAAATTCATGCATTTTTCTCAAGATCGGAAAAGAAATCCAAGACAAACCAACCTTGAATATCATTCAAAGGGTGCCTTGGAAATGGTGTTTTTAGTAAGTTTAGCATCTATTCCCCTCCCTACCCCAAGACCTGTTATATAATATTCATAAGATCTTGGAAAATTTTTAAACCCTAAAATTTGGAACTAAGTACCCACCAACAGAGATGGTAAGGTTAGAGGTGGTTTTGGTGTTGGAACTGACATGCGCTTGATCTTTGGAAAATAAAATCCTTCGTGATGTTTATGGGAACTGAAGTGATATAGGTATCTCATGACAATAAACTACAACTTGAACATAAATTCTTTTAGAGCAATAGGTCATCATAAAGAAAGTTATAGCTATTTTGCCTTGAGGACTTAATTAAGCTTTCAAATGTCCCTAATTCAGTCACTTTAAAATTTGGCTTAATAAAGTAGAGGAGACCAATCTCAAAATAGTTGGGCAGAGCAAAATTGTCATTTTTAAGATGGGAATTATCTAAAAACACATCATTATATGTATAGAATTAAAGGAAAAACCTATTTTCTATGTGAGTCACAGATCAGAATATTTGAAACTAAGAGTTATAGTAAAGGCATTAAACAATTTCTTTGTGCCCAGTGGCCTTTAAAACTTGTACTTTAAAACTGAGTATGTACTGTCAAGATTTGTTGAAGAAAAATTTAGAAAACTAAATTTTCTAAATTTAAATTTCTGAACTAAATTTAGGTTTCTAAATCTTCTGTTTAGTCAGAAAATGAAATAATTGATGAAAACCAACGTCTCTCAGGAAAGTTTATGAATAAACACCTTTGATTTTATTCTGAAATAAATGTATCTAACTGCTAACTCTCCTTTCTCATAATACGCAAGAGTGATCTAGAGAACCATGTGGTCTTAGTTGTTTATGTGTTATCTATGCTAGCATCCTGAAATTTCTATTACATTTCTGCATATATGAATGTAAAGGGGAAGGAACCTTCTTATACTGAAACAACAGTGATTTGGGTTCTAGTTTGGTATTTATTTTTAATTTTGGTAGCTCCGTTAGCTTCTCCATACCTCAGTTTCTCTACCCAAACAATGGAGATGCATGCTTTCCTAATTATTGCCTGGGGCTGTTGTCATGAGAAACACATGGTCATCTTACATCAAAAAATGCCATCAAATAACTGGGTGGCTCCTTTGAGCTAACATTGGAATAGATGCTCTTCTATACAAGAGGCTCTATTCTGAATGTAATTAAATATCGATGCCCATGACAGCCAGGAGAAAGAGATTCTCTGAGTTCCTGTTGCAGAGGGTGTAATTAACTGATGGTCCCAGCTGCTGTGCTCCAAATCTACCACTGCATTCATGTGGAAGCCACTCCTATGATGGGCTGCTTCAAGTCTGTGACTGAACATGGAAGAGAAATGAAGGCAGGGCAATTCCTGGAAGAGAAAGGATTCCTCTGGTGGGAGACATTTCTCAAGGACTTCCCAGCAACCTCGCTGCACTCTCTTAGAATCGCGCTTCAGTCTAAGATGCTTCCTATCCAACCGTTCATTTTTCCCTCTTCCCTTCATGGGATCAGACTTGCCTCATGGTCTGACAGGTCACTGAGCCTCCTCTGGCTCCCTTCCTTATCTTTCCTCACAGGTATTTCCTGCAGTAAATCTCTCATGACTAATCCTATCTGGATGTCTGATTTTACACAATCCCTTTTTGAAGAAGGATCCCTTGGAGATTGCAATGTGACATTTTTCTGTGATTTTGTAATTTGGTAGCTAGGTTTCCTATCAATCTGTAGTATCCATTTACATGAGGATAAGTAATAACCTATTTTATACCATGTTACAACACAGACATTTCCAGCTATTAAATATTTTCTTTATGAATATAGGAATGGTTTGTAGGAAACAATCGGGTGCTTTTTTGATAGTATTTCAAAAGAACTTGAGTAACTATCCTCCTAAGAATAATGATAACAGGCAAACAAAGGAAATATGCATACATGACATGGTTTTGAGTCATCGTGATTCTTTCACTTTTCCCCAAATACCTATCAAAACAGCAAAATCAGAGCCAATGAAAAGTATTTTTATTTCTTCATAACAAAGATATAATTATTAGACCAGCTCACATGAACAAAGTAAAGTAGACATTTAAGGATAGTTTAGCACAAGTTCTTTTTTTTTTTTTTAATTTATGATAGTCACAGAGAGAGAGAGAGAAGCAGAGACATAGGCAGAGGGAGAAGCAGGCTCCATGCACTGGGAGCCCGATGTGGGATTCGATCCTGGGTCTCCAGAATCGCGCCCTGGGCCAAAGGTAGGCGCCAAACCGCTGCGCCACCCAGGGATCCCACAAGTTCTGTTTTTACTGAATTAACAGAAAAATTGTGACTGCTAAACAAAACTACTTTCAGCCTTTTTCTATTCTTATGTATTTTATATACTTAACCATACTATATTTAAAAATTTGTATTACATTTAAGTATATCATAAGCCTATTTTTCTATTGCTTCTTAATTCTCATAAAAATTCTATACTAGTCCAACAAGAGGATGCATCATGTCTATTCTGTTGAGTTTTTGGGTTGCTTCTGGTTTTTTACTGGTAAAAATAGGGCTGTTTTGTGTAGTTTTATAAATCTCTCACATTTAGAATTGCTTGTATAGGATGAGTTCCTACAGGTTATGCTCATTAAGATTAATTATATTAATTGTTTCAAAAATATTTGGACCTATTTAAACAAATCATATGGCATTATTCCTTTCACTATACCCTTGCTAAACTGCTAGCATTGCCTTCTATTAGAAAACAAAACCCCCGAGTCCTTGTACATGGAAAGAGGATATTTCGTTGAAGTGTGGCCAAAATTGCCTATATGTTTACTAGAGTCCTATTTTTACACTTTTGTGAACTATTTTTTTCTTGTCCTGTACACATTTATATATCATTTTCCTTTTTTTCGTATCGGTCATTAGTTAAAATAGAAATCACTCTTGGTCTGTTGCATTGGCATCAAGTATTTCTCCTCAAAAGGGCTGTACCCTTCTTTTTATTTCTTTGTGATTTGTCTTGTCAGTTAGAATCTTTTGAGCACTTAAGTTTTGTCAGGCTCAGTGCCGGAAGCTGAGGATATAGTTTTGAACAAAGACAGACTAGTCCCTGCTCTCTTGTAGCCTCCAGGGTTTTGGAAAACGTAAAATTAAACAAGCAGTTATCAAAAACATACGTTATGTGCTAGGTTAGGGAACTAGGGACAAGAAGCTATTGGTGTTCTTTGTAAGCCAGCTAACTCCATTTTGAGGGATCAAGGAAATGCAGTTGGGTCAAGAAATGAGAATGGGTGATGGTCGGCAGATGAGACCGGAGAGGGCAGAAGGAGGCAAAGTCAGAGGGACTCTTAGGCCACATCAAGGAGTTTGGCTTTTTTAAGGGCTGTGTGCAGAGGGAGAGAAAGAGAGAGGATCTCTTGAGCGGGCTCCATGCTCAATCCCATGACCCTTGAGATCATGATTAGAGCTGAAATCTCGGGTCAGATGCTTAACCAACTGAGCCACCCAAGTGCCCCGAGGAGTTTGGCTTTTATCACAAGGATTAAGGGAGGTAACTTAATGGTTGTTTAGCAGAAGAAAAAAAAAGATGATATTTATTTTAGATTATTTTGGCAGCTATTTGGAGATTAGTTAAAAGGAGAGCAAGCCTGGAGACAGACCTGGTGGAAGAACCCAGGTGACCGTCAAGGATGTCCTGGATGGAGTCCAAACAACCTGAGGATGGAATGTGGGCAGCAATAGGGGATGGCAGATTCACAGCTTCTAGAAGACTCAACTGGAATGGGGTGCCCTTTTCTTCAGGAACAAGTTGGGCAGAAAGGTGTTAGCTATGGATTTTTAAAGCCATGTTTGCATATAAATTCTTGGCAATTTGTTATTATATAAAGATTAGTGAATTCCTTGTCGTCTTTAAGTAAAGAACATCGAATTTCTTTTGGCCTTAATTAAATAGAGTTTTGTAATTTGCTTTAGGAGAGAATTTCCAGTTAATCTAAATGGTATTATTATAATAAATGATAATCTCATTATTCATTGGGATTCTCCAGATTGATGAGAAACTGCTGGTTCTCATCAATCACATTTTTTTTGTGAATACAACTTTAGTAATCCTGAAATGAGGTTTAAGATTTAGTTGATAATAGGGCAGCCTGGGTGGCTCAGTGGTTTAGTGCTGCCACCAGCCCAGGGCGTGATCCTGAAGACCTGGGAACGAGTCCCACGTCGGGGTCTCTGCATGGAGCCTGCTTCTCCCTCTGCCTGTGTCTCTGCCTCTCTCTCTCTCTGATGAATAAATAAATAAAATCTTTTTTAAAAAAGATTTAGTTGATAATAAGCACAAAGATATTTTTTTCCATTTAAAAAACATTTGATTCCAGTGTAGTTCACATACAGTACAATATTGTTTCCAGTGTACAGTATAGTGATTCAACAATTCTAAACGTTAGTGCTCATCACTTGTGCTCTTCACCTATTTCACCCATCGCCCACCCACCTACTCTCTGGCAAACATCAGATGGTTCTCTATAGTTAAGAGTCTGTTTTTTGGCTAGTCTCTTTTTTCTTTGTTTATTTGTTTCTTAAATTCCACATATGAGTGAAATTATATGGTATTTGTCTTCCTCTGACTGACTTATTTCACTTAGCATTATACTGTCTAGATCCATTCATGTTGTTGCAAATGGCAAGATTTCATTCTTTTTTATGGCTGAGTAATAGTCCATTGCTATCAATATCTATATTTATGTATATTTATGTATGTATGTATGTATGTATGTATCTATCTATCTATCTATCTATCTATCTATATCACATCTACTTTTCCATCCATCTCTCAATGGACACATGGGCTGCTTCCATAATTTGGTTATTATAAATAATGCTGCAATAAATATGGAGTACATGTATTTTTTTGAATCCGTGTAAGACAAAGATATTTGAAAGGAACAAGCGATTATTTATTATCTGCAAAAAAAATGCACGTAAATAAAGGTCCAGAGACAATTTAAAATTTTGCCAGTTTGAAACATCTTCACTACCTTTTACACATAGTGATTCCTAACAGGTAAATGAGTCTATGGCCTATTCTTATACATCTGTAGAATTAGGTGAGAAGTGATATATGGACGTATGAGACATTAGCCTCTTTCTTGGAGGGAAGAAAGCTTCTTTCCCAGCAGGGATGCTTTCCACCATTTCCTGGAGGAGGGAAAGTAAGTGTAAAAAGCAAAGAGCCTGGGTAATCCTCAAAAGTATGGCTAACAAAATAAGATGTAAATGGTCTTGGCAAAAGGTCCTGGGACACATAACTTTTATTATAGTTAAACACTAGTGTCTTTTGGGCTCACCTACAAGCACTAAAAAGCTTGTTTGCTAAACAGTAGTTGAGAACATTTCTTGTACTTTATGCCTTTTTTAATGGATCATTTGGAAGCTAAATAAATTCCTGTTGAGAGTATCATGTTCTCAGGTATACTAGACTCTTGAGCATAGCGTATGCTTCTGAAACTGGCTATGATAACTTTAAACCCCAACAGTGGTAAAATAGCACACACTCCCTCTTTTTCTCTCTCTGTAATCATGTAGTCTTGAACAATGCTGCTACAGTTTAATTTTGTGTCCTGCAAACTTCCATACCAATTAATAACCTACCATTACTTGGTTTTAATATTCAGTCTGTGCTTTCATAAAATCAAACAAATGGCTTTGAAAAGGACTTAGAGCATGCCTGTGAATGTGGTTGAATGGCAGGGTCCTTACTACCTAAGCAGAGCCCTAAAACATTTCTCAAAATATTATTTGGTCTGTCCCGTCAAAACTAAAGGGCACTCGCATACATTTGTTTTATACAATGTAGACAGCCCAAATGGCTGACTGGCTAAAGTCATTATGTGACTTGAACATTCCGTTTGAAGGCTACTTAATCAAACCAGAAATCATGTCTCTAAGATAGGGAATTTAAAGTTTTGTTTATTAATCTGATTTCATACAAAGCATATACATGAAATATGAAATAAACATATGAATATATATATATTACCTTGTTTCTAAACCCTAAGGCTCTTTGAACTAAAACTCCTACTTGCTTTCTGTTTAATGCTGAAACACAGCAACAATGGATTTTCCCTTTTTTCCCCAACTTATCTCAATTCATTAGGCAATAGGCAACAAGCTATAGGCAGGATATTCTGCAGGGTATAGTGAAGTCTTCCAACATGGCTGAAAATTGGCTTCCAATTTTTAGAACAAAGTTTGTCCCTAGTTGTTCCTTGATGATAAGGTAATTGTGAATAGTATTCCCACTTCTTTAGCCAAATGATTTGTCCAATATGTTTTGGGGATTAGGGTGTGGTGGGGAAGAACTTTGTCTCATGTGCAACTGGCTCTTGTTGAATTAGTTTTCAATTTAGCAATGTAACTGATTTTAATCTTCTTGGAATTTTGCAACTTTATATTCCTTCAGGGCTTAAATTGAAAAAGTGCACTGTTTTGGTGACCTTCTGGGAAGTGAATCTCACCAACTTTGCAGTTAGAATCCCAACAGTATCATTAACATTTTGAAGTTTCTAAATTTAAGTATGTGCATCCAAACAATTATCTTCCCAGCCTCCATGTACATTATTTCATAATACTGTATATTGTAAATCCTATGGAAAGGGAACTTTTTGCATATCAGGTAGTTTAGCTAGGGAATGGGCATGTTGTTGAGAAATACAAGCTTGAAATCATTGTGCATTTAAGAACTTACTAACCTAATCAAGGTAAGACAAAAAATCTTTCCTTTTTTTTGTGAATACTAACTAGAATTCTGGAATCCAAGAGAAAGGATATGTGAAGGGGTATGAGGAAGAATGAAAAGAGTTTCTTTTTCTATTTTTGGATTAGCAGAACAAGATTTTGAAATGCATGAAATTTAATTTTGGAGCTGCCTCCCCTTGCTTTCCATACTTCTCTCCTACCATTTAGCCTCGATTTTTAGAAGTGCTGTATTACCCTAAGTGCTCCATAGCAAGCTGTTAATATCTGACTCCTCTCTCCTCCATTGCCATGATTACCTGCCTCCTGTAATTCAATCAAAACTCCCAAATTAGGTTTCTATTCACCTCAACCCATCATGACAAGGAAAGCAATTGGATCAAGCAAATCATACTAAAATGTAATTGGAAAATAATCACATAACTTTCAAAATGGATACATTTCTAACCTAAATGAACCTAGGATTAATGTCATTCCAATGAGGAAACCAGTTAGGGACAACTTCCCTAAACTGCTTTTATTTTCCAGGTGTTTTTCCTCCACATTTTTCCTATAAGGTAGTCAAGAGCTGCAGGTGTTTCCCATCATGGCTCCTAAAGCAAAAGAGTGGGCAATTCTGGTTCAGAAGGAAGACTATCAGTGGGATAGTCATTTCTATGTATGGGTGGAGTATGTAGTATGTGTTTCTAAATATGAAAACTGTCTGATTTCGAGTAAAGAAGAAAGCTGTTTACCAAATTAGAAACCTCTACGAAGGGGTTTAAGCTTAATTGATTTTTTACACAGATCGTTTATAAACTACAGGCTGCTTGTAAATTAATAAAGTATGATACATTTGATTGGAGCTCAGACATAAAAGCTGGCTCTTTGAAACAGTCTGTTGATTCATCCATCCTGTTTCAGTGGGGAAGAGAAGGGGCTATGATTCTTTCTTTTCTTTACCCCTTGTCTACTCTGTTAAAAGATGGATCATATATTTAATAATATTTTTAGTTATTTTGAATGACCCAGATGTACTGTTACATCATATCACAGGATCCCCCAAGTCAGTAAATTTACCTTAACATCAAAGAATGAGTTCAGCAATGGAATATATGGACCCTGACCCTGACTTTAGTTAGTTGTAGAAGAATTTTCCTTGTGCATAGTAGCAGTAAAGCAAACTCAACATGGTGTATATAAACTAGGCTCCAAGGAGAAAGACTGGAAATCAAGGGATGTGATGGATGGTTATAGAGGAATTGGCAAGCAACCACATTTCTCTCCTCCCATAATATATAGGTTTTTCTTGGCTTAGAGAAAGAGACTTTGCACATAGTAGCACCCAGTGCTTTCCAATAATGATAATAGGAAAATCATAAAGTTCAACTTCATTTTTAAAAAGATTTATTTATTTATTTGTTTGTTTGTTTATTTATTTATTTATTTATTTATTTAGAGACCATGCAAGCAGAGGGGAGGAGCAGAGGGAGAAGGACACGCACAAGGTTAGATCCTAGGACCCTGACATCATGACCTGAGCCAAAATCAAGTGAGAGGCTTAACTGACAGCACCACCCAGGAGCCCCATTTGACTTTATTTTATAAACTTTCTGGGAGTGTTTAAGATTGCTAACAGTTTTTCTTATAACAAAACACATGACAAACATTAAAAAAAAATAGAATGGATGTGTGTAGACTAGCCTTATCCATAAGTGATGTAGTAAATTAAATGTTTCCTACCAAAGATACTTTTCTTCTGGTTTCCTCAGGGCCCCAAAATCCACTATTAAAGATTTATAGGTTGCATTAAGCTTTTTAGTTATTCCTATTGTCTTCTTTAAAAGACTAAATGCATTTAGGTGGGAAAATTGTAAAGGGTCATGGTTTTAAGGAGCACATCTAAATTCATTTATTCATTAAGTCAACAAAAACCTGTGGAACATCTCCTGTGTGTCAGGTATACCACTAACACTGATGATAGAAGAGTGAATAGGGATCCTGTCCTCAAGGTGCATATAGTCTTTTAATTTTTAGCTTTAGCTGCACTAGGATCATACATTTCCAATGTCAATGGTATTAACTTTCTTTGATGATTTATCAACCTCTCTAAGTCAATATATCTGTGATGAAACATCATATCTTACAAACTGGCCATACTTTCCATCTTTCTTAATTTAATTAGTGGTGCCACCATTTTCCCAGGCAATAGAACTTTTCCTGACAACTCAACTCCACACTAATCTTTCCCTCCTCAAAACTACTGCATTAAAGTCAAAATCACCCAGATTGACACTTACTTGTTCTCTACTCAATGTGTGATCAATTTGATCATTTGTGTTATAAAATGCTTAAAGGCAAAGATCAGTCTTGGCTTCTTTTGTATCCTCTAGACCTGAGGTTCCACAAATGTAGACCTTATAACAAACCACCTCGGTGATTCTGATTAAATTAAACCACCACTTTAGACCATTGTATCTGAAATTTTAATGTGTTTATTAATCACTTGAGGATTATGTTAAGATGCAGATTCCAACTTAGTTGGTCTGAGGGTCTGAATTTTTAACAAACTTACATTTAATGCTGATGCTTTGGGAGATGGTTTGAAGGTTAAAGAAAGAAAGTTTATAGTCCCAGATACAGAGTTTGGTCCATGGGGAGATGTTCAACAAATATTTAGTGATTTTCATCAAGATGACCTTAGTGTGAATTAGTTCTACAATTAGCACAAGTTTATAGAATAAGTGTGTCTACAGCTGAAAGAAAATGTCATTAAGAAGGATGCAGCGAGGAAAGGAAGATAAAATTTACCTATTTTACTTACCTATGTAACAATTTTAACTAAAGGCTTACCCAAACCTCCAATTTGACACATTTGTAGTCTCATTTTGTTTTCTAATTTTTCTTATATCTTTCTCCTAAATATCCCTGTATATATAAGCAAATATACTAATTTTATCTTTGAAAAAAGTGTATCTATAGTACATATCACAATGCTGGTCACTAAACTTGATATAAGCTTGTTAAGTGGAGTTCCTCTAAGGAGACTCTCAGATACAGGAAAAAAGTCTCTATCTCTGTACAATTTTTAGAGCATAGCACTAAAAATTACAGAACTCCTACAGTGTATATTCTTGAAACAACTAGAAGATGTTCTGAATACTGACTAGGTGGGATGTAGTAGTTGAATGGCAAGTGGAAGAAAAGAAATCTCTATTCTGAAAGAACCAGCTGGGGCAGAGAAGTACATAATTAATCATTAAGCCTTCTCAGGGATACATGAATGAAATAATAAACATCAATGTCCTAGATCTAATGAATTTTGTATTCAATTATAACAACATTATCCCTGTTTTTCTGCTATTTCAGAACTACACTCTCTTAACACAAAACACTGTCAGGCCTGTATGTGGTGCACTCACCAAACAGTCAAAAGCAATTAAATGAATGGTCTGGACAAAACCAATTTTTATACGTTGCATGCACGTTGAAAAAACAAGTTCAAATAAACCTCAAACAAGACTAAAATTTAATAATGAATGGGTTTTATATTTCATGAGTCTCTTAAGTACAGGCAAGTAACACCTACAGCATGTTACTCTACATCTGTCTCAAAGTTGGAATAAGTAGTTACTTAAGTGATGCTTTTGCCAAGATCCATAAATGTTATGACCTTCTTTGAAATTATGGCAAAAACAATGCTTTTATTAAAATTTTTTTTAATCATGAAGAGGAGAAAAGGACAGAAGTAACACAATTTCCCTTCAGTGAATCAGATTTGTGGAAGCCTCTCCAATAATTTCACCTCTAACTGCTGTGGAACTTGTTCACAAGGGCACGGATGAACATTCACTTCAGGAACCAGCTGTATGATCCAGAGGAAAAAAAATAAGTGGATTAGCTTATACTTCAGATCAAACCAGAACTGAATGCTTTCCAGGGTTTTAAAGCATCTGGAAAATCTTTCAACATTGTCTCTTCTTTTGGTCCTATCTTTTCCCTTATTACTATCCAAGATTGGGGTGGGGGAGCTGAAATGTCGTGAGAAAGTTATATTCAACTGAAGTTTATGTAAGAAGAACCAATACTTTTTCCTACTTGACTTCCATTCCAACGTCGCATACTTAAGGGCTGGTCTTCTAAGGGTGCCAGCATTCCCCTGAACCAAAATAAGCAAACATCCAAGTACTTTGAATTCTCTTCCTCAAAATTATGCTTCATTATCCTGGGATCTTGACAGAATAAAAGACCACTGCTGAACTGTAAAAGGTTTTCACATTTATCTGGATACGGAGTAATAATGGAGGAATTTATCCATCGGATTTACCTTTTTCCATTCGAATCCTACCCTGCAGACTTCCTGACAAATTTGAGTTATCATCTGTATAAAGAAGATGCAATCGAGAGAAAAGTTCCTCCTCCTCTCCCAGAATTCCCTCAATCCACAGCCTAGTCCAGCAGTTTAACGAGGCTTAAGGGAGTTCTGCTGCAAGACATTGCTCCCACTGACATGGTCACTGTTAGAAATCACTTTGACTGAAGCCATTGAAGGCCCCTGTGAAAACAAATTTTACTGCTTTTGTGTAAGAGACCCCAAGTGACTTAAGACCGGAGAATTTTCCACTGTGGCTTTCACAAATCCTTGTACCCCCTACTCTCAAATCTCTTGAACCCCCATAGCTCTTCCTTCCCACCTCTCTTGCATATGACTTTAACCCCTAATTCTTCCTCTTTACCTCTCTCAATGAAACCCAGACTGCCCAAACAATGACTCTTACTCCACAAGAACAATCCCTGTTTTCCCATTTCCGGAACTAGCTGGACTGCAGCCAAACCGTGTCCTGCTAAGTCTAGCTGAATTTCGGCCAACCCCCTCCTGCTGAAGCCATGCAAAATTTTCCGCTGTCCTTCTCCAAGTTAAAATGCTCCTTTGGAGCCTTCCTTCAGAGCCTTATGCTAATGACTCTCCAGTTGATTATATGCCTTAGTTTTGCTGCTGAGATTCAGGCAGGATTGGCCCCTTTGCTGTTCAGCCCAGGCCATTTGGTTAGAGGACCAGTTCCTTCTATGGACTAGACCAGTGCCTGCTTCTCTTAGTCTCGAAGCACCACCTGAGCTTTTATTCATTTTTACCCTCTTGTATACATCTTGTATATGCCTCTTGGTTTGATTTTTTTTTTTACTAATAGAGGTTTTCATAGTCATGATGTGATCATAATGCCCCGGAGATTTTGTTAGTTTTTTTCAGGCTCCTTGAATATATGTTTACCATTAGAAAGCCAATAACACTAAATTTTGGAAGCTCTGTTGAGTATTCTAGAACTTTAGTGGCCACCCTGGGGAACTTGAGATATGAATAAGACAGTCCCATTTATATGGCACCTTAACATCAAAGGATGCAAAGATTCCAAATATTTAATGGTCAACAAGTTTTTAGCTGACAAGAAGAGGCCTCTTAAAGACAAAGATCCTCTAAAAGACAGCAAAATTATAAAACTACCTCTCTTAAGGACTCCTTAGGAAAAGCTAATAAAAATGTTAAAAATCTAAACTCAAACTCTCTTTTTTCTCTTCTACCTCATCTTTGGATTGGCTTTCCTCCTGGTGCTCTGTCTCTCAACTTCCTCTTTCTCATGTCTGTTCCTCCTCCTCATTCTCTGCACATTCTCTCAACCTCTTTTCCTATTCTCCACTGTCTCTTCCTAAATCCAGGCCTCTCACTGAAGACTAGCCCTTCATGATATCTTTTAATGTGGTCGGGAAAGGTCCCACAGCTTTAAACCTTGGTCAAAATCAGATTTCCATAATGTAGCAAAAGACTTTCTAATCTCTTTTAAGGAAAGACAAACGTTAGTTTAAAAATTTAAGCATTGTCTTACAAATTTATAGTCAGGATCTCTCTGATCTCTTTCAATTAGTTCATCTCTTTGTGGTAACCAGAGATGCTAAGACTGGATTTGAAAAAGAATGATGGATTGATTACTAACATGATAGGGAAAAAAATGGGATGAAATTTAACTGTGGGTGGGAATAAAAGCGTAAAAATAAGACAAGCTCTCTTAGCAGCTATTCCTGAGGCTCTTGTCAAACTTGGTCAAAAATGCATTTCATCTAAGGAGGGGAAAAGCCCAGATCCATCCCTAAGTTCAGAAACAGCTTAACTACTACCTTCCAGAACATTCTTTTCTCAATAGGAGCAGAGATATCCCACAATCTCTAACCACCTCTTGTTGATGGTCTTAAATCTGAAGTGATAGATTTATTTATTATTTTATTTATTTATTTATTTATGAGAGACACAGAGGGAGAGGCAGAGACAGGCAGAGGGAGAAGGAGGCTTCATGCAGGGAGCCCGATTCGATCCTGGGACCCCGGGGTCACGCCCTGAGCCCACAGCAGACGCTCAATCACTGAGCCCCCAGGTGCCCTGAAGTGACAGATTTAGTCAGGAAAAAAACAACAGAATGTTAGACTGCCTTCTCTCTGGACTACAAGAACTTGATGAGCACTTTGAATATACTTTGGCTCAGGAAAAAAAAAATTATAGATTAAACTAATAACTCTTTACAATTAAGCAATTAGAGAAACCCAGAAACAAAAACATCTCTGTAGCCAGTCTAAACAAAGATATGTGTGGATATTGTAAGAAATAGGGACACTGGAAAAATGCTTGCTCTGGCTTAAATTTAAAAGACAGAATCTAAAATGATAAAGGACCAACTTTTTGTGACAGAATGACTTCTTTTTGAATAAGGAGCCCCTGTAGTTTGTCCAAAATTGCCCGTAAAACAAAAGGGAGAAATTTCCATGCAACTACAAAAACAAAAGCCAAGGATGTTCCTTTTGTTGTTGAAACCAGACCTACACATTCTACCATAAACCCACCTTCCCATCATCCCTTCCTTGGAGTAACCGAAACATTTCATTGGAAGGAATCTCAAATACTCCTATCACTAAGCAGCATGCTTTCTGCACAATAATTCCACTCTGGTGGATCCGTTGGAGTGAAATCTACTTCACAAATGGGGTGCCACTCAAACGTGAGCTGGGCAACCTCTTTCTGAGACTCCATGGAAGAGATTATTTTATTTTGGTACAGATTCACTTCTCAGTATCAGAGCCGTTGCCTGGGACAGACTCACCTAGAACCTTCTATAACTTAAAAAATATTCTTCAAAAGTTCCTATGCTTGTACTGTCCAATTATCAGAGACCTTTCCTTCTATTTGTATATGAAGCATCCAAAGACAAGCTTTGAGGATTCTAACTCAGGAGCACAAAGGGCTTCAGTCACCCATCACTCATAGTAGCCTCTCTCTTTACCCTACAGCAAAAGTCTACCCACTTGTTTGCCTTCAGTGGCAACAGCTGCATAGTTAATTGAGGCTTCTACTGACTTAGTTTTAGGATCTCCTCTTAACATTATGACCCCTCATGTCATTCAGACCTTACTCTTGACTGAAAACACTCAACTCTTTTCTGCTTCTAGGCTGACCGCCTATGAAATCCTTCTCACTCATACAAATTTCTATCCATTGCTGTAGCCTCTAGACTCTCCTCCCCCCCCAACTTAATTTCTCTCCCAGAGGAGGAAAAAACCTAATGACTGTCATGCACTCATTCAGGAATTTTCTTTACCTCATTCTGATGTCTTTGAAACTCTTTGAAAACTGAGATTTAGAAATGCTTATGGACAGAGCCTATTAGGAAACGGAACAAGAGGCTGTCAAGTTCAGTGTGTGATTGTTTTCACTCAAATATTATCCTTTCCCAGGGGCCAAATCTGTATGAGTTGCTGACATTGTAGCACTTACGACAGCCTGCCAATTAGGTAGAGATAAGAGAGGAAATGTCTATACAGATAGCAAATATGCTTTTGGGATAGTTCATAATTTTGGTATGCTTTGGAAGCAATGTGGCTTAACTGCATCTGGTATTTCAATTAAACATGGTAGTCACATAAAATTCCTATTAGATGCTTTGTTTTTCCAAAGGAATTGGCTGTGTTAAGTTTGGGGCCCATAGCAAAAAGCAGACTCAAGAAGCAAAAGGTAATGCTTTAGCAGATTACTATACTAAATGACTTGGTTTAACACCTTCAGGCTTTCCAACAAGTCTAAAAGTCAAAGCCAAAACTAACTCCTAACTATTGGCATTAGATCTTGAGTTAATTTTAGTATCAAGCATTTGGTTATTAAGAAGTGTATTGGAAAAGATTAAATTTTTTCTCCTCCCAGGTAGTTCTGGTGGCACCAAGATAGTCTCTTGGTCTGCCCAAAGATATTGAAATGGATTTTCTTAAAGCGTGTTACATGCTGTGACCCATGATTGAAAGGAAATTTTAAAAACTATCGTAAATAAGCATCGGTGGGGACACTTCAAAGAGATTTTGAAGGATATCTCTCGTGCATTTTCCATCTGTCAAATCTACTATCCTGAGGAAATTGTAAGGCTGGGCCAAAACTTTTCAGATTTTTGAAAGTCTATTTACAGATGTATTTCATTCAGTCACTCACCTCATGTGGTTATGAGTATGTACTTACTATTGTGTTTTCTATGTCTCAGTCTTCTAGAAGACTTTCATTGCCATTAAGCAACTGCTTGATAGTAGCAAAGAAACTTTAAGTTTCTTTTTGCTACACAAAAACTTTTGTGTTTTCCACTTGGCAATACTCACCTATTTCGTGATAGAGGTACCAACTGAGACTTGTAAGACTATCTGAGGAACTTTAGTTCTTTATATATATATATAAAGGTTAATATATGTTAATATATATTAATATATATATTAAGATTTTTATTTTTTTACTTGACAGAGCACAAGTAGATAGAGTGGCAGGTAGAGGGAGAGGAAGAAGCAGAGAGCCTGATGTGGGCTCAATCCCAGGACTCTGGGATCATGACCTGAGCTAAAGGCAGATACTTAACTGACTGAGCCACCCAGGAGCCCCCAGACTGCTGGATATTGATAGCTTCTATCCAAGATCTTCAGCTCAGGACCCTTGAACCCTAAGAGTAATTAATAATATACCTTTTCATCTCTTTCTCCTATTTTTTTTAAAGACTTATTTATTTATTCATGAGAGACACAGAGAGAGAGCAGCAGAGACACAGGTAGAGGGAGAAACAGGCTCCTCGCAGGGACCCCGATGCGGGACTCGATCCCAGGACCCCAGGATCACACCCTGAACCGAAGGCAGATGCTCAACTGCTAAGCCCCCAAGGGGTTCCTCTTTCTCCTATTTTTTGTAGCCATTTTTGAGATTCTTCAATTTTTATTTTATTTTATTATTTATGATAGTCACAGAGAGAGAGAGAGAGAGAGGCAGAGACATAGGTAGAGGGAGAAGCAGGCTCCATGCACCAGGAGCCCGACGTGGGATTCGATCCAGGGTCTCCAGGATCACGCCCTGGGCCAAAGGCAGGCGCCAAACCGCTGCGCCACCCAGGGATCCCTATATTTGTCTCTTTGTTATTTACCTAGCCTGGGGAGGGAAGAGGAGTGATAAGAATATAGTAAGGAGGAATGATAAATCAGTGATAAAAGCCTACCATGGTCATTACCTACTTTACCCCACAGATCCACTTCCCACTCTTCATCCTACCTGGTGCCCTGGGTGGCTATCCATATGGACTATATGAACAATTTCCTTTCCCTCCATTCTTTCATTGGCTTTGGCCAGTAGAAGACATTGGCAAGAGATCTGGAGAACAGGAGGAAAATAAGAACAAAGTGTTTATTCCTTCGCCTTCCCAGCTGTGCTCTTTAACTAAAGGCCACGGCTTCTGTCAGATGGCCCTCTCCACACTGCTCACTTTTTTGGTTCCTGTAGCCACTTCCTCCCCCCATTTATTCTGGCTGGCTGTAGGGTGGTGATGGCTCCCTGTCCCCTCCTTTGTTGCTTTTCCTAAACTCTGCTCACATTGTTGTAAACAGTTCCTTTATGAAATCTTAAATTACTCAGTTTGGAAGTGCATTTGATTTCTGCCAGGATCCTGGCTGGTCCATTTCTGCAGAGTGAGGCTCAGAGCCCTGCTTTTAGGATTAGATCACATGGAAACAGTAAGCTCTAGAGGCAGGGACAGGCTTGTAGAGCTTCCTATGCACCAAAGCAGCTCGGTTATACCATGCCATGGTAGGATGAAATGAACCAGGAGGACAGGAAAAGGTAGCGAACCCCAGGCAGTCTGAGCTGGAATCTTGGCTTTGACTTTCCAGAGAGGCAGATGACATCACCTCGGTGCCTCACTTTCCTCACCCATAAAGTGGGATAATAATAGTAGTACCTGTGTCCTAAGACTGCAGTCAGGGTTAAATGAAATATACATGTGAGTTATACAAGACACATATACAAGACAGTTCTTGAGATTTTGTAATTAATCAATAAAAATAGCCATAATAATAATTATTAAAGACCAAATTTCAGGCAAGATACTGGTTGCTTCAGAGGATTTCTGCATGGACAGGTGAAATCAAAGACAAATGACTGTAATGAAGACTCAGACTCCATATTTTGATATTTGACTGCTGACAGCTGTTAAGTTTCAACTCTCCCTCTTCCCCGTCTGTACCACATCTGGGCAAGCTGATCCCATCTAGGTCTGGGCACTCAGTGTTGTGGCACCAGTAAAACCACAAGCTTCTGCTGCATGGGGATTCACATCCTCAGCCTCAATCTCTCAACACAATTAAAAACCTACAACAGTCTCCTCCTTTCCTGGCTTTTTCATTTCAGACTTGCTTGAGAGGCCTTCCCTTCTCTCCAAGGCGTCTCAGTGATGTAAATGATAAGCCTTTTCCTACCTGTTTGGTATATGTGTGATGGCATCAGTATCAACATCCAAATCAAACCTTGGGTGGGGGTCCATTTGCCTCTGCAGGTGACATAACTGGCTTCTCTTCAAAACACTTTGGCACTAAAGCCACGGTTCCATCATTCTGTTTCTGATCTGCTTTAGGGCAAACTTTGAACTGACTGAACTTATGTTTCTTTCTATAGGTAATGGGCATCTCTAAAATAGAAAATAATTTGAATTGCAAAAAATAAATTTCCCTTTTTCCCCCAATTTCGAGTGGTAGACTGAGATTTGTATCCTCTGTATCAGGTTGCTCTGATGATCTAGTTGCCAAGCAAAGCACCATCTTGTCCAGCCTTAAAAGTCTGCCTCCAACCAGTCAAAGTAGAACAAGGGCTGTGAAAAAAGAAAGACCCCATAGTGCCTACAGTACTGTGCTGCTTTGCTTCCACTTCCTTCTCTTGACCTCCAAATTGACAACCACTGTCTGCTCATCTCTTATCATCTTTGCCAGGCCCTTCTGGTTAGTGAACACATCCATTCTTTCTTAGCCACCAGCAGTCTCCTTTTCCTCCTTCACGTCCGTTTCTCTTTTTTGGTAAGTTTGAGTTATGGAAGTATTGTGACGTACGCATGACCCCTCTAGATAGCCCTTTTCTGAATATGGTTTAACCCAGAAGATGTCCAAACTTCTGTGGATAGACATAAGAATCACTAAAGGAACTTTTTAAAAAAAAATTGCAAAAAATAAAAAAAATAAAAAAAAAAATAAAAAAAAATTGCAGATACTTGGAGCCTATCCCAGATCTGTGAAGTAATAATTTGCTTTGGGGACAGACAGGGATGGGAATATATAGGGTAGGAATCTATATGTTTAAAGAAGTTCCCTAGCTGATTCCAATGATGAATCAGATACAGAGCATATTGAACAGATTAATTTTGTGACACTGGATATTTTAACCCCTAGAATATCATGACACCAGAACATTTAACCCCAAGGATATTCTGATCCCATCATTTACTCTTTGCTGTGCCATCGGTAGGAGTGGTTGGTACAGAAAACACAGATTGATTGGAAATATGTTGAAGAATTAGCCTATCAATACAGACAAATTCCAGACAGCAGAATAACTTTGACATAGCTGAGGAAACTTTCATACAGCTTTCTCCGGTATTGGCTAAAAACAGCAACAACAAACAAACCAAACTATCAACCTTTTATCTAATTCATACTAAGTATTACTGTTAGGAATGATCAGCACAAAAGAGAATGGTTCAAACTGCACATGGTAAAATTTGTTATAGATGAAAATCTGATGACAAATCATGTTTTGATGCTCACATTGAAATGTGTAAATATTGAATAGGGAAAAATTAGACTTGGCAAAAGTAATCAACACTAAATAAAACTGCCAACAGCTAAATTGGCACATGTTGAAACTTATTATTGCCTAAAACTTGAGGTAAGAATCCAATTTTTTTTTTTTTTACTAAGTTTGGGTGTGAAGAATTTGACCTGAAACAATTGGATTTGGTACAAATAATGACCATAAAAGAACACATGCAATTGCAGAAACTATAATCAAGAAAAATTTGATATGAACAGCAAGGGGAAAAAAACACACATTGGATAACATTTTCATGTAAACCTTATGTGGAAAATAATTGATTCCAATGAAAAAATTTCAGTAAATTAAAAATGAAAAGGGGAAAAATTAGAAATGTCTTAACTGGAATAAAAATTTATCAAGGAATTAAAGTAGCTTAATAGAAATTAGCCCTAAAAATGTTTTCTTAATGAGAGAATATTCATCCATGTAAGCATAATTTTGATGTACAGTTTCCACTCCTAAACACAAGAGTCAAAAGATTCTCTGATCTGAAAGTGAACAGGATCTAAATAGATTGGTTAAAACAAAAGGCTCAAAATTCCCTGCACCCAATTATTTATTGTGAGTGTCAAGAAAGAAGTGATTAGGAAAAGTCTGGATCAGGGGGTAAACCCAAGGAGAGCAAGCATTCATGGGATCCCACAATGCAACCTCAGGTTTCTGGGCATCTAGATGGCAGATGAAGGTATAGCATGTACTTGATAAAAAAAGTACAGAAGATGGATCCTGTAAAATTTTTCCTATGCTTCTCTGTTCTTACCTAACTACTTGCTGGGGGAATTGAGCCATAAATCATCATTTTTGAAGTTGACAGAAATAGTCATCCTTCAAATATAAACCCCACTATAAAAACAAAAAGAAGAAAAATAAGTGTTGGGAAGGATGTGGAGAAATTAGAGCACTCTAACTCTACACTGACAAGAAGATTGTAAAATGGCCCAGCCATTTTGGAAACAGCCTGGCAGTTCCTCCAAAAACGATAACACACAGGTTACCATATGACCCAGCAATTTCATGTCTAAGTATATACTCCAGAAAAACAAAAACATCTGTTCACATACAGGCTGGTTCACAAATGTCTATAGCAGCATTATTTATGAGAAGCAAAAATGGAAACAATCCCAGTGTCTGTCACTTGATTAATGGATAAACAAATTTGTGGTATATCCATACAAAGGAATATTGTTAGGCAATAAGATGAAATAAAATACTGATACCTGCTACAATATGGGTGAACCTTGAAAATATTGTGCTAAGTGAAAGAAGCCAGTCACAAAAGGCCAAATACTGTATGATTTCATTTATATTAAATGTCCAGAAAAGGCAAATATATAGAAACAGGAAGTAGGTTAGTAGTTGCTTAGAGCAGGAAGGGGCTAAAGAGGAAATGAGAAGGAAATGATAATGAGCACATGTTTCTTTTTTTATTTTTACTTTTTTAACAAAAGGATTTATTTATTTGAGAGAGACAGAGAGAGCAGAGAAGAGGGGCAGAGGGAGAGAAAGTTTCAAGCAGGCTCTGCACTGAGCATGGAGCCTGACATAGGGCTCCAAATCATGACCCCAAGATCATGACCTGAGCAGAAACCAAGTGTTGGATGATTAACCAGCTGTGCCATCCAGGTGCCCCTGAGCACATGTTTCTTTTGGGGATGATAAAAATGTTCCAAAATTGACCATGGTGTTGGGTGCACAACTCTGTTAATATACTGAAAATCACTTAAGCGTATATTTTAAATTAGTAAAGGGTGTTGTATGTAAATTATATCTCAAAAAAAGACTATTAAAAATGCAAATCTCCATAAATGAAGTCACATCCTAAAGCCTTGGGATATCAATCCTTATCTCTGGGTATGTCTCCTCCTCTGTATACTGGGAATGATAATAATAGCTGATAAAGATGTTGAGAGAATTAATGAAACAATGTGTGTGAGAACGCTTACACCTCATATGACATGCGTGGTAGAAACAGCTAAATGTCCAGCAAGAGCTGTGCTTTTCCTTCCATGGCATAGAACCAGCACAGGAAATAGTTGCCCAAGCAAAGATTATAATTTCCATAGTTCCTTGCATCCGTTTATACCATGATCTCATTCTGACCAATGGTATGCAGTGATGTGTGTGGTCAAGGTAGTTGACCAGCTGATATCTATTTCACCCTCTGTTCCCTCTCCTGCCTGGTTGCTGAGCAATTGATAAGGCATGGGAGGCCATAAGCTAGGAGATGCCTGGGTCCTTAAAAACCCCTCTGTGGGGAACACCCACCCACCAGCTGCATATAACACATTGGACTGATACTCTCAGTGAAGAATATGGTTCTTTTTGGTTAAAATGTTTCAGTTACAGCAGCCAGTGTTTACCTTCACTAATATAAAACTTTAAATAGGCCGTCAACAAATTTCTGACAAAAATTAAGACATTTTTGTCATCTGTTAGTACCTTTGGAGTTTAAAAACGAAAGCCAGTAGAGCCTGAGGTGAGGAAAATATAGAACTCTGAAAAGTGAATGGATGGGAGAAGCATGTCACTGACTCAGTTCCCACCCCAAAATCTTACTGTTTATTGCACCATTCATTGCTCAGCCTTCCTTAAGGGATTGGTGCACTTTATTGAATCTCATGGTCATGGAACAAGGGCCACTTTAATTCTGAGTTTCTGCACTATTTGCCAGCCCTAATCTCTACAGTGAGCCTATATCCTAAAGAAGGGAGGCAGACAATAAAAGTAAGTAAATCATATGATATATTGGATGGTGACTATTGCAACAAAGGACTGTGGGAACTGAGAAGAGGTGTTCATTTTAAATAAGATGCTCAAGAGATATATTATATGGAAGGTGACATCAGAGCAAAGTATCAAATACAGTGACATTAGAGCAAACCATGGTCCCAGATAGAGGGCCTAGTGGTATAAAGACCCTGAGATAGGAACACATCAGGTGTGTTCAAGGAACAGAGAGAAGTGCCATGTGGTGGGGAAGGGGAGGCAAGGGGAAGAATGATGGAAAAGAAGTCAGAGAAGTTAGGGGGCGGGACCAGATCATATGGAAGCCTGGGGACTGGACAAAGAACATAATGGGGGATCTGAAAGGGTTCAAGGCCACAGATAATTGGTTACTGTTACTGACTTTGGTAGTGAATGCCCGTACAATGCCCTAGAGACGAACCGGTTGTTTCACCTTAGTGTGTATCAGTTCAGGACCCAGACAGCAATCCCACAGGAGGAGCCAGCAAGAACTCAGTTGGTGAATGGGATCTGAGATGCTCCATCCCCCACCCCTGCCACCGTGACGTCACATCAGTGCTTGTGTACCACAAATGACATGTTCTGTAGGAGCAGGAGAAAAGGAGAAAGCTTTAAGGATGAGCATTTACCAGACACAATCTGGAAGAGACTGAATTTATAAGGATGAGAAAATAAAGATGCTATGTTTTCTTTGCACATCTTAGTTCTACTGGTTTAGCTTTGTGGTGTTCCACAGGTCCCTTAAGGTCTATTTGCTTTCCTTCAGTGTTGTTTCTTTCTGCTTCTCATACTCGTTAATTTTCATTGTTCTATCTTCAGGCTCACTGAGACTTTCTCTTTCCTGTTCAAATCTGCCTTGGAATCCCTCGAGTGACTTTCACTTCAGTTATTATACTTTTCAGCTCTAGAATTTTTTTTTTGTTTCTTTAAAAAATTTTTAAATTATTTATTTGAGAGCAAGAAGGAGAGAGGAGAGAGAGAGTGAGAGAGCACAAGCAAGGGAAGGAGAAGAGAGAGAGGCAGAAACAGCCTCCTCGCTGAGCAGGGAGCCCTATGACGGGCTGGATCCCGGGACCCTGGGGTCATGACCTAAGCTAAAGGCAGATGCTTGATGGACTGAGCCACCCACATGCCCCCTTTTTGTTTCTTTTTAGATTTTCTGTCAATTGACATTTCCATTTTGTTCACATATCATTTTCTTGATTTTCTCCACATCTTATTTTAATTCTTTAAAGTCTTTGTCTAGGAGATCTGCTATTGAGTCTATAGGGAGAGTTTCTGCTGATTTATTAATTTACTTTTTCCTTTCAATGAGCCACACTCTCTTATTTTTTGTATGCTTTGTGCTTTTCTTTTTTCTTGTACATTGAACATAACATGGTAACTCTGGAAGTCAGAGCCTCACCTTTCCCCAGGGTTTACTGGTTTTTGTTATTCTCTTTGCTTTTTTCTTCCTGTGTTTGTTTTTGATTGTTGTAGGGTATCTCTATGCTGAGGAGCATCAGCCTAGGATGTAAACCTAAGGTGTTCTAAAGTCTTTTCTGAGGTTTTTCCTGAGCATATACAGTCAGTTTCTAATTTTCTTTAAATATCCGGTTGTTTGTGAATGCCTCAGTCTTTAATGTCTGGTTTCTGAAAGGGAAAAAAAGTGAAAATTGAAGGCTTGGTTCTTTAAATCCCCCCAAATTCCCTTCAGCTGACAGGGGAGGGGCTTGCAACAATGTGGGGGAGGTGCAACAACGATGGCGGCCCACCTCTTTGCACCTCTGTGATCAGAATCAGCAATCCATGAGCAGAGCTCAGATTTTTTTTTTGATTTTATTTATTTATTAATGAGAGACACAGAGCACGAGAGAGAGAGGCAGAGACACATGCAGAGGGAGAAGCAGGCTCCCTGTGGGGAGCCCAACAAGGGCCTCAATCCTGGGTCTCCAGGATCACACCCTGGGCTGAAGGTGGTGCTAAACTGCTCAGCCACCCAGGCTGCCCCAGAGCTCAGATTTCCAGTGTTTAGAAGAAAGCATCCTTTTTGCCTAGCCTGGCTCTCACAAACTATGTGCAGACTGCTCCAGAAACATGGGGCAGAGCTGCCTGCCATAGGACTGAGAGTGAAGGAGGTTAGTTACCACTCTGCTAAGAACTGAGATTTACTAAAATTAACTGCAATCTACCATCCAAGTCTTCCCTTAGAAATTGCAAGCCTTCGAAAACAGACTCCAGAGTTCCAAAATAGTTACATCACAGAGATTCCACCAATGTCATTGTTATCTGGGTGGAGAGGGAGATCCCTGGGGCCTTCTACTCAGCCATCTTTCCAGAGTCCTCTACTAGTGAAGAGAATCTTATGTGTTGAATAACATGTTAAATCTTATGTGTCCTTTTAGTCAGGGTTCTTGAGAGGAGCACAACCAATAGGATGTGTATATGAAGAGATTTATCATAAGGAATTGGCTCCAGGGATTATGGAGGCTGGGAAGTTTCAAGGTCTGTAGGGTGAGCTGGTGAGGGTGGAGACTACGAGAGAAAATGGATGGTATAGCTCCAGGCTGAAGACTGGTTAACTCAAAACTCAGGAAAAGCCAATGTTTCAGTTCAAATTCAAAGGCAGGAAAAAGCCAAGGAACCCGTGTGAAGGCCTCCAGGCAGGAAGAATCCTTTCTTACTTGGTGGAGAGGCAGATATTTTGTTCTATTCAGGCTGTCAACTGATTGGGTGAGGCCCACTCACATTATGGAGAGCAATCTGCTTTATTCGTCTACCAACTTAAATGTTAATCTCATCCCAAACCCCGCCCCCCCGAAACAACAAATAATATTTGACCAAATATCTGGGTATCCTATGGCCCAGAGAAGTTGACACATAAAATTAGCCATCATACTTCTAATACAGAAATTATATCTGGAAATAACTAGATATTATAGTCCCTTTAGGGCAGGTTGATAAAAACCTAGGGGCTGCATCTTCTCAGTGTGTTATTCTAATATCTGTTGAATATCCTGAATGTACTATAATCCCAGTCCTGGACAAGAAAAGGCAGTTTATGATTTTGGTGATGATGATGATGAAGTGTAAGTCATTTAAACACTTGACAGTTATATTTATGGAGCGAGACATTTCCTTTAATGCCATTTTATAGGCAAGAGGGAAAAATCTGCAAACATATTTTGGATTACATACAAATTTGTCAGGGTCTTAAGTTACTCCATGTTTAGAGTACAGGAGTACTTTACGTTAACTTGGAACATTCACACTTTATATAAGCAGGGCTTGGGGAAGGTTCAAAATACCTGGAAAACAGACTTTGTATAAAGATGTTCATATTGGAATGATGAGCATTTCACAATTTCTCCAGGGAGGAGTTTAGCAGACAAGGCTGATTCAAAGGCAGCCTTTGACATAGTGAAATTTCTTCAGACTCTGGACCTTACTGTTGCATGGGACAGTAAAATCAAGAGTAGATGGCATCTCATACTCTCACTACCTCATTTAAAACTCAAGCACTTCTTTCCATGCCAGATTGGGTAACAGAGCCTGGACTTGAGAGGGGAACTGTAGATAGAACGTTAATCAAATTTGCTTTGAGGAGAGCTACTCACATGGAGCACGGAACATCTGGGAACTTGTCATGGGCCACTCCGGTTGGTAATTAAGGGCCAAGTGATTGTGACATTAGTATTTTGGCAACTGCTCTGTCTCCCTTTTCTCCTAATCCCAGTCACAGAATCATATCTTGGAGTTGGAAGCATATTTGGATTGGATTGCTTCTTTGTCCCTTCCAATTCATAATCTGAGGGCTCATTAGGTCTGGCTGGGCCACATATCTCACCAGGCAGGAGAGAGCTGATTTCAAAATGCTATGAGTGCATGTTTTTGGAGATCTTCCTAATTGATCTTTAGAGCAGAGCAGTCCTCTTTTATTGGTCACACATATGCCATTGGTGCAAGTGGTTTCATCTTTCTTTTACAAGTGTCATTTAAAAATGCAGATGACTCACTCGTTTCATTTATTTCTTCATTTGAGAAATATTTATTGGTAATTAGGCACTGGGACAGGTATTGGAGATAAAGGTGGTCCAAAACAGGGAAGGGCCCCGTCCTTATGGAGCTTGTACTTTAGTGATTTTATTAGTAATTTTCATAATAGTTTAATTATTCTTTAGATCTTTCATACCAATATACTTTATCAACAAAAAGAAAAAAATAAAAGAAATAAAGTTTAAAATGCCTCGTCTGTTATTCTCTTTTGGCTTCTTCTATTTTAACAAATTCCTTTTATATCATTGTCTTATTCCTATCTCTTTACCTTAATTTTAACCATGATGTATATTTTGCATTAACTTTTCATGTGCGAATGATCTTAGCAGACTCTTCCCCATGTATGCTACATCACAAGCATTTTCCCTATCACTATCTGCAAAATTATAATTTCTGTAAATGCAGATAGCTTGCCGTATGATTTGTTTAATTATTCCTTTATTTAGGCGCATTTAGTTGTATATTATTTACTAATATATAACATTGTAGTAGTTTTTTTCTTCTTTGCTTGAACTTTACCTTAGAAACAAAGAGCTGAAATTCTATAAATTGGAGTGATGAGATGCTTTTCTTCTTTATTGAACAAGATGAGAAATAGATGACATACTTTCGGGCCAACTCAGTTTATCTTAGAATTCCATATGACTGGAAGAACCAGTGGAAAGCACAAAAACAAACAACATTTTGTCACTAGATGCATGATACAAAGATATCTTTATTTTCTTTTTATTAAAAAGAAAAAAGAAAATAGAGGGACTTACTTCTATGTATACACATTCACAGGATTGTATACACATGAGAAAAGAGACTTTGAAACCACGGACAGGGTTTTAAAATGTATTTTTCTAGGCTTATACTACACTTAAGTTATTACATTTTTATGTTAGCCTACTGAATTCTGAAGTGTGGGATCATAATCAAAATGACCATAATCTCTTGTAATATAGAATGAATTATTTTTGCCCATTCTTATGATGGATCCATCATTGATAACATTTCTTCCCTCATCAACCATAGATTGCGTCTTGTCTTCTTGTAAAGATAAGCGTGGGCTTACTGGAGGGAATGTCTGTGCCATCTTACTTTCCTTGGTTTGATTTTCCAAAGGGTCATGGATGGGCAGGAGGGGACTGATGTTCCTACTGGGAGTCCTCATGTGGCTTTCATGGGAATGTCTCTAAAGAAGGACAAGTCGGATCTAATAAAGAGCAGGATACAGTAAAGCAGTTAAGTCAAGTCTTGCATGCTTCTTCTGAATTTCAATTATTCCGGGCAGTCTAGTAGATTCTGAATTACCAGCAGCTGCGCACTTGCTCACTTTCTTGTCTGCCGCAGCTGCCACCAGCTGTTCTTGCTTTCTTACCCCATATCCAGATGCAAACAGCTGTTCTCTCTTTCTTTGCAATTGTCAACAGTGGCTCATTTTGCCCCAAACACATGGACACCTGCAGCAATAGGAATTCTATTTTTCAGTTGTGGCCAAATATTGGACAGCTTTAGGAAGGTTGAATGGAGGAAGGGAAAAAGAAGGAATGAGAAGTGCTTCGATGCAGAAAGAGCCTGTGGTTTGGAGACTGAAAGGTAGATGGGGTACTTCTGGTTGTTTTCATGGTCTGGGTAAGATAGTGACAACAGATACCCATACTTCTTCCTTACTGTGACATTCATTTTGGAAAGCAAAGAGTTGTTACTAACAAGTAAATCCCAAGAAATGAGCACCAATGAAGAAATTATAGTGGTGCTTTAGGGCTTGGTCTTCATTTACTTATTTAAGAAGTATTGATGGACACTTCTGTTGAGCGCTTGTGTAGGCATACAGTAGGTGCCAAATAAATGGGTATGCACTTATGAATACACACATATTTATCAGTCTAGTCTCAATGATATAAAAAGAGAACATTTTATTTTATTTTTTCCAGAAGAGAACATTTTAAATGATTTTTTTTTTCTGTTGGATTCGGCCTCTCCTCTACCCATGCCCCACCCCATCATTGGGATTGGGGATTTGGGGATTATCTCTTTGACCAAGAAATACTCCCGGTTCTCACATCTCTCTCTTGTTGCAGGGACTAGAGAGAAGAAAGTAGAAATGGAGAGGAAGGGTATTCACATTGAGCATTTAATGTGTCCCCAGTACTGGGCATCATCCTTTATATAGGTCATTTCATTTCATATTCAAAAAACTTAGGAAATTGGCATGATCATCCCCGTAGAGCTGATAAGGAAACTGGAGTTGGAAGCGTGAAGCTTCTAAGGCCACACAGCCAGGAAATGACAGAGCCTGGACAGACCCTTCCACTCCAGAGCACGAGCTCTTTTCACTACAGCCTGCTTCCTTCCATGTTTCTCCTTTCTGCTGTCCCGAGAATACTAAGGTGAATAGTAGAGAATACTGATAGTGATAATTGGGTTCGAGGCTGTGATTGCAGAAGTAGGGGCCTAATCCATCCAAAGGCTCCATCTTCAACTGGAAATTGGTCCAAACTTCATTCACCATTTTAAGCTGCAGAGCACTTCCAAAGGCTGGAATAAACGATGAGATACTGAGGAGTCATAGATAAAGTTGTTATCACAAAAATGATCTCTACCTCTCCAGGATATTTTCTGTTAACAGTGGGTTTTGGAAGAGCATTTGACCAAAGAGGGGGAGGACCCTCATTTTACATCCTAACTCCATCCATTAGTATCCCAACAATGTGAATGATTACCCTTTGGGATATTGAGTGGGAAAAACTGGCTGAGGTTCTAAGGCAACTTCCTCTGGTTTAGGGAGCCATTAGGAAAAGCTCCTTATTCTTGTAAAAATTTTCCTGAACTTTCAGGGCCAGTTTCTGCAGCTGGCCAAGAGTCAGCCTCAGTTAGAATCCTGCCAAATTGGGCATCAACAGCTCATTTGGCTTGGAAAAAAAAAAAGAAATGAGAAACAACTGACGTTTGTATACTTGAAATTATGAGCTGTTTCTCTAACAAAGAGACCAAACACTTTCGGCTTGTTTTACAGTAAACATACACATTGAACAATCTGGTTGGTTAGCAGCTGGCTGTGCATATGTAGGACATATGTGAACACATATGGATGCATAAACTCACATATGTTCACTTAAAAGGACACTGTCAAGCCATTTTATGACTTTTTTTGTTCTCTGGGCTCCGTTGTTTATAAAATCTTCTTAGAAGCTTAAAAATACAATTTCTTTCCCTACTGATTTTTGTTCTTTAAAAAAAAAGACAAGTATTTTGAATGACACTCAAATAAATGGGACTGGTTCTATTTAATCCCAAGTCCTACTTAAACATATACAACAATACAGTGTCCAATGAGCTGCAGAGCACTAACAGTGAGAGTTCCTGATAAAGAAAAAAATAATGAATCTTCTGTAGACATTCCAGAATTGAATGGAACTCACAAGATTATTTTCTGGCACCCCAGTGCTTTTATGTATGCATGTATGGATGTATTTTCAAAATATGAAACGCTTTACAAATTTGCATATCATCCTTGTGCGGAGGCCGTGCTAATCTTCTCTGTATTGTTCTAATTCTAGTATGTGCTGCTGAACAGAGCACCCAAGTGCTTTTAGTGTATGATATCAAATATAAATAATAGTGATCATGATAAAACCTATTTTTCCCTATTATTTTAGCAATATTTTTCTAGCTTCTTTACTAAGCAAAAATCCCTTCAAAATATCTTTGCTTGGGGCAAAGGCTGTGAAGAATCAGATCAAAATGGCTAAAACACCTGGAAAGATGCTCAAAATCACAACTAGTTGGGAAAGCAAAAGTTAATTAATGTTGTCACTTTATATCCATCCGGTTGATAGGAGAAAGAAGCAACAATACACATTGCTAGCGGACGTGAGGAAAAGGGTACGGTCATTCATATTTTGCTGGTGGAAATGGGGATTTTTTTTTTAATTTTTTTTATTGGTGTTCAATTTACTAACATACAGAATAACACCCAGTGCCCGTCACCCATTCACTCCCACCCCCCGCCCTCCTCCCCTTCTACCACCCCTAGTTCATTTCCCAGAGTTAGCAGTCTTTACCTTCTGTCTCCCTTTCTGATATTTCCCACACATTTCTTCTCCCTTCCCTTATTTTCCCTTTCACTATTATTTATATTCCCCAAATGAATGAGAACATATAATGTTTGTCCTTCTCCGACTGACTTACTTCACTCAGCATAATACCCTCCAGTTCCATCCACGTTGAAGCAAATGGTGGGTACTTGTCGGAAATGGGGATTTTAAAGAGCTTTTTGGGGATGCAAATCTAGCAACATTTTTCTTAAAATTGAAAGTATATACTTACCCTTCAATCTAGCATTGCCCTGTTGGAAATTTAACTCATGGAGACAGGAGCACTACTACATGGGTTATAAACACAGGGTTTCTACAGCAGCATTGTTTGTTGTAGCGAAACAACAACATAAAATTGAAACCAAGTGAATACTCTTTAATAGGAAACTGTTGTTGAATAAATTAATGTATGTCTATACCATGGGATATTACATAACTACCTCTGCAAAAAGTGAATTGGAGCAATACTGGTTGCTTAGAGGGATTGCCACAGATAAAGTGGAGGGAGAATAGCCAGATGCGTAGAGGAGTATAGTTTATGAGTCCATTTTCTAAACCCTTGATCAAGAAAACTTTTATAGGTATACGTTTATCTCTCTCTGTATCTCTTTTGTCTATACACACATTTGTATGAGGTTATATGGTGATGGAAACAAATGTGGATGGATACATGACAGGGTTGTTCAGATGGGCTGTTCAGAAGGGGCAGGAGGAATTATGGTGGTGGTAGGTGAGGAAAAGCAACGAAGAAGGAAAAGGCTAACATAAGAAAAGTGTGGTATGAAAGAGGTGGTCACATTTACGCAAATTATATGTTTATGCATATAAAGGAATTTTTGAAATAATAAGAGATCATTCAAATAAATATTCTAGTTTTTAGGATTTCCATAGATTGAGATAAAGGAGGATGTGAAAGTTCTGGAAGAAGTCAGATCATCATGGAAAACATCGAACATGAGGGTTGGCTAACGACCTGTCATGGGTCCAAGGTTTCCAGTTTAACATCAAAATAGCAGGTTGCGTTTCAATCATTTCAGGGTACTGGTGCCACCAAGTGGTGTCTGGAGCAATTGTTGGTGGCATTTTATTACCCTACCAGGGAAGGAAACTCTTGGCCTACCTCTATGCCCTGCTCAGTGGCAAGTGGTCTGGGGAGGGCTCCCGCTCTCCTTGGAATGAAGCGCGCCCCTGGGAGCCTGGCACTGACACGAGCGGGAAGTATGAGAACAGATAGGAAGCAAATAGCTTTTGCCCTTAAATCAGAGCTCTGTTGGGGTTTCCTATTATCAAGTGCTCTCCTATGCCTGACGTTTACCTGTCAAGTCCCTTGGGATGTCTTTAGTATTTTCGAATACTTGGGCTGGTATTACAACCTGTCTGACTTCGTTAGTGGCCTGGTTTCTCATACAGGTCTTCCCTTTTTATTGCCACCACCCTAGTTTGGCCTCTGGTTATTTCTTTCCGAGTGCCATAAGAACGTTTTCTTGGGCTGTCCTATTCCCAATCTCTTTGGGGCCCATTCTTAACACCCCCCTTGGGTGTTAAGCTTATGGTCCTTTCCAAAGCCTTCGCTCGTTCCTCGCTGCCCACCATCAAATTCTGACATCAGAGTACAAGCTTTTAATAGGGTGACAGTATGTCTCAGTTTGCCTGGGATGGTCCCGGGTTACTTCTGTTGTCCCGATGTAATTATTGTGACTTTATTCACTCTCAGAAGTGCTCTGGCTTGGACAATCCATTATATAGACATTCTAGCTCTTGACCACGTGGTTCTCCTGCCACGTGGATAAGTTACCTATGAGAAGTTACCTATGAGAAGGACATGTGATAAGTTACCTATGAGAAGTTACCTATGAGAAGGACCTATAAGTTACCTACGAGAAGGACATGTGAAGTTTGTGGCAGATGGAGGAATTACATCCGAGAGTGTACCTTTTTTCTTCAAATATCGGAAAGCTAGATATAAATTATTTGGTATTTACTACCTTATTTAAAATGTATCTTCTCTGTCATTTCAATGACAAATAGAATTTTTTGTTTGTTTGTTTGCACTCTAGGGAGAAAATCTACCTTCGTAGTCATCATGTAGCTCTTTGGGTTTTTCACAGACGAGAGTGGACCCGTTTGGGGCCTGGTGAGTGCCACGTTCATCGTTTGTTACCCAATGGGAAGGATATTCAGCTGAATAATGATACAGAAATTCTAAAAATTTTGAGGAGGTAGAAGCACCAATTCTGTGAACTCCTTCAGCACAAGAGGTCATAGCTTAGTTATCCACCAGTTAGCAGAGTGCTTGAGCATTAACGCTCTTAGGACTTGCTCAAAAGTCTGAAATGAGGGCACTGCATCCCAGTTGAGGTATCTTCTACTTCTGCTTGCTGCATTTTGGGTGTAGTAACAGGTTGAATAGGAACTGGTTAAGGAAGTGCTTTGCCCCAAGCTCACCATCACTAGGAACCTGCTGTGAGTTTTTTCTGCAGAAGGACAGATTTTGAGCTCAGCCACCCATTTTCTCTTACCCAGTCCTTTTCACAGCCAGTTGCTTACATTTTTTTTTAACTAAAACAGTTGACAATTTTATTTTCACATTTTACAATACAAATGAAAATTGCCTTTTTTTTTTTTTTTTGGTCCCATTACTCCCCTGCAAAAACTATTCTTTCTTTGATAGGAAGGGGAAGCAAGTCTTCCTTGTCATGCTGTTAGAAAACACCCAGAGTCACAGTGCCATGATCTCCTGGTGAAGTAGAACAAGTAATATAAAATGAATATAAAGAGGTTCCTGTCTCTGCTTATCTGTCTGGTCGAGTCATTCCTGGCTGAGTGGGCACCATTATGGGACGGGCAGGAGGTCTCATCATTGGGGGCCCAGGCATCATTGGCATGTGGCCTCCCATAGGTGACCTCATTTCAGGAGGATGTCCCACTGGCATCATCTCAGGAGGTGGAGGGCTCATCATTGAGCCTCCCGTATGGGGGGGGGCTGGCATAATACCAGGGCGAGGAGGACCCAGGAGACTGGAGGGAGGTGGGGTCATTGCCCCTGCAAGAAGGGGAGCAGAGAATGGAGTAAGAGGTACCTTTCCCTGTTGAAATGCTGTGATTGTTTTGTCGATCGGGCTCTGAGCCTGCTCTTCCATCCATTTCTGATAGTAGTCTTTCACATTCTCTTTGTGTCTTTTCTACCACTGCAGTGTCTTTCTCACAGATGGAGAGTTAGGGGTGAGGTATGTGTCGCAGTCGTCACAATAAAATTTAGGCATGTTGCTCTCTGCCTACATGTTTAAGACAACTAGAGTGTGTGGTCTTGAAAAAGATTTTGTGTGGGAACTAGACCCATAACAGGCTTGGAGCGGTGACCTACTTAGCACCAGGGACTCGCCCAATGACTAATTAATAGTCATTTAACGACCATCTACCTCCAGTCACATGTAGCACTTTTTCCTCCTGGTCTTGATTTGAGCCAATCTGAAGTCCAGGAAGCTGGAGATCAATTTAAGCTAATTTTTAACGAACTGAGAGTCATGCATTCATCATCATCATCCCCTTATCTCCCATATGCCCCGCCAGGTTCTGAAGATACGATGAAGGGCCGGCATGACTTCCGGGAGGGGAACTTTTCTAGCAGACACACATGTACCCAAATCCTCACATGCTCACACACGCTCACACGCACACAACATACACACACAGGGCAATTTGAGCTTGTCATGCTAATGGACAATGAGAGACCACCCTCTTCATCTTCTTTTCTAAGGTAGCTTATTTTAGGATACTTTTTTCCTGATTACACCATCAGGAGCACAATCAGGCTTTAGACGTGATGACACATCTACAGATATTTGCTGCTCTGTCATCTGTTGGCTTTCCTTGTATATTTCTTCTTCCCCCCCAACCCCCCGAGGATGTGTTTAATGGATCTGCATAGTTTAGATACAAGGGCAAAGTTCTACATCTCACGTTTGTAAAGATGCCCCAGACTGAATTCTTCAGGTCAGGGACTGTATATTATTTGATATAGAGACTCTGCACCTGACTGCCTGTGTTTGAATCCCGGCTCTGCCATTTAATAGGTTTGTGACCTTGGACAAATGATGTTAACCTCTCTGTGCCTCAAATGACTTCTCTGTATGATCTACCTCTTGGCTTTTACTTCTCTTTTTTTTAAGGCAGCTTTATTGAAATCTAATTCACATCATAAAATTCACCCATTTAATGTATACAAGTCAGTATTTCCTAGTGTGTTTACAGTTGGCGAAACCATTCCCACGATTTAATTTTCGAGCATCTCATTGCCCCCTAAAGAAACACTGCGCCCATAAACAATCACTCCCCACTCCAGCCTACCAGTTTTTGTGAGTATTAAGTCAATTATTATGTGAAAAGCACGCAGAATATTGTCTGGCACCTAGTAAGTGCCATGTGAACGATGGCCGTCATATTCCTATCATTATCAGCAATATCATTACTATTCTGCGCCCACAGTTAGTACAGTGCCTGAGACTTACTGGTTTCTTACTGAATTAATGAAGCAGTGAGAGATAGTGGGAGACACCATTATTTCTTAAGCATTCTAAATGACGATGAGAAAAATGCCCTATAATTATGTACAGACATAATCAAAGGCACCACAGAATCCGTGTTAGAGCCCAATACTTGCATGAAGAAAGGTATTTTATTGATTTATTTTAATGATTTTATTTATTTATTTGACAAAGAGAGAGAGAGAGAGAGAGAGAGAGCACAAGTAGGCAGAGGGGCAGGCAGAGGGAGACAGAGAAGCAGATTGCCCACTGCCCAGGAAGCCTGATGCAGGGCTCCATCCCAGGACCTCGGGATCATGACCTGAGCTGAAGGCAGACGCTTAACCAACTGAGCCACCCAGGTGCCGCAAGGAAAGATACTTTAAAATGGGCTTTTTTTTTTTTTTTATAATAGCTTGACAGGGTGGTGTTGATGATTAAAGAAACTTAGTCCCAAGTCCTGAATGCTGATAAGTGGACTCATGACCCAAGAGAAGCCACAGATGCTGAGCCTCTTTATAGTTAACCTATAAAATGAAATTGGATTGACTAAATCATTTCTAAATTTACTTCTGTTTCTAACATCCTGTGATATTGTCTGCCAATAAGTGTCATGAGGATTCTATATATCACTTGTAGCCTAGATGCCAAACCATATGACATTCATTTTATGGTCTTATTTGTTACTGCTCCACAGTGTCTTGCATTCCCAAAGAGAACATAAGCATGGATCTTCTCCATCCCGACATCCTCCATTGGCTTCCCTCTGCCTGAAGGATACAGTCCAAACCCCTTGACAGAACATGCAGGACTCTCACGGGTCTCTTTCTGCCTGTGGAATATCCACCCTCAGTTCTCCTGGAAGCCATACAATTGATATTAGTTTGGGGATCTAATCAGATCCTGGTGCCCACAGGCTTTGTAGGACTGCTGTTCTCTGCTCTCCTGGCCAACAGAGCCGATTTTCTCCTGGAAATTTTCAATAAAGAGAAGGAAGGATTGAAAGTAGTTGGAAGTGGTTTGTTTCGAGCTGTTGCTGACGGGTATCATAGATTGAGGCACGCTAAGAAGACTGTCCTTCTGCAGCTATTACGTGGATTCCTTCAGCTCTCCTGGATTCTTTTGAAGACATTCTTATTCAGTGTTTTCCTTTGCTTGAAAAGGAAATAAATAAATTGCATTATAAATAAATTATATTACCCACATCCCTTTAATTAACTGTCTCCCCCTTGACCCTGCTCTCTTTGGCATAAGCTGGCAAAATTTTGTTTCTCCCGACTGAAGAAAAACTGCTGACCAAACACAACCAACACAAAATTCTTTAATGATCTGGCCTGTCTCATTTGCTAGATCCCATCTTCTGATTTAGGTTCCCAAAAATGGAGCAGACTTTCTCATGGGCCCCTGTCAGGAAAGCCTTTCCTTCTCAGCCACCTAGTGACTTCCTATTGCTTCAATGGGGGGCTTAGGCACCTCTTTGGCACGGCCTTCACTGGCCTCTTTCCATGCAGCCAGAGGCTCTTCCCTTCCTGGTCTGACCGCATCCTGTATATATACACAGCAATATTAAGAGCCAACTGTTACTCTTGTCTTATTTGTGGAGAGAATACTGAGGAGAATAGGCCACCCCCAAACATGCCACTTTGGCATATTGATTATTTTGAATTAAAGTTACTTAAACAGCTGGTGTGGGAATGACACTGTTTCTTCTTTGTCCCCCTGGAAGTAGGAACTCAATCTCTCATGGGAAGATATCCTTCGTATCCCAGCAGGGTAGAAGCCATCCTTATCACCAGAGATAGAGAAATCAAGGCCAAGAAGGCTGTATAGACAAACTTTGTCACTTCTTGATTAGTTTGCTACCCCACACCCAAACTCCTCTGTGTTGTCAAATCCAAATCTTCAGGAATAATTGTATCTTTGAAAGTCATGAAAGCTGCCTGCTTTGGCCACATTTTTGACTCACACATCTTTGGGGCTCCAGTGCATACAATATTGAATTTCTTTTTCTCCTGTTGATCTGTATTGTGTCAATTTAATTATTAGGCCAGCCCAAGAACCTACAAGGGAAGAAGGGGAAGGCTTTCTTCCCCTACGATGTAGGACTGATGTGATTTTCTTCACCTGCCCGCCCCTTTCCCCCTACCACGGCCTATATTAGGTTGACAACCGTGTAGTGTAGGTTTTGTTACTGAAATGTTTATTGGATTTGCTCTGATTTTTCTGTCCCAGAGAAACAGCCTCTAAATTGCTGACCTTGTTCATTGACTCCTGTTGTTTTTTGTAGTCCTTCCTCTACTGGGATTGACTAGTTACTATAATAAAACCGATTTGGAGACGCCTGGGTGGCTCAGTGGTAGAGCGTCTGCCTTCAGTTGGGGCTGTGATCCTGGAGTCCCAGGATCAGTCCCACATGGGCTCCCCACAGGGAGCCTGCTTCTCCCTCCATCTCTCTTTGTGTGTCTCTCATAAATAAATACATAAAATCTTAAAAAACAAAACAAAACTCAATCTATACACTTGTTTAAAATATACGTATTACCTCTCCCTTCCTTTCTGCATGGAGCCCCTTGCACATCAATGGACAGTCACAATCTGGTTTCTGTTGTGACTGTAAAGAAGATTCTGTAGCCATTTTTTTCAATGTTAGGATGTCATGGATGTTAAGGTACCCTTTTGATTTAATGCAACCTTTTCAAGGAGGAATGATAAAGGAAAAAGCAGGCTTTTTCTGTTTTTGAAAACAAGTATGCTAAAATGTATTCTGAGATCACGGTAGCTAGTATATGGTTAGAATTTCCCCCAAATTCCACTCTTCCAGGTCAACTGAAGCCCCCCGTTAGCTGTTGTGGGCAAGTGCCTCACCAGCGATCTCCAGAAATGACTCCCCCCCACCACACTTTCTCTCTCTCAGGGAGTTTGTTATTTGCAGCAAAGAAAATCAGACAAATCTTCCTTATTCTGTGGAAAACACTGAATTGGATTAATTCATTATGTGAGCGTAAGAAAATAAAAATCATTTTCCTGATGGAAGGGTGTAACTAAGTCTTTTATATTTTGATGTGTTTAAACCCAAACTTGGAAATCTCCTCCAGCCTAGGAGAAGAAATGGTGTTGGGCAGGGTCCTGGAAGGGGCCGCGCTCTGGGAAGTGACATTGCAGGTCACCAGAGAGTGAGCAGCTGTCATGTAGGCAGGTGGGACCCATGCTCCTGCTGCTACCACAGGACAGATGAAGATGAAGGGGTCCTTTATCAGCAGAACCTTAGAGGGTGGCTCGTACAGTCCCCAGAACCTACATCCAAAGAAGCGCAAGTCCAGAAAGTTCTGTTATTGGGAAATCAGGACCCATTTTCATATTTTACTTTTTGTTCATCATCTCTAGCAAAAAGAGATGTTTTAAGTCTCAAATACTAATTTCAGTTAAACATATCATAAGTCCCCTCATCTCTAATTTCAGTTAAACATATCATAAGTTCCCTCATCTCTACTTCTCCCCATCCTTAAAACAAAACAAGACAAAACCAAAAACCACTAACCAAAGTGACAACTTCTTTAAGGACTTAACTCTCCTGATGTTAGTATAAGCTGGAGTGGGTGCTCCCAGCATGGTAAGTCAGTCATAGTAAGTTAGGCTTTGGGTTAAAAACTAAGTTTCTTCTTGGCTCATAGCTACCTCTAGCCTTAAATAGGACGGCAGATCCTTCACATGAAGTACATCTGAGCGTAGCTTCCAAGTGTAGGGATTCCTTTGAGGGCCTTCATCACATATGACATAGTAGGGACGGTGCAGCCTCCACTCAGAATCTAAGGGGAGGGGTGAGAGGTGGGCAGTCTCCCACAGAACTAACCAAAGACATACACACCTCGGAGGGAACTACAACTGAAAAAAAAAAAATTCCAGCCGACTAAGTTGTTTTTCTTCTACCTTTAGATTTTAGGAGGAAGACACAAACAGCAAATCTTTCTTTACAATAGAGATTTATTTAAATTTTAAAAACCAAACAGATAATTCTGCAAGTACAGCTTATATGTGTCTTCCTCACCCAGAAGGAGAGTAACCAGAAATAGAACAGTGCTTGGAACATGATAATACTTCAATTACAATTTCTTCAGTGAAATGACAGACTCCCCTACAGCTTCTCAATCTTTTAGCTTCACTATTTTTTTTTAATGTCCAGAACATTAATGTTAATCCTAATGGCAAATACTTACAAACTCACATAGGATTATCTGTTACTGAGCTCTGTGTGTACACACACACGTGTGCATGTATGTCCACACATATGTATTTCCATACAATAACCCTAAGAGCTAAACAATTAGATACTGTTAGTATTCGGATTTTATGAATTTGTGTGTCAACTTTGCACAGGGGCCACACCAATCTTCTCTGTATTGATCCAATTTTGGTATATATGCTGCCGAAGCGAGCCCTGTTCTGGTTTTAAAGACAGAGGAATGAGGCACAAAAAAGTTAGAAAAAAAAAAAAAGAAAGAAAGAACTCACAAGGTCAAATGCCTAGTAGATGACAGGATTTAATTCTAGACATAATTACTGCTGGGTCCTCAGTTAACAACAAGAAAGAAAAAAATCCCTAAATACGTTGCTCCAGGCTTGCTTACTGAAGCAGGAAAGGGAATCCAAGTCTCTCAGTGATTGAGGAAAGGGGATTGTTGTATGACCTCAGTTTACCAGAAAGCCAATTATGATGAGCCTGATTCTGACTTTGCTTTCAAGTAGAGATCAGCACAATCTGACAGAGAGGCTGGCATTGATTGGAAGCCTGCTCCTGCTGGATGCTGTCCTGAGCCCTCTCACAGACACGAGTCTGGGATGCTTACCACAAACCTACGAGTAGAATTCTTATCCATGTTTTACAGGTAAGGACACTGAGGCTTGGGAAGAGGACATCACTTGCCTGAGGTGACACTGCTGTTAGGCAGCTGAGCTGCAACTCAAATCTGGGCCCATCTGACTCTAATGTTTGTTTTAACCCAGGTGTTATCCCCTATTTTCTAGGCATTTCCAATTGATCTGTCTTTCCGACACTGTTAGCGACAATATGGTAACTGATGTGTGTTCTAACGAGCTGAAGGTTCCACAGAGAATTTCTGGAGTTTAGTTCTCACCACAAAATATTAGTGAAGCAAATGGTAGAAATTTTCGCCAAACTCAAATAGGGATTATTCTTTTTATGTATCTTTCTTGCACATGGTTGATTAACCATTAAAACCATTATGTTAGTATTGAAGAACCAATGTATTCTGGTTTCAAATGTGCGGGGAAAAATACAATCTGCTAGGCAGGGAGCTCAGTGTATCATTATACTGCAGATTTCACCATGGGTTATTCTGAATGGAAATGAAGATATCTGGAATCATCAGCAAACTTTGGCTTTCTTACTAGAGCTCAACTGAACTTTTGGCGTAAGGTTAGCTATTATCAACACAGGAAGAATGCCTCCATCGTATTCCTGTGTTTGCGAGCATCATGAAGCTTAAGGTTCTGGTTGCCAAGCACTTTGAATTGAACAGGAGCCCAATAAATGCCAGGGAATGAATGACGAGGACTCACTTAGCCTAAACTGTGAAACTGGCAAAGTTTGAGTGCTTTTGCTTGGTGACCTTCTGTCTCCTTCTCGAATGCCTGGTCATCCCTAGTTCCTACCTGCTGTTGCTGTTTGCTCCAAGCCCTGAGTAAAATAACCCGATCAACACCAACATTGGTGACTTATTGAGTTTTTTTTTTTTTTGGGGGGGGGAGTATTTACAATTTTCAAAGGAAGTTAAAGATAAGACTGTGGTCCCTGCTAGAGTTTTACTATCCACAAAAGCAGGAGGCCTCCAAGACTAGTTAAACCAGTTTGGGAGCCAGTGAGTATTGATGTGCTAGATGACCTCTTTAAGTTGAGAGAACACTGCGCTTCATTCATAGGTGTGAGCCTGGCCTTGCCTTTACCTCGCCTAAGCCTTTGGCTTTATCTTTCCTCTGGTCTCCTGGTGACTCTCTGCCAAGGGCAGGATCAGAGATCAGAGTACCTGCCATCTGGCTTAGGGCTTGTTTGCACTTCTCTGTTTCTCTTTCTCTCGGTTCCATGTGTGAGGTTTATTTCTTTCACTCTCGCTGTATTTACTTGGCGCAGCGAGCCTGATCCGTAGACGCCATCACATACACTGTGGAGGACCATCAATAATCGCACGATGCAACCCAAATAGGCATCTCAACAGAGTCCAGGTGAAAAACCTGTACAATTTCCTAACTAACATTCACTTGGGAATTGGCAAACTAAGGGTCTTGGGCCAAATTCCAGCTTACACTTGCTCTTGTACACTCAAGAGCTAAGATTTTTTTTCATTTTTACACAATTGAGATAAAAATCCAAAGAAGAATCATATTTTGCAATATGTAATAATTATATGAAATTCACATCTCAGCCACCATGAGTAAACTTTCCTTGGGATATGGCCATACTCTACTTACATATTGTCTATACCTACTTTGGTAGAGTGCTGTCAGCTCTGAGTAGCTTCAACAAAGCCCTGCAAATCCTAAAATATTTATTATCTGGCGTTTTACAGGAAAAGCTTGCTGAATCCTGATTTAGCCCCTCATCTGGCAACGACTAAGAGAGCTGCCTGGAAACCATTTTGAAGCAGACCCATACCATTTTCCCCTTCAGCCATTTGTTGTCCCAGGAAGCTTTGCCAGCTTGATTAATTGCATCAGAGGATATTAATATTGGACAATCAAGCCCACATTTGCCTGCCCTGCTGAGCTGTCTAGGTTGCGTAGTAATGCTTGTGTGTTACCAGTGCCCGACATGGACATAATGAGATAGAATTAGAAGGAGATGTAACTGCAAGTTAACCTCATTAGTTTTATAATATAATTTTTCTGCTTTGTATACATTTCTGTAACTGAGTTTTAAAACCATATGGGAACAAACACAAAGCAAGGCAAACAAACATAGTTCATACCTATTTGGAGGCTGGGAACAAATGAAGACCCAGAGATGTTCAACAAGCTTCCTCACATCCCATACCTCCTGGATGGTAAAACCAGGACTAGAAGCCAGATATCCTGACACCTCATTGCACTCTGCTGTTTCTTGTTAATGAAACTGCCATATGTACAAAATTGTGAAGAACACTGTTATAGATTTCAGATCGGAGTTCTTCTTTTTCCTCATTTCCCTGAAAAAGCAGTGCAAGGGCAGGTAGCTAATTTAAAAGAGGTCTAATCTATCCACTTTTTTCATTAGTAGGTAAAGAAATTAAGAGGATCCCAAGGGAATTTTTTTCTGACTTTTTCACTTGAGAGGATGGGATTATTGCTAGATGAAGCTTGGAATTAATTTTACATGCATCTATGGCTGTGAGATTCTCATCCCCAGTCAATGGATCACAGATGCATACACTTAGGTTGTATACAGACCTTTTATTTCTCCCCACAGACAAGACCTTCTTTGAATATAGGATGTACTTAGGTGATGATACACCTGTGATCAGGGGTGCCATGTACATATACTTTGCTAGCAGTGGTTTGGCAATGTGAGTTGGAATTAATGGCTTTCAACACTGGAGTTTTTGCACTGCTAGATTTTTATAACTATAACCATACCTCCTGGAGGTGATGACTTTCCACCCTTCTGAATATGTTGCCCAACACAGAGGCATGTGTTTGCAAAGTTGTGTACTAGGCACCATAGTGCTTTAAAGAATAATGCAAAGCTTATGATCTTAGCTAGCATTTCTTTATACATGGAAATCCACAGGAAAAAAGGAGGACCAGATGTGTGAAATTACAGAGAATTAAAGGATTAATGCTGTACATCCAAAATGTGTGTAAATTTAGTGTCAGCATTTCCTTTAATTGATTTCCAGGGCTTAGTCTTGGCAGCTCTGTTTTATTGATGGTGATTCTATGTGCATTGTATGGATGAACATCTGATTAGTTTATTAAAGCAGAGTGTATTTATGTTCATCCTAACAGCTAAAACGTTTAAATTTGCTCTTTGACTTTTGTCCATATGTCTTCATTTGTTGCAGAAAACAGTTTGTTGAATTGTAACCAGTTTGAAACATGGCATAATGACGTCGGATTATTGAAATAATGGGAAATGGGGTGCTCTCTACCCCTGCTAATTTGGGAAACATCTACTTATTGGCCCAATGATGTCATGATAGATAATAGGTGTGAGATTCATCACTATATTTCATTTACTGAAGCCAGTAGGACAAATGGGATATTTCTTGCCTCTGCCCTGACTCCTGTCCCAGGGTAATCGATTAATGCTGATAAAAATACAACTATTATGTTGATTAGTTGTGGAAAAAAAAAAAAAAGAATGACCAGGGCAAACCCTTATAAACAAAAATCCCTTTTGTTTCCTCCTATTCTCTCTTCCTCCCATCCATTCATCCTCTTTCCCTTCTTCCCTTCTTAACTGTTAATAGTTTGTTTGTTCTTCCTATAAAGAGCACATTAATGTTGTTCATTTACTCCTATACTCACCTGGGAGAAACAACAATTAACTTTGAACATGGAGACAGGTGGCTGAGCAGACTTTGTGGAGATCTGGTTAATTAAGTCTAGACTGGAAATGGAACAAAAAGCAATACTCAGTAGTATTAATGTGAGAGGAGAGACCTGCATTGCAGCTGTTCTCACTAAGCTCATTGAAGATATTTTAAATGAAACAAACTGTTGGCTTTGATGAAACTGTAACACATGATGTAGCATGAAATGGGAGAAGAGGGCAAGTCTCCGAAAGTCACACAAGTGATGAGATTTTTAAATTTGTGTGCTTCCCTTGGGTGTGACAGCCTCATATTTGGAATGTTTTGCATAATTATGAATGTGGAACTGTTTCGTATTTTAAAGTCTGTTGTGGGTTTGGCTGGTATCTGTGTGCAACTTAATTCTTTTTAATGTTCTAACAAAATAGACTTAGTTTCTAGAATCTTCCTTGTGGAAAGGAAAAGGTCTGTTAAGGTAGACATTACTCTAAAGGTGGTTCACATAGCATAAGTATACATTCTCTGTTTTTTTGATGGCCTTGCTATATCTGGATTTGGCATCTGCAGCAAGATAGCCTTAGTAAGAAAATATAGTTCTGTATGATTTTAAGAGAAATGAATTGTTCTTTTCTAACTCGTGAGGGCATGGCTTATTATTAAAATGGCCCTGTGCTATGCCAGTCCTCTTGTCTGCTCCAAATAAATAAACAAGGGCCCTTTCAACAGTCAAAGAATAAGACGGGAGGAAAGTCAAGACCATAATTGAACAGTTCAGGTAATGGAAATTTCTCACGAACCTTTTTTTGGGGGGAGGAGGAGAGGGTGTGCCCAAGGACAGTTTTCACATTGATTCTACTTCAAAAAACATCTCAAGGTCAAGATAATTTTCCAAGGCAAATTTTCCATAGAAAACAGAGTATTGTTTCCTGGTTCACCGTGAGAAAAAGCTGTCCTTTGAATATTGCAAGACAGGGAACCTCATGGTTAGCAGGACTGCTTTTGCAGGAAAGAAATGAAGTTGTTCAGGGAAATGCCTTTGTCTTTTAAAAGGACCAGGCACATCTGTTTGCAGCATCCGCACGGGATTATTATTACTATTTTTAAAGATTTTATTTATTTATTTATGAGAGACAGAGAGAGAGAGAGAGAGAGAGAGGCAGAGAGAGAAGCAGGGTCCACACAGGGAGCCTGATGTTGGACTTGATCCCGGGACTCCAGGATCATGCTCTGGACCAAAGGCAGGCACCAAACTGCTGAGCCACCCAGGGATCCCCCCACACGGGATTATTAAACCTTGTGCTATACAACCTAAGTCTTATGAAGGAATAACTGTTGGCTGATCTTATATTCATATGTAATTAGCATCCTTGGTCTGTTCTTATATCATAAAAACCTATCAGCTGGTGTAGCCTACCAATTCCTGCATCTGAATCACATGGAAAATAGCCTGCACTTTGTGTATCTCTGTATATTATACATACATGATTTCCTAGGTGGGTATGGTCAAATGGTCTCTTTTTTAAAAAAAATTAAAAATGTTAACACATCACTATCACCTCTGGGCCATGTACAGAAGGGCGACAGGGAGGAGGAATGCAGCCCTGCCCAGCGCTGTTCACAGCTATGGGGTTGGGAGCTTGGCCTGAAAGCTGGCTCTGTTGGTGCTCTTTCTCCCAAAGCACCTGGCTCCGCAGCCTCACGCACGTCCCTTAGCCACCCAGAATCTTCATTTTTCTTTTCCGTCAACAAGGATCACAATAAATAACTCGCAGTGTTATCATCAGATTTAGTAAAGTGAGATGTCAACAGTTTTTGGCGTACGAACACGAATGTGTGTACACACTAGGCACCTACACAGGGTCATCTGCAAACCGTAAAGGATTCAAGGAAGATCTTTATAACAGGAGGGGCTGCTCACATAAGTTTGCAGCGGATCTCAGTTTTATTAGACTTGCAGCCAACATGCTGTCGGGCGGAGGGGTGAAGGGGCGAAGGCATCCCTGCCCTGGCTTCCAGGGGACCCCTGTGCAGGCATAAGCCCTTTCTTTGGCTCCTGGGCTGTGGCCACCGTGGTAGCCCCTCATACTCCAGGACCCTGGAGGGAGGATGACTCGGGTTTGCATTCTGGTCAATCACTTCAGATCCCTTACGGTGGGGCCAGCATCATGCTTCTGTTCTCGGGTGGTGCTTGCAGAAATAACGGAAGTCAAGGAGTGTAAATGTACATGGAGATGCAAAAACCTTGGCACCGTGCCTGACATGTTTATATTCTGTAGCAGGGTCACTTATTTACGTTTGAAGTGCAAATAGGAATGGCTTATATTAGAAGACATACCAGGGTGGAAAGACTGAGATTGAGGAGGGTGGAGGCAATTGGTCATGGCGTGGCATGCTGCTCCAAACATCAGGGCCATGATTGGCATTTGAAAGAGCTGAACTTCAGGGCATCTGGGTGGTGCTGGACATGTCACAGGACGTGTTGGTGGCACCTGGATCACCACAGCGCTAGAAATCTGTAGCAAATGTACCCTGCCGGACCTATTGCTGAACTGCAGTCCTTGGGTTGAGGGTAGAGTCCCAAGGGCTGAGCGAGGTGCTACCACAGGAGAGTGCTGCTGACCTAGTGTCCTTGACAGATGCCAATAAGAAACAGAAATCTGATTTATAAGAGAATACCGGAGCCCTGTTTGCTATGCTGTCAGCACAGTCCTGCCTGAAGGGCTGTTCTCAGTGCACACATGCCTCTCAGTGAGGAAAGGTGTGTGTGTGTGTGTGTGTGTGTGCATGTGTGTGCACATTAGTGTAAGCCTACACTTGCTATTGTTGGTGTGATTCAGGAAGAGCAAGAAAATAAACCAGGAATCAGTGAATGCGTCGACCTTGTGACATTTTTATTTATTTATTATTCATTTTTTAAAAAGAGTTTATGTATTTATTCATTAGAGACACACAGAGAGAGGCCAAGACACAGGCAGAGGGAGAAGCAGGCTCCCTGTGAGGACCCATGCAGAACTCGAACCCAGGACCTCGGGGTCACGCCCTGAGCCCCGCAGGCTTCTGACCCCATGACATTTTTAAAAACACCGGGATCCCTGGTTGCCGCAGAGGTTTAGTGCCTGCCTTTGGCCCCGGGCGCAATCCTGGAGACCCGGGATCAAATCCCACGTCGGGCTCCCGGTGCATGGAGCCTGCTTCTCCCTCTGCCTGTGTCTCTGCCTCTCTCTCTCTCTCTCTGTGTGTGACTATCATAAATAAATAAAAATTTAAAATAAATTAAAAAAAAACCAAACACCTACAGCGGAGATGGACTTGGACAGGTGCACAGCGTGTGCGGGGCACGCAGTGGGCCCCGAGCCTGTCCCGGTCCGAGGCACGGGGTGCGGGGTCCTGGCTTCTTCATGGCCACTGGGCTCCGACGCATCTGGGTGCACCTGCCGCCGAGCCTCGCTGCCTGCAGCTGCCGAGGGGGGGCACCGAGCCTCACTGCCTGCAGCTCCCGAGCGGGGGGGGGGGGCACCGAGCCTCGCTGCCTGCAGCTCCCGAGGGGGGGGGCGCCGAACCTCACTGCCTGCAGCTCCCGAGCGGGGTGGGTGGGGGGGGCACCGAGCCTCGCTGCCTGAAGCTCCGGGGTGGGGTGGGCTCTGAGCATCGGCTCCTCCCCCGCTCGCCCTCCCCAGCCCTCGGGACCACCCGGTGCACCCTCACCCCTCCCGTGGGTCCCTAACGCACAGAACCCACGTCCTGCCTTCCCCACCCCTTCCTCCCTTACGGCTCCTCTCTCGCCAACTTCACCCCAAAATCATGCGTGCCGGTCTCCACCTTCTCGACCCTTGTTCGCTCCTAAAGATGCAGGTCTGACTTCACCAAGATGTGAAACCCCACGGACATTTCCGTGTAAACTGTCAGACAGCTCCCCAAGGCCACGCACGTCTGTGTTCCTCACGGCCTCTGAGCTCCACGGCCTGGTCCCGGGAAGGCTGGCCGCCCCCTGCGAGCAGCAGCCTCTGCACATGGGTCCCAGGAACTCCCTCTCCTGGGTGCTTGTGGGGACTTTGGGGCCACGTCCTGGAGCTGGCAGGTGTCACTCGCAGGTGACTCGCATGAGGGATGCCGCTGGCTTGACCACACACCTTTCCTCTTTTCTGCAGTTAGCCACGCTGCGTTCCCCGTGTGCCTGCTCTTCCCTGCATGTGTTGAACCCTCCGCAGGGGTGTGCACCTGCCCTCCTCGTGTTCCCACACGGCAGGCATTCGCCCCCTTTCACCTTTTGCACACTTCTCTCCCGGAGCCTTCTGACCTGCTGGGGCCCGGGCTGACTGCGGCCCACACCTGGCATCCAGCCCTGCTCCTGGAATCTCTCTTCATCACTCAGGCCTTCCTCTGCCTCGCCCTCCAGGTGGATTCCCTGTCTCCACACCCGCCTTTTGGGAGAAACTCCCAGTCATTTCCAGGGAAGGGATGTAAGGGTGTGTGTGTGTGTGTGTGTTTGTGAATATTTGGGGCCGTCGCATGTCTACAGATGTGTTAGTCTATCATCGTGCTCACCTGGTAGTGTGGCTGTGTAGAACTCTGGGTCACAAGTCACTTTCTTTCAGAATTTCGAAGCCAACAAATCCAAAGCCGTGCTACTTGCTGATCTTTTGCCTGTGACTCAATCTTATTTATATTTTAATTAAAAAAAATTCTTTTCTCTCTAGTTGCTTTTGAGGAACATAGACTTGTCCACAGCATTCTTTGGTTTCTTAAGATGTGCCTGACACAGATATATTTACACATGTGGTATTTTCTTCTGGGCACTCCAGGGATGCTTTCAATGTAGGAAATGTTCTTATATTTATTTGATGTTTTTCTTTCCTCCGTTGTCTCTATTCATTCTTTCTGAACATCTTGGGCTTCTTTGACCAATTCTCTAATTTTCTTTCCTTTCTTATTCATCTCGTTATCTTTTGCTCTACTTTATAGGAGATCTCCTGAATATCTTCTTACCCTTTTCATAAATATTTTGTTTCTGCAACATTTTTGTTTTTTTTTCAAGGGCTCTTTCTTATTCTTTGATTGTTCCCTTTATTTATAACATTCTATTTGTATTTCAAGGGCCATCCACTTTTTAACTATAGTAACGCCAGTTTTGTGTGTGCATGTGTGTGTTTTAGGTTTATTTATTTATTCGTGAGAGACAGAGAGAGGCAGGGACACAGGCAGAGGGAGAAGCAGGCTCTCTGTGGGGAACCCAACCTGATGTGGGACTAGATCCTAGGACCCTGGGGTCATACCCTGAGCCCAAGGCAGACCCTCAACCACTGAGCCCCCCAAGTACCCCTAATGGTAGTTTTTTAAGGTTTTCACTTTTGTGCATAGTTGGTTATTTATTGTTTGTCTTGTTTTCTGCCTTTTGTGTTAGAGTTTTCTTCAGTTGTCTGGGGGTTCTTGACTTTCATATCCAACGTAGCAGCACTAAACAACCGGTGGCAAATTCTCAGAGAGGAGGGTCCATTCTGCATTGTGGGCCCTGGGAGCAGTGGTGTAGATCAGCTTGGCCTGCTCTTTCGGAGAATCCTCCGTGTCAATTATTTTTAAAGTCTTTTCTCTCAGGCTGGCTAGAGTCTCTGAAGATGATTCTTTCAGTCTGAAGATTACTCATCACTTCTGTCCTCACTGTGCTCTGTATAAATCTTTGTTATACACCACCACCACCACCACCACCACCACCACCTGCGCTTTCATTGCCCTCATTTGTTTGCACATATATTTTAAGCTTTTTGAGGATAGAAACCATGTATGATTCATGTCTTGGTTTCCAGAGATTAGCATTCCGTCTGGCATACAGAAATATTTCAGTATACATTTGTGGATGAATAGATATGGGAATAATAGTGGAAAGCATATGTGCCATTTGCACTGTAGGGAAAAATTTTTCCTATAGTGGAAAAACTGTAATGCTTCAGTGGAAAACTCTGCTTTGGTTAGAGCATTCTCTTCTGGGTTATCCAGTTCTGATTTTATGGATGCTCTGGGCCTTTTATTGCCTTTGAGCTACTCTACAATTCTGTAAATTATAGATAATTGATAGCAATGAATAATTATTCTTGTTTTGGGCATGCAAATAAATTCAGCCCAGTAGAGATTCCATTGATTTCTGTCCCTCACTGTGAAAGTAGCCAACTCTGCCTCCCTTTGCAGATTTTAATATTCTTGACCTATGGATTGTCTTCGGAGTCTTCTTTCAATCACTTATAATTTCTTATCAATTCCTTCATTAATGATGAATTAAGTAAAATCTTTAACACATATTCATTTGATATCTGTATGGGCATTATGGCTTTATCTTTAAAAAAAAGTCCTTTCACCATGTCCCAAACCTTTCTAATGATAATCTTGGGTTTTTAAAAATATTTTATGAAATGGTCTGAATAAAACACATCCTAGAGATGATCTGAAACCACCCTTCCCATGGGACATCAAGATTATCATTGAAGATGAATAAAACACATTAGTCATACAGGGTCAAGTTTGAAGCCTTTTGTCTAATGGGAGGCCTGACTTCGGGATCTCTGTGCTAAAACTTGCACAACTTTTCTGACAAATTTTCTCATCCCATGAGGCAGAGAACAAAGACTATTTTGTTTTTAAGTATGTAGAGGATCATATGGGACCCTTATGGGGCTTTGGGCATATGGAATTAGAGATGTGGGAATCAGTTTGAGGATTATAGAAAGGAAAATTTGGCAGAATAATAAAGGAAAATTACTTCTTGAACACCCTTTCAATCTTTATCAAATTGTAACTATTACAGAGATTATTTACACCTAAAGGAGTACACCTTAATTGGATCCACTGACTTCTGGGAAATGCATAAATGATGAGATGCTACTGAAGGAAAGCAGGTCAATGTAGGACTGGCCACACAGAAACTCTAATCTGTACTAATTGACAAAAAGAATCAGAGTTAATGGCATGCCTTATTTATGGCAAACTTTGACAAAAAATGTAAGTTTACAGAGGTCAAGTGCTACAGAGTAAGATCTTAACTTGCCTTGCTCTAATGAGAAAATTTGAGTCATTTGTAATCAGCACATTAATTGTATGCAAATGTATGTGGTTAAAGCTGCTCAGAAACAACGGGTTTCCTTAATTAAACTAGGCATTTTGCCTTTCATTTTGATTACACTATTTATTTGCCTCACAGAACAAATGCAAAATCCCTAATTATCAGCATATGAATTAGTGAGGTTTTGTCATGATAAAGAAATCCAGATGAAGGACTCATCAAGGAAAGGAAAGGAAGAAGATGCTAAAATCTCATTAGATTTTTCTCTATGCTTTACAGATTTTTCGATATATTTCCTTCTGGATTAAAGATGTAAGTACTGTTGCTTATTGTTTGAGAGTCTGCTAGGGCTTAAAAGATCTCTCAGTGATCTGTAGGCTTTTCTAGGTGGCTACCGGGCATATACAAACAACAGCCATAGCGATAGCAAGAAGGACCGGTTGCTGAGAATTTACAAAGGGCCAATTCTGTGCCAAGCAGTTTGTATGTAGACTCTCATAAGATCATCCATCTTGTGAATGAAGCAAAATATCATTTTCCTCTCTCTGATTAATTATTTCACCCACACTCTTTGTGTAGCTGACTCCTTATTTTTTTGCATCAATGAACTCATTACCTCCCCAGAGGTTTCTTCATGGTAGGTTCTTAGTGTCATTGATGCTCTTGACACCTCTCTTTTCCCTTCATAGCACTCATCATCATTTGTAAGCACATATTTATTCATTCATTTATCTGCTTTATGTGTATGCCCTGTTAGATTGTAAACTTTACCAAGGCTGAGACTATAGTTGCTCCATTGACTATCATATACCTAGAATCTAAAACTTTATGGGCACTGAAAAAATATTTGTTGATAGAAGAACAAAGTTCTCTGAGCTGGTAAGAAAGAGATTCTTACTTTTCAACTCAAGACTCTGTGAAGACAAAGCCCTTGTTCTTGCCAAGAGCATTTGGCTTCCACCTCCTTCTCTTTGGATAGCTCATCATCCTGCCAAACCCCCCCCCACTTTTTTTTTTTTTTTTTTTTTTTTTTTGCCAGTTTACTTCACAGGCTCTCTGATGTAGACTCCTTGTCTTCCTTGCAATCTGAGCTGCCTTGAATGTTACTGTTTCTGGAAAAAAAGTTGTGAACCTTTCATTCTTGAAAACATTGTGTTATCCTCATGTCAGTGGACACTGTTTTCACCCGGCTGTCTGTTAGCTTAATTGGAACCTGCTTTCCTAGTGGGAGGGCCGGGCTGTGCAAGGTGACTTCATGATGAGCAATGCTAACATAAAAGCACTCAAAGATGTCAAGTAGGAAAGTTGGAGAAGGATTTTAGTTAAGAGATAAAAGGGATTAAAAAGACAGATGTTGACAAGCCAGAATGCAGTTTTTGGTTTTGCTTTGCTACTTTCACATTAGGTTAAAATATTATAGCAGGTTTAATAAAAGGAAGCACTGGGTTTTGTGCCAAAACAACTAAAAAGTCCAAAGAATATCTCTAATTATGGTGACGATGAGAAAAAGTTGGTAAATTGGGCAATAGCTGTTTCATTGATAGAAGACGGTTGTTTTTAAAAATCATACCTTTAGGAAAAAGCAAAAATCAAAACATTTACTTATTCTTTTGTTCATTCAACATGCCTTAGGCATAGTTCATGGTATGAGAGACACAAAGTTGAAGAAATATAGACCCTGGTTGCCGGGATACTAGTAGAGAGAAAATACAAATAGATAACAGAGTCTAATAGAGAATGTCACATTGAGGTATGGGAGAAAAGTGCTCTAAGAGTTCAGGAGAAGGAAGAGATTTAAAAAAAAAATCTCATGTGAGGGATATTATTTGAATTAAGAATTGATCATATCTGAATGTATTGTTGAACTTGTTGACATGAGAAGAGCACTTGAGACAGGAAGAATGGGAGGAATAAAAGTAGAGCACTGATAAAAACAGAAAAAAGGCAAAAAAAAATCCATATTGGTTGGCATAAGTGGCACCTGTTGGGAAGTCTTAGGAATATAAGATTAGAAGGGGAGAAAGGGAGTATGGTGTTGAAGGGCCTTGAATACTCTGCTAAGGAGTTTATATTTTGTTTAGGAAATAGAGAACTATCAAAGTCATTTTTGTTAAACATATGGAGCATTATAAAACTGAATTCTAGTTCTGATTGTCCACCATGAGAGATGAGAGAAGATTCTTCTTGGTCTCATGTTTCTGCACACCTTCTGGGCAAAAACACTAAAAGATTTTGTTTCAAATATATTTTCAAGAAAGTCCTTGGAAGATAGAGGCAGGGGAAGATTTTAAAGGAGATTGAAATTTAAGAGACTGGAGCTTCTTAAACTCAGAGTTCCTCAATGTGACATAAACTTACTGTGTACTCAGCATTCCTCTGGGCTGCTGGACATCTCCACCATGGGACATAGGGAACCAAAAAAACCTGATATAAAATGAAGCTCGTAGAGTTTGCTGTGCTGTGAATTATAAAGTCATTTGGCTCTGGCCTGGGAGTCTCATGTCTTTTGACAACAACCATTTAACTGTAACAAGTTAACTTGTTAGTTTGAAAGTGGGAAAATACCTCATAGCCTTCAAAGTTCTTGACAGACTAAAATCTTGAAGCTCCAAAAGACAGTTATTATAATGATTCAAATAAGGCACAAAAAGCATATTGGTAGTGAACACGAATCTAAACTTTTCCAGAGATAGAATTAACAAAATATATCTGTAAGTTGAGAAAATAATTTATCAAGAATAATGGCTTTTGAGCCTCAGTTTCCCATGAGGTGATGCTTATCTCATTAAAAATAAATAAGAGAATGAAAAAGCACACCACAGAATGGGAGAAAATATTTGCGAAACACATATCTGATAAAAGACTGATCTCCAAAAACTTAGCAATAGGAAAATAATCCAGTTAAGAACTGGGCAAAAGATCTGAAAACATCTCACAGGAGAAGATATAACGGATGGTAAATAAACATATGAAAAATACTCAAATCATATGTTATTAGGGAATTGCACATTAAGCCAAGAATAAGAGATTACTACACATCTATTAGGATGACCCAAATCCAGAATACCAACACTCCCAATGCTAGTAAGGATATGGAGAATAGGGAACTATAATTCATTGCTAGTGGGAATGTAAAATGATTCAGGCACCTTGGAAGACAGTTTGGCAGTTTTTTAATAAAACTAGCCATAAAACCATACAATCACTGAATAGGCAAAGCAATCTTGAGAAAAAAGAACAAACCTGGAGTTATCACAATCCCAGATTTCAAGATATACTACAAAGCTGTAGTAATCAAAACAGAATGGTAGTGGCAAAAAATAGACACATAAATCTGTGACACAGAATGGAGAGCCCCCAAATAAACTCAGACTTGTGTGGCCAATTAGTTTACAACAAAGGGGGCAAGAATATACCATGGGGAGAAGGCAGTCTCTTCAATAAATGGTATTGAGAAAACTGGACGGCTACATGTAAAAGAATGAGATTGGACCACTTTCTTACACCACACACAAAAACAAACTCAAAAAGGATTAAAGACCTAAATGTAAGACCTGAAACCATAAAAATATTTAAAGACAATATAGGCAGTAGTCTTTGGATATCAACCTTAGCAACATTTTTCTGAACAGTCTCCTCAGGCAAGGGAAACAAAGGCAAAAATAAACTATTGTGACTATAGTAAAAAGTGCACTAAAAAGGGTTTGCACAGAGAAGGAAGTCATCAACAAAATAAAAAGGCTGCCTACTGAAGAAGAGAGGATATTCGCAAATGCTATATCTGATAAGGGGTTAATATCTAAAAAAATATAAAGAACTCATAAAACTCAACACCAAGAAACAATCCCATTAAAAAATGGGCAGAGGGCCTGAATAGACATTTTTCCAGAGAAGACATACAGATGGTCAACAGACACATGAAAAAATGCTCAATATCACTAATCATGAGGGAAATGCAACTTACAAGCACAAGAGATGTCACCTTATCCAAGACAAATAACAGGTGTTGGTGAGGATGTGGAGAAAAAGGAATGCTTGTGCTCTGTTGGTGGGGATATAAATGGGTGCCAACACTATGGAAAATAGTATGGAGATTCCTCAAAAAAATTAAAAATAGAAATACCATATGATCTAGTAATTCCATTACTGAGTATTTACCCAAAGAAAATGATAACACTAATTGGAAAAGATACATCTACCTCTATGTTTGTTGTAGCATTATTTACAATGGCCAAGATATGGAAGCAACCTAAGTGTTCATCAGTAGATGAATGGATTGTGAAAATGTGGTGTACATATATATACACACACATACAATGTGATAAACACACACATATACACAATTAGCCATAAAAAAGAATGAGAATCTTGCCATTTGGGATAGACAACATGGGTGGACTAGAGGGCGTTATGCTAAGTAAAATAAGTCAAGCAGAGAAAGACAAATACCATGTGATTTTACTTATGTGGAATCTAATACAAAACAAAACAAAAACAAAAACAAAAAATGCGGTCATAAATACAGAGAATAAATTGGTGATTGCCAGAGGGAAGGGGGTTTGGGGAGGTGGGTGGAATAGGTGAACTTACAGTTATATATAAGTTGGTGGATACAAATTATGGCATATGGAATATAGTCAATAATATCGTAATGACATCACGCGGTGACAGAGGGTAGCTATACTTCAGCGAGCGTAGCATAACGTGTGGCATTGCTGAATCACTAGCTGGTACACTTGAAACATAAAGCTGTATGTCAACTATACTTCAATTTAAAACAAAATGACAAAAAAAGAAATTGCCACAGGCAGCTCAACTTTCAACAATCAGCATCCTGACCGCCACCAACATCAAGGTAAGACTCTCCACTAGCAAAAAGATTTCAACTTGTCAAAAGTTCAGACAATTGCACCTTTTAGCAATGATTTTTAAATTCAGGCATGCACACTGTTGTTTTTAGACATAACACTATTACACTTAATAGATGACAGTATAGTGTAGTACAACTTTTATAAATACTGGGAAACCAAAAATTTCATCTGACTTCCTTTATTACAGTGTTCACTTTATTGCGGTGGTCTGGAACCAAACCCACAACATCTCCAAAGATGCCTGTGTATACATTCTGGCTATAAATTGGGGGGTTTCCACATTCCCTCCTCAGTGATAATTTGCTAGAATGAGCCACACAACTCAGGAAAGTGCTTTACTTATTATTATTGGTTTATTATAAAGGGTACAAGTTAGGAACAACCAAATGGTAGACACATAGGAGAAGGTTTGATGGGGGAGGTTGCTGTGTGCAGAGCCTCCATGCCTTCCCTAGGTGTGCCACTCTCCTCGCACATCAATGTGCTCTCACATTGTGCCACCTTGGAAGCTCTCTGAACACCAGTTTAGGTATTATTAAGGAGTTTTCATCACTCAGACAAGATTGATTAAATCACTGGCCATTGATGATTAACTTAATCTCCAGCACCTCTCCCCTCCCTGGAGGCCAAGGGGTGGGGCTGAAAGTTGTAATCACTGCCTTGGTCTTCCAGGCAATCAGTTGCTTTCCAGAAGTTGTTTAGGGACCCCTAGCTACTAATCACCTCATTAGCATACAAATGACATTATTGTTCCTCCTGAGATTCCAAGGGTTTTAGGAGCTTGTGTGCTGGGAACCTACCCAGAAGGGACAAAGACCAAATATATATTTCTTTTTTTTTATCTCTCTCTTTTTAAAAAAAAAAAAAAGATTTTATTTATTTATTCATGAGAGACACACATGGAGAAGCAGAGGTAGAGACACAGGCAGAGGGAGAAGCAGGCTCCATGTAGGGAGTCCCGACGTGGGACTCAATCCCTGGTCTCCAGGATCAGGCCCTGGGCCGAAAGCGATGCTAAACCGCTGAGCCACCCAGGCTGCCCTATATTTCTTAGTATGCCACAGGGACACACTGTATAATTCCAAGTATGTGACATTCTGAAGAAGGCAAACTATTGAGACAGTAAAAACAAAAACAAAAACAAAAACAAAAACAAAAACAACCCAACAAACAACCAGGAGTGGAGGAGAGAGGGATGAGTCTGTGAAGCACGGGAGATTTTCAGTGCAATGGAACTCTCCTGCATGATGCCTTAATGGTGGGTGCGTGGCATTATACATTCGTCAATACCCATAGAATGTACACCACCAAGAATGAGCCCTAATGTGAACTATGGACTTTAGTTATTAATAATGTATGAATATTGGCCCATCAATTGTAGCAAATGCACCCCACTAAAGCAAGATGCTGATAAGTAAGAAGCTATGGTAGGGGCAGGGCAGGGAGTAGAGAAGAACTCTCCTTTCTGCTCAATTTTTCTGTAAACCTACAAGGGCTCTAAAAAAAAAAAAAAAAAGAAATCTATTTATTAAAAAAATAACAAAGAGGAAGATGGTAGTTGGGAGAAAAAATTAGCTTAATCTGATGCTTTTGAGTTTGAGGTCCTGAGATACATAAAGATATCAGTATGGTACATAAAGCAATTAAATAGAGGGAAAAAGTGACCCACCAGGAAGGCCCAACAAAATGCTGGGTAAAACAGCAACAAAACTGATGACAGTAATTAATCCTGGTGGTGAGACTAGAGGGACCACCACATTCAGAAAACAGCTTGTGTGGGGCTGAAATACCTCGTGAAAGACAAGAGATCTGGGGCTCAAGCCCCCAGCATCCTGGAGATGAAGGAGCCCTCCCCCAGTGCTCAGCATTAACTTCTAGCTTCTGTTAGAATCCACTTTATTTTTCTTCTGGAGAGTAATCTAGCATGTACCAAATTGGTCTTTATTCTCTGAGAAAAGCACTGAAATCAAAGTATGGTGCAAAGTAGCCTTGTCCCAGAGTAGATGCTCTTAGAACATTGTGCTTTTGTATATATCTGCCTGCTTGCATCATATCCTGGTGTAATTATGTTCCCTTTCCCTATGCAGAAAGGTTTCCTAAATATTTGGTCTCTGATCACTGACTTCCCGGTTATGTATTTAGAGTCTGTCTCTACCCAGCTGGTGGTTACACCTTTCAGGTTCCCCTCTGATAGGACCCAGAGCAGATCTTCAATACCATTGCCGGCCTATCTGCTGAGATCTGTTCAGTTATGTATCCTTGACTTTGAATTGAAACTCAAATTTTTAAAAACATTATGAGAGAGAGGGAGAGCAGGGGAGGAGGAGAGGGAGAGGGACAAACAGACTGTGCTGAGCGTGGAGCCTGATACGGGGCTCGACACGATCTGAGCCGAAACCAAGAATTGAGCACTTAACTGACTAAGCCACTCGGGCACCTGGAAACTTAAAGTGAAATTGAAATTGAAAAAAAAAAATTAGCTAATACATTTGCATAGTCCAAAAGCCAAAAGAAAATAAAAAGATATTACCATGAGAAATTTTGCCCCCAGCCATTCCTTGACTTTAAATTTCCTTGCTTATTTAAATATTTTATAATTATGCATGTGTAACCAAGTCCAAACTTAGTCTTCTCACCATATGACAGACTGAGAAGTCAAAAGGCAAGATTTAGGGCTAAGGAAAGCGACTTTATTTGGAGAGCCGGCAATCTGAGGAGATAGTGGACTCTTGCCCCAAAGAACTGTCTCCCCTCAGCATGAAATTCGGGCTTCTTCCATTAGTAAAAGGGGAAAGCAGGACAGGGTTGGGGTCAAAAGGTGACTGGCACCTGTAGGCACTGAAGGAGGGTCACATATCTTCTTTGTCCCTGGTCAGTTCATCGTGATCTTTGGGTGCAGGCATGGGGTCAAGACATTGCTGCCAATCTTCAACACAGCATTGTCATTTCCAGATGTGCCTTCTTATCTCCTTGGGTGAGGTAGGCTTTGGGTAAAGAGCCGTATTTGCAGATGTTAGCTGTAAGGTGCCTATGCGCAGGGCTAAACAGAACCAAGCTATCGATCATAACAACAAAGGAAATAGAAGCAATATGGAGTCAGACGGGCTAAGTTTCTCCCTGCGTCATGTATTTTTTCCATAAGTTCTCTAAGATTCTTTCTGGAACACACATGATACAGCTATTAAAATTCTGACCATTGGTTTTCCTTAATTTCCCATTTAATGCTGTTAATATTTGATTAAGTTTATTAATTCAGTTGATATGTAAGATTTCTTATTAATATCTACCGTATAAGGTACACTTCTTAGTTCCTGAAGCATCTGAAAGCAAGGTACCTCAGAACATACAAGAATTTATTATTCAAGAGACCCCGTTTTCCTATTTTCTCTGTTTTATATTACAGTTTATTAACCTGTGCTCTGCATTTATGGTTTCCTACAGACTTTTATAGAATCAATGAAGAGTTTAATTCTACATGATACAACATCATAATTTTAATGGAACATATGGTAAGAAACCCTCCAATTAATTTACATGGGAGCGTATTTTCACTTCCCTCTGAAATTCTCTGTGGACAGTGGAACCATATGAGCCCATATTACTCTGACTTCCATGTTTTGAGTGCTTCCCTTTAGAGTGAAACAAGAAATAATTGTCTAAAAAAATGATTTCACTTTCATACTTCTCATTCTTTCTTCAACCCTTCTATTTGGACTCTGTCTTTACTATGTGATGAAGACTGGTCTTCCCTCAAAGACAACAGTGATTTTCCTGCCACCCACACCTGTAGTGATGGAAGTTCTCATCTTTTCAGACCTCTTACCTGCACTTGACATCTATGGCATCTCTCCTTAAGACACTTCCTTTCTCTTGCTCCCTGGATACCACTTGGCTAGTTTTCCTCTTAAGTCACTTTTCACTGTTTTTTGGTCCTATGTACTTACTCCTTTGTTAAACTTGTTTTTTTTTAAGATTTTATTTATTTTTTAATGAAAGTCACAGAGAGAGACAGGGACAGAGACACGGGCAAAGGGAGAATCAGGCTCCCTGGGGGGACCCCAATATGGGACTCGAGCCCTGGGCCCCATGATCACCACCTGAGCTGAAGGCAGATGCTCAACCGCTGAGCCCTCCAGGGGCCCCCTTTGTTAAACTGTAAATATTGGTATGCTGCAGGAATTGGGCCAAGGTGCCCACATTATCTATGCATGCCCTCTCCTTAGTTATTCTTACCAGTACTTTGGCTTTAAATATCTTCCACTTGGCAAAGATGCCCAGGTTTATATCCAGCTCTGACTCTCCCTCAGAATTCCAGATCCGTATAGGCGGCTGCCACCTGACACCCCCGTGAGGATGTCCAATAGGCATCTCAAATCTGAGACTTGCAAATCGGAACTTCTTATCCCTCCGTTTTCTCCATCTTGGTGGCATCCCTATCCACCAAATAATTTGCATTAAAATCTTGGTGGTATCCATGTTCCTCTTTCTCTCCCCTTCAAAGTTCATCTCACCTCTAAAGCATATCTTGAATCCATTCGCTTCTCTTCCTCTGCTACTATCATCCTCAGCCAGCCACTGTTATCTTCTGTGTGGGTACTGCGTTGTGTCCCTTTAATTGGGAAATTAATCTTCTTGCTATTTTGGAGGTTAGATGTCTGAGATCCAGGTGTCAGCAGTGATGACTTCTTCTGAGGTCCCTCTTCTTGGCTTATAGGAGGCTGTCTTCTCTTTGTGCCTTCCCATGGTCTTTCCTCTGGGTGTGTCTGTGTCCTAATTTCCTCTATTATAAGGACATTAATCATACTGGATGAAAGCTCACCTTAACGACTTCATTTGCCCTTAATTGTCCCTTTAAACACTTTCTGTCCAAATATGGCCACATATTTATTTATTTATTTATTTATTTATTTATTTATTTATTTATTTATTATTTTATTGTGATAAAAAACATTATTGTTGAAGGCGGGCACAGTAATGCAAAGCAGATCTCTAGAGCTTATCTATCTTATTTCACTGAGACTTTATGCCTGTTGATAAATAACTCCCCATTTCCCCCTCCCCTACCAGCCTCGGTAACCATCCTGGTCTCTAATTTACAAATTCAACCATCTTATTTTATTTTTAGGTTTTTAAAGATTTTATTTATTTATTTATTTGACAGAGAAAGAGAGAGAGAGTGAGCACACAAGCAGAGGGAGCAGAAGAAGGAGAAGCAGGCTCCCCACTGAGCAGAGAGCTGGATGTAGGATCATGACCTGAGCTGAAGGCAGATGCTCAACTGACTGAGCCATTCAGGTGCCCTTATTTTATTTTTTAAAAAGGCTTACTTATATATTTGAGAGTAAGGGCCCATGTGGGAAGAGGAGCAGAGGGAGAGGGAGAGAATCCCAAGCGGACTTCTCACTTAGCACCCAGCTGGCACTGCCTGGTCCCACAACCCCAAGGCCATGACCTGAGCCGATATCAAGAGTGCTCAACTAACTAACCCAGGTGTCCTGAATTTGACTATTTTAGACATCTCATATAAGTGGAGTCCTGCCGTACTTGCTTGTCTTTCTGCGTCTGGATTATTTCACTTAGTATAACGTCTTCAAAGTCCATCCATATTGTTACGTATTATGCAATTTCCTCTTTTTTTAAAGCTGAATAATATTTCTTTTTATGTTTATATCACAGTCTGTTTAGTCATCTCCTGATCAAATTTCGGTTGTTTCCTCATCGTAGTTAATGTGAATAGTGCTTCAATGAACATGGGAGTGGAGATAGCTCAGTAAAAGTCTGATTTCAGTTCATTTGGATATATGCCCAGAAGTGTGATGGTTGGATCATATAATAGCTCTTTTTTTTTTTTTTTTTGAAGAAATCCCATACTGTTTTCCATAGTGGCTGCACCATTTTGCATTTCCACTAACAGTGTATAAGAATTCAAGTTTCTCCGTATCCTACCAAAACTTGCTGTTTTGGTGTTGTTGTTGTTGTTTTTTAAATAATAACTGTCCTGAAAGATATAATGTCATTGTGGTTTTGATTTACATTTCCCTTGTGATCAGTGACCATATGCATTTTTTTCATATACCTATTAGCCATTTGTATGTCTTTTCTGGAAAAATGTCTACTTATGTCCTTAACACATTTTTAAATTGGGTCTAAACTTCAACACTGGTAGGCTCAAAGTCAATCATCTGGGGAGGCCCTTCAAAAAAGTCGGAGCACTGGAAAGGCAAGCTAACCCTTTCTTTACCTTGGGAGAAGCTGGGAGCCAGAAGGTCTCTTTCTGACTCTGTGGCATAGTACCGAGGGAAGTGACTGCAGGGAGAAAGTGTCCTGAATCACCTTACTGGCTTCAATACATCTGTTTTTGTGATTGCCCAGCCTTCAAGAGCCTTTCACTTCATTTCAAGATTTCCCATAAAGGGCATTTGTTTGTGAATTGCTTAACTGGTCTGGCTGTGGGCAGAAGGATGGCCCAGGGCCACCTACTCCAACATCTTGCTGATGTCACCAACACAGTCTGAGATATTGGAGAAGAGGACCTCAACATGAACTTTAGGGGGCAGGATTCAGGCTGTAACACCTTAGGTCTCCAATGACACTTAAATAAATCCATTCTCTTTTCTGTATCTCCCCTGAAGAGCTTCCTCTGATCTCATCTCTAACCATGCTCCCCATAACCCTTTATGCTACATACACACTAGCCTTTTTTTCTCCAGCATTCCACGTCTGTGCCCAGCTTAGGATCTCTGTACTGCCTGTTGTCTTTGGAATTCTCAAACCCTACATCTTAGCATGGCATGTGCCGTCTTCTCACGCAGGACTCTGTTTATAATGTGTTCATTTTAAATAATAAGGATATCACTCGAGAGCTTACTTTATATGAGGCATTGCACTTATATGTCTTATTTGATAGAAACAACATGCATAGTGGTTGAAAACACATAGTTTGGAGCTAGACTGCCTGGGTTCACATCCAGGCTTTATTACAAACTATGGGAATTTGGGAAATTTATTTAATTTTTCTGTGCCTCAATTATTTTTCCCTAAAGAGAAAATTTTTATTTTTATTTTATTTATTTTTATTCCAAATAATCTCAAAGCTACAGAAAGCTTATGAGAATGATAGAAATCCCATGTATCCTTGCCCAGGATTTTTATTTTTATTCCAAATAATCTCAAAGCTACAGAAAACTTATGAGAATGATAGAAATCCCATGTATCCTTGCCCAGAGACCCCATTCATGTGATTGATTTCAGCAGTAATGTCTTTTAGACAGCATCAGATCTAATTCAGGATCATATTTCCCCAAGTTACCATATCTCTCTCCAGCCTCATTCTTTCCTAACTTTCATTGTTTTAGCATTTAAATGATTTAGGCCAGTTATTTTGTAAAATACCCTTGATTTGGGCTTGTTTAGTGCTTCCTTGTGATTTGACCCAGGCAGGACTCAGTTTGAATGTCAAGTCCTTAGGGTCCATCTAATGTAAGATAGTTTCCTCAGTTACTTTGCTACACACAATCCTGCAGTTTTTTTCTCCCTGGTGTTTTCTTGCTCATATATTTGTATATTTGTGTGTTTGTTGTCTCAAGTTGGTGGAATATAAAAATAAAGTTCATAAGAAGAGCATGGACTTTATTTTTCTTTTGCAATGCTGTTTCCTCACATATGTGTTGATTATAATCTACCAGCCACTGTGCTAGGCAGCAGGAATGTCATGGGGAACACAAACAGGCACTTTGTTATTACAAAAAATAAAAAAAAATTAGGCAGTGTAGTTAGATAACTTGCCACTTAGACATTCATTCCACAAATATTTATTGAACACCTACTAGATTCTGAGCCCAAGGGATATGGCAGTGAGCAACACAGAAAATGCTCCCGATCTCCTGAAATTTATGTTCCAGAAAGGAAGCAGACAGTAATACAAATAAAGAAATATGTAAAAAAAATGGGTAGAGATGATGAACCATCTAGCTCTTGTAGATGAAGAGATTCCAGAGAAGAAGAGGAAATGGGAAGGCCCTGAGTTGGGGATACACTTGGCAAGCCTGAGGATTCAGCAAGGAGTCCACTGTGGCTGGAGCAGCATGAGTGAGGGAGACGGGGGAAATGAGGTCAGTGAGGCAGCCAAGGACCCATCTTGTGTGGCTTTGGATTTCATTCTAATTGTGATGGGAATCCATTAGAGGGCTCAAAGCATAGGAGTGACATAATCTTTTACAGCACAGAGAATTGCTTTATGAACTATTTCCTTCTCAGAAAGCTCCTTAGGGGATTGGCTGAGAATCTGTGATTCTCGAAAAACTTGAAATTTCTGGCTGATACTTCTTATACATCAGGCCCTGAACCAGTAGCTAGAAATCCTGGAATGTGTTCCCAGATTTGCACATTCCTTCTTGAGGGGCCTTGGTCTGGCCAATCTTCCTGGCTTAACAGTACCTCTTCACACTTAAGGATTCAAGAAAGCACGAAGAGTGAAGAGGAAAGAGAGCAGAGCACTTACGGGAATTCTCTGGCTATCTGAAGCTTCAAGTATGAATATAGTATAAATAAATTAGTATGCAGAGAGTCTGGGTCCATTCCACAGTTAAAAAAAATCAGTGAGTTCTCCTTCAGAATATTTTCTTAAGGTTTAATGATTAGTGTAGGCTAAATTAGAGGTCAACATGATTGTGTAAAAAGCAAAAACAATCCCTCAGCTTTCTTTTACCCATAAGCATTTGAATGACCCCAAGAGTAGCTTATTTAAAACTGTTTTGACTTCCTCACATGATTGGCTTATGGATGGAGCATTTTCTGAATCAATCAATGTGTCAGTAGTAAAATAATTACTGAGAAGTTTAGGGAAGGATACGTTAATACCTGCGTATAAATGAAGAGAGGAACTAGAAGAAAATTCTAGGAGAACTGGTGTATCCCAGTTGTAGAAAGATTGCATTCAGATATTATATTCCTAAAAAATGTGTACTTTGATTTGCTATGGATGGAAAATGGGGTGATCCCTTTATCCTGGGTGATAGCAAAGAAAATGCAGCCAGGGCCCCTTATTTCAGGAAGGATGGTGCAGGTGATCGGCCATTGGTTTTCTGTTTTTTTTCAGTTTATCTTGCCTTCTCACAGTAAGGGAAACATCTAGTCTTTCAAGTGCTCAGGGAAAATCTAAATAGAACTCTCCGTGGTTTAAAAAAAGAAATTCAAGACAGAATTTGAGTTGTTTTCTACCTAAGCTTAATTTGGGATACATTTTGTTGCTTCTTATGAAGGTGTGAAATGGAAGTTTGGGATTTCCTCATACATGACCTTCTACAGTGACTTTCTGTTATTTTCTTTTCTCCTGGGAACCAAAATAGCCATGCAATACATTCCCACTGTGTGAGGTTGAATAAACCTTTCTAATTTAGAATCAGTCGCTTGTGAGATCCTAATTAGCATTATGAGTAAAATGTCTATGTTTGTTCCTGACTGGTCATGGGATATGCCTGTGTTAAATTCCATGTAACATCCTGTTGACTCCTTTGGTTTGAGAAGCTGGTGTCTGATATAAGCATTACACATCCCCACCCTCTTATTGTTTTCTTTTTCTTTTCAAAATTCTGTGTTGGTGGCCTCTCCTCATTTCCCTGCCTCTTCATCACTGTGACCTCAGAGCCTAATCATGCCTGGCAGCGAATGTGTACCTTGTGAACTGACCAAACAAAGGACTGATTCAGAGAGAACTCAGGGGCAGAGCGGGTTGGCATTTACACTTTAAACTTAAAAAGCAAACAGCCAGGCAAATACACAGCACAGAAACAGAGGATCCAGTGAGCCCGGGCCGGTGATTACAAAACAGAGGATCCAGTGATCCCGGGCCGGTGATTACAAATTTCTCCTAGAACTTGTACTCTTCATTCTCCTGTAGAGTATTCTTGTCTACACATAGGCACGCTCTCCAATTTGGAGAGAAGGAAAATGAGATTGATCTCTGAGAGTAAATCTATAGAGATGGTAAGCCTATAGTAAGTCTATAGGAGTGGACCAAGGGTGCAGTCACTTGTAAGTGGAGAATTTGAGAACTATCTAAAATGCAACCAAAATGCCATCTTGGGAGCTGGACTGAGTTTTGATTACGGTCAGGTAAGTGGAGACACGATGTTCTCATCCCCTTGCCTGTGATCACAGAGAAAGCATGGACCCAACAGGGCCCAGAGAGGGCCACCTGGAAGCAAAGGACCTTTTGATTTGTCACAACAAGTCATGGAGAGGCTGCTGCCCCCACTGAGAGTGACATTTGGTGGGTTCGGCTGCTGTATCCCGGATGTGGTGCTAGACCCACCAGGCTGCCTGGCCCAGCAAGGCACCCACCGACTCCCTTACTGGGCTCATCCCCATGCAGCCCCTGTGAGCCCTGGCTTCTTTGTTGCCTTCTTACAGGGACAGGATGCTCTGGTTGGCCTCTGTCTTGTGCTGGACGGCTTCATGGGTGCGTTCCTCCTGACAAGCCAAGAAATTGGCCTTCTGGCTCCTGTGACATCATCTAAAGTGAATCTGTCCCAGGAAGTGGATCACTTCAGGAAAGGCTGGCAAAGGTGTGCTCCAGGGGCTGCCCATCCCAGGACCTGACCCTGGAGCCCGCCCAGCAGCTGGCCCCCTTCTCATCTTGCTGCAAGCACAAGGGAAGTATAAACATTGCACTGGGGCCTGAGAATTCATGGACATCTCTGGTCCATCATGGTCAGAAACTGCGTTGTTAATCCCTGTACCATTTGACCTCAGTCTTCTCTCATAAACACTTAACAAATGGATTTGGGTGGGGCATCCGGGTGGTTCAGTCAGTTAAGAGACTGACTCTTGATTTTGGTTCAGGTCATGATCTTGGGGTCCTGGGAGGAGCTCCGCATCAGGCTCCGAGCTTGGCAGGGAGTCTGCTTGAGGATTCCCACCCCCTCTCCCTCTGCCTCTCCCCTCGCTCATGTTCTTTTTTTTTTTCTCCCTCTCTCTCTCAAATAAATAACCTTTTTAAAATTTGATTTTAGTGATCTAAAGTCTGTTTTCTGATGCATATTTTCATATTTTTCCTTTTGTGACCTACATGGTTAGCAACTTCATGCCTAAGAGCAAATCATGACTATTTTAGAGTAAAAATATCTATAAAAGAAGAAGAATGTTGGATATCTGTTGTTCATGAACACTGTCTTGCTACTTGACAAAGACTATTCCAGGTCACATTTTATTTTTGAGCTGGGATTAATACTACAAATAGATATTATTATGTCAAAATGTCTTGCAAAGGAAGGAGATAGATCATTCTCATACCAGATGCTTCCCATCCCCGGTGGGAATATGCAATAGGTTTTTATGAGCTAGACTCCATAAGCTCACAGGATAGGAAGCAAAGAGCATTACGTTCAAGTGAAAGCAGAAGAAAAATGTTGGTCTTGGGAATGCTGGACAAGAGCCAAGTCTCTGCTCCTGTAAAAGGAATCATAAAACCTGTAAGTGAGCAATCTCCATTTTCTGAAAGTAAGAAAAAAGAGTTTTCAAAATGGGAAATGCTAGAGTACCAGAACTTTCTCTTCACTCTAATCGTTTAGAACGCATGACCTCGTGTCTTCACTCATTTACACACCCACACCTAAGGAAATGAATATTCACGATGCCATTTAAAAACCCATAGCATGTACAGTGACAGTGATAATGGGAGGATATATAAGATAAAATAGAACAGAATATTTTCTCTAAAAGACATGACTTAAAAAAAAAAAAGACTTGACTTGATTTTTCAGTACCTACTCCATTGACAAATATATTGGGTCACTAGATTTTGGAAACAAAAATACAAGAGGAAGTCACCTTCCTTTCTGGAGTACAATCTTTAGGAAATCAGGAGCCTTTCCAGGGCTCAGAATATAGTAGGTGTTCAATACATATCTGTTGAATGAATGACTAAATGGCAAATTATCTGAATGTGCTATCTAATTTATCGTGAAATAATAATAAAGAGCATCTGTTTATATTCACACTGTAGTGGGAAGATAACTTCCTTTTATATTTTTGTTTCCAAACTCTAGTGACCCAATATATTTGTATATATATTGTACATAATGTCCCGTGAAGGCTGGGGTTTTTATCTTGTTTTGTAAACTGCTGTATCTCCAGCACCTATACCATATAGCACCTGGAGTAGGATATGCATTTAATACATTTGTTGAATGAATTATTGGGTGTATCTTGTAAAGAGAAACATGCTATCATGGTGAAAAATGAATCTCCTTTCTGTGTCTGCTTTCTGGTTCAGGTCCCAAACAAATGCCTGATTTGCTTGACGACCTAGAGAAAATGTTGTATTTTATATACAGGGTATCTGATGGTTTTATTCATGCCCTTTTCTCTACTCTGAACACAAGGGATCTCTCTCTCTCCTCCCTGCCAGGGTCCCCATACTGCTATCCAAACCTAGTAAATTACCATGACCACCTTGTGGAGAAATTTCATGATAAACTGGATTTGAATCCTCATCTTGCGTTAGTTACCCCGTGCACTTATACCTATGACTGATAATAATTGACACAATGGTAGCATTCGGAAAACTTTATCTAATTTATTAGACTTTTATTCAGCACTTTCCTTCAGTTGTCATGTCTTGTGCTGTCCTGCCCCCCATTGCCTCTCCTTCCTGGCAGGGCATTTCGCTGGGACCAAGGTATATCACTGACAGCCTCTAGCCCCTCCCTACCTTCAGCCCCACAGCTAAATATCTGTTATGGAACAACTTCTCAAACTCTAAGGTGGTAACTGACTCATAATTATACTACCTAACTCAAGACAGTTGGTGCAAGTGGACAGAATAGTGGTCTGATCATCATGAGACCCTCCTGCCTGGAGCTAAAGAGCTCAGCCATTAGCCACTTCTGTGAACTTGGGCTGCTCAGTCTCTCCAGGGTTCACTTTTCTTATGTATAAAATGTAGGGGTTTGTCTAGATCAGTATTTCTGTAAGTAAAGGCTGTACCACTGGTTCAAGGATAGGTCTTTCAAAAATATTTTCTGGGGGGTCATATTCATTTGGGAATTGCTGTAAATTCTGTCACTTGCTGGAATATCAAGTGAGGGTTCTGATAAGTCCCGAAATAAAGAAACTATTTTTCTTTACTTGATAATTGATCTTTTGAAAAGGGCAAGACATAGCATGTTGGTAGTTTCCTAGAACTCAGTGACATGGCACAGAGGCATAAAATCCTAAGACACATTTTAGTCCTGTGAATTAATTTCATGGATATGGAGTGTAGGGGTAGAGGCTGCCCAGGGAGAGAGGAACAAGAGAAAGTTCTGGGAGGTGGGAGAGGCCTGCTTACCCTGCGCTATCAAAGCCATTCTAAGAAGTCTGAAATTTACTCTATAGGTGACAGGAAACCATCCTTAGATTGGTTTTTAATCGGAGGAATTACATAGTCAATAAGTATTTAAAAAGAAAGAAAATTCCAAAGTGCTAAGGCAGATAGGAGGGGGAAGAGACTGGCAGGGAAACGAATTAACATTCTGGTTGAATAAGAGATGATAACAGGTTGAATAATGACAGTAGCTGAAGGAGAGACAGAGGAATCAGATTTGAAGGAAATTTCGGAGCTCAGCGGACTGTGCGAAGTGATTGGATACCAGGCAAGAAAGAGAAATACAAAGGAACTCCACAGTATTAACTTGGGTGAATGTTGTGTAATTATAAAATTTACTGGGATAGGAGTTCAGAGAAATGAACCGTGTCATATAGATTTCGAATTGGACTGGGGAATATTTTACAAAGAGTAATTTTCTTATGGAACACATCCATTGACTTTGGGTTTCAGAGTTCATTAGCAATGGATCTAAAGAGTATATTCTTTAAAAAAAAAGTATTCTAAGCTGAAATTTGGTAAGTCTTCAATACATTCTTGTCAACAAAACAGCATTTTTATCTATATATTTCTTTGATCTTTACCTCTAAATGATAAATAATCATTTCTAGGACATAAAATCCATTTGGTTTTTCATCCAGTCAAAACTCTTCTTTCAGCTTTGGGTAATCCTAACTACATTAACATCTCACTAGAAGTTTGTGAAATTATTTCCATTTTCTAGAGGAAATAGAAACAACAACAGAAAGTAAGAAAAAAGGGTTTTCAAAAACTCTTAGAAAAAGAACACCAACAATTTTCATGATTATTTAAATATTAAGCCATTATTTCTGAATTAATCCTAAATTTGGCCTCAACACCAAATATCATTGGTGGTAATACAATAGAAATACATTGTGTGTACAGAACTTAACAAAGATTTTAAAGAATCATTTTCCCCAAAAAACATGTTGAAGTAGAGGGTTCTTTTCTTTAGGGAGCAAGGAGCTCCCTTTTAGATGCAGGATGTGGAAACTAGGCATGACCCAAACTGTTTACACAAAAGCAGTCCACACCTCCCTGATTAGGTCAGAGAATTTTGCCTTTACCTGCCACAGCTGCCTTCTATTAGCCCTAGAAACAAATTGTACCATCTATGGTCACTGAACTATGACCACTTTCTCATTTTGAATTTTTTTTGTCCAAGGAGACCAGGAATCCAGAAACTAAATTGCTGGAGAAGAGTTGTTGCTGGATGTAACATACCCGAGGAAGGGAAGTACGGTGCCGCCTTAACAATAAACCGAGCTATCAGTATGGCTACATGTTATAAAAGGAACACAAAGAGGCTGTCAGTTTTTTCCCCCTTTACACTGTAAAGAAATAAAGATAAAAGCTGAATGGTCTGGTCATAGGCAGGGCAGTCTCTCCCTCCTCATTTCCCCTATCTAGGCTGCCTTCATAGCAGCTCTGTGGACTGGTTTTGAAATAAGTCTAGAAGCTTTGGAAGCAGGTCCTTGTAATGGTTGTTCCCACTACTCTGGAGGTAAGGATGAAAGGTGACTGCAGGGTAAGCCTGCAGATTTTGCACATTTCTAAATGCATTTTATGGCACCCGGGAGAAACTTGGCATTGCTGAGAAAATGCAATGCAAAAATGAGTTGAGACACAAAGTCCCTTTATCTTAGAGCAAAAGCAGTCTTAGTTCCCTATAGTGTTGAAATAGAGGGCAGGGAAGTCAGGTTGTGGTTTCTGAAATCCAGCAACCTAGTATCGCTGTGCCACTCTCTCTCCGATCCAGCGCCACTCCTTAACTTGATATCTGTTTACTTTAGAGGAGGCAGTTTTTGAGAAAGGATCATAAATATCCTGGCCCAGTGCCCCAGGAGCCATGACAAGCAAAAGAACACACTCGCCTAGAGATAGCCCTTGTGATATTTAAATGTGTGGGTTAATTTTTTATCCACTTTAATAACTGGATTATTCCCCTCTGCCCCTCCTTTGCTTTCTATTTCTGCTTCGAAGCCGTGGGCACAGAAATCTCTGCAGGCAACTTACTCCAGAGCGTGTTGCAGGACAATCCTATAACGAACAGTTACATTCGCCGCATCTGGATTCCTGATCCTGTCTCACCATGGCAGGTGTGAGTGGCTGTATAAAATATTCCATGTTTATCTTCAACTTCTTGTTCTGGGTAAGTGTGCTTTTTTGCTGTTGTTGTTTTTTAATTATCGACTTTAGGCAAGAAAGGGAACCTTGAAATAAATATCATAAACGAGAACAGACTCTGCACTAGAGAAATAGGAAGAGGAAGAAAATGTATTTTCCATTTACTTGTTTGGATTTGTTTGTTCTTTCTTTGGTTATTTCAGTAATTGAAAATGAGCCAATGACTCAAGAAAGTGGACCTCAGGATCTGTGAGGATAAACATTTCATAAATGTTTTGATATAGTTGCAAAACAACCACAGAGGGGAAAAATACCCCTTAATTAAAGGACAGCTATTCTTAGTTGTATATCATGCAGGCCTCCCTGGTTTAAGGACCTTGTGGGAAAAAATGTGGTCTGTTTCCACTGGAGCCCAGCCTCTGAATTCTAACCTTTACATCTGAGTCTGAAACAGGTGAATGGTGGGCTGTCAGATGATAGCCATGAGGAAAGGATTATTTCTAGAGACCTAAAGAAGAAACAGTGGGTCATAAAAAACTTGAGAGGGAAACAATACAATTACTTAATCATGGAAAAATTAAACTTGGATAACTAGGTTAAAAAAGTTAGTATTTTGATGTGTCATCAGCCCACCTCTTAATCAATAGGGTTGATATTTTAGCAGGTTCTTATAGGTTTTTTTTGAAAGCCTATTGACCTAAGACAGCAAATAAATTGGTAAGTAGCATCAATGTTAGAAAGTGGAAAAATAAGATATAGAAGGCAAAAGGTAAAGGGCAGGATGGGATCTTGGAAAATTGACTTTATCATTTTTAGTATATAGGGGACAACTAAAGAGTGTTCAGAACTAAATCAACAGAAATAGCCCAAAGTCCTTAAATGAAAAAAATAATTTTGTATACTGGATTTTAAAAATAGCTTATGCAGTATCAGCAGGAGAGAGGTCTGGTTTTGGTTTTTACCTTGTTCCCTTTAGTAAACAGGCAGCTGATATCTATATATTGGTAAACGTCTGTCCTGGTAACATAATGATGCGCCTAATTAAACTTAACCACAGGAATATAGTCTTCTTGTACAAGATGACTTTCTGTTCAATGTCAGTAGCCCTAATGAGTACAGATGAAATATTGGTGAAGTAAATGAGTATATAAATAAATAAAATAAGATAAAGACAATTTGTCCCTTTACTTTCTCTTTTCCTTAGAAAAACTGGCTGCTTTTGCAAATATTAAGTTTAGGCCATGAATACATGCCAGTTTTTTACAGTTAGTCCTGATAAATTTCTTCCCTTGAAATTTTAAAAATCAGTTAAACCCTGAAAGTGGAATATAATATACATCAAGGATTGTCTATGTACTTTGGTTTTGTTCGTAGCTTTTCGTTCAGGAGAATTTTGAACATTCACAGAGTAGAAAAGTGTAATCGGCCCCATCATCCAGTCCCAAAGTGAGGACACCAGGGCAATCCTTCCCTGCGCATGGTCTCATCCACTTTCTCCACCTTCTATCAATTTGAAGCAAATCCCAGATAGATCCTTTCATCTGTAAATATTTTAGTATCTTGCTCTAAAAGAGAAATCGTTCTTTAAAAAGAAATGTGGGGCAGCCGGGGTGGCTCAGAGGATTAGCTCCGCCTTCAGCCCAGGGTGTGGTACTGGACACCAGGGATCCAGTCCCACCCACATTGGGCTCCCTGCATGGAATGGGGCCTGCCTCTCCTTCTGCCTGTGTCTCTGCCTCTCTCTCTCTCTCATGAATAAATAAATAAAATCTTTTAAAAAATTTTAAAAAATAAAAAGAAATGTGGTCACAATGTCATTATCATGCTAAAACCTTAATAAGAATTTCTGAATCGATTATCCAATATCTACCTAGGGTTTAAATTTTCAATTGCCTCGTAAATGTGCCTCTTTGAATCAGAATCTAAATAAGGTTCACAGGTTGTGACTGGTTGATATTTCCTTTATGTCAACTTTCATCTTAGGTTCTTCTATTTTCATCTTTTTTTCCTCCTTGAAATTTTACGTATTGACGTGTGTTGTCTATCTTATCAGATTTCCCAGAGTCTGTGCTATTTGCACGCCCATGGTATAGGTTAACATGTTCCCCTGTCCTCTGTATTATCTCTAATCTACTGATTGCATTTGTCAGCTTAAAAAGACTCAGGTTGTCATTATGAAGTCTAACTACTTTATAGGGGTTTTTATGTTCCTTCTTCAGGAGGCACATACTGTCTGACCTCGTCACTTTTTGTGATGTTAGTTGTCACTGATGCCCAAGAATCTAAGAAACAGTCCACTAAGAGTTCCAAATTGGTAATATTCTATTTCTATCACCTTTTCTTCATGTATTACCTGGAATACTTTCGATAAAGAAAATCCAGCATTTATTGACTGGTTACCAGTAGTACCCAGTTTTTATTTAAAAAGGGGGGGGCAGCATAAGTGCTTCTTACTCTTAACAGATTTCAAAATGATGAGTTAATTTTCTGGTATCATATAACAGTAATAAGCAAGCATTTCTGTATGTATTCTTACGAAATAAATAGATTTAAAGTCCATCACCATCCTTTTCTTTGTTGATATGCAATTATTTTATCTTTGACCATTGGGGAGCATCTTCAAGTTGGCTCCTGAGTCCCTTTGACATGCTCTTAATAACATAACTTCTTCCCTATTGGTATGACAAAATAATCTAGGCTTACTTCCCTAGTTCCCACCCTAGACCTGGAATCAGATTTTTCTTCAAGAAATCCTGAGATTTGGGGCACTTAGGTGGTTCAATAGATTAAGCCTTTGGCTCAGGTCATGATCCCAGAGTCTTGGGACCCAGTCCTGAGTCTGGCTCCCTGCTCAGTGGGGAGTCTCCTTCTCTGCCCTGGCTTGTGCTCACTCTCTCTCACTCTCAAATAGATAAATAAAATCTTAAAAAAAAAAAATCCTGAGATTTGTTTTAAAAAAAACTATCACCATTGTCTTTCTATGGCACAAAATGTATATGGGCCATTTAAATAAACCAAAATATGAATATGCTAGTAAATGCATGGCTCTTATGTTAACAACATGTTCCAAAGTACCTAAACTAGCAGCAAATTATTAAATTGTTAAAGTATATCTGTTGTATTAAAACAGCATACGAAGTGCTGATGGCTATTGTGAATACAGCAGCGGTCAGTGTTTCATTAAAGAGCTAATTATGAATCTGAAATCTGAATTTTAAGCTGAAATAACAAAGAGATTAGGCAAGGGCCATGTTATAGGTTCAAGATGATATATTTAAGATTAGAGATCTGTACCATGCTACCCAGATACTGGCACTGTTTTTCTGGGATCCTCTGAACCATTTTATGGTTGCCATTATCTCTGTTTCGATAATGAAGACAAAGTCTTTCAGATGCATTAGATTTCAGTTAGATATTTCTAACTTTCCTAGGGTAAAAGGCCTTGTTCTTTCCACCAATATGTTTGTGTGACCTACAGTCTCTATATGACACATCTCAAAATGGAGTCTTTGAGTAAGAGCCATGGTGGTAAAGACTGGTGATAACATCTCGGCCAACGGGGGACATCAATATTTTCATTCAAAATTTAGATAGCAGAAGTCCCTGAGGTTAGGTAACCATGGCTATTTCTACTCTTCCCTCCATCCCCAATCCAGAGTTCTCCATTGGAATTTTATGATCCTTCATAGGAAATTAGCAATTTGTCACATTCCTGATGTTTACTTAAGCAAAGAGTTTAACGGCCCCACTGATGTGGTTTTCTTACAGATATCCACGGCCTTATGTTTTCAAATGCATTCTTCCTTCAAAACTAAGCCTTTGCAAAATAGGGCCAGATGTTGAAATATCTCTGAGATATGCATATGGTCATGTAAGCTAAACATACCAGTTTCGTTTGTGAGAGAACTTGAGATATGCCATATAAATATGCGGCAATTTCCATTTGTCAGAACTAACGACTGAAGAAAAACACACAAAAGTGGAAATCATTCTTGATCACTGATGCTCGCGTTGTAACCGAGTCACAGTGAGTTGGAGGTGCCGTAGAGAATGGGTACAAAGTCTACTTCTTTAAGTCTTGTGTCAGAGCAGAGGAGCTGCCCAGGTCTCCTTATCCTCTTGTCAGATAAGTCAGGTGGGGGAGCAGTGTAGATGCTGGAGGATGGAAGTTGTTCAGGTGAGCATGAGACTCAGAGCCAGGGACGCCTTCAAAGCATCTCCAGAGGTGGAGAGCCAGCTCTTGGGAGGCCAGGCCTGCCAAAGTCACATCACCAATCCCAACAAGGGGAGGCAAGAAGGAGGAGCCCAGTTGGAAAAGCCAAAAAGTATGCACAACTGCAGGAAGCCGGTGCATGAGGCCATTTGAAGAGACCAGGAGGAAGTCAGAACTTGGAGAGTCCAGGAAGCAGGACTGTGATATTCCTTGTTGTATTTGAGGTGGTGCTTGGGCCTCCGGGTCGCCTGTGCTGAGAGCAATGAGGAGAGTCCAGGCAGACATACCTGGGAGACGGGAACCTTAACAAAAATCAGGCCCAATTATATTTCATTCTGTCAGTTGATGAAATCAGCCAGGATAAAGCCTTGAGCACATGGTTAGAGTGTGTGAACTTTGTAAATACGGTGGCTTTGTGCCTCCGTGCAGTCGGTGTGGAACCGGAGCGATGACGAAAGGCACCAGAGCCCAGGGGTTGAGAGTTCAGGCTCACCCTCAGCTCCTTCACGGCTCAGCCACGTGACCTTGGGGACGTTGTCCATCTCTCTGTGCTTTAGAGTTCCTCATCTTCAAAACTGGGGATGGTAGCATTATCTGGAGTCATGGAGTCGTTGGGAAGGTTAAACGAGTCTGTGTGTAGAAAAGAACCAAGAGTAACGCTAAAGGGATGCTTAAGAAACAGACATTTCCACCAACATTGTAGGGACATTTGTATGAGACAAAACCATGAAACTACTCTGCGTGGTGGTAAACCAGCCTCAGTGCTGGATTCTGAAACAGAGGAGGAAATAAGATGGCAAGAAATATGATGAAGGTGGGAATTCTTCGAGCACAGATTAGGGGAAGGAAAGAGCATATTTTGAAGGCTGACAGACTTGAGATTCACATCCTGAATCCACTCCACTTTGCTCTGTGGCCTGGAACATGTTCCTTGCCTTTTCTGTGCCCCATTCCCTGTATTTGTAAGATGAGGATGATGATTTTAACCAGCACAGTTAATTGTGAAGATTAAATAAGATGCTTTCTGAAAGCCTATCACCAAGGACTTTCATGCAGTAATAGTGCAATTAATGCAGTTTTCCCTAATTCCAACCACCGTGTTGCTTTTCAGTTTAAAAAGTATTAGAGTCTAGTGTGGTAATATTTTATAGGTAATTGGCTTTTAAAACATAAATATATTTTGAGCCCTCCTCCAGCCCTCCTCCGGCCCCGTGGGGTAAGGAATCTGTGGGCTGGAGAACAGTGTTCACCTTGAGCCTGGCCTCCACGCTGGGGACCTGAGGCTCCACATTTCGCTGCCCAGGTAGTTCCAAACCTGCTTCTAGGGTCTGCACAGGCCTTTCTCCAGGAGTGACCAATGGGGAGCTGTGTGCCGGAGTGGGGGCAGCTTGCAACAGGGCTGGCTTAGGGGCTGACGCATCCGCAGCCCTTCATGTTTTGTCCCCCAGAGTTCAGGACAGGACCTGGAGTGAGGGCTGGGGGCTGGGTTGGTCTCAGACTCCCAGGAGTCAGAGAATTCTAAATCAAATATTGTCTTCGGGGTCATTAAGTGGGCACATTTGTCAAGGACAGATGATAAGAAATGTTGTATATATATTTATTATCATGAATTATAACTTATTAATATAGAGACCGGTGATCTGTGGAATGTTGGTTGTTTATGTCCTCACCCTAGGCCCTGCAAATGTATGAACAATTCTGCAGGCTGTACTTTTGACACAAAGTGATGAAAATATCCCTGAATTTGCATCATTTTTTAAAAATTTGAGAGTGGAAACGAGCAGCAAGGGGCTGGGCAGAGGGAGAAGGAGAAGCAAACTCTCCCTGGTGAACAAGGACCTGGATGCAGGGCTCAATCCAGGACCCTGAGATCATGACCTGAGCTGAAGGCAGATGCTGAACTGACTGAGTCACCCAGGTGCCCTCTGAATTTGCCTTAATTTTATGATTCAGAAACACTAGGATGCTAATCAAATGCTGAACATCCATCTCTCTTTATCTATTTTGGAATTATGTACATTTTAGTGATTTCATACTTTGGTGAAGCATAGATAACCTGAAGCACGTTTACCCAGGCCCTATTTATGTCAGAAAGAAAGGTGGTTGATTTCTTTCTTCTAAATTTAGAGCTACTTAAAATTAGAATTTGCAGCAGTTGTACTGGGTGTTTGGCTTACTTAGTGGGTTCAAAAGAAATACACAAATGCAACTATGGAGACACTGCTGCATGCTTAACACCATTGATACAACAAATAACCAGTATTTGGGGGCTGAAAAACCTTGAGGGCAGAACCTGTGAAGGATTGAAAATTTTAATTGACACCACTGGTTTAGAGCATCAGAAAAGCAGATAGTGTGTGAGTGCTAGGAGGCCGGGTCAGTAGATCAGAGCTGCAGTAGGCCATGCCTGTAGGGAGAAGGCACCACAGCTCTCCTCCAACAGAAGGTCTGAAAATTACTACGACCCATGTCGTTAGAGAGTGAGGCAAAGTGCAGGCCCTCCTCGCAAAGAGTAATACGTCAAAATGGGTCTTGTCTTACTCAAGGATGACTAAGGAAAATCCAGTCCTAATAAAAGGACCGCCGAGTAAGGGACAGGAAATGTCCACTCTGAAACCAGCAC